>NC_072034.1:11975000-12703333 GCF_027791375.1 Indicator indicator | reverse complement strand
CTCCTTCCTCTGAGTTGGTAGTGCTGGAAACTTCAGTCTTGCTTAGGGTGTAAGTCTTTTCATTAGAGACCAAAATCATGATGTGTCCCAGCTGGATGTCACTTCCATAGCCTTCTGTCCCCAGACCCTGTGAGAGCAAGGCTCTGGTTTCACAACACACCCAGGATGGACCTCAGGAAGCAGAGAGGTCAAGAACTGCCTGTTACTGGAATATATTTATCAGCCCCCAAATTTGATTGAGCAAATCAGATCAGGTAAATACTGAGCAGACACAGGCTGCCCAGCCTGTAAGCATCAGGAGTATATGATGTGTGGCAGGGTAAGCCACCAAGAGCTGGCCAAAGGCCCAGCAAATGCAAGCACAACAGTGCAGGGCATTCACTCCTCTGATCTGTGGGGGCATGGCCTCCTTGGCAGAGCCCCAGCTGCAGAAGAGCCAGCATGCAAGGAGGCAGCCAGGCTGGGCAGGGGGCTGGCCTCCTGGGCTAAACAGTGCAGAGAAGAAAAGGACCTTCTCCTTTCTCTGCCTTCTTAAAAGCAGCACTGGGTGATGTTTCTGTTATTTCTGACACGTTGGAGAAACAAACATCAACTGGAGCTAGAAGCACCAGCACAGTCTTTGTGTAGTTTTGCTCCGTGGGGCTTCTTCTTCCCTCCCAACGTTTAATTCTTCTGAGGAGACTTTTCTGCCTAAGACAATGGCAGGCTCCTTTGCTACTGCCTCTCTTTGTGTCAGCTCACCAGCAGGGATGCTTTGTAAGCCAGAATGAAGATAAAGTCCCGGAAGACCAAGTAATCAAAATGAGGCAGGGGGGCTTACCCACAAAGTACAGCTCAAGTTTTCTTTAATTTTGTGGCATTCACAGCTGGGTTGTGGTCATGGCTGCCACAAGACAGCCCATTCCTGGTGGATCCCAGTCTTTGCCGTTGTGTGTTACTCGGAAAATCTGCCAACTTCCTGAGGTCTTTCTGGCCACCGAGGAGTGGGATAGGCAGGAACTGCTGTAGAAATTCATTGCCAAAATCTTGCTGGGCCTACCTGTGATGTCTGTATTGGTTTTGATTTGCAGCTGTTCCTCAGGTAGGGGATTTATGTGAAGTGTACATCAGAATCTAGAAATACATTCAGCACAGGAATATTTCAATTCTGGGAGTTCTGGTTCTGAGCGATCACTTGTTCAAACAGCACAAAAATAATCCCTCAACTTTTATTGGAAGGGCTTCAAGGGAAGACCTTGAACAGATTTATACTCTTCCATTCAATCTGTACAGCACTGCTGCTGCTAGAGTCTGTGTGCTTGCCTGCAAAGGAGAATGGCAGACAACACAACACGTACACACATTGCAGAACTTGTCACTTCCATAGGCAGAGCTATCAACCTGGCTACTAATATAGAAGTGCCAAGAGGAGCATTATGCTTGTCTGGATTTCTTTCCTTTCTTAAAGCTTTCTACAGCACCTCCTTGTGCAGAACAAATGCAAGGTGCAAGTACAACTGAGCAGATGCAAATGGGATAACGAGCAGAGATCTGAAGTGTGTAGTGAAGTTTCTCACACATCCATATGCTGCACTGTGCACTGAGATGGAGGGAGGAGGCTGTTAGGAGCAGAGCTGTGGGATGGTGTTTCCTGAGTGAAAAGAGCACCCTGGCAGCTCCAAGGAGGTGTAAGCTGGAGTTCTGTGGGCCAGCATGGGGTCTGAGTGACTTGGAGAGGGTGGGGTAGCTGTATCACAGCTAGGTGAGGTTTCCTGTGAGCATCAGCCTTAGCTGTCTGGGAACAGCATGGCCTCTGAGAAATGGCTTTGAGATCTACATTCCAGGTTGACATCTGAGTGTTGATCCCCACCGTTGCCAGTTACTGAAACTGCATCTCTCTGGGCAGGTCAGCACTGTTGAGACCATGTTCAGCATTAGTAACCATTTCTCCCATGGTCTAAAGGTGCAACAGAGAAAAAGAAATCGTGTGCCACTAGGTGATGGTGCCACTTCCAGCTGGCAGCCAGTCACTAGTGGTGTCCCCCAGGGATCAGTGTTGGGCCCAATCCTGTTAAATATCTTTATTGATGATCTGGGTGAGGAGATAGAATCCACCTCAACATGATGAGAAACTTCTTTACAGTGAGGGTGGTGGAGCACTGAAACAGGTTCCCCAGGGGTGTTGTGGAGTCTCCTTCTCTGGAGACTTTCAAAACCCATCTGGATGCATTCCTGTGCAGACTACCCTAAGTGATCCTGCTCTGGCAGGGGGGTTGGACCTGATGATCTCTTGAGGTCCCTTCCAACCTCTGAGATACTGTGATACCATTAGTAAGTTTGCAGATGACACCAAGTTGGGAGCAGGTGTTGATCTGTTGGAGGGTAGGAGGGCTCTGCAGAGGGACCTTGGCAGGCTGAACAGATGGGCAGAGTCCAACAGGATGGCATTCAACAAGTCCAAGTGCTGGGTGCTGCACTTTGGCTGCCAGGCAGAGAGGGACCTGGGGGTACTGGGTGACAGCTGGCTGAACACAAGGCAGCAGTGTGCCCAGCTGGCCAAGAAGGCCAATGGCATCCTGGCCTGCATCAGGAATAGTGTGGCCAGCAGGAGCAGGGAAGTTATTCTTCTCCTATATTCAGCACTTCTTACACCACACCTGGAGTACTATGTCCAGTTTTGGGCTTCTCAGTTTAAGAAGGACATTGAGATACTTGAATGTGTCCAGAGAAGGGCAACAAGGCTGGGGAGGGGTCTGGAGCACAGCCCTATGAGGAGAGGCTGAGGGAG
Source organism: Indicator indicator (assembly GCF_027791375.1). Taxonomy (NCBI): domain Eukaryota; kingdom Metazoa; phylum Chordata; class Aves; order Piciformes; family Indicatoridae; genus Indicator; species Indicator indicator. The sequence goes on along the minus strand of NC_072034.1, from coordinate 12,700,566 downwards.
CTGGGGGTGTTTAGCCTGGAGAAGAGGAGGCTCAGGGGAGACCTCATTGCTGTCTACAACTACCTGAAGGGAGGCTGTAGCCAGGTGGGGTTTGGTCTCTTCTCCCAGGCAACCAGCACCAGAACAAGAGGACACAGTCTCAAGCTGTGTCAGGGGAAGTTTGGGCTCGAGGTGAGGAGAAAGTTCTTCACAGGAGTGCTGTTGGAACGTGCTGCCCAAGGAGGTAGTGGAGTCACTGTCCCTGGAGGTGTTAAAAAAAAAAAAAAAAAAAGATGGGATGTGGCCCTTGGAGCCATGGTTTAGTTGTCAGGAGGTATGAGGTATTAGGTAATAGGTTGGACTTGATGATCTCTGAGGTCTTTTCCAACCTGGGTGATTCTGTGATGGTAGCTCTGCATTGTATGCTGCTATAACACGTTGACTCAGGCCAAAGTGGGCAGTTGTTCCATTAGATGGTAGAAACCTGCCTGGTGCCCTGATCAGCCACAATCCTTTGCATAACTGTCCCTCTTTTCAATCCAAAACCACTGCTCAAGACAATAGAATCATGATGAAAAATGTAATTTGTTTGCCCTGCTGATGTGGACACCAAGGGGAAAAAAAAAAAGCCCTTGCAGGCCAGATCCAGTCTTTATGCCCCAAACCAGCCATCCTCAGACTCACTGCAAGGGAAGCTTTGGCTCTGTCACCCACATTTTATCTGGGGAAGTACCAAAATCCATTGTGGAAAGAAGGCTGAGGACTGTGCTAGAGCAGCGAAGGCGTCTTGGTTTGAAAGTGCTGGCAGAGCTGTCCCAGAGGCACCTGGTGGCCTTGTCAGGCTCTGAACTGGCTTCAGAAAGGTTTCAGGGGGACATTTTGAGCTAAATCTAGCACAGTTTTCAGTGTGCTTTAAATGCTGTGCTATGAGTTGTGGGATCTCATGGGGATGGCTGAGGTGCAGCACAAAAGGTTCCAGTGTGGGGCATAGCAAATCACCAACACTGGGGAGGTTTTCAGCTGTTTTACACCAAACTGCCCTCTTTTATGTGTCAGTGCCCTCAAACCCTTGTGTGTGCTTTCCAGATTGTGCTCTCTGGGTCACTGTCAGGGTGTTCTACACAGTGCTTTCTGAAATGAATAGCATCTCATTTGCCTCCCTTCTTCAGGCTTCTTAAAGATGCCAACTGAAAACAAATGTGGTCAGCAACTCCTGGTTTATTAGCTTATTAATGTTTGGGTACATAAAAATATTGTTTTATTAGATAGCAGCTGCACTTTGTTCCAAAGAAGTTGAGTGTTTTGCCATCACCTGGTAGGTTTGTGTGGTTAGTGATGGTAAAAGCCAGTTACCATGGCTGATTTGAAGGCAGTCACTATTGGTGTGAACTGGCAGGAACGGAAAACACTTCCATAAAAGTCTTTAAATTTTGGGGTACCTGTAATTTATATATTTGATAATTACTATCTCGGGTAGTGGTATCTTCAAACACCACCCCAACTTATTTACAAGATTAGTATTCACAGGTTCAATGATTCAGTTGTGGGCTTTACACTCCACATCTAAAGACAGTTAAATGATTGAAGCACAGATCTAACCTTTCCAGTACAGCAATTCAAGTTGGACATACAGGGGCTGTGATCTGTGGGTTTCCCACAAATGGGGTTCCATGGCAGGCTGGCCAGGGACTCACCACTTGCTCCTCTGTCTGGTGTCTTCCCAGGTGCTGTGGCTGTGACTTGAGCAGTCCTTGGCTCAGAGAGGGCTAAGGACCTCTCTTGTGCCCAGCCGCTGGGCTGTAGCCTCTTCGGGGATTCAGTTCCCTTGGAGCTTTTCCCCTTTCTGCCTTGGTCCAGGTGCAAGGCCTGGGTGAAGTTGTTGGTCTGCTAGAGCAGATTCTTTGGCTGCTACTTGGGCAGCATTTTGCTCTTGTTGCTGTCTGGGTGAGCACAAGGCAAGCTGCCTGACTTCTGGGCTGGTTTAAATACTGTCCCAAGACACTTAATGCCCTTTGGTAACACAGGACCCTGATAACTCTAGGATGGGGCATATCCAAACATGGCCAGGGGCACACACAGTTCACAGCTGTGTTACAAAGTTAATCACACCTGGTACCTGTTTCTCTGGACCCCAGGAAGTGTCCAGGTTTGCACACTCACAGGTGCTTGCAATGTTAGTCACACCTGCTAGACGTTTACCTTGACCATCTGGACCCCAGGAAGTGTCCAGGTAAGCACATTTGCAGGTGCTTAGCCACTGTCTGGGCTAGGGCATGTCTGGGGGCTTGACCTTTCAGGACAGCACCTCCATGTGCAAAGGTCTGATGTTTAGAGGTCTGACACTTGGCCCTTCTCAAACCCTGACTCCTTTGTAGGGTGTCGTTTGCGGTACCCTTTGCATTTGAACTGGTGAGGAGATGAAAAGCTGGGTGGTTGTCTTGTGTTGTGGTTTTCTCTCCTGTTTCTGTAACTGACAGCCTGAAATTCCACCCCCCAGGGCCAGTAACCTTGTCCTCTGTAGTGGAGCCTGTACTTGCCCTACTGAGTGCCTAGTAACCAAGATTGGAGATGACAACTCCACTCCTTACTCTTCATGCCACCAGTTCCTTTTGCTTGCCTTCTACTTTTTGCTGCTCCAGCATGGAGGCAGAGCTAACCTACTGCTGCTTGCAGCAGGCTACTTCCCTTGGAGGCCTGGAACTGCAAACAAAACGTTTTGTCTACATGTGGCTGTTTGGATTTCTAATCTGATGAAACCTTGCTCCAGATCCTCCCTGGAGGAAATGAAGCAGGAAATGGCATTTTCTCCATTTCCTTTACCTCAGTGTCACCCTGTGCATCAGCTGATGGGATGATACTGTGCTTGAGAGACACTTAGAGGATTTTTATCCTCCCTTAGGTTTTTCTCCTGACAGATGTAGGTCCTGTCAATCCCTCCATTTATTTCCCTTGGAGGTGTGAATTGTAAGAACATTCAGGGGTTTTTTGTTTGTTTGTTTGTTTTGGTTTTTATCTAAGCAAATTACAGACACTGGATGTACAGACATCAATTTATTACACTTAGTTTCCTATTAATCAATATTGGGGAAGTAATCTCCATTGTTTAGGCCTGGGCTCTGGAAAAGGCTGTTTTATTCTCAGGAATGATCCACTCAAACCATAAATGCATAGCTATGCTATCAGGGTGCATTTTATTCAAAGGGCATGGGAAGGAGGGAATTCTTGCTGCTTTAAACCTTACTGTGTTTTTTTGAAAGTATCTCCTTGAGTCAGATCTCAAAGATGGAAACCAATCAGTCCCTTCAGGGGCTCTATTTTAAATCAAATTGTGGAATGCTTTAAACAAATAAGCGTGCTATACATGCCTTCAAGTAACAGAATCTTAAAAATTAGTAATAATTTCATAGAATTGTTAGGGTTTGGAAGGGATCTCAAGGATCAGCCAGTTCCGACCTCCCTGCCATGGGCAGGGACACCTCACACTACAGCAGGTTGCTCACAGCCACATCCAGCCTGGCTGCAAAAACCTCCAGGGATGAGGCTTCCACCACCTCCCTGGGCAACCTGTTCCAGTGTCTCACCACCCTCATGGGGAAGAATTTCTTCTGAATATCCAATCTGAATCTAGCCATTTCTATTTTTTTTTCCATTCCCTCTAGTCCTATCATTACCTGACACCCTAAAAAGTCCCTCCCCAGCTTTCTTGTAGCCCCCTTCAGATACTCTCCATGGGAGTTCATCTTCAGTGACTTGTGCTGGTCCACATGTTGCAGGGTCCAGGGCTACCTTAGTGCCCAGGGAGATTCTGGTCTGCAGGGAACAAGCAAGAAGTGGAAGTCCCTGAAGTGGGCAGAGAGCTAGGGGGAGGCAGACCTTGAAGAAGACGAAACTATTGAGTTCCCTTCCTTGGGTCCCAAAATATTTCCTTATTGGTTTGCCACCAACAGATGGGAAGACAATGGGTGGCAGATCCTCTAGAGTGAAAATAGCATCTAGCACACCTTGAGTTATCTAACAGTCTGGTCTCTGTTTCATGTAATAGTAGCTCCCTGATCAGCTCATCAGCTTGGTGGGGTCAGGAGGCAGGAAAGCCTCCTGTGGTGGTGTTGAGGGATGAGCAGTGTGTCATGAAGAAAGGAGCCTCATCTCATGTATAGGTGATTGTGAGCACGCAAAGCCCTGCTCTGACTGGAGCTGATGCTCCTTGTGGGATACTGTGGCTGGACCTTCCCACAGGATTCTGCCTTCAGCTTCCTCTCACGAGTGAGTGCAAGTGGGAAATCTACCTTTCCTGTCAATCAGAGTTCTTCAAGTAACAGCAGGAGGACAAAATTGGCAGGGTTCTTGTCAGTTTTGCTGCTGCCCATAGAGTACTGATTACCATTAATGAGTCTTATTGATTCCACTCTGCAGCTTCTTGGGAACAACAGGAGGATCCTGTTTGCAGACTCAGAAATGCAGCATGGCAGTGGGTCATATTTGGGAAGTTATCTCTGCAGTCACAAGGGCTGGATTTTGTTGTTGTTGTTCTGTTTGGTTCAAATTAAAGGCTAGATTCTGCAGAAGCTGAGGGGTTTGAGAGCCACATCCTTTCCCCAGCCTCATCAGGAAATCATTGCACTGCTGAGGAGCTGAGTGGGTTTCTCAATCCCTCACAGAAGACACATTCTCAGCTTCAGGAGAGGGAAGGAGTGTAATGTGATAAGACTCTCTCGGGGATCTCTGGGTCTGATGCTTTCAAGACAGCCTGCTGGTTGTTTGTTTCGGTGCTGGTTAGCTCTCTGGCTGCTGCACTGCTCCACCCACGAGGATGGTGCTCTTTGCCCTGCCTTCAGAGCAGCCATCCTTGTGTGCAAATTACATCTCCAGATCCAAAGCCCGATCTGAAGGGCGCAGTGTGTGGAAGGATTCCCCCTTTACCTAGACAGTATGTCTCCAGCTCATCCTCCCCCACCTCTCAGCCTTGGAGAGGAATGCCAGCAAAAACAAATGCTGTTTGTTTGTTTGCATTTTGCTATAAAACTTGAAAATAGGGAAGTTACTGTGGTGTTTGTTGGGGTTTTTTTGGTTTTGGGGTTTTTGTGTGTGTGTGTGGGTTTGGTTTGTTGGTTTTTAATATTTATTTACTAAAACAAAACAGATGTTTCCCAACAGGTTTGTTTTGGTTTGTTTTTGGGTTTTTTTTGTGGTTTTTTTTTTTTTTTTTTTGTTCTTCCCTCTTGGTCAAAACCCCCTGATTCTTCTCAAAACACCTCTCAGGTAGTCACTCTTTAACTAGCTGTACTCAAAACTCGGTGCAGGCAACAGGATGCCACCAGTGGCTTGAGGCCAGGCAGGTTTGCAGCTCCCAGAGTAACTCTGGAGTGTGGAAGGCTAGATCCTGGGATTAACTCCATCTTTTCCTCACAAGTTGTTCTCTTAAGCTGAAAATATAAAACCCCCAAACAGATAAGGAAGCAGTCTCCCCCCTGCAGATAGCTTTAAGAGTAGACAGAGCTTCCTCTCCCTGCCCTCCTTGTTTCAGAGCAGCAGCATCTCTGGGCAGGAGTGATGGCAGCCCATTGGCATTTGTCCTTTGGGTGATCAGTTAATTGGCACAGGGCTCTCTGCCTTTCAACCTGCACTTCTTAGGATCACACTGGATATCTGACCTGTGAGAACTTTGCTCTGAAGGGACAGCTTGATCCTTAAGCCCATTAGCAACATGCCAGCCCTGGGTGGGGTGATGATGGATAGCTCAGGGCTTGGGCAGGTGCTAGTTGGAAACTGCCAGCCACATCCTTCCAAGGAACAAACCTGGCCCCCAGAACTGGGGCCTCGACTCTGAGGATGGCAGTTTCCCTCAGAGAGGTCTCTCCTGATTTCCCAGCCTTCCCTGCAGTGTTGAGAGGAGAGGCAGGTTTTAGCTTCCCCAGCAGCCAGAGGCATGGGACAGAGCCAGGGGCCCAGAGCCAACCCTCCTGGCTTGCAGCTTTGGTCTGGTGTGGCAAATCCCCTTTTTCTAGGTTCCTGAGGGTAACTGTGGCCACAGCAAGTGCTTGGAAAACTTAATACTTCTTTTGCAAACCTGCCCTCAGAGTGAGGCCATCTTAATAGAGTCTGTTTAAAATAAGGGAGGAAAAAAAGAAAAAGAGTGTAAAATGGAAACATTCTCTCTTTATCTCTCACTTAAAAGTAAAGGAAGCAGAACGTTTTAAAGCAGCTTTGTTTCTATAGATTAAATGAATTGAAATAAAGCTGCTTCTTCCCTTGATTTTCTGCCCTCAGCCAGGTAAAAAGCTGGCCCATTGAAATATTGACTCTCATTTGTCTGAGGTTTGGGATTTTTTTTTTTTTTCATCTCTCAATGAAGCACAGATCTTTCTTTTTTTTTTTTTTTGGGGTTACCATCAACCCTCTGTCATAGCTGTTCCCATGTAACACTTCCCCTTTGATGTGACAATGACTTTGTACAGGGGAAGGACCTTTAGCAGAAGAGGAATTGTTTCAAGAATTGATGAAGGGTGAAAAGAAATTGGCAGCATATCATTAAAAAAAAAAAAAAAAGAAATGGAAAAAAAAAGGAAAGAAAGAAAGAAAGAGAGCACACCTTGGTGGATAGATGAAGGGGGAGGGAGTTGGCTGTGAAGGCAGGAGAGAGCATTGCTAACAGGCCAGCTTAAAGCCCTCTTAACAAGGAGCAGTTGCTCTCCCCAGCTCGTCCATTGATTTCCTCCTGCCCTCCACAGGCCTGGCTGCAGTTAAACCTTGTGTCCTCTACGTGAGGCCGAACCGAATCAGATTTTGCTTTTAGTTGTTCGATCAAATTTTCCTTCCTTGAGCTTAGAAGGCACGCTTGGGACTTGATAGTAATTGCCTCCCCACGCTGAACTGCTGATACCTTTATTGGATTGGCGTAGGGTTTCAGAGGACTGTGTTTAACATGCAGTGAGCCGCAGCAATGCAAACAGCTCCAGTGTTTAAACAAGCATCCATTAGGCCAGGAAACAAGACAGTGCCAGCCCATTTGGTGCTCTTTAGAGCTGGCAGCTTAAGGGGAGCTGGTGCAGCAGGGCTTTGCTTGAGGGGGACGGAATGGGGAGGGGGGTGGGGGTGGGGGGAGCACAAATGCACTGTCAGGAAAACAAGCTAAGCATCTCTGTAGGTTTGTGAGAAATGAGCTGGGGGGTGGGAGGGGGAACTTGCGACTGGGGACATGTGCAAAGCTCATTAATATCTCATTATGTTCAAATTGCTGTCTCCCAGCAGATTGGCATTAATGTGTGATGTGCTTGGAGGAAGGGGCTACAGGAGAGCAGCAGGGATATTTTAAGCAAGCTTCTTCCTTTTTTTTTTTTTCCCCCCTCACTCTTCCCTCTCCCCCTTCCCCCCCCCCCCCCCCCCTTCTTTTTTTCCTTTACATCGAAGAAGCGGAAAAAATAGTGCAGGCAGGGCAGGGAGCCAGCAAAGCACAATGATTTGTGCAGCAGCCCAGCACAGTGCACTTCATCAAACAAGAGCAGTGCTCACTTGGCCTTATCATAGGAGCCACTAGCATCTTTCAGTGTTTCTAATAAACCTCCTTTATTTTCAGGAGTGCTTAACTCAGCTGTAAAATTTGGCTCAGTGTGGAACTTCCAACAGGCAGCCCTGGAGTAATTCCCTCCACCCCCAGCCGGATGGATTGGGGAGTGCAGGGGGTACTTCCACGTTTGTCTGCCTTCTGTAAGTTTGTAGATAGACTGCTGTCAGAAATACTTTTTTTCTCATGCTTCTATACTGAGATACCTTTTGTTTTATCCTTAACTCTGGAGCATTGCAGTCATTAGCTTATCAGCTGATAAGCTATAGTCATTAGCTTATCAGCTGACATCGGTGCCCTTGCTGGCTTCTGCAGGACCACATACATTTTTTCTGATAAAATCTTGCCTGCCATGTTCCTGGGAAAATACCCATTAGTTTTAGGGACAGTTATTCCTTGACTTTCTATACCTGAACACATAAATCCTCTGAAAAGGCTACTCCCAAAAAGGGTTTATCCAAAAAAGAACAAACAGTCTAGGACTTTCCACAGCAGAGTCTGCTCCCAGTGCTCCGGGTTGCTGAGCTGAATGATTTATCTAGGCAATTTTTTTGTTGAGTAGACTGGAGGCATAAGAGGGACAGAGAGTGTACTTCTGTGGTGCTCTGCAGCACTGGACTTCAGTGCAGAAGTGTTTTACTGACATGGACCAGTGAAACCTGGGGGGGTTTGCTTTTCTGCAGGGACCTAGGCATTCTGCTATTGCATAGAAAAATCCATTTTAGTAGGTGCTGTGTTTGAGGAGATGTTTTGTAGCCAGAGAGTAAGAAAATCATTCTTCTTCAACTCCTTTTGTGCTGCAAAACCAAAAGCAATGGTTAACTTAGCTCTGACTCCAATGAAATGCTTGCAAGCCCCTAGATCTTAGTTCAGACTGCACATTGTGTTTGAACTTTTATTGCCCAGGCTATTTGTTAGGTGTTTATCCATCCCAGCAAACTTTCTTTCACTTTTATGGAACAATATTGGAGCCCTCCAGTGGCCAAACTAATCATTCTGAGGAGTGGAGTTCAGGTTCTGTCAGGGAGGTTGACTTTTTGCCTTCCCTGTTAAGGAAAACCTAATTTTGTGATCTTTTTATATCCAGAATGTATGTAGAGTTAGAGTCACAGCATCATCTGTGGAAAGGAAAGCTGGGGAGGAGAATTAGTTTCTTTGCATATCTAGGAGCTTTGCAAACCTAGGATTAGTTTCTTTGCATATCTAGGATGATCTTCTAGATCATCAAGAATTTAACAAGTTGATTGTTTAAATCAATTAAATTTAGATTACATTTTCTAAGAGGATCCCATAATGCATATGAGGCAGAGAGAAATACATCTGGGAGTACCATGATAATTCAAAGTTCTTTAAGTGGCTCTGTCAGTGCTGTGACTCTTGATCTCTGACATGGCTGCTGTGTTCTCTGGCAAAGCCTACATTTTGTACATGGTGCTCTCATTCCTACCAGGGGCCTGAGCAGGCTGAAGATTTCAGCCTCAAGGCTCCCTTTGTGCTGCTCCCACTGGTGCCTTTCACTTTTCATGACCTTTCAGAGTGATACTCACCCTGTGTATGAAATGTTGTCTTTCATATATGTTGTATGCCCCTGGATATTAGCAAGAAGAGTCCTCCTTGTAAAGGATGCTGAGATCCTCTAGGAAAAATTAGCAACTCAAATCACTTACTTAGGCCTCCTCATGTTTGATGGGATGGTGGTTATCACAGTTCTGCCTTTTAGGTACTGAACTGCAATGACAGTCTTTAGGAACCCAAAAGCAGATAGGTAGGTCACTTATGTTGGGGTTGGGAGGAGGTGTGGGATGACAGGGGAAGAGGAGAGTTTACCTTTTAATAGGGTGACCACAGGCTGGTGTTCAGTGCATGTTCAAAAAGCAGCTAAGCAAGTGCTTAATGTTGTTATTCCTGCACCTAAATCCTCTCTTTGGATCACTGGAAATGAGTTTGTACCACTTAGCATTGTATAGCTATGGCTTTATAAACTCATGTATTATTATAAAAGAAATGTTTCAGAACTAGAACATTCCCAAACTGGTAGAGGGAGGGTTCTGTTGGTTTTATTTCAGTAACAAGCTTCTAAGTAGGGTTCTGTTTGTTTTATTTTAGTAAAAAGCTTCCAAGTAGCTTTTCTTCTGCAGGCACTGTCTGGGTCATCTCAAAGATGTATTTAGCTCAGCACTGTCTTCTCTACAGAAGTCAGTAAGCAGAGCAGGCACAGAGTCAGCCTTCCCTGGCATGTCTTCCTCTCTTCCAGCTGTCTCATGTGTAAGAACCATTTGCTGACCCCACCTGTAAGCAGTTTGCTTTTACAGCCCCCTGCATATGAAAGTTTCTTCTTGTTCATGCAGCAGAAACTTGTTGCTTGTACTGTAGATGAGGGCAAGTCATGAGATTTCCTCTCATCTGCAGTAGCTGGAATTCCTGGAGCAACTCTGGGCATCGTTTCCTTTCTTTTTTTTTTTTTTTATATAAGTTTGAGAATTGGTGGAGGAGATGAATGCTGAGCTCCAACAGACTTTTTGAGGGAAGTACTGAAGAGGTGAGATTTTTCTCATGGCTCTTTCAAAGCAGAGCTGGGAAGAAAGCAGTCAGATAGGAGAGGCTGATTGCAGAATAGGAGTATGCACTGAGGGGAGGAGTGAGAAGAGGCCTTGTAACTGTCAGGAGGAAGGTTAATGGTCTAGAGCCACTTTGCCTTCTGCAGCCACATAAGTTATGGGCAGGACTGTGAGATCTCAGCTGGGAAACTGACAAGAGAGGAAAAAAGACAGGACTGTGCAAGTGGGAAGCAAAGGTTCCCCATTGTGCCCCAAGCACATTTCATCCCCAGCTCCCTGAAGCCTTCCATCATCACAGAGAGCTGCTGCCACTATTGCTACCTTGCCACATGTTTTCCATAACCTCCTCTGTTGATTGCTACCACACAGATGAGAGTCCCAAGGGTCTGGCAGAGCTATGGGAGAGCAGGAGAGGCAGGAACCAGCTGTAGCTCTTAGCCCCTCACAGGACAACAGCATGAAAGCAGCTTTATCCACAGGGACTCCTGCCTGCATGCCTTCAGTAACAGACATTGGAGCGTAAGCTGGGAACACCAGAGCATGCAGGCTGTCTGCAGCCACCAAGAGGCAAATCTGGATGGGTTTGTGGTTTAGTTTGAATCCTTGTGGTTTGAAGCTCTGCTAGACAGTGGCTGCATGGAGAGACGGAGCTCCCAAGAAGGACGCTCTGCCCTGCTGTGTTCCCCCCACAGCTCCTCAGGGAGCCTTGCACTCAGTAGCTCCCTGGCTGGCAACATTTCCAGGCCCTGCGTGGAGGCAGCACCCTTGGGTGGTTTATGCTGTTGTACAAAGACACAGGGAACACTTGAGGGGGAAAGTATCTGCTCTAGTTTCAGGCGTTGCAGTCTTTTCTCATTAGCAGGGGGAGGAGAAGGCTGGCACTACTTTACTGATGAGTCAGGAAAATCATCTGTTTGCAGTGTCAAATGCTTCTGAGATGATTACTGTGGGTCTGAATTTGGAGTCTGGCAATACCAGAGAGCTTTGGGTTTGGAAAAACTAAAAACAAAACCATAAAAAAAAAAAAGGGAACAGTAATGAGTGATGTCCCCAGATATACTGAGACCACAATCTCCTGCAAATCCTGCAGTCACCAGGACCCACAATATTCAAGGCTGGCTCTTGGCCTCGTGTCTTCCACCTGGCATTGAAAAGAAAGTCAGTCTTGGGCAGCTGTGCATTTTCAAGCTGGGCCCTTAATGTAATTCTGAAATATGCTAATTGCCAGGCTTTTGTTTTCATCTGCCAGTTTTGAAAAGCTTAGAAGAGAGAAGGAAAAAGAGTATTGTAAATAGCCCTAGGAAAAAGCTCAACCTGCTGCCCATGTAATTTCCTTTCAAAACAAACTTTCATGCTGTGGGGAAGCTTTATCAGACAGCAGATTTGCACACAGTCCTATATGGCCCATACCTACAGGCTTTTTCCATCATTTCTTAAGCATGCTTGCCCATTGTTGAAGTGGTTGGTAAGGTTACTACAACTTAAGAAGGAAGAAGTGCTTGCTTTTACTCCAAGGCTTCTCTGTATTTCACTATCTGTGCATTTAATTCAAAATACTTTTACTTCTCTACAGATTTTGCTTAGGCTGTCATTGTTATAACACTACTATTTATCCAGAATTTAAACTCACAGCCCCTCCTGCTCCCTCTCCCCTTATCCTTGCCTCTTTTAAATACTCCAGAAGCGATTAAGGGTAGGAGTAACTAAGCAAAAGCCTGAAGCTGCCCAACCTTGGCACTACAAGAAAGTTAAGACTCTTTCCAAGAGCAAATGTAATATCATAATTATAGGCCAAACTATAGGAGGATTTCAAGCTTTTTTCTTTCTTTTTTCTTTTCTTTCCTTTTTTTTTTTTTTTTTCTGAAGAGCTTAGCGGGACAAAGCTGTAGCCTTTGGAAGTCAAACTGAGGGAAGGCCCTGACCCAGCAGACAGAAATCTTTACTCAAGGCAGATGTCAATAGCAGTGGCGTGTAATTAGTGCCCTAATTGTGACTGGGCAAATAATGTTGGTGGCTTGGGGAGGCTCCAGATGCAGGCCAGACTGTGGATGCCTCTCTTTGAGCTAGTTACCAAGGCTGCCTTTAAGGTCTGTGAGAAGAAAAAGATGCTTCTAGAGGATGATTTGTCTCATTCCTATCTCAGCCTGACATAGGGGATATGAATTGCATCCTTAAGACTGGAAGGAATCGACTTGTTCTTCCCTGCAACTTTCTTATGGTGCCTACAGGAGTTCCCAGCCTCTTTCTGTCCTGTTCATAGCTCCCTCTCTCCCCTTCTTTTTTTACTGAATAAGAAAAGAAGCAAAAGCACCTATTGATCTGAGAAGATACAAGGTGTTTTATATTCCCATTGGCTGTGCAGAGGATTTAGGAGATTCAAGTCCAATTCTAACCCTGCTGCTGACTTCATATACAGCTTTAGGCAAGCTTCTGCTCTGTTTTCTTAAGTGAAATGCAGAGGTTTAGTGTGTTTGCATCTGAATGACAGACACCATTTAATTGCTAAGTGATGGTTTGCAGGGGTGTTCTTTTGCCAAACAAATAGGGTTGGGTTTTGGTTTTGGTTTTTTTTTTTTTTTTTAGATTCAACCCATCTCTGGTTTTCTGGGAGAGCAAAATCCCCATGATTCTGGTAGTAGCCCAAGAGCACTTTATCTTCAGACTAAGAAATTAAGTGTCTTAATACTAGGTGGCACATCACTCCTAGAACAAGAGAAAAAGGTGGGAATGAGAAGCCTTTTAAGAAGGAAAATCAGATTAGTGGAAGCCCATAATATGAATGCACAGCTGGCTTATGGTGCATTTCTGTGGCTTATCTAACAGCAAACCCTAATGCCTTGTGCTCCATAGCTCTGAGGGGGTTAGCAAAGAGCTGTAGTGCTCTCAGTGCATTGATCTTACCTACAGCATCTGACAATAGCAAATGCCTTTTTTTTTTTCCCTTTTTTGGTGTTTATTTGGAACTGTTAAAGGCACAAATGAACTCTGTGGTGAATAGGACTCGGAGTCTGGATTTAATTTGGATGAGCTGCTAATGTATGCTCAGTATGCATAGAAAGCTTGTGTGAGTATCATGGGCAGCAGCTATGTGTGCACATGCATGTGGAAAATGCAGGGAATTCTCTCTGCCAGCAAAAAGGGAAAAATAAAAATTCCCTGTGTTGTGCACTCTGAACATATACAGACACATGTAGCATAAGGAATTGCAATTCCTTCCCTTGGAGAGGGCTGTTTCCAAAAGACACAGAGAGATAAGAGTGCCCAGTGGTATTCTGGTGTATGGCCACAACCAACTGGGAACTTGACCTGTTCAGCAGAGCACTGACCACCTTTCTCCTGGTCATCTTGGTTTGTATGGAGACAGCACAGTGTGCCTTTAGGATTTTGGCAGACTTTTCCTGACATTGCTACAGTGAGTTTAAGCCTGCAGAGCACTGACCACCTTTCTCCTGGTCATCTTGGTTTGTATGGAGGCATCACAGCCTTATGTGCCTTTAGGACTTTGGCAGACTTTTCCTGCCGGTGAGTTTAAGCCTGCAACGGTTTGGGGAATTCACCTGCAGACAGACTGCTGCTGCTGTTCTTGGGGACACTGTTGCTTTAGACAAGCTCTGAGTCAAAACAAGCACCTTCATGACAGATAGCTTAAGAAGGAAGAGGTGTGGTTCCCTCCTAACACTGCCTAAGGCTTTGCCAAAACTGTTTGATGCTAAGATTCTCTGGTGCTAAAGTATCTGCAAGCTTCACAGCTTTAGAAGGAGGGCAGAGGAGGTACACAGGATTTTCATTCAAAGGGTTGGTTACTGCTGAAGTGGGCCCTTCCCTGCCTGTCAGTGTGCTTCCTTTGGATTGAGCATGGGCTCTTTTAGTTCTTGATGTCACAGACATCAACAGAAGGAAGGCTCTAAGCAGATGATTTTACTGTTACTGCTGCTATTTGCTCCTGGCACCCATCTTCTTTAGGTGCCTTGTGGCCCATTCCCCAGCACTGGACACACGTACCATGCCCGTGCCCACACTGGGCATCATTATCATGTCACAAGAAAATGTGGCTTCACCCTGCTGAGGAAGATGCTGGAGGCACTGGGAGAAATGGCCCACACTGCTCACTGGAAGGACAGGAAAGCCAGGACCAAACAGTATGAACTGCCCGGGTGGGTTTCCCATGGCCAGTGTCTTTCCTCGGTGCTCCAGGGGTGTGTGCAGGGAGCAAAGGGATTCACCAGACAAAGTGCAACCTTCTCAGGACCTTCAGGAGAGCATGAAGCCAGTGCACATCTGCAAATCATCTGCACTGTGTGTGTGTGCACTCAGGCTAGTGATGGGGGAGAGGCAGAAGTTTATCCTAGACTGGAAACAGCAGCTGTAGGTTAAATAAGGAAGGTAAGGCCTGAGCAAAGGTCAGGTGTTGTTTGCTGCATAAACCATTTGTTGTGCTTGGGGTTGCTTGGGGCACTCAAGGTGAAGCATGCACTTATACATGCTGTGCTGAGTTAGAGCCTTGATTTGCCTAAAATCTTTTTTTTTTTTTCTTCTTTACACTTCATCAGCAGCCTTAAATAGTACATTTGCAGTTCACAGCAGGCCCAGCCTTGGGACTCTGTGGCTCTGATAATTGCTGGGATCTGGGAGACCAGACAGATACTTTTCCATTAGTAGCTGTTGCATGCCTTTGTGGTACCCAAGGTCAGCTTGAGGTGAAGGTACTGAGGCAACAAAGAAGTAGATTTTGTATGGTTTGCTTGGCCATGTTTAGGGGAAAACTGCTATTCAGTGCTGTCTGGCCTTTAGCCCATGGCAAATAGCTCTCAAACTGTGCTCAGAATAATTCAGAACACGTCTGGGACATCCTGCACAATCCTTCAGCTCCCTGAGTCTTTGCAGATCTTTGGTGACCCTGCATTTTTTTTTTTACAGTGCTGGATATAAGCTGAGCTGAAAGCAAAAAGGCATGTAAAGAGTTGTTCCATCAGATTTAGTGCTCATCTCTGAAGAAATTTTGGTGAGAAGAGGTGAATTTATCAATGGACCCTAACTCTTAGTCAGCTTCATGGCAGCTTGAAGGCTTAAGCATCTCTCAGGACCAGGCTATGGGTTTTGTAAAGGAGTCTCACAAAGCTGCTGCTGCCTGCCTTCTTTTAAATAGATATGCAAAAGCAAAGCAAACAAGCAGCTCCAGCATTGCTGCTCTTTCTTAGGGATGGGTCAAGCTGATTGTGCTAATCAAGGAACTGTTTGTATGAACAAAAAAAAGCCAGGTCTGTTTCACACGTTCCTGACATCTTTGCTACTTCAGAATTTGTGGTTAGTTGTTTGGGGTTTGGGGTTTTTTTTGGTGGTCTGTAGCCTAGCACCATTCTGCTTCCAAACTCATCTGTCCCATGGTTGGCTTTTTGTTTTTCTTTCCCCCAAAAGACATGGCTCAGGAGCATAATAAGAATTAGAACTTTGAAAAAAAAAAAAATGACCATTCATTAGCATGCAGAAGATTAATTTCCCTCCCCTTTTCCCCCCATACTTGAGTCTCCTTTGCAATGCCTACTGCACTGTTAATTGTTTAACCTGCACTCCTCTAAAGTGTTAGTCCTGGCAAAGACATCTGCAGGATGTGCACAGTCAGGCACAGGGGACAGCTGTGGAAGAGGAGGCAGGGTTATGGAGACAAGCTTTAGGATAAATCCACCATTTTGTATGCAGCATGGTGTAACTTGTTCTCTTGTTGATTCACAAGGGGTTTCTTTTTTCTTTTTTTTTTTTTTTATGTTAGTTGTGGGAGTCTGTTAGTTCTGATCTTTATTTTCAAATAGAAAATTTCAGTTGTGATGAAGTTACCTCAGGAGGATGACTGAAATAGAATCACAGAATTCACCAGGTTGGAAAAGACCTTTTAGATCAAGTCCAACCTATCACCCCACACCATCTAATCAACTAAACCATGGCACTGAGTACCTCATCCAGTCTGATCTTAAACGCTTCCAGGGACGGTGCCTCCACCACCTCCCTGGGCAGTCCATTCCAATGGCAAATCTCTCTTTCTGTGAAGAATTTCTTCCTCACATCCAGCCTAAACCTCTCCTGGCACAGCTTGAGACTGTGTCCTCTTCTTCTGTCACTGGTTGCCTGGGAGAAGAGACCAACCCCTACCTGGCTGCCACCTCCCTTCAGGTAGTTGCAGTCAGGTTTCAGGTAGTGATGATAGTGTCATCAGGGGAGTACTGTCATGCCTGCACCATCCATTGTCTCTTCCAGCTCCTCCTCTGGAGTTTCTCCAGCAATATTCTGGAATATTATATTGTGCACATAGATTGCACCATGGCAGCACTTGGCATGCAACTGCAAGTTGCTCTAAGCATAGGAAGGGCTTTTCCCTTACAGCAGTTAGTCAAGATTTTAGTCTCTTGGTTGTGAAGTCACAGAGTTCGTATCTTACCAGTACCTGAACGATGAAGGAAAGCGGAGGCTGTTTCAGAGAGCTTTCCAGAGCACAAAAATGCTTTCTTGTCCCAAAAGCCCCTTCACCAGACAGGCAAGGGTGCCACTGGAATACTTCACTGGCTTGCTACGACTTGTGCCCATCCAAGGGTGAATCAGGGCAAGATTTTCCCCAGAAGACCGTTTCTAGTATCACATATGGAGTTTACAGGGCAACTGAGTAGTGAATGAGTAACCATGATGCATGTGCAACACCACTGGCTATGTTGCTTTGCTGCTTAGTTTGAAGCCCAAGAGGTTCCTGCGTTTGTTTTCTACCCCCGATTTGCAGGAGTTCTTCAGAAGCTCCAGCTTTGACAATCTGCAGTGTCTGCTTTTTGTCATGAGCTTCTCTCCTGTCCAGATACAAAGCAGATTGGGAATGTTTTCAAAGGGTGAAGGTTTACCAGCACAGCTCTCAGACAAGTCAATTAGAGGCTGCCTGACTAAATCCTCATAATGCGCTGTGAAAATGTAGCTCCTGCCGCCTGCGAGGACGGTTGCAGGGGGAGTGTAGCTCAGCTGAGGGGTGTGAGAGACAGGAGGAGGCAAAGCCAGCCAGGCAGCTGAGCTCTCTCAGACTCTTAGCACCGTCATTAAGACTGTTGCACAAACAGAGGAACGCTGGGCACTCCCCTAGTGATGAGGTTACTGCTTCACCAGGGTTTACCTTGTTGGGCTAAAGCAGGATTAAATTGGATGGACCTGAAGAGGAGGGAGCCACATAGATCATAAACATGGGCAGGAAGGCTATTTAACAATGAGGACAGCATTTCATCCATGAAATAATTTGTGCTCTGAAGTCCAGTTCACCTCACCAGTAATTTTGTATTGAGAAAATTAATTGCCTCCATTGCCTGTGTTTTACTCAACAACTCCCCCAGGGATCCTGCATACCAAATCTCCTCAGACTCATGCCACTTAATGTCTTTGCGTTCAAATTGGAGTTGTGTAGAGGGAGAGAAAAATCTTTTTTCAAAGCACCCTGGAATTGGTAGATGAGCCATGCACTGAGGCTTCAGAAGGATCACACTTTTTCAAAGGATCCCAGGATGTTAGGGGTGGTTGGAAGGGACCTCCAAAGATCATCAAGTCCAACCCCCCTGCCAGAGCAGGACCATAGAACCTGGCACAGGTTGCACAGGAACACATTCAGATGGGTCTTGAAAGTCTCCCCCCTAGCTAGTTCTAGACATACAATTTGAGCAGCACAGTTTTTGTTTTTTTTTTTTTTAATTGGTGTATATTTCTCCTCTAATTTTTGTGCAGATTTCTTCACTTCTGCATCCTTCCCTAGCCAGGCATTCTCCACAGTGTTCATTTCTACAGCAGGAAATCTTTCTGGCAGCAATGCAATGGGGTAGTTTAAAAGACTGCAGTGTAAACATCAGTAAAGATAGATGTGCTTTTTTTTTTTTGATGAAATTAATAGACACAGAGCTGGAAGTCCTCTTATCACACAACCTAAGCAATGGAAGTACAAAACTTCTTCAGGCTGTGAGGAAAATAGATGTGATCAGGAAGAGTCAAGCCATGGGTAAAGGTCTCTCTCCCTCTGTCTCTACAGAAATGTGCCGTCTTCCCGTCTCTTGTTCATCCCTCTGATGGGAGTTCATGCCAGTTCTTGCTGTTCTGGAGATGTTTTAGCACACATCAGCATCCTTGCCTAGCTGACTGAGGGCAGGCAGCCACAGTGTTTGCCTGGTTTGATTTTGCCACTGCTGTCGCCGCTTGGCTCTCATCCTGTGCCTTTTTTGTTACCCTTCCTCCCTGTCCTCTACTTGACCTCCCAGCATGATCCAGTACCCAGTGGTGGCTGGGATTCTGACAGCTGTGAGGGCCCTGACTCCCCTGCACTGCCTGCTTTGCATGCAGCCAGCCAGTGCTTTCTACTGGTACTCCCTGCTCATGCTGCTGGGGAGGGCAACCCTTCCTGTCTGACCAGCCCAGCTAACATGCCAGGAAAGCGATCGCTTTCCTTACTGGCAGCTCCCTCAGGTTACTTGGTGCCATGAGCATCTTTTACTACTTATCATTGGTTGGTTTGTTGCTTCTGATGGCTGTTTGTAAGAACAAGGGCGATGACAAGAGTCCTCAGCAGCTCGGGTAACAGGCAGAGAGGTCTGACCTCCTTCCTGAGGCAGAGGTTACTGGGTGAGCCTGCAGAGCTGAACAGGTTGCTGGATAGGTTGGCAGATTGAGCTTCTTACCAGCTTGAAACAGATTTCACAACGTGCATTTCCTGCGTATTTTGAAACACTGCCCTGGCCAAGGAGAGCTGGGCAGGAAGGCCCAGCATGGAGGAGCACAGCGTGTGTGTGCTTCAAGTGAGCAACTGCCATCCAAAATCAATTCGCTACGTCAGGCTCCATCCCGGGAGTTAGCAGGCATCGGCGCTGCGCTGTCAGCACTCGGAGGAAGTTCAAGTAGTTGGGGAGTGGTTTAATGCATGAAACACTCTCATTTATTGGAGGCAGCAGTCTGAAACCCACCTCTGCTTTGCTTGGCTACTTGGCTGACTTCAGCTATTGCTTGGCTTTTGAAAAGCTGTCCTGCGCTCCCCACCATCCCTGTGTGACACCTCGGGCAAGTGTCATTAAGAGGCCACCGTGGAGCTGGTGGACTCCAGACACTGGTCACAAGATGTGGTTGTACCTCAGGCAGTGGCATGCTTTGGCACTGCTGACTTTTTAATGACAGTCTTAGAAGCATTACAGCAGGGAAGGATGTGCAGGAAAGGAGGAGTCCTTTCAGATGTTGAAGCTGAATTGCTGGCATGCAAATGACAATACTGATTATTCTAGATTGATCTCAGATGAGGTGGTTATGGCCATTACATCTTTGCTTAAAAGAGCTGTCCTGTCATATCCAGCTGCTTAATGTCACTTCACAGCAACCCTTGGGACACTTGCTAAGTTGTTGATAGGATTTTCATGCAGGCTGGAAGTTGGCTGAATTGGGGTGGTGTTTGGCAAAGCTCATGGTGAGTGCTCCCTATCAGAGGTGAGGCAGTCAAAATCTGTCCAGAGAAGCTCAGGAGAAGAAGGGAAGAGGAATGGTAGAGCAAGGTCAGGAACACCTGGAAAAGAGGTGCTAAATCAGGCTGAGGCAGGGGAAAGTAGAAGTCCTGCAGGAAGGGCCAAGACAAAGTTGCTGCCTTGGAAGGGAACAGAAGCCCATTTGAGCAAGGATGGTTGGTGGGCCAGACCATGGTTGGATGTGAGGAATGGAAAAGATCAATTTTTACTTTTAACAGCAAGAGCCACAGAAAAGCAGTGTGAATATAATGCCCCTTGGTTTGTGTAAATGTGCATCCTCTCTGCAGAGGATGGACTTCGGGATTTGGTTGGTTTCTCTGCTTTCCCACAGGGAGCAAAGATGCACAGGGCAAGGTGTGTGTCCCACCACAGCTGGGGAAACGAGCACCCCAGACCTCTCCTAGTTGTTTCTTTTGCCTTGTATTGAATTGGCTGCAGCTGCCTTAACAAGAGGAAAGTCAACAGCAACATAGATTCATAGAATTGTTATGGTTGGAAGGGATCTCAAGGGTCATCTAGTTCTGACACCTCACACTACATCAGGTTGCTCACAGCCACATCCAGCCTGGCTGCAAAAACCTTTAGGGATGAGGCTTCCACCACCTCCCTGGGCAACCTGTGCCAGTGTCTCACCAGTGTCTTCTTCCTCATGGGGAAGAATTTCTTCCTAACATCCAATCTGAATCTAGCCATTTCTATTTTTTTACCATTCTTCCTAGTCCTATCGCTATCTGCCACCCTAAAAAGTCCCTCCTCAGCTTTCTTGTAGGCCCCCTTCAGATACTGGAAGGCCCCACAATAAGGTCTCCTTGGAGCTTTCTCTTCTCCAGACTGAACAGCCCCAACTCTTCCAGTCTGTTCTCATAGGAGAGGTGTTCCAGCTTTCTGATCATCCACCTCTCTGCTCTGTAGCTGATGCAGGAAAGCATCTGTGAAAGTGACCCCAGCTTCCTTATCTGTGAGCTCACAGATCATCTGGCCACCGAGTGGAAGCTGACCTGTGTTAGAATCATGCTCAGTCTCTACAGGCAAAAAGGCAGTTTAGCCTCTTGGCTTTTCCCCTCCTCCCTGGTCTGTTTGTTGGCTGTGGCTTGTGTTGTTTCACATGTTTTAGAAAGAGCACTGAAAAGACTGAGGCAGAGCCACAGCCCTGGTCACTCGCTGTGGATGGCTGGAGCAGCCACCCACCAAAGGCAGCGTGGTGGTGGAGGATGGGCTGGTGAGTGGCTCAGCTGTTGCTATAACAACAGCACCTTGCTCTCATTTCCTTTGACAAATGAATTGCTGCTGGTGGGACAAAGCAGAGCAGCTTCTCCCCACAGATGAAAGCCCTGCTGACAGCATCGATGCTCTCTTGTTTATGTATTGGGTCTGGCACGGCGATGGCCGAGCAGCTCTGCTCCAAATTTCATGGGATCACAGGATGGTAGGGGTTGGATTGACCTGTGAAGATCAAGTCCAATCCCCCTGCCAGAGCAGGACCATGGAATCTAGCACAGGTCACACAGGAGCACATCCAGATGGGTTGTATGAGGCTCCTCAGCTCCAGGTGTGTCTGTGTGCACAGCCTCTGTCCCCTGCCATCCATTCCCCACTAAAGATTCAGTTAAAAAGCCAGTCTGACAAAGTCTGACCTCTTCTTGCTCTACAACTAGAATTTCTCCAAAGGCATATAAAGAACACCAAGTCCTGCTTCACTCTCTTCTGCTGTGGGGTAGAAGCCTGCTGTGAAATGCAGATCCAGCAGCCAGCTGGTTTGTGTGAGCAAAGCTATGGGCTGATTAATCTGGCAAGGGGTTTGGTTTATTTTAACATAATACTGTTTTCCTTTTGTTTTTATGTTATGCATCAAGAGTCTTCTTCTCCTAGACAAAAATCCTGTGATTTGAGATGCTTGTTTATGGTGAGGGTGACGGAGCACTGGAACAGGCTGCCCAGAGAGGTTGTGGAGTCTCCTTCTCTGGAGAGTTTCAAAACCTGCCTGGATGCCTTCCTGTGCAGCCTGCCCTGCCTGATCCTGCTTTGGCATTTGTGTTGGAGTCAGTGATCTCTGGAGGTCCCTCCTAACCCTGCTGCTAACACAGGTTCACCCGGAGCGGGTTGCACAGGAACACATCCAGGCGGGGTTTGAAATTTCCAGAGGAGACTCCACAACTTCTCTGGGCAGCCTGTTCCAGTGCTCCAGCATCCTTACAGGAAAGATGGTTCTCCTTAAGTTCAGGTGAAGCCTTCTGTGTTCTAGTTTGCACCCACTGCTCCTTGTCCTATCACTGGCCCCATCTGAGAAGAGCTCAGCCCCATCCTCATGACTTCCATTCTTCAGATATTCATATGCATTTATAAGGTCCCCTTTCAGTCTACTGTTTTCCAGGCTAAAGAGCCTCAGGTCTCTCAGCCTCTCCTTATGAAAGAGATGCTCCAATCCCCATGTAATCTTTGTGGCCTTTCTCTCCAGTAATTCCCTGTTCCTCTTGGACTGTTTCGGTTTTCAGTACAGATGGATCAGGAGAGGACAGACTATGTAGTTTTACCAGACAAAGGATGGAAAAGAGGTGCCCAGCATACTTTATCTGAGAGGAGATAGGAGTCTTTCCACAATACAAAGATATCTGGCATAAAATTTGCAAATCTCTCAAACCTGAAGCTTTGAGAATGTGAAATAATGTGAAAGTGGATCACTCTTACTGATATTCTGCAAGGGACACCTTCAATCTCTTGTGAAATGGATGGAGTTAGTTCTCTTGTGTTTTCCAGGGGATTATTTCTCTCACTAATCTTTGATTTACATGAAGACAATTTTTTTTTCATTATTTCTTTGTATGAAATGTCTTTGTAACTAGAAGCCTGTCAGTGGATCTTTTGGTATGATTGTCCTTCCTTTACAGCAGCATTTGGCCAGTGCAAACCTGGCAAATAGTTTTGGATGTTTCTTTGAATGCTGTTCTTGTGTGTGCATGCCCACTGAACTTGCTCTTGATGCTTGTCACTTGGGTGACTCTTTTTTCTGAGCTGGAAGGCAAAGAGGGATTGTGACTTTGTAGTGAGATGGCTTAGGAGATGTCTGGAATGGGTGATTTCAGCTGTAAATTGTGTGAGTAGCTCATTAGGGACAACATTTAAATATGCTGGTTTAAGCCATTATATCAACTGTGTTATTGATCACCTGTGCTTGAGGTCAAACTGCTCTTTTCTCTTCTTGCTCCTAAGAAAGGGAACTTGGAAGTGACTGTGCTGCTGCACTTGTGAAGTGGTGCAGTTACCACATCCCTACCATCCTTCCCTTGTTTCCAGGGTCTGAACTATAGATCAGTGAAATGGCTTGGCTGTGGTCTTCTGCCAGTCACCAGTGACACCAGTCAAAAAGCAGCAGGGAGCTGGAGTGCTGTGCAGTGGTATTCAGCTTAACACAGAGTTTTAGGGGAGGGAAGAAGCAGAGGTGAGAGCTACAACACAGGCCTACTTGTGGGATCTGCTTTTAGTCCTTCACACTAGTCCTGGGTGCTTGACTTGCCTTCCACACCACTGTTAACAAATGAGACAACTACCACCCCTGGCCTCTTGCTATTGCTTGCTGCTGCCATGGCCTGGAGAGATGAAAAGGTGATGCCTTTGGGGTGAGGATTCCTGCTCTGCAGCCTGGTGTGTTCCTAGAGACCATGGCTGATGCACCTGACTGTTCTGGGCTTTCATTGAGAGGCTTCTCCCAGCATCTGTCATCGTGCACAGGACCCCTTCCCTGGGCACCTGCAGAGCTTATAGGCTCAGGAGCTGCTGCGGTGAGGTGAAGGGAGAGGAGGCAGTGAGGAGGCTCAAAACATGCTTACAGCCCTCCTGACCCTGCCTTGCCACAGCTGGGTTCCCCTTCACGGTCTGTGGCACAAGGAGAGGAAACCACTGGCCTTTGCTGTTCCCTGGCCCCTAGAAACCAGGGGTGGGGAAGGACTCGGGGTAAGGACAGCTCCTGTGGAGCTGCACAGGCATCTCCTGCCAAGGGAGGAGCCCAGCTGAGCAGGGGTGACAGAGACTGTGGCCACAGAGCAGCTGGTCTCTGCATGGCACCACAGAAGCCAAGAAGAGAAGGAATTTCAGCCCGTGGGACACTTTCTGTGCAGGGGGAACAAGCAGCCAAGTCTCTAGCAGGTCTGCCAACAGGGACCCACTGGTGACAGCCTCTTAGTCCTTTTGCCTCATATAAAAACCTCTTCTGCTCCAGTGCAAATCAAGGAGGACTCATGGAGTTGCCTTTCTGCTTTGTTATAAAGATCACATCTCTGCAGAGGACCAGCACATAGCTTACTGTCCCATGGGTGTTCAGCTGGGACTGCAGCAGTGCATCACCTCAGCCACATCCTTTAGCATTGTGAGCTGAAGAGGCCATGCAAGCCTGAAGGGCAAGAGAAGGGTGCAGCCTTCTCAGCACCACTCCCTCTGAAAAGGGGATGAGATATGGATTTGCTTGCCCGTCTTACACATGGGATGAAAAGAGAGCTAGCCCTCTGGGATGGGAGAAATAAATGGGATCTAGATTGTGCGAAGAAAGAAGGTTGAGGACCTCTAGGTTAGGGAAGGGGTGGGAGCTGCATGTCTGGGACTTTAATACCAGTAAAAATACATTTAAAATTGATAAAATCTTTCAGTATTTTGTCTTCTATTGTTCTAGTATCAAGGATGCAAGTGTGTCCTGAAGGCGTTTGCTAGAGCTGTGACCTCTTTGCTTCCTCCCCTCCCCACTATTGTTTTTTGCCTTACCCAAAGAGGGATGCTTTTTTTAGCCTGGTACATAAGCAGAGGGCTTAATGTTTGGTGTAGGGTTGTTACAGTGCTTTGCTATGCTTCTTTTAATCTGAATTAAAGCTTATATTAATACACTATTTCTTTTATAACATTCTTACATTATCATTTCATTGCTTTCTAGGAGGTTTGTCTTGCTGTCATTTGTTAGTTGCTTGTTTTTTTTTCATGTGAGCTCCTAGCACACAGGTTATTTCCTTTTTCTTCTTTGATTGAGTTAACATCATGCAAAATGCCTTCTACTTTTTTTTAGGGTGGTGTTTTTTTTTTTTTATCCTCACTTAAAACTGATTCTCACTGTGTTTTGAAGCCATGAACAGAGGGCTAATGAAATGAAACCATGTTAATGAATTTTCACCAAAAAAAACCAAACCAAACCTCAGCATCAACAACACATTTCAAATCAAGTAGTCAATCAGTTGTATTGCAGGTGTGCTTCAAGAAGCTTCTAGAAACTTCCAATAACAAATCAGAGTAAATAGTTAATTTTAGTGTGTGTTTAGCATGTTTAAATTTTGGGTCCAATTTAGAATCATAGAATTGTCAGGGTTGGAAGGGACCTCAAGGATCATTCAATTCCAACCCCCCTGCCATGGGCAGGGTCACCTCACGCTATATCAGGTTGCTCAGAGCCACATCCAGCCTGGGTAAAAACCTTCAGGGATGAGGCTTCCACCACCTCCCTGGGCAACCTGTTCCAGTGTCTCACCACACTTATGGTGAAGAACTTCCTAATATCCAATCTAAATCTACCCACTTCTAGTTTTTTTTTTTTTTTTTTTTCCATTTCCCTAGTCCTATCACTACCTAACACCATAAAAAGTCCCTCTTCAGCTTTCTTGTAGCCCCCTTCAGATACTGGAAGCCACAATAAGGTCTCCTCAGAGCCTTCTCCTTTGCAGACTGAACAACTCCAACTCTTTCAGTTTGTCCTCATGGGATTGGTGCTCCAGCCCTCTTGGCCCTTCTCTGGACACCTTCCAGCACGTCCATATTTTTCCTGTAATAGGGGCTCCAGAACCGGACACAGTACTCCAGGTGGAGTCTCACCAGAGTGGAGTACAGGGGGAGAATCACCTCCGTCAACCTGCTGGCTATGCTTCTCTTAATGCAGCCCAGGATACTGTTGGCTTTCTGGGCTGTCATTGTCATTTCTGGGCTGGGTGACTCATATTGAGCTTCTCCCTGAGTCCTTTTCTTCAGGGCTGCTCTCAAGCCAGTCCCTGCCCAGTCTATATCAGTGCTTGGGATTGCCCTGACCCAGATGCAGGACCCTGCACTTGGTCTTGTTGAACTTTATGAGGCTGGCTTGGGCTCACCTCTCCAGCCTGTCAATTTAAGACTTCTCATAATGTCTTAACAACGTTTGAGACTCTTTCCTGAGTTAGGTCCAAAAATTGAATTAGTCAACTTGCTCCATAAAATTCTGGTAGCTTGGAGAGCAGATTTGTTTTGCAGCTCTGCTCTCTTCTGCAGGGGCAGGTTTGTTGGTGGTTTTTATTCTTTAGTTTGGTTTGGTTGGGGTGTTTTTGGTTGTTTTGTTTAGGGTTTTTGTTTCTTTTAGCCTGTCTTCTCAGGTCAAGGCACAAGAATGAAACCCAAGAAACTTCTTAATTAGTTTTTAAGTCTTGTCATTAGTTGTCTTGTGACAGATACTCATGAGGGGTATTTATCACAAGGCTCATCAGCATTTGTTGTTTGTTTCTGCATCTAGTTAATTTGGGTTTTTCTTTTCTTGTTTCCCTTTAAGCTTCAAGAGACAGTCAAAAGGAAGTTGGAAGGTGCCCGCTCACCTCTCAATGGAGAACAGCAGAATGGAGTTTGTGATGGGAGCTTTTCTCCGACCAGCAAGAGGATACGGAAGGATGTCGAGGCCATCAACAGCTTGCCCAATAATTTGCCTTTGCCTGCTGTTTCTCCTCTTCACCAGCTTGACATGAAAGCTCCCCTGCCCCTGCAGAACAGTGGGACTCACAGTACTGGTCTAGAAGACTTGGGTAAAAATGGTGGAGTTTCAGAGATAAAGCTCCCTGTTAATGGTTGCAACGAGCTAGAGGATAGTTTTAACATCCTGCAGAACAAGGAGCTAAAGCAAGAGCCTTTGGATGACCCTAGCTGCATAGACACTTCCGAAACATCTCTTTCAAATCAGAATAAGCTCTTTTCAGACATTAACCTGAACGATCAAGAGTGGCAGGAGCTAATAGATGAACTGGCAAACACCGTTCCAGAAGATGATATACAAGATTTGTTCAACGAAGACTTCGAGGAGAAGAAGGAGCCAGAGTATCCCAGGCCTTCCACAGAGGCTCAAGAGAGTGCAAGTGTGAAGAGCGATCCATCTCATTCTCCCTTTGCTCATGTCCCACTAGGGTCTCCCCAGGTGAGGCCATCTTCTTCTGGTCCTCCGTTTTCAAACGTCTCCACCGCCTCCAGCATAGCTTCTGCGTCCAGCGCCCCACCAGCCCCCATCCCGGCCGGCTCACCAGCAAACTGTGTGGTTCAGTCCCCCCAGACTCCCAGCCAGGCCCACACCCCGGGCCAGACGCAGGCACGCTCTGGAAATGGCTATCTCATGAACCCAGCGGCAGCACCGGTGGCGGGGTCGGGGCCTGGGCCCGTGAGCATGCCGAGCGCTGACTTGTCTCCAGCTGAACAGCTGAAGCAGATGGCAGCCCAGCAGCAGCAAAGAGCCAAGCTCATGCAGCAGAAGCAGCAGCAGCAGCATCCAAATCAACCCTCAAGCTGGTCACCGGTGGGCCCTCCATCTAGTCCGTACGGCGGACCCTTCAGCGCAGACAAACCAAATAGTCCAATGATGTATCCCCAAGCCTTTAACAACCAAAACCCAATAGTGCCTCCTATGGCAAACAATCCGCAGAAGACCACGATGAATAACTACCTCCCTCAAAACCACCTGAGTATGATCAGTCAGCAGCCAAATAACCTGGGCACAAACTCCCTGAGCAAACAGCCCAACATGCTTTCCTACGGCAACACCAAACCCCTGACCCACTTCAACGCCGAGCTGAGTCAGAGGATGACGCCGCCGATGGCAAATCCCGGCAAGAACCCCATGATGCCCTACATCCAGCAGCAGCAGCCGCCCCAGCAGCCGCAGATGCAGGCTCAGATGGCACACCTGAGCGAGGAGCAGAAGCGCATGCTCCTCATGAAGCAGAAGGGGATGATGAACCAGCCCATGGCGTACGCACCGATCCCTTCCCTCGCTCAGGTAAGCCCGGTGCGCGAGGGGTGGGCAGCCGAGAGGAGGCTGAGACAAGGGCTTGGTGTCTCTTTGCAAGGTCTCCTCCTCTCTTTTTCTCCTGGAAAGTATGGAATGGCATTGCAGACTCTCTTTGGACCTTTCATGTGGTATTGGAACTTGCAAGGTCTTCCTTCAGTGGAAAAAAAAGTAGAAACGGGTAGATTCGGATTGGATGTTAGGAAGAAGTTTTTCACCACTTCTCCAACAAGGACAGACTGAGAGAGTTGGGGCTGTTCAGTCTGGAGAAGAGAAGGCTATGAGGAGACCTTCTTGTGGCCTTCCAGTATCTGAAGGGGGCTATAGGAAAGCTGAGGAGGGACTCTTTAGGATGTCATGTAGTGATAGGACTAGGGGGAGTGGAGCAGAAATAGAAATAGGTAGATTCAGATTGGATGTTAGGAAGAAGTTTTTCACCTTGAGGATGGTGAGACAACTGGAACAGGATGTCCAGGGAGGTGGTGGAAGCCTCATGCCTGGAGGTTTTTGCAGCCAGGCTGGATGTGGCTGTGAGCAACCTGATGTAGTGTGAGGTGTCCCTGCCCATGGCAGGGGGGTTGGAACTGAATGATCCTTGAGGTTCCTTCCAACCCTGACAATTCCATGATTCTCTCTTTTTATCCTGGAAAGTTATTGCAGACTCTCCTTGGACCTTTCATGTGGTATTGGAACTTGGTCAGTAACCAGGAACAGAACGAGAGGACAGAGTCTCAAGCTGTGCAGGGAGAAGTTTAGGCTTGATCTTAGAAAGAAGTTCTTCCCAGAAAGAGAGATTGGCCATTGGAATGGGCTGCCCAGGGAGGTAGTGGAGTCAACATCTCTGGAGGTGTTCAAGAAAAGCCTGGATGAGGCACTTAGTGCCATGGTCTGGTTGAGTAGTTAGGATTGGGTGGTCAATTGGACTTGATGATCTTGGAGATCTCTTCCAACCTGGTTGATTCTGTGATTTTAAGAAATGCCTGAAATGATGTCATGTTAGGCTTTAGAAGTGTGGTTAAGCCACAGTTTCTCTGAACCTAGTGCTCATTCCCTGTGCTTCTGCCGAAGAGTGCTTAGGGATAGGAGCAAGTTGGGGGTCGGAAGTCACTCCTTTTTGGATGGTTTGTTTCCTTTTGTTTTCGTATGCAAGACTTCATGGTTTCAGCTCCTGAAATGGCTAAGCTTCCATGGTGTAGTTTGCATTGTAACAAAAGGAGAGAGTGGTTAGCCCCTTCTTTTTGGTGCAGGCATTGAACCAACTTTAAACAGCATGTTTGGCATTGTGGCTCAAGGAACAAAGGAAGGACGTTCTGGGTGCTGAGTGTGTTTGGTTTCCTCTGGAAGATGGAAGCACAACCAAATGCTTTTAGTGTTGCTGGAACCGTGTGTGGAACGAGATGGTTTCTTCTGAGCCTTTCAACCTAAAGTATTTTATTGTTGTGAATCTCTAGAGTTTTCCAGCATCCATGTTGGCTTGAGTGACTTGGCATTGCTTAACCCCTGGAGTGTCAGCTGCCAGTCCTAGGGAACAGTTTGGAATTAATGAATAACCAGTTGCCTCCTGGGTATGCTCCTGTAAAGATCTGCACACTAGTGTCGTGGAAAGGCTCAAGAATACATTTTCTGGATGTTGTTTTAAAGGTTTTTAAGAGAACTGAAGTTAATAATCCCTTCGCAAAGTAGGTGATGCCTTCAGAGAAGTTGTGTGCCTCCAAAACACTTCAGGGGTTGTGATATAATAGTGATAGAGTTGTTGGGTGATAGTTTCAGCGTAACAGCTTTTTACCAAACCAGCTGTTTCCACACCACCTACGAGGAGTGCTTCCTTCTAAGCGTGGTTTAACCATGACTCACACTCTAATGCATGCAGAAATACAGCAAAATTTGTCACTTCTTCAGCTTGTGGAGTTTGGGCATCTACCAACAGGAGGAGCAGGAGCTTTACTGGGTCAGAGCCCATCACATATTATCTAAAATTAATTGCAAACCATAACGAAATGTTCATCTGCCTCCTGGTTTTCATGCAGGTTGTATGGTGGCAGCTCAGCTGTTCACCTCTTTATTTTCGTTCTGCATTAGAACTAGAACTAGGTGGTCTAAAGCCTCTTCTTTTGGGGAAGAAATGACATGATAATGACATAAAACTCAGGCTGCAATCCGAGTTACAGGTCTGCCAGGTCATAACTGAGAGGCAGAAGGTGTTTGGTCATGCTGTCCAGTGCTTCATTGCTTTGATTTTGTTAAATCTGTTGAACTCTTCAGACCCATCCAACAGCAAAGATGCACTGCCTATGAGAAAGTTAATGCTATGTCCTCCATTTGATAAGCTGAGAAATTCATGTTAATACCTCACTGCACTTCTCCAGTGGGAACAGGAAGCCAGGGTTTCATATATCTAATCTCAGTTCCTTCTTTTTTTTTTTTTTTAATGTAGGAAAAACTAGATACAACTGCACAGCCTTCCAAAACCAAACCCAGATATTAAGTCATCTCTGTGTCATATAAAGAAGAAACTTAAGACAAAGTCATACTTGTTATATAACATGAGGGTGGTGAGACACTGGCACAGGTTGCCCAGGGAGGTGGTAGAAGCCTCATCCCTGGAGGTTTTTGCAGCCAGGCTGGATGTGGCTGTGAGCAACCTGATGTAGTGTGAGGTGTCCCTGCTCATGGCAGGGGGATTGGAACTGGATGGTCCTTGAGGTCCCTTCCAATCCTCACAATTCTATGCTTCTATGATATCCTCTGGGTTATGCTGCAGCTTGTTCTTTTCAAAGGAGCACTGGATGGGTATTTGTCTGGTTTTCCACAAAGCAGAAACTCGTTTAGATTTTTGAGTCAGGGTTTTTCTGGGGTTGACTTGAAGGCAATTCAGACCACTTTTTGAGGAACTGACTGCTAAAACCATGGTCAGATCCTGACCCAGCTACCTTCAGCAAGGTGCTGTCCTACTACCTACCACACCTAAACCATAGTGTTCCATGGTCCTGATTGTTCTCCACTTGGTCAGGCTTGTACATGGAAATCCCTGCTATTTGCCTTGTCCCAACTACCCTGATCTGCCCTAAACCCAGGTGTTGGTTTGTGGGTGTGTGGCAGGTGTTGCCCTTTAGCCTCCTGCTTTTCCTGGGTCATTCTTTCATTCTTGCTTTTCTGCAGCTATAGGCTGAAACAGCAAGTAAAGGTTTTCACTGGGGCTGATAACCTGTTAGATATTTGAGGGCTAGAGGTCCTCTGCTATTTCGGTTCCCATATATTAAAATAAAAGAAACTAATTTCACACCAAGGTGCAACATGGGCTTTGTTTAGGCTTTTAGTGTGTCCTAAAGAATAAAAGCAAGCAAGCCTAAACCATCCTTCTCTCAAAAATTAGAACTTTCTTTAACCTAAAATGTTCCATTTAGCTTTTGAGAGATGTGAATTAAGGTTCTATGAGAGGCACTCCCTTCCCGTCTCCTCCCGTCTCCTCCCGTCTCCTCCCGTCTCCTCCCGTCTCCTCCCGTCTCCTCCCGTCTCCTCCCGTCTCCTCCCGTCTCCTCCCGTCTCCTCCCGTCTCCTCCCGTCTCCTCCCGTCTCCTCCCGTCTCCTCCCTTCTCCTCCCTTCTCCTCCCTTCTCCTCCCTTCTCCTCCCTTCTCCTCCCTTCTCCTCCCTTCTCCTCCCTTCTCCTCCCTTCTCCTCCCTTCTCCTCCCTTCTCCTCCCTTCTCCTCCCTTCTCCTCCCTTCTCCTCCCTTCTCCTCCCTTCTCCTCCCTTCTCCTCCCTTCTCCTCCCTTCTCCTCCCTTCTCCTTTGCTTTTCTACCAAAAATCTAATTTCAAATTTGGGAGAAGTGGAAACACTTTCTTTGGGAAATTTCAGGATCATTATGCCTTTTCTTATTTCCAGCTGTTCAATAAGGATGTTTAATGGTAAGAGAAAAAAAAGCAGCCCAATGGAATAGATGGTGAATGGCTGAGACAGAATTTGATGTTTGGAGCCAAGTGAGGGAGGGAGAGTAATGAGAGGTTGAAACAAAACAGAATTCTCCGTGGGTGTAAGAAAAAATAAAACTAGACTGCAGCTCTTTGCCTGCATGGGACTGTGAGGATTCTGCAATTATAGTTCCTATTGAAACCAGTAGTTATGTTGTTTGAAATTGGAGGGATGTGAATGAGGAGGAGAAGTGGCACCACACTGGAAGAATATCTTCACATTCTCTGTCTTTTGTTTTAATCTGATAAATTCAAGATGCATCATCTGCTCAGTCTGGTTTTGCATGTGAAGGATAAAGGGAGATGTGTGTCCAGAGAACGTTTCCAGAACACAATCAGCTTTGTCCTTTGCCAGTGAAAAAGGTGTGTTTCTCACTTGGAATTGTAAAAGAGGTTTCATTCTGGTTTGAAGGTTATCTTTGGGATAGTGAGGGGAAAAAAAAAGATTGTAGATGTTCTGGTATTTGGCCATATTAAAAGCTTAGCTGGAAACAGAGGAGAAAGCTTACAGATTTGTGTTTGCTGCATGACAGTGTGACAGAAACACAACTGGCTTACCAGATTTTAGGGCACACAACCTGGAATGGAAACACTGTGCTGTTGTGGCTAAGAAGGCCAATGCCATTCTGGGGTGTATCACAAGGAGTGTGGTTAGTAGGTCCAGACAGGTTCTCTTCCCCCTCTACTCTGCCCTGCTGAGGCTGCATCTGGAGTATTGTGTCCAGTTCTGGGCCCCTCAGTTCAAGAAGGACCTCAGGGAACTGCTTGAAAGAGTCAGTCCAGTGCAGAGCCACAAAAATGATGAAGGGAGTGGAACATCTTCCTTACAAGGAGAGACTGAGGGAGCTGAGGCTCTTCAGCTTGGAGAAAAGGAGACTGAGAGATGACCTCATTATGTTTGTAAATACTTAAAGGGTGAGTGCCAGGAGGATGTAGCCAGGCTCTGCTTGGTGATACCCAGTGACAGGACAAAGGACAATGGGTAGAAGTTGAGGCATAGGAAGTTCCATGGAAACAGGAGGAAAAATCTTTTCACTGTGAGGGTGATGGAACACTGGAAGAGGCTGCCCAGGGGGGTTGTGGAGTCTCCCTCTCTGAAGCTATTCAAACCCTACCTGGATGCATTCCTGTGTGATCTGTTCTAGGTGATCCTGCTCTGGCAGGGGGGGTTGGACTTGGATGAGCTTTTGAGGTCCCTTCCTAAGAAAACCATAGGTGTGTTTGGGTGAAACCTGCTTCTCTGAAACCATGCAGAATCAGTATGCTTGGGTTATGCTCTTGAGCCATCACTGGTAGAGAACTGAAACCACTTGTCCCATCATTTTGCTGGAGAGTGTGTCAGAATAACAGGTGATTTCTTCTTTATAAATACCACAGTTGTGGAGGCAAAATCTTTGGTTCTTAGCAGCTTTCCACTTGACCAAGATTGGTTAAAATATGCTGTGGTGCCATTTGCTTCTCATCAGTTGAAGACTCATAGTGTGAATTGTTCTCACCTGAAAAGAAAATGTCCTACAGCACTTTGTGTGGTAGGTTGAAATTACCCCCCAACTAATTTGGAGAACTAGCCCCCAAAACAAAATCTCTCAGACTAGCTCAGTTTGGGATGGAAGCAAATGGAGCTCTATTTCCAAGCAAACTAAAATCTAGAAATATGAAATGCAATGAATATGTACAAAATAGACAATATATGTACAATATAGATGCATTTACAATTTATTAACAACACAGAAACTCCTCAAACCCCCCCCCCCCGGATGGACCCAGGGGATCTGTTTACCTTCTTCCCTGCTCCCTCCCTCCTTCCCATTACCTCACACAGTAGTCAAAACAGAGCTACCCTGGCAAGGCCATGGAAGAGAGAGAGATTGCAAGAAGAGGAGACAGGAAAAAGAAAAGAGGGAAAAAATTGTTTATGCCTCTTCTCTATATCCCCATTAGCAAGCCAAGGAATTATATAGACATTATCACTATTTTTCTTTTGTATCCAGTGGTAATAATTTTATTTGCAGTCAGGGACTAGGCTAAAGTTCCCCCTTCAAACTGCAACGCTTTCAGAAGCAGAAAATTTGTGTTCCTGACTGCACAAAGTGTATTAAATATCCCCTGTTTTAAAGTCACTGTGATAGCACACTTTTTCTCCCTACATGATCTAGATTGCTGTGTAAAGAGCAGTTTGTCCTCGTGTTAGTCTGATGATATAACCTGTGCCATCCAGCTCTCCTTGACTTTCGTTAGTTACAACTGCAGTTGTGAAGTGCTGTGATTTTGCAATGTCTATAGCCAGCAGCAGCATGTTTTTACATAAAGTGCTGCTCTTTCCTGGGTTGTTTTGTTTGGCCATTTTCTCCTTGAAGTGCAAGTCATCACCATCAATTTTTGTCTCTCAGTCTCGTGATCCATTCTACCTGCTGTAAGCAGTACTGTCCATAATCCATTTCTTACTGAGCTTGAGCCTCTCTAACTCTTCTTGTCTATGGTGGATGCTCTTAATGTTAATATACAGGTGGTGTAAAACTGTGTTCTTTCCACCCACTTTTATAGCTGGATCTGTATTAAGCTGGTGACAGCACCACTTGAACATTATGGGATCATAGGATGTCAGAGGTTGAAAGTGACCTCCAAAGATCATCGAGTCCAACCAGAGCAGGACCATAGAACCTAGCACAGGTCACACAGGAATGCATCCAGATGGGTCTTGAAAGTCTCCAGAGAAGGAGACTCCACAACTTCCCTGGAACAGGCTGCCCAGGGGGTTGTGGAGTCTCCTTCTCTAGAGACTTTCAAAACCTACCTGGATGCATTCCTGTGCAGACTACCCCAAGTGATCCTGCTCTGGCAGGGGGGTTGGACCTGATGATCTCTTGAGGTCCTTTCCACCCTTTGATATACTGTGAGACTTCTCTGGGCAGCCTGTTCCAGTGCTCTGTGGCCCTCACAGTGAAGAAGTTCCTCCTCATATTGAGGTGGAACCTCCCATGTTGTAGTTACTATCCATTGCCCCTTGTCTTCTCACAGGGTGCAACTGAGAAGAGCACACCATGCTCTCCCTGGTACTCTACTCTTCCACAAGCTAATTTGCTGCCCCCTGAGCATCAGTGTAACTAATTCAGCGTTAAAAGATGAATGCTTTCAGGGCTAGATGGTGACTGAAAGATCCACATAGCCTTTTCTTCCTTTAACAGTGCTACGCCAAGAGTTCTCTGGAAAACAAAAAGCTTTCCTCTCTGTCTTGCTTCTTGCTTTTGGGCACTCACCTTCAAGAATGAGCATATAGACTGTGAAAGAACTATGGGGTAAACCCAGTTACCCCTGATGCCCTTATTCTGTGTGGATCCAGAAAAGTGTTTATTGCCAGATGGTGCCTGTTGTGTTTTGATGTAAACAATGGGTTCAGCTCATGAGCTGTGTTCTCTTACTGTCTTTTTATTTTGAGAGAAGACTTAATCCAAAGACTAAGGGTAAGTTTCCATCCTTGGCAGTGCACTTTGTATCTTTATTTTAGTGCCTCACAGGTGGCTGCCAGAGCTCACAGGGTTTTGGTGTGACTTGGTCTGATCCCTTTCTCTCCAGTCTGAGATCTTGCATGGCCCAGCCAGGACACAGATTTGATCCCAGATTGCACTTAGGTAACGTTTTTGAGTTTTAAATTTGTCCTTGTGTAATTTCTCTGGGAGCATGACTTTCCTTCCCCTTTTTCTGGAGTTTACACATTTAGAGTCTATCTTGCCCCTCTCTTTTCAGTTAATTCCAAACAAACTCGCCAACTTTCTCATTAGTATTTGAAAAAAAAAAAAAGGGTTCATTTTACATCCAGAAATATGCTTGCAACAAGAATTACTCTTGAATATAAGCAGTAGCTTCCCCTGTGTTCCCTTTACTGCAGGAGGGATGGAATGACTCTGCTGTTTAACTGAGTTAAGTACAATTCCTGCAGTTTCTGCCTTAGGTGATCACCCATCCTGCTCTGCCAAGGACCTCCTTTCCTTTCCCTTCATTCTCCCTCTGCTCTGCTGTCTGCTGGGGAGCTTGCAGCAGGCAAAACTCTTTGTCAAATAATCAGTCTGTGAGGGGTAAAGGTTATAGGGTATCTCATGATTAAACATTTTAAATGCCTGTTTTGAATGATTAGAAGAATCTTGTGGTGATTTTAAAAGCAAGCTCCATCCTCTAGCTCTTCTTTTTTTTTCCCCTCCTCAATCTATTTTTCCCCCCATATAACATAAATGAGTCCTTCCCTGCCCCTAGCTGTGTACCCAAGTAAACAGGAGGGTAAATCATGGAAATTCAGCATGAGGCCTGCCTTCTCTTGGAGGGATGTTTGCACCCCATGCTGTGTGCATCCTCCTTTGCTGTCTCCAGCACCAGCTCCTCTTCCCTGCCTGGAAAAGACAACGGATTTTGGAAGGGCCAGGCCAGAAGGGCTGCTGTGTTTCTGAGGCTGAGCTTTGGTGCACGTAGCCAGCCAGGTTGTGCAGCAGGGCAAACCACTGGGTTCCTGTCCCACTGTACCCATCACCAGAATTAGCAGTGTAATGGGAAAATGGCTTCCTTGGCATGCAGGAGAGGAGAGGAGGTGGGGGAATAAGTGGCAGTCCTCTCCAGCTGCTCCTGAAAGCAGGCAAGTCTGTGAGGTCAAGCTGACAGAAAACCAAACCAAAACAAAAACCCCAAAACCAAACAAAAAGAAATTGGAAGGGAAGAAAATCTTAACACTTCTGCTGTGGTGGTGCTCAGTCTGAGCTTTTGTGCCAGGTGTGGGAGCCACATGTCAGACGAGGTAGTGCCCACCTCAGAGGGCTTACAGCTAATTAAAGATTGCCCACAGTGACAGCTTCATTTTGAGTAGCACTGTGAAGTGCTCCAAAAAAATCAGGGATTGCCCCAGTTGAAGGTGTCCACAACTATCTGTGCTACTCTGCAAGGTGCAAGAAATGGCCAGAAGAAGGAAGAAGGACACAGGTGGAGAAACTAAAGCATGCAAACTTCTCATGGGAGGCTGAGCACTGCCAGGAAGAGAAAATCCCTTGCTCTGTAATCCCCATGTTCCTTAAACGACTTCCTCCCTCAGTAGCTCTTCAGTGGCACTGAAAGAGGCTGCTTGTTTATCCCAAGGGAAGTAATATTCCCATCTTCAGTGGCTCATTTCCACTCATCTTTGTTTGCTGCAGTTCATGGCTTGTAGTGGGAGTGCTCAGAGGTTCTGGCACATAATGTCACTGTTCTGTGGAGTTATGTGTGGAACCCAACAGCTCTTTGTAAATGTGCCTGTACATACTCCTTTGTGGCTCACATACCTTTTTGGATGTATATTACCAGGAGCTTTTTCATCCCCTCTCTAAAGCAGTGTGACTTTCATCCTGCTCCTGCTCCATCAAGGGAGGGCTTGGCCACCTGATCCCAGGGCAGCACCAGGATGCGGTGCCCGGTGTCGGTTCAGAGCCTGGAGCTCAACTTCTGCTCTCCCTCTCTCTGCCTAATCTGTGTCTGTGTGAAGCACTGCTCTTTGAGCAGCCTGTGCTGCCCAGCTGGCTGTGATGTTCCAGCTCAACAGAGAGGTGTGCCTTGCATCTCTGAATTCCTCTTTTGTCTTTATCTCCATGGATCCTTGCTCTGGGGCTTTCCACAGCCGTTTCTGGGTCTTTGAGGCCGGTGCTACCCAGCAGCGTTGCGCTGTCGGGACGTGTGTTCCCTCCAGAAAGATTTCCTTGTGTCTGTGATGTGGATGTGCCCAGAGTAGGAACACTTAATTCCTCTTAAGAGACTGTCCCAGTAAGTGGTTAAGTGCAGATTTGAAGTCCTGCATTCAGGAGGTTCTGCCAAATCCCAGCTGATGCATCTAATTTGCTAAAGAATGTGGCTTCTGCTCTCTCAGCAAAGATTTCGTTCCTCATGAGCAGTGGGAAACTTGCCCTTTTTATGTTGTTGTTCACCAGCTTAAGACTGAGGCAGCCAAGGCAGTCTGTTTGTACCTCAGTTCTTCACCCCCATGCAGTGCATGTGTGCAAGTGTTCCTGACTCATCCTGCTCTTCTTTAGCTCCTTGTCCTCTGTGTGAGGAATGTTTTGCATGCATTAGCCTGCAAGCTTACCTTACACACTGGGAGGAAAGCACACATTCTGTGTCAACACATCTTCCAAACAGGTGGCTTCCTCATTTACAACCCAGTGGGAGCTTGTTAGTAGTTCTTCCTCTACAGCAAGTGTGGGAGCTGTCTAGACAGGGTCAAGTATCTCATAAGAGAGCAAGCTCAAGTCCAGCAGCATTGTCACAAAATCATGTTTTAATGTTTTCTCTGTCTCTTTTTCGCTTCTGTTTCACACAGGTGCAATACTAAAGCCTGTTCCTCACTCCAGCAGCTCAGTCTTTGGCTGCTGATGTGAGCATCCTTCTGTAAAATCTGTTCTGCCAGGTTCCTTGCTGCTAGCTAAAATCTCATTGTTGAGAAACAGAGGTAGGCCTGTAAGCTGCCTTTTGTTCCCTGATGCTGTTTGGAGACACTAAGGGAAAGGCAATGCCTTAAAAAAAAATACCAAGAGAAGTAATTTGAAAGGGTCAGTTTAGAAACAGTTTGAGGTCTGGCCTGAGAAGATGACTTCTCCTTTTTTTGGCACAATGTTCCTTGTAGGCTTAAGAGTTAACATCCTTGAAAGAATCTGCATTGAAAATTATTTTTTTGTACATGGTATTGCCTAGAGAAAGCAAAGTTCCTGAGACTGCCCAACAGGCACTTTCCAGGGAATTATTTTTCCAGGTGTACTCCTTTCCCTCTGAGTCCAGTCAGCTGGGGGGTGGGGTGTGTATTTTTCTATACATGTCCACTGGTATTTGTCTGTTCCTTTTCTCTCCCTTGCTACTCCATGAGTCATTTTTCTTTCTCTAAGCTCCCTGCTCAAGTTTATCCTCTGGTTCCCTCATCCATCTTTTATTTGTCTCCCCTTCTTACCCATTTAATAGCACAGGACTGGTGTTTGGTGTTGTCAGGGTGTGCAGGAAATCAGTGCAGACACTGTGGCTTTTTGTGTACACCTCTGGCAGATGGAAACAGTATGAAATATTTGTTGTCATACTAATTTATTTTTTTTTAACCAGTTGTGGGACAGATGAAGGCCTGGGGATCTTGGCTATAGTCTCACTAATGTGGTAGCACCATCAGTGTGATTTGACCTTCACTCTGCCCACTAATCCATCTCAACCAGGACTTTACTTCCCAAACTATGGAGCAGTTTCACTGGGTCAGGATTGTTTGTACTGTGTCCTGATCACAGGTGGCTAAAACAAAACTAAAAAAAAAAAAAAAAAAAAAGTAGGAATTTTCTGTTCTTAAATTGCCAGTGGTGACCTGTGGTTTCCCACACCTTGAGGATTTGTCTCTGGCACTAGAAGGCAATAAATTAGGTCTTACAAGCCCTTGCATTCTTACAGATGGAAAAGCAATTCTAAGTGATTTTTCTTTGGGGGTGAGTTTTAAGCTGTATTAATGATGCCTTCTCTTGTCCTTCATTGTTGTGTGAAACTGGTCTCAGCATCTGCCTCTCTACTCAGCACTGGTTAGACCACACCTGTGTCCAGTTCTGGGCCCCTCAGTTCAAGAAAGATGTTGAGTTGCTTGAATGTGTCCAGAGAAGGGCAACAAAGCTGGGGAGGGGTCTGGAGCACAGCCCTGTGAGGAGAGGCTGAGGGAGCTGGGGGTGTTTAGCCTGGGGAAGAGGAGGCTCAGGGGAGACCTCATTGCTCTTTACAACTACCTGAAGGGAGGTTGTAGCCAGGTGGGGGTTGGTCTCTTCTCCCAAGCAACCAGAGGACACAGTCTCAAGCTGTGCAGGGGGAAGTTTAGGCTTGATCTTAGAAAGAAGTTCTGCCCAGAAAGAGAGATTGGCCATTGGAATGGGCTGCCCAGGGAGGTGGTGGAGTCACCATCCCTGAAGGTGTTTTAGAAAAGCCTGGATGAGGCACTTAGTGCCATGGCCTGGTTGATAAGTTAGGGTTGAGTGATTGGCTGGACTTCATCTTGGAGCTCTCTTCCAACCTGGTTGATTCTGTGAAGACATCTGCACAGAGCATAAATATTTACAGCTTTTAAAGGTATTTCTGGAATAGTCACTATGTATATCACAAACTACACAACACACTTGTGTAGTAAAATTTAATATACGTGGTTACTCTGAGGCAGCATGAACCTCATCTGAACACATGGAGCTTACTAGTCTAGGATTAAGAAGAAACATTTCAGTGTTTCTGAGAGGTACCAATGGCTGCACCAAGTGCCTGCTCGTGGCCACCAACCTTACTCTGTGCAGTACAAGAGAGCATGGTGAGGAGAGTACCAAAGGCTTGTGCACCAGAAACAGATGAAGGTCTTATGTTGCAGGTGGAGATGACAAAGATTTCACACCGTGAAGTTTCCCTTTGCACTTGCCCAGTCCCTGCACCTGGTTTGCAGA
Organism: Indicator indicator; assembly: GCF_027791375.1. Classification (NCBI taxonomy): domain Eukaryota; kingdom Metazoa; phylum Chordata; class Aves; order Piciformes; family Indicatoridae; genus Indicator; species Indicator indicator. The sequence continues at coordinate 12,660,510 of NC_072034.1, read as the reverse complement.
CAGCACAGGGGATTACACCCTCAGTCCTTCCCAGGCCACAGATAAGAGTGCAGACTGCTACCAAAAACATAATCCTTGCCTCTGGTTACATAAAGGGTGGGCTGGATTCCAAGAGCCCTGCTGAAAGGGACACAGGTGTCACCTGCAGATGCACTCACAGCTTGAGGGGAGGCTGTTTTGGCTAGGGCTTGGCCAGCACACCAGGTGCACTGCCAGCACATGATTTTTGTGCTAACCAAGCAGAGGAAAAAGCTCCAGTTAGTCACCAGTACAGCAGTGGCAATGACTGGGGGGCAGGAGGGGTAAAACCAAGGGTACCACTGCAGCCCTTTGCCCAGCAGAGTGGCCATGGCAGGGCTATAACCTCAGCAGAGCTCCCAGCACTGTGACTGCTGCAGTCAACAGCAGCTGTGGAGTGGCCAGTGCTGCCTGGGTGCTCCCCTGGGTGCTTTCACCAGTGCAGCTTAGCTGTCTGCCTGCCTCTGCTGCTTCTGCTCAGGTCCTCTCTCTGTGTGCCCTCCCTCCCCCAGGACGTTAATATAAGTACATGAGGAGGTTTTATTGTGCCCCTGGAAAGTACACTCCTCTGGAAAAAAAAAAAAAAAAAAAGCATGGATTTTGAAAAATCCTCATGGATAAGTCTGAAATCAATGTACTGCAGAGGATGCTGAATGGAAGGGCACTGTTTTCTTTTTAAGGAGGCCTTTTGTCGCCTCTCAGATTTTGCAAAGGAAAAAAAAATAAATAAAATAGGGTTATTGTCATTGATTTTCAATTGATTGAGGATCATGTGGTCTCTCCTCTGTTCTTGTTGCCTATTCCACCAGTTTTATTTTCCTATCAATAGGCTGTGCTTTGCCTTTTGAGCTTAGTGAGTGCTTCCTCACCTATACAGCCTGAGTCAATGGGAGCACTTCCCAAGGGATTGCGCAGCCTGCCCCCAGTGCATCCTAGGGAAACTGGAGGAATATGTGTGTGTGTGTCCATTAGCTCTTTAGAATTAGATTCTTCTTCCTCAAAGGCTTATTTTGGCCTCACAAGATTAGATCACCACTGTGCAAAAACCAACCCACTGTGATCACAGCTTCATTGCACAGTGCCTGCACTTTCTTGAGTGTTGTCCTCATCTCTTCAGGATTAAGATCCAGAGGGTTGGACCTTTGATCTGCATAATAAAGCACATGGAGGCAGTTTGTAAATCCTTTCTTTCCCTCTTTATTCTTTGCAGTTTGGGACCTGAAAGCTTGAAATCATTTTTGCTTGCTGAGAGGAAACTTTGTCATGTATGTGAAGATGCTATTATGCTAATTAGTGTTGTTAGGAAAAGAAAAAAAAAAATCAATGGATGTATGTCATCCAACAGCAAGCAATGATCTCCTCACAATCAGCAATTTATCATGCATTGCCAATGCAGTAGGGCTAGGACTATTTTATTCAGATAAATTTCTCATTCATTTAGTCAGTAAATCATGGTGCACTTCATGATAGTCATTTTTAATGTGATTGCATTTTGTTAAGTTTTAATCATGCATAATGGATTTTATCTGACAATGAGGTCAACCTGTAGTCTCTTCCTCTGTCATTTGTATCTCTCCATCCCAGCATGGACAAGATCACTGCCATAACTGGATGGCCTAGAGTGGATTAAAGATGAGGAAATAGAGGAATACAGGCTGTTAAGATATGTTTTAAGCAGCTGATGCCTAGGTGAAGATTTCCTCTAGGTGGAGATTTACCCTAGGTGGACCAACACCAGATTTTTCTTGCTGTATCTTTGCCTCTGGTTGTAGCTGAATGTGCTTGGACAGTGTTTGCACAAGCTCTCCAATGACACTTTTTAGCTCACTGGTTTGATCAAGGCTGCAGGAGCACCTTTATTCCACTGGATACCCTGGAAGGGACGCAGCTGGTGCTGCTCTTTTCTCTGCAGCCCATGATGAACTTTTTTTCAGTGGAAAGCAGTAGAAGGTGTGGGAAAGGGGCAGGGAACCATGACAGTTTCCAGTGAGAGACAGGCTCTTCTTTTTTTTTTTTTTTTGTTGTCATTCTCTTGAGTCCAAATTCTCTTGTGACTTGCTCATTCTGAAAGTGGTAGAAAAAGTCTTCACCTACAACTGGAACGTGGCCTGGATCTCTCTTGCAGCTTATGTATCTGCAGTTTTGCTTATGTACCTGAATGGCTGTGGACTATTTCCATTTGCTTCTTGTGTACATGGTCTGACTTCCCCAGAGGAAGGGCCCTCAGCCACCTCCCTTGATGTTCTTCCTCACTGAAGCAAGCCATAACTGTCTTCTCTCTTTCCTTGTCTGGTGGCTTCCCTATCTTTTGGTCATCTCCTCCTTCCCTGAGCCCCTCTGCAATCTTTGTCCATTTTCCTTTTCACTCATGCCTTCACCCTTCTTTCCTTCCCTTTTGTCAGCCCAAAAGACTCTCTGCTCACCTCTCCCTATTAAGCATAGTAAGCTCTCTCAGCATTAGATTGACTGAAAAGGGAAATGGGAACACAGGGAGGAGTGTTACAGAGCACTGCAGGTCCTGTTCTGCTTCAGGTTCTAGTGCTGTGCTGTCTACATGGGGGTCAAGCAGCCTCTGCTGAGCTGCTTGCCTTCACCTGCTTGTCCAGGTGTGGGGAGGATGCTTAGGAGTCCTCACAGACTGCTTCAGCAGTCCCTTGTGAACAGAGAAGACATCACATCTCTCTTCTAGGAGTCACAAGGCTGTGGTTGTACAGTCAAGCCCAGGCTTGTTAAACCCCTAGGAGAGAGACCTGAGTCTCTTGTGGGTGCTCCTTGCAGCACTGTGGCTGCCCCTCACTGTCACCTGTGTGGAAGTGGTTTTCTCTGCTTGCTTTTCAGTGGATGTAGTCCTCACTTGAGATCAGTATATCATTTAGAAAGGTGTTTGAGTTCCTTTGGGATGATAGGTACTATACGAGTAGAAAATCCTCTTAGTGTCCCAGAAGGCTGCCATCAATCTTGGAACAGCCATTTCAATTCTCCCTCCAGATTCCCTGATTTCTTTCTTTTGTGGCTCTGCTGAGAGAGTGACAGTCTGGAGACTGATGACCCTTTCTCTTACCACAGTACCAGAGGGGGGAGAGGGAGAATTAATTGTCCATGAATTTTGCAGGAGGTTTCTCTTGCTGTAGCAAATGATCAGGATACCTGGTGTGTACTGATGCTGTGACTCCCCACCCTGCTGTGGCTTCCACGTAGCAGGAGCCTGACCTGCTTTCTCTAGGTTGGACCCTCTCTAGTTGACACTGGTGCAAGCCAGGAACATTCACTGAAGTTAATGAAGTTATGCAAAAGCCATTTTAGAAAGGATCTTTTGTTTGGTAAATGGAGATTGAGTAAATCTTCTCTGGGTTTTGTTAGTATTTAAGAGAAGAGCACCCTGAAGACATTTTGTATCTTAACAGGTTTTTAGCATCTCTCTCTCTGTCTTTCTCTGTCTCTCTGATGCAACTTTGCCTACAGCCCCATGCATTAGCAATGCAAAGCAGCTTTTGAAAGCCAAGGGAATGCAGGCTCTTTCAGATGAACACTGTGATTAAAAAAAAAAAGAAAAAAAAAAAAAAAGAAATCTAGAAAGAATCAAGATTGCCCAAGCAGCATATGGCATGACAGTGACCCTGCTGTAAGGACAGACGGACACAGCTAATGGTAATCCTATACTGGAGCCAGATAACATCCTGAGGTTAGGAAATCAAAGCCCCATGCTTTGGCTTAGCAAAGAATTAGCATGTGGAGCTTGTGTTAGCTCTGCACACAGGGCAGTTCAATCCTTAGTCATGTTGCATTTGGGGTTTGCAGCCTTGGTAACAGCAAGATCCTACCTCATCCTGGGCAGGAAAAGCAGACTGGTGTAGTTTGACCAGGGAACAGAGTGTGTTCAGTGAAGCTTCAGTGCTCAGATGGCTCATGGAGAAGGTTCATACTCTCTCATAATTCAAAGTTGATGTCTCTTGCTGCAGAAATGGTGGCCAAGAAGGCCAACAGCATAGAGTCATAGAATCAGAATTGTTAGGGTTGGAAAGGGACCTCAGGATCATCCAGTTCCAACCCCCCTGCCATGGGCAGGGACACCTCACACTGCATCAGGTTGCTCTGAGCCACATCCAGCCTGGCCTTAAAACCCTCCAGGGATGAGGCTTCCACCACCTCCCTGTGCAACCTGTTCCAGTGTCTCACCATCCTCTTCCTAACATTCAGTCTCAATCTACCCATTTCTATTTTTATTCCATTCCCCCCAGTCCTATCACTACCTGCCACCCTAAAATGTCCCTCCCCAGCTTTCTTGTAGGCTCCCTTCAGACATTGGAAGGCCACAAGAAGGTCTCCTGGGAGCCTTCTCTTCTCCAGACTGAACAACCCCAACTCTCTGAGTTTGTCTTCATAGGAGAGGAGCTCCAGCCCTCTGATCATCCTTGTGGCCCTTCTCTGGACACATTCCAGTACTTCCAGATCTTTCCTGTAATAGGGGCACCAGAACTGGACACAGTACTGCAGGTGGGGTCTCACCAGAGCAGAGTAGAAGGGGAGAATCACCTCCCTCAACCTCCCTGGGCTTCTCTTGCTGCAGCCCAGGCTCTAGTTGGCTATCTGGGCTGCAAGTGCTCACTGCTGGCTCATGTTGAGCTTCTCATCCACCAGCACCCCCAAGTCCTTTTCTTCAGGGCTGCTCTCAAGCCAGTTGCTGCCCAGCCTATATCACTTGTATTGAAAGTAGTGTGACCAGCAGGACCAGGGGAGTGATTGTACCTCTGTGCTCAGCACTGGTGAGGCTGCACCTTGAATTCTGGGTTCAGTTTTTTGGGCCCTGACTACAAGACTGACATTAAGGTGCTGGAGGATGTCCAAAGAAGAGCCTAGAGGACAAGGGTATGAAGAGTAGCTGGGGAATTTTTATCCTTGAGAAAAGGAAGCTGAGGGGGGAGACCTTGTTGCTCTCTACAACTACCTGAAAGGAGGTTGTAGTGAGGTGAGGGTTAGTCTGTTCTTCAAAAAAAACAAGTGGAACTGACTTCAAGTTTCACCAGAGGAAGATTAAGTTGGATATTAAGAAAAACTTCCTCACTGAAAGGGTTGCAAAGGTTTGGAACAGGCTGCCCAGGGCAGTGGTGAGGTCACCATCCCTGGAGGTATTTAAAGATGTGTAGACGTGGTGCTGAGGGATGTGGCTTAGTGGTGACCTGGTGGTTCTGGATTAAGGCTTGGACTTCATGATCTTAAAGGACTTTTCCAACCAAAATGATGCTATGATTCTATGGTCATATGCTGCTTAAAAGCTGTGTGAAGCTGGGGAATAAGTGCTGGTGCTGAGAGCAGAGCACAGTAAGTGAGTAGGGCAAAGTTTGCAGCAGATGCTACCCAAGGGATGTTTTCACATGGGGACTGGAGAAAGTAACTTCTACAGCAAACTAAGCCTGAGGCCACCTCCACAGGCAGGAATTTAATCTCCTTTAATGACCCACCTGTGTCCCAACACTTTTTAGTGGAGCTGAATTTCCTGAGTCCCAGTACAGGTGATCCTGTGGCCAGCAGAGCACTTGTGTGAGCATGACCCCACTGAGGAGCTTTGTGGGGCTGATTCAGGTGGGCAAGCAGCACACAGAGGCACATTTTCCTTCCAGGGAGAAAAGGGAGTACACCAACCTGGTTTATTCTGTGATTCTGATGTTGTTATTTCACTCTCCAGTGGTACACAGGCATGGCTTGGCATGGAAGGAGCAAATCCCTTGCTACCTAAATGCTGTGCACTTGTTGGGGAAAAAAAAAAAGAAGTTGTGGTCAGACACTAAGGAGAACCAAGCATTTTTTGTGTTCTCTAGCAAATTGCCTCTGTCTCACCTGAACCTACCTATTCCAGTCCTATCATTTGTGATTTTTCTCCTCTTTCTTCTGGTTTTAAATATACTTAGCAATGAGATCTTCTTTATGGATATTTTCTGTAAGGAAGAAGGTCATGTCTTCCCATACATGGTATGGATAGCAGTTCTTGGAAAACAGAAATTAATAGGGCAGGGCCATCAATATTTGGGTGCAGGTTTGGATGTCAGAGCAGCATTCACTTGATTTTGAAAAAGGCAAAATGATCTCTGGTACAACCAATGTCATCCAAGTTGGATAATCAGCACTCAGATGTTTTGATCATTCTCAGCATTTTTCTTTTTTATATTTGCTTCTGGTTTTCCACAAAGAGAGAATTTGGGTACAGGAGAAAAGCACAAGTCTTGGTCTGAAAGCAGTAGATGATTTTAGGAAGGACATGGACCTGATGGAGAGGGTCCAGAGGAGAGCCACGAAAGTGGTCAAGGGGTTGGAGCAGCTCTGCCCTGAGGACAGGCTGAGGGAGCTGGGGGTGTTCAGCCTGGAGATGAGGAGGCTCCAGGGAGACCTAGTAGCAGCCTGCCAGTACCTGAAGGGGGTCTGCAAGAAGGATGGGGAGAGACTGTTTACAAAGGCCTGCAGGGACAGGATGAGAGGCAATGGCTTCAAACTAGAGAAGAGCAGGTTTAGATTGGGTATCAGGAACAAGTTCTTACTATGAGGGTAGTGGAACACTGGAACAAGTTGCCCAGGGAGGTGCTTGAGGCCCCTTCCCTGGAGATATTCAAGGTGAGGCTCGATGCAGCCCTGGGCAGCCTGATCTAGCTGGGGATGTCCCTGCTGACTGCAGGGAGGTTGGACTGGATGAGCTTTAGAGGTCCCTTCTGCCCTGGACCATTCTATGATTCAATGATTTTAAAACAGAAGTGTTTCCAGGCTTGTTTTGGAAGGCAATCTCTTGGCTCAGCTGCAGAAGGTAGACAAGGATTTTAAGGATTTGCTGTTCTTCAAAGCATCTGCACATGCTTTGTACTGGTTCATTTTTGTCCTTTCACCCCCCACCCCCTGTTTCATATCAAATCATTCCTAATGACCTTGACCTCATCATCAGAGTGTCTCAATCCAAGTAAAAATGAAGAGTAGGACAATGTTGAAGTGTGTCAGTCACTCCAAAGTTGAATTGCTTTATCTGTTTAATGGGAGCTATTTGAAGGAATGTTGGGCTTCATTCCTTCCTTCAGTAGCAAGCTTGGGTACTTATTGTTGTTTCTCTCTGCATTTTGCATTCAAATGATGGTGTTATTTAAAAAAATAATAGTTTTGTTTGTTTTTTTAATTGGTCTCTGTACATATCTGTATCTGCATTCTTGTCACATCATCTGCTGCTTTTTTTTCCCCCCACTCCCTGCAAGTAAGAGTTATGTTCTTTTGCTTAGAATAATGCATGATGGGGGAAAAGATGAAACTCATTAAAATACTTAACCAGGAAATAATCCACTTCTACAATCCCCTCTTGTTTTTGATGCTGTCCCTGGAAGCTGGAGCACAGAGTCATTTCTGCACATGCAGGCAAAGAGCCACTGTGAATATTTAAAATCCAGTCTGTTAAGAGAGTAGCTACATTGTGTTTTGTTGCAAGTGATAGATCCCTAATAGTTTTAATACTCAGAAACTGGGAACTTCTTTTGTAAGTGGGAGAGGATTATTTCATGCTGTTGAGCATCCCTGTCAGCATAGGGAGGTGGGATTGCACACCCAGGAGTTGCTTGCAATATGTAATTTACTAAACACACACATAGCCAAAAAAAAAAGACAAAACAAAACAAACAGAAAAAACCCCAACCAACAAAACCCCCACCAGACAGCCAGCCAAGATTTTAGCTCTCTGCTGCTACTTTCAGAACAAGAAAACTGCATAACACTCGCCTTGCAGCTGTGGTCTCTGATCAGGTTTTTGCCTTGTGAAACATGCTTGGGCTCAGCACCAGGTGAAGTTGTTTGTAATACAAATGGCTTGCTCCACAGTGGCACTGTGAAAGCTCTTTTAGTTATTGTAATTGTTTGTACATGTCATAGGATCATAGAATTACCTGGGTTGGAAGGGACCTCCAAAGGTCATCTAGTTCAACCCTGCTGCAGTGGGCAGGGACATCCTCCACTAGATCAGGTCACCCAGAGCCCTGTCGAGCATCACTTTGATTATCTCTAGGGGTGGGGCCTCAACCACCTCTCTGGGCAACCTATTGCAGTGCTCAACCACCCTCATTGTAAAGAACTTGTTCCTAACATCCAATCTAATCTGTTCTTCTCTAATTTCAAGCCATTGCTCCTTGTCCTATCTCTCCAGGCCTTTGTAAGCAGTCTCTCTTCAGCCTTCCTGCAGGCCCTCTTCAGGTACTGGAAGGTGGCAATTAGGTCTCCCTGGAGCCTTTTCTTCTCCAGGCTGAACAACCCCAGCTCCCTCAGCCTGTCAAAGAAGAGCTTTATGGTACTTCTACTTAGGAGTGCTGAAAATGAATGTAGCAGGATCACAGATACTCCTGGAAGTGAGGATGTCATTTGCAGAGAAAAATGGGCAGCCAGCTGCAGAACACAGAGTTTGTCCCTAGAACACACAAGCACTTTGTGGTCATTAGAGCAGAGCAAGAAGGCTCCTAGTGGCGATGTTACCTTGGCAAATGTGTTGTCTGTCATGGGACAGAACTGCTCAGCATCCTTCTGAAATAGGTCAAGTGTTTGTCAGCAATGCAGTCTTTGATTTACCCAAATCTTATCCTACTTTTGTGCATCTGCACTTCTCTTTCTTTAGACATCTCACTGTTTTTTTGGAACCTTGAAAGGTGAAGGAATCCACTGCTAACTGTTATTTTCTGCTGAATGATGCCCTTGAGTGTCCCGTGAGGGAGGGAAAGACACAACATTTCTCGGGCATATCATCATTTTGGTTTGGAAGGCCCTTTTGTTCCCTGCTAGATAGGAATGTCCTTGAGCTGCTTGCCTCTCAGCCCATGATAAGCCTTTGCTCTGTTCCTCTGACTGTAACACAGTGAATGGAGGGAGACTGAACGTTCTCCACAGTCCTCACCCTGAGTGCAAGTCAGATCCCCTCTTGTCGAGTAGGTAGAGCATTACTGAGAAGTGTGCCTTGCTGTGTTTCCTCTTGAGCTCCTCAGCCCTCACTCCCAATACAGCTGCTAAGGACCTTTTTTAAACCATAAAGAGATTTCTTCCCCTCCCCACACTAGGTAATTCTTGCAAAGAATTAAACAAAGATAAAACTCATCAGTGAGCTGAGGACCAGCCATCATCTCCCAAGTGGTGAATATTGCAGTACTCATCAAATCCCAGCTGAGAAAGAAAATTACTTTTCCTACTCTACCTATGATGGCCACACATCTTTTGCATTTCCAGAATCATCTTCCCCTAGGAAAGATGGGAGACTGGCAAACAGCAGACAGCATATGAGGGGTACAGACACAGGGAACTTCTTCTAAGCTTATTTGTGAGCTAGGATCATGTGTGGCGTTATTGACACCTTCATATCCAAATACTACAATACAGAGCTTCCTATTTAGCTTACATTGATCTACAGCCCCCCCAAAACCAGCCACCCACTAACAAAGCACCAATATCTTCAGCTGGATGCTTTTAGATTGAGTAAAAAGCTTTTGAGAAAACATCCAGGACACAGCGTACATGTTCCTGGACATGTGGATTCTGTTTTTCTGGGTCAGGAGGAGAGGCTGCTCTGTGCAGCCTGAACAGCAGAGTGGAGCAGCAAGTGAATTAGAGTGAATTTTCCCCCATCAGTGGAGAGATTGCTTTAGAGTTCCACCTTGTTAAATGACTGGATGAAATTGTGCATGATTAATGGATAAAATGAAAATTAGATTATGTGTCTTTACTCTTCCTGTGACCTCTACTTTCTCCTATATCAATTGCATACAGTCTAGGGGTGGGGAGTGGGGAGCGCAATAAAAAGAAAAAGAAAGAAAGAAAAGTATTAGAAATACTTAAATAGATATCCCAAAGAGAAGGATGAGAGGGGGAAAAAAATGAAGAGGAGAGCCCCCCTGTAAATCATATGCTGTCCCCAGAACTCTCAGCCTTCAAGATCTGAATCCCACAGTACTGAAGTTTGTGGAACAAATACCAAAGTTTCAGGCTGCCTGTCAGTAGTTACCACACATGTCAATCACCCATGTGGAACTGCATCCTGTGGGGAATTTGGTTTCCCTGCTGCAGCTGCACACAGGAAGATGACCTGACCCAGTCAGGCTATTGGAACAAATGTTTTCCTCCTCCTGGAGGGGGAGGTGTTAGTGTGTTCCCCATCTTCAGACTCCTGTTAGAGTGATAAACTTGAAGATAGCAAGTTTTAAAGGCAGAGGGAACTCACTGCTTGCCAGCAGGCATGAGGCTCTTCTGCAATTTTAACATCCTCAGTGCTGCCTTGTGACCAGAGTGTGGATCTCTGCACCCACTCAGGTGCACCTGCAAGTGTGGAGGCACCAAATGCCAGTCCTCCTGTCAGCCCACAACATGCTTCAGCCTGTAATAGCAGAAAGCAGAGGTTTTCCATTCCTGTGTCTTGCTGTGCCCCTTGTATCTTTATTCTTGGAGGGGAAAAATGCATTCATTTGCTTAAGATAACTCAAAATCAATGTGTAGGTGAATTGCTACTCAGGTAACCTTACCAAGAAAGGCTAGGAGAGGTGTGCATCTATCTGCTACTAACAGTAATATTAAGAGCAGGAGTATAATGCTAGAGGGGCATTAGTAATTTCACACACTCTGGTTTTAACTCTGCGTGGCCACTGGCCTTGGGAGCTCAGGCAGGGTGGTTTCAAGAGACCTAAGTGCACAACCCATATATGGCTTCTGCCTATTCATGAGGCTCAGAAGGGTGAATGAGTGAGCTTTGATCTACAGGGCACAATTCATGTATTCCAGTTCATATTTTAGCATGGAATTGATATCTGATGTCTTCATATCCCAGGACCCCAGCTTATGCAAGAATCTCAGTTCTTGTGTTTCGAGAAAAAAGCATCATCTAGGAAGGGAAGGCTTGAACCTGGTACTGCAACAATGGGCAAATGGAGCAAACCACCAAACTTAATGATACTAAGAGGAAATATGAAGACCAGAGACATGATTTTAGGGATTTGCTTCCTGATGTTTAAACGTTCAGGGTTGGCTGCTCTGTGATGATCTTCTGTCTCCCTAGCACCAGAGTAAGAAAAATGCTATAAAAGACCTTGGGGTTTCCCATGGGAAATGGTAACTAGGTCATGGGTCTGTGCTTGCTGTGGAGGTTCATAGAGCTTCCTTTAAACCAAGCTGGAAATCAGAGGCATAAAGGAAGAGGAGATGGTTCTGAGCAGAAGCTTTTTTTCAGGATGGATATGGATCTGTATTTCCTTCCTTTAATCAAGTTGGTTGACCAGTCTTAAGGGAAGTGAACTCTTTGTCCTAATTCTCTGACTTTTTTGTTGCCACTTGGCACTAGCCCAAAGTTGGGCAGCACGGGGGGGTGGTGGTGGGTAATGATACCCTTAATGAGGACCTTACATGACCTCCGTATGCTTAACATAAGATGATTCTCAACAGGTTTGCCTGGCCACCTTCTGCCTAGTGAATCAATACAAGACCTGCTGCAGCAGTGCTCTGCCATTGCTCCAAAGGCAGCACTGTGCTGCAGGGGCACCCTGAGGGACCAAGGGTCGTGGTGCACTTTTAGTCTCTGTCTTGTTCATACCATTTTCCCCCCTCCTTGACTTCCCTGTCAGAGCTTTCTGTGCATACCTTGTCATCTTCTAATGCTTCCCTTTGTAAAGAAGGGAGCCCTCTGAGAGTGTCATCTTTGCTAGGGCTGTTTCTGCAGGGAGGGATGTAGCTGCAGTGACCCACCTCTGCAAAATCATAGCGGGAAACCAAGTGCTGGAGCTTTTATCTTAACATTGCTTTGCTCCTCAAGGTCAGCCTGGTCTCTGAGAAAGCTGCCTTCTGTTTCTGCTGTGGTTTTGCAGTCAGCTTGCAATCTGTACTTCAGTCTGCTCTCTACAAAAAAGACCCTCTCGTTTAGAGAGGGAAGGTAGACCCTCAGAGAATTGCAGAAAACAGTGGCCCACATCTCAAATGAGATTTTCTATGCTGTTTTGTAGAATCAACCATTTTCTTAAGAAACCCTTTGACTCCAATGCTTTAAACAGCGAGTGAAGGACTCTGTTCTTTGTAGAGGTGTAGGTGGTCTTGGTATGTGAATGAGAGTTGGAATACGTTTATAATTGGGCATACATTTGGCACAGGTATTTTGACCAGACAGTCAGCTAATAGCTCCAAATAAGATACTCTGCCCTCTTGTATCAGTTCATCTGCCACTCAGACATGCTAAGCAAGATATATGCTGCTTTTTATGCATGTAACTCTTGTTAATGCTAAGGATCATTATGAGTGTGTGTGGAGAGATGTCCTTGCTGCATCCTTTCAGGGCATTGTCTCTGAGGAGAAGGAGTTACTGTTTCTATGACATGGCTGTCTAGAAATGCTTGCAAATCAAATGCTTTCAATTGCTTTTCATGCAGGGGGAGAAGAGGAGGGGGGCTGCACACCTTGGAAAAAAAAAATTCTCTCACCCAGCACCTTGCTTTAAAGAACAAAGTCCTTTTAGATTTGCAGGAGCTCAAAAAGGCATTTGGTCCCATCCTCTTTGAATGATTTGGTATGATCCCATCTTGTCAGTCAGATGGCTGTCTGCAAAGTCTATTTGAAGGGAAGGGAAAAAAAAAAAGAGAAAATCAGTTTTAATTTGGTGCTATCTCCTTTGTAAAAAGGGAGGGGGGTGTCAGGAAACCCTGAGTTTGTTTCCAGCCTCTACCACAGCTGACCACATGACACACAGTGAGTCACTTCTCTCTTTTCTTCTCCTCTTGCTGGTAGAACAGTTTCCCAGTGTATCTTGTCTTTTATGCTGCCCATCTGTTCAGTGCTGTGCTTTTTATTTTGTTTTGGACAAGGATTTCCATTATTCCTCCAGCAAGGCGTGTAGTCAGGGCATAAGGCACATAGCAAGTGGTGATTGCCTGTTCAACATATAGCAAATGGGAGGGGAGGAAAGCAGAGCTGTATTTACACAACAGTTTCAGTCTGTGCCACGCACTCCGTGTGGCATGCAGGAGGCTAAGCGGCGCGGCGGCTGCACGTGTTCTGTAATATGCCTGCTCCATGTGGTGGTTTTCAGCCTCCTGGGAGAGCTTCTCCTGTTCAAGTTCTGCAATCTGGATCTGCTGTGTGTTCACTGTTATTTTGGTACCAGCTGATAGCATAAAGGCTGAATAAATTTGCTTCAGGTTAGACGTGGCCCTCCTCGAGTAGACGTGCATGGTCGGGAGCCCCCTCCGCGACATAATTAGTCCTCTGTAAGCCATGGTGTCATTGCGCCCAGTAATTAGTTCTGTTTATTTGAAGGAGCCCCAGAAAGCTATTAGCCAGTTGCCAGTGGACCAACAATGAGAGAAAGAGGAGATAAAACCCCCGTGCCTGGTGGTTATTAGTCTCTTCATCATACTAATGGACAGCCGGTAAGAAATTGGACTTGCTCTCAGCAGCAGCGAGGAGCAGCGATCGCGCAGGGCCATTGTTCCTCCTCGCCGGCGATAAGGGCGACTTGTGGCAGGCTTTGATAGGATGCTCATTTTTATCTGCTAAGTGCACTGTGCTTGTAAAAACAGCAGTGGCCTTGTTGCCACTTGACATGACACTAGCTTCAGCTGTTTACGTTGACACGCCACTGGGCGCTTTTAAAGCTTCAGCCTGGGCTCGGGTTCATTAGAGAACTTCAGAAGCGATACCCATGCGGCTTCTGGCCTGATTTCTTCTATGCTCCCTGCTCCAAGCAAGAGGGAGAAAGTAACCCAATGGTTACTGAAACTCAGTGGACACTCTGCATGTGCCTGTCAGGTTTACTTTTTGTGACGAAGTACTCCATTTGTCTGTAGGTGTGCTTACAGGAGGAGGAGAGGGAAGGGAACCTTGCCTGTAGCCTGAGGAAGGAGGAGGAAACAGGCTCCAGCATGGGTTGTGTGTGGCTGGCCAGTGGCCCCAGCTCCCAGCAGTGACATTTCCGAGTGAAGAGCTGCAATGGTGGCTAGGCTCAAGTAGGTCTTCTGTAGAGTTAGGCCTGCTGGACTTGATAGGGTTAAAAAGGGTGGCAACTACAGCACTTAATTCTGAAACCTGTGGCATGTAATACATTGGAGTTCTTTCCTACAAGATTTCTAAACCACCTCATATAGGCTATTAGTGAATTATTTCCCTGCTCTGTAATTCTCTAACTTGGCTTATAAATTTTACAGAGAGGTTATTAGCTATAAAGGGTTGTGACAAATGACCCGGGAGAAGGAAGGAAACTTAGTTAAACTTCTCTGCCCCACCCCCACCCCTAGTTTAGCAGCTGTGCCAAGTCTGGGGCTAGCAGCTGTGCCAAGTCTAGGTGTGCCCTCAGTCTTTGTAAAGATGGGTGCTTGTGAGGGCATCAGTGAGTGACCCCAGGCTCCAAGGAAAGGGCATCTCCCATGAGGGGGTGGAAATCTTCTGGACTCCCCCACTGAGACTGCAGTAATTCTTATGTGATGAGCCACCCCAGGCAGCTGAAACAGTCTGTAGGTGATGGTAGGAGCCCTGGCCTGAGCCTCTGTGCTGAGGGCGTGTTCCACTGTAAGCCCACACACAAATTGGAATGGTTTTGATGGAAGCAAAGCTTCATCTCCCAAACCCTGTCAGCTTTTGCAAGAGGACATTGCTGCCTGCAAACAGGGACAGTCTTCAGAAAGTGTTCAGAAACCTCTGGCAGTGGTGCATGACTATAATCCATCTAATATCTGTCAGGGCTCCTTTGTCTGAGCTTCTGCAGGAGCTCATTTTCAGATCTCTGCTGTTCAAGGTGTCCTGGGTAATTCTGTGTATAAACCAAGCCATTAAATAAATAAGTAAATCTCATCTTCTCAATACCCTCAGATTTGGGTAATAGGTCACGTTATGTATTGGGGCTGTCCCTTAGATTTTCTTTTACCTCTGGATGCTGTCACTTCTAGGTCTCTTGTGCTATAAATAATACTGCTAGGAATCTGAAAGCTGCAGCTTTTTATGGCCAAATTGCTGTATTATTCTCTGCATTCACACTGCTGCTATTGCTGCTCCTGGCTCACATCCTGCCTGCCTTTGCATGTGGCTGTCCTGTCTGGTTCCACAACCAGCCCTGCTCCAGGGTTTCTACATGTGTAATGTATCTGTAATCATTCAAGCTGAAGGTGTGGGGGGAGGTAGCCAGCAAAACATATGAGTAAGATTTTTTGCAAGCGTTTTGGAGTCATTTGTCATGAGTTGCTTGTTTCCATGGGAATTAGCAAGTGAGGATGACTTAAGTGAATCTTACTCCTCGCTTTAGCCTCCTTTTGCCTTGAGTAGGGCTGCATCAACCTGCAGGATCTATAATTTAGACCTGGGGGCAACTGAGAGAGCTCATTTTCCTTTTTAATGATTATTGCAGTGAATAGATGGTGACCTATCGAGGGAGCAGAGCAATTGCATGCCTACTTGTTAGAACAGCCCAACGCTGCAGCCCAAAGTTCCTCTTGTGGCTGTAAATATGCCAGCCCTGCCTTTGTGGTGAACCACAAATGCTCTCAGACTTTTGAGGAGCCTGGGGAGACAATTCCAGATCCTAAGGAAGAACAAGTCATCCTTTTGCCCATCCCCCTGTGCACACATACACCATCCCCTTGTCTCTTTTTAGGTCATTTATAATCAGCAGTCATGGAGCACTGGCCTCATTAGTGATATAGCCATTCCTTCAGTGCTTCAGAAATAATCATTTAGAAAAAAATGTGTGGTTCTCTTCCCTTGAGAGCCTGTGAGTGATGAATTTATTTCAGTCTGGCTGTCTTGGCTGTCTTGCTCAGCCTTATTTCCATATTTATTTCAACAAATAATGTACTATGGGAACAACAAAACACACTCTGTGAGGCAGGGAGGATAGCCTGGGCAGGTAGGGGTTAAGATAGGAAGGCTGGGGCTCAGGGGGAGACCTTTTTATTCTGAATCATTTTTTTACTGTGTATACTTTCAGAGTGTTTGTGCTTGTAGAGGTTTAGAAGCCCTGGGATTTGGACGTTGATTTATTTGGAGGGCACTGTTTAGAGGACAGACATTGTCCCTTGAGTGGTCCCAGCCACAGACCTTTCTCCTGAAGGGACCATCCCTTTTGTAATGGTGGACAGGTGATTAACTTTCTGTGCCAGCTAATGAGTAGTGTCTCTTGCCAGCAAGCACCACCAATTGTGACCAGCCAGGAAGGCTGGTGTAGTGGCACTGATGTGCTTGCCCAGCAAGGCAAGGGGCAGCCCTGGAGCTGTTTGCTTCGTCTCCAGGAAGCACCACTTGCAGCTGCTTTAAACCAGCCTCAAGGAAGGACTCCAACTCATG
The DNA here is from genome assembly GCF_027791375.1 of Indicator indicator. Lineage (NCBI taxonomy): Eukaryota > Metazoa > Chordata > Aves > Piciformes > Indicatoridae > Indicator > Indicator indicator. Next base: position 12,644,196 of record NC_072034.1, on the reverse strand, counting down.
ATTTTTTATTCTGCCAGTGATGGTTTCAGTAATTGAGTGTTACGCTCTGGAAGCCTAAGCTCCAAGGTCAGCGGCCAAGGACTGGGAGGTGGAGCTCCCTCCTTCTCTTCCCTGTGCTTCCTCAGGCATCCTGGGAGCCCAACTCTGCCCCTGCTTCCCGGTGTGCACATCAGAAATAAACAGGGCCCTTTGCTCCGCGCTGGGTTTTTCAGAATAACAGGAAACACTGAATTCCTTGAGACCTGCTTTACAAGGCTTGGCCTTGCCAATGGGTAAGCTCTTCCCATCAGACCCCACTTAACAGCCTTGCTCTACCCTGCCGCCGGCCAAATAAGTCTCTGTGGCATCACTCAGTGCCGTGTGGTTGCAGGCACAAGTCGGAGCTGAGTGTCACATTTGCACTGAGTGCTCACTGAGGTTCTGCTCTGCCCTGCTGAGGCCACACCTGGAATATTGCATCCGGTTTTGGGCTCCCCAGTTCAAGAGGGACGAGAGAATTCAACAGAGGGCTACCAGGATGATTAGTGAGGAGCACTGCCTTATGAGGGGAGGCTGAGACACCTGGGGCATTTTAGTCTGGAGAAGAGAAGACTGAGAGGGGATTTCATAAATGTTTATAAATATCTGAGGGCTGGGTGTCAAGAGAGAGGGGACAGGCTCTGCTCACCTCCATCCTGTGATAGGACAATGTGCAATGGATATAAACTACAGCACAGGAGGTTCCACCAGAACATGAGGAGGAACTTCTTCACTGTGAGGGTCACAGAGCACTGGAACAGGCTGCCCAGAGAGGTTGTGGAGTCTCCTCTGGAGACTTTCAAGCCCCATCTGCATGTGTTCCTGTGTGACCTGTGCTATGGTCCTGCTCTGGCAGGGGGGTTGGACTCGATGATCTTCCAAGGTCCCTTCCAACCTCTAGCATCCTGTGATCTTGATTTGGAGTTTAGTTTCATGGGTACTTATGAAAAGCACCCTATGCTTGTCCTCTGTCAAAACACGGCCCCTCTGCTTCCCTCCTCCCCCCTCAGGACATGAAGGCTCACCTGCCAAGTGGTGTTTCTGCTGTGGCTTGTGTCTGCATTTTGTTTGTTCCCCGGGATAGCTTTTCTGAAGCATCTGGAACTTGTCACTTTTGCATGTGCCTGTAAAGTACGTGTCACTTGCCTTGCTCTACATTTTCCAAAGCAGTTACTCTGCAGATGAACTCACAGGTAGCATGTGTGCACAGAAAACCTGGCATCTGATTGCAGAGGTCCAAGCAGTTGTACGTGTAGCAGCCCTGTGTGTTTTGTGTGTATGTGTGCACTCTTGTTCTTAATGCCTCTTCCAGGTTTTGTTTTCTCTGGTTAGTATGGCATTCATTTACTAAAAACTCTTCCCCTGTTGGCTTGTTAATTAGTAGATATTCCCAAAGCTTTCTTTTCTTCTCTATCCCTTTTATCCTCAGCTTTTAGAGGCCCAAGCTAACCAGTTCTTTACCAGTATAACTCTGATAGGTGAGGGACTAACATTTTCAAACTGATTCAAATTCTGCTTCTGTCAACTTTCAAATGTAGAGACAAATATCTCCCTCCAGTCCCTTCTGTTAAGGCAAAATGATTGGTTCCTTCTTTTCGTCTGCTTTCTTAATGCACTGCTGTCTAATCACCTTGGTAGCAAGACTGTAACCAGGTAATGGGAGAATAAGTAGCAGTTGGCTTGCTGGGTCTCCCCTAAGGAAAATCAGTGCACACATCTGCCCTACTTTAGGGATGAGCATCATCAGCTCAGGAAATCTGGGAGGGTATAACCAGGAAGGCTCCTGAGAGTGACATCTCTCTGTGAACAGGCAAAGTTCTCAGGGGAGGAATTTAAGCACTTTGCTCTTTCCAGCTGCTGGCTACAAATGCTTTCAGCTTTTGCAAAGTCATACCTCCTTTGAAGAATTTACCTAAGAGGAAGCATGGAGCTGTTATCTTTGAAAGCCTGAGCTGGTCACCTTTATTTTGCAGGGGTGGAAAATGGTTTAAAAAGTCTTTCACATCAGGCAGCAGTAGGGGAAGAAGGGAGGGATTCTGAAAGAGAGCAGGCAGGTTTCACTTTGCCATATAGGCCTCAAGGATATCTCTGCTTTCTGCCAGAGAAACTCCTGAAAGTCTCAAAGACGTGTTTTTCATCTTTATTGAAGAGCTGGAAGCTTTGCGTTTACAGAACAGATGTCCTTTGTTACAAATTTTTCATTCCTTGTTGAAATAGATATGAGCAAGAATTCAAGCCACACAAACTCAGGGGGAAGCAGCATTTTAAATGAGATGATTAAAAACCCTGCCTTCCCCCATTGCTCCAGTTTCCACTTTTGACTCCTGTGATGTCACCCATTTGCTCTTCTCCAGTTGTCGTAGCTTTTGCTGGAGAAGAGAGGAGAAACTCACCTTGGGTGCCCATACACTATGTGAAAGGCAAGTGGAAAATAAAATAGAGGAGGGGGAATATCTTTTAATCTTCTCAGATCAGAGCGAATTCAGGATCAGCATTGGGCCTGCACCTGATAAGGCTTTCTTGATTCTCATTAAGTTGAACTTGTGATAACCTACTGTAAAACATTTAGGCTTCAGACACAGGAGCAGGGTAAGTCGCTGTGCAGACCGTCAGGCCCAGATGCATGATCAGAAGTGACAGGTCAATATGTGCAACAAAAACATGGCTCAGGCTAAGTTCATCATTAAGGCAGCGTGGGGGGGAGGTCCCTCTGCATGGGCAGGGAATGAAGAGCGTAATTGAGGTTGCTGGATCTTACACCTCACGTGTTAGCCAACTAAATCCCAGTTTACACCAAAAGGTGGTGAGCCTCTGTGAACTATAAGGTTCTGGTCATATTAATTTACTACAAATCCTTCCTGTAAGCTCTTTGTAGAGTTACACACTGTGAGCTGCTTTTTTCTGTTAATCTTTTCTTTTGCAAGGCTGAGTTTTGTGCTGGTGAGGAAAGGCAGCCTGATGTCCACGGAAAATGAAATCCTGTATTTATCCATGGACTAAGCGCCAGCTTTTCCAGCAGAGGAACCACTGCAAGATTGAATTCAGCTCACTCAGCCCTCTCCTTCCTCTTGGTTTGCCTCCTCCGATTGCCTGTTGTGCAGTGAAATTGGTAAAATGGATGTATCATCCATTCTGAGTTCCACTGACACTGTTCACTTGCCCAGATGCCTTTCAATAGCTTTTCAGGTTTTGTCAAGCACAGTGAGACTGAGCCCTGTGCTTTATATCTGTCAGTCAAAGCAGGTGCTTTGAAAGAGCTGTGCTTTACCTTTGAGTCTTGCCAACCACTAGCAGAGATTCAAGCTGTAGGGATTTCTGCCTCTACCCACAGAGACACCCTTCAAACCCTGGCCAGTCACCCTGTTTGTTATGAAGACACCTCTTTTCCACACACAGTTAAGGTGTAGCCTTCATGCAGGAGAGAGAGACTGGCCTGGAGACACTGCTCTTCCAGCATCCCCATGTCCCAGCAGAAGGCCCGCAGCTGGAGATGCCCAAAACGGAGCACCAGGCTCTCTGCAAGGCTGTGCTGGAGGATCCCTGCTTGCCCACACCCAGATATTCCAAGCTTTATGCAAAGGTGACTGCCAGAGAGTCTGTGACTTGCATTTTACAAGCAAGGTGGCTGTAAACACTCATTCTGGGCTTAGGAAGTGTTGAAGCCTTTTGTCAGGAAAGGCTGATTAAAACAGAACCACAGAATGCATGCCTAAAGTTGGAGAAAGCAATGAATATCTTAATGAAAAATCCATTCAATTTTCTAGTTACTTTTGCTCCCATCCTGGCAGGTCCTGATCCTCTTCTCTCTGTCATACTGGCTTGCCAACAGCTACAGAGGCCACTTGTAAAGCTGGAGCAAAAACATCACTCTCCCTCCTTTTCCTGATGCTTCAGCCTCAGGTGGTTTTGGTTTAAGCTCTGAACACAAACCAGCTGCCTACAGTGCTTCCCTTTTTCTTCATCTGTTTGTGAATCATGTAGGTGAACGTAGATTAATTGTATTTTTCTTCCTCTCTAGTCCTGACCATCTTGAATGGCCATAACACCTGCAGGATATGGTACAGGCAAGGATTCAGATAGATTAATCATAGAATGGTTCGGGGTGAAAGGGACCTCCAAAGGTTATCTAGTCCAACCCCTCTGCAGTGGGCAGGGACATCCTCCACCAGATCAGGGTGCTCAGCACCTTGTCAAGCCTGACCTCGAATATCTCCAGAAATGGGGCCTCAACTACCTCCCTGGGCAACCTGTTCCAGTGTTCCACTACCCTCATGGTAAAGAACTTGTTCCTAATATCCAGTCTAAGTCTGCTCTTCTAATTTCAAACCGTTGTTCCTCATCCTATCCCTACAGGCCTTTGTGAAGTCCCTCTGCAGCCTCCTTGTAGCCCCCTTCAGGTACTGGGAGGTTGTTGTTAGGTCTCCCTGGAGCCCTTTCTTCTCCAGGCTGAGCAGCTATAGCTCCCTCAGCCTGTCCTCGTAGAGGAGGTGTCCCAGCCCCCTGATCACTCTTGTGTCTCTCCTCTGGACCCCCTCCATCAGGTCTATGTCCTTTCTGTGTTGAGAGTTCCAGTCCCTTTAGCCCATAGCTAAGTGCAAGAAGAAATCTCATCCCAAAACATCTTTGGTTTCTTTAGTTTGGCTGTTGCAATGATGGTTTTAAACCTCATCAGGTTTCTACAGCTTTGTCTCATAGACTGTCTGAGCAATCCTGCTTACCCTCCTTTCTCATACTCTTTGGCTTATATCTTGCAAGTGAGCAGCTCATCACACCGAGCAGATTCTGTCCAAGTCCACGATCTGTGATTGCATTCATGGAGAAGTGATGCTTTCCACCAGAAATCTTGGAACAAAAGCAGTGGCTCCAGTTACAGAGCTGGCCAGTGGGCATTGAGCAGCCAGTCTTTGGTTTTAGTCTGTGGCCACTGTCTTCACCACAGAGCTATTTGTTTGCCACCTTAGCAGTTTGACCAGCCACTTACACCAACCCAGTGCTCTGTTCTCCAGAGCCACCAAACCATGATATTTTGAAATCTGTGCAGCAGTGCTTGTGACTGGACATGGCAGCAGAACTCACCAGCTGATAGCTGCTGGTAGAGCTCCTGCCATGAGAGCTGTGCCCTAGCATCAAGCAAAGCCACTGTTCCTCTAACAAAAGTTACTTTCAATCCCTTGCAGCTTTTGGCTCATTTGATGTTTAACTCAGCTTTAATGAAGTTTGCTGTTTTCTTGATGGACCTGCTTGGATCAGAATCTAACTCTTGTTAGCTGGTGCAGTGCTGAGCGCTGTACCTTGGCTTATATTCTCTAGGTCTGGCCTCTATATATTCTCTCTATATATATTCTCTAGGTCTGGCAATATGGCCTTGTGTCACCTGGCTCAGTGGCTGGCAGTCATGCTTGAATGTAAGGCCCATTTTGTGATGTAGAAAAGTTGTGGCAAGACGGATCTTCTTGCAGCTTCCTTCAGATTTCGAAGAATCTGTTGGGAGGTGGTGGGAGATGAGAACTCCTTGGTTTTAAGTCACCTCAGTCTGAAATTAAATTGGTGTGTAGGTGAGTAGCCTCTGACAAAACTGCAGCAGGTAAGGTAAGCCTCTGACAAAACTGACCAGCAGGTAAGGAAGATGCCAGAGCAATGGCAGCAGCACTGTAGGAATCTGCAGGCGAAGCACACAGCTGCTGCTCTGGTGTCATTGCTGCTGCTGGCACCTCCCGGCTCCCCCTGTGAAGGCAGAGATGGGGAGTGAGGAGCTTCGGGTCGGAGCAGGCGCTGCAGCCTTGCATCAAAATGGCAGTGCTTTGTTAGGGGCCTCTCTTCCCCAGCAGCTTCTTCTCTCTTGTCCCTTCCCGACACCCCACGCCAAAGCGGGAGCCGAGCTGCGGTGTTCGCCCGGCGCTTCTCCGCCTGCACAGCTCTCCCCTCTCCATCCCCCCTCCCCAGCACTCCTGGTACTCCCCACTGCCCACATGGAACATGTACAGATTTTACGGTTCACTGGAGAATAAGTGGCTGTCATTTCACAGACGGGCCAGGATGTAATTAGCCACAATGCATCGAAGTAATGGAACAGATGTCTCTTTGTAAACTGAGTTTGCTGTTGCACACTCTGTGTGTGTGACCTGCCGACTGCTCCGGGCGATTCCTCCCAGCCCCCTCCCCTCTCTCTGTTGCTGAGCCAAGGGCTTAGCTCACATCAAGTGTTTGTGTGTTTGCCGGTTTGTTTTTCTCCCTTTCTCATGCGCTCCTCTCCCCTGCTGTAAGGCCACTGATTATGTGAGGGAGTGTTAGCAAGCAGAACCTGCATTTATCGATGGAGTCATTCAAAATAGAAAAGGTGATACCCCTCTTATGAGATAATTGGCAGTTTCAAGTTGCTCTTATTACCCGATGATAATACACCAGTAAAATCATAAATTACTGTTATGATGCCAAGCCTCCTCCTCTCTTTTTTTTTCTCCTTTTTTTTTTTTTATGAAAATAAAATAGCTGTTCTCCCTGAGCCCTCAAATTAGTATTTACATTTTAGATAAGAGATGGGCTTATTGAACTGATTACAATGTGATAATGCACACAAGCTATCAACAAATGCAGTGCTCTCAGAAAGCTGCCTGTCTGGCTCAGCTAGGAACTGCAATCCAAACTTAAAAGGGTCAGAATGTAGCCACCTATCTTCTAGATCTTCATTTTGTACAGCAAGCTTGTCTCTGTTGGCTACAGAAATGGATAACCCTCTAATTCATGGAATTTCTTTCCCCCTTAACGTTCTTGAGACGTTTTTTCAGGCTATATATCCGTGCTGGTTTTCCATTCCTTCCATGTAGCTCCTGAAGCCTGCACATCTTACCACCTGCAGCTTTCCAGCTGTGCTGATTTAGCTGCTCCTGCTGTGAGGGTTCCTGCCAGTGCTTCACACCACGGGTGAGACCAAAAGTAGCTTCTGGGGCAGGATGGCTCTTGGCCTCCAGTGCTGAATTTTGCTCCGCTCACAGCTCAGCCAGGTCATGGAGGAGCAGAACACCACCACCAGGCATCAGCCACTACTGGCAGAAACCTAATGGTGGCCATGAACAGGGAGGACATTTACAGACAAGATGTGCTGTGTTCTTGGTGCCTCTGGGTGTTTTCGTTGCACAAACAAGTTTGTGTGTGGGGGCACTCATAGTCAAATTGTGTATGCAGTCCCTCTGTGCATGTGTTTGTATGACTGTGTGCTTTCATGGTTTTATTTTCACACAAACTTCCTCAAGAGCTGCATTGCTTCCCTAGGGCAGTGTTTGATGACAAGGTTCCCAATAGTTCCCCTGATTTTGACCCAGCAAGCTTACCTTCAAATTGTATGTCCTCTGAGTGTTAAAAATGGTAAGACTATGTTAAATAATGATGGTAAGAAGCAGAGCTCTTCTGTAGGGAGGAGTAAGATTTTTTTTTTTTTTCCTTTGAGCTAAATGACCAGGAGGCTAAGCAGCAGGGCAGTGGAGAGCAGGGTGTCAATATGCTGGATATGTTAAACCTCAGAAAACAGGTTTGTAACTCTCAGTAATTTTCTGCAGTGTTTAATGCTGTGGACAGGGTGTTGGCTTGGTGCTGTCTTCAGAGCATCTCTTCAGCCCACAGAGTGGTTGTTTAAAGATGTCAAAGGACCCAGGTGTTTGGGTTTGGTCTGCAGCTTCACTATACTTAGAAGGAAGAGTCACAGTGAAACATGAGGGAGAAAGAGTGATCCAGTTGGTGCCAGCCCTCAGAAGCAAATCCTTCACGCCATGAGTTTCTCTGCCCTAGCACATGCTTGTAAAGCTCTTGTCACTTGTGTGGACACATGCACTGAACATCTCCCATGGTGGATTGAAGGTCAGGAAGCACAGAACCTATCAACCCTGTAAGCACCCATCATGGAAAGCAGCAGAGCTTTTTAGCAGCCTTTGCATTCAGGTCAGCCTGGTGTGTGCACAGGATTGGCACTGTTGGAGAAGTCTTCTGACAGCAAAGCATGGTACTGCATGGATTCCTCTGTGTCAAAGGCCCACATTATGGAATGTGAAAAGTAGCCTGCACTGCAAGAATATCTGTGCTTTTCCAAGGAAAAGAAAAAAAAGTAAAGCAAGTTTTGTTAGGAAGTTGAGAGTGTGGCTTTTCATTCCTTCTAACAGTTTAAGCAGTCGTTATTCTGTGAGATAAAGAATATGGGGTTTCGACACTGTAACCTTCATCTCTCAATTGAAATGATGGTTGAAAACAGCATCAGAAAGAGAGAAATGGTAGCTGAGAGTCTCTTTACAACACATGGGAAGAGGCCCAGTGATTCCCAGGACTTCCCAGCACTTCCAGTGCAGTGTATTTAATCATTTGTAGTGTAAATATGTTTCCATTCTGCCAGCGCTTGCTCTTATCTCCAGCTCTGAGATCCCAACAAACTGTGGGGGCCCAGCAGGAGACACCTTTGTCTGCATTTGGCATGAGGCCCTCAGAAGGGTGCCAGTTCCAGCCAGGACTAATTCTGGAGTGTTTTGGACAAAGCAAGACCAGAATAAGCCATTGGCTTCAGTTTCACTTGTGGCACAACCCACGTTTGAACCAGTCCCTTGAGAAAGATTAGTGCAGCTCCCATGGATGACTTGCTGCCTGCTGAGGCCACACTGGGTTTTGTTGTGCTGCTATTTTTGGTCACTGCTTATTTCTGTGTAGCAAATGGACAGCCAAGAGAGGAAGGCATGAGAGTGCAGCCCCAGCCTGTGACCTCACTAAACCAACTGGCCTGCAAACAGGCTTGAGTGTGCAAGTGCCACTCTCCAGCACAGCTACTGACGTCTGCAGGCAGATTTCCATTAAGTGCTGTCAGTGCTGGTTCCCTGAAATCTTATGTCCACTAAGGGCTACTTACCTCAGTCATCCACTTCCAACTTCTTTTGCTTGTTGCTTTCCTCCTTTGCTTGTTGCTTTCCTCCTTTGCTTGTTGCTTTCCTCCTTTGCTTGTTGCTTTCCTCCTTTGCTTGTTGCTTTCCTCCTTTGCTTGTTGCTTTCCTCCTTTGCTTGTTGCTTTCCTCCTTTGCTTGTTGCTTTCCTCCTTTGCTTGTTGCTTTCCTCCTTTGCTTGTTGCTTTCCTCCTTTGCTTGTTGCTTTCCTCCTTTGCTTGTTGCTTTCCTCCTTTGCTTGTTGCTTTCCTCCTTTGCTTGTTGCTTTCCTCCTTTGCTTGTTGCTTTCCTCCTTTGCTTGTTGCTTTCCTCCTTTGCTTGTTGCTTTCCTCCTTTGCTTGTTGCTTTCCTCCTTTGCTTGTTGCTTTCCTCCTTTGCTTGTTGCTTTCCTCCTTTGCTTGTTGCTTTCCTCCTTTGCTTGTTGCTTTCCTCCTTTGCTTGTTGCTTTCCTCCTTTGCTTGTTGCTTTCCTCCTTTTGACACCAAAATCTACATGTTGATCTCGCCTGCATTGATGGAAATGACTCAACCCATGGGAGCAAGTTAAGAAAAATATGTTATTTGTTAGGCTTTTTTAACTTGTTTAAGAAAAGGATCCTTGGGTTCCAGTCCACATTGTAGTCTGTATGGTTGGTCTGTGATAAGGTTGATAGTGCAGGGTATTTTTGGCTGGTTTCATCTGGTTTCTGCCTCTCAAGAGACAAACTCAGGGTTCGCAAAGTATTTCCAATACAGTAAGATTTCCAAGTAGGTACAGTAGATCGATTGAGCTTTTCCTTTGCCTTGTATCAGAAGAACTGAGTGTAGTGCTGCAAATGCAGGATGGCCTACTGTTAGGGAGCAAGCAGTTTCTGTTTGGGTCTAAAGGAAGGAAGTTTCTGGCAGCCTCAACTCAAAATAGCTTGTCAGTTCCTCGGCAGCAGGCAATTGCCCAACACTTGGGAAGGTACTATGCAGCAGCAAGTGCTTATGGCAATGAGGTATCCTTACTAAACTGGTTTTAAGAGAATATCCAGTTTATTTGACAAGAAAATTTTTCACTGTGTAGACAATAGCTTCCTTGCTCCCACAGTCCTTTCTCATGCAAAGGTCCTGCTGACCCAGCAGAATGAAGACTGGAGTTGAAGCTGTGACAACAGCTGACTCATAGCACATAGTATTTCAGTGTTACTTGATTTAAAATGAGCAGCAGGTTATCACCAGCATGCACAGATGCCTGCAACTCCTTAGGACTTAGTTCACACCATCCCAAGGTGGTAGTTTTGCTGTATACTTTGCTGGTGCACCATTTCTGTACAGGGGTAAGCTGAGGCAGGAGGCAATGAAGTACCTAATTCTGTCCCCAGCATGTACCTGGGAGGGTCATGAAGTCATGCTTCTGAATGCTAGGAGGTGTTTTATCATGACTTGTCACTGATATTATTTGGGCTGCGTTAGTGGGCAGAGCTTGCCTGCCAGGTTGGCAGGTTTGTCTTTGTATGCTGGGACCCTCTAGCTTGTTAGTTAGTGGTAGGGTCCCTGGCACTGCCGCCGTGAACCAGCACAGGGACTGTGAGCAAAACCATTTACCCTTGACAAGAGGAGTGCAACTTTACTTCAGTTTGAAGGTGACCCAGAAGAAAAAACGCTGAAGTGCTCTTAGGTTGGTGCTGAAGGCTGGGCATGAGTTGGGCTCCTGTGTAGCTTTGACATGTTTAAGAATGTGCCCCTAGGTCTGAGGGCAGCTTTATGTTGCTTTGAAAAACATGGCCTGACCCTTTAGGGCAGTGGAGTGGCCTGGCTAAGATGGGGTTAATGTGAATCTGAACTCTGGAGGCTTTATGCCAAAGCAAAGGTCCTGCTTGCTGTGCTGTGCTGGCAGCGGGCGAAGGGTGCGGGTGCCAGGAGGAGGCAGCCCAGGAACCAGCTGAGCAAGGGCAGGCACAGAGCAGGCCTGTGTCAGCAGGGTGGGTGAGTGCTGGGCACAGGATAATGGTCCATCAGGACAATCATTCGAGAACATGCATTTCTCTGTCTCCTTCTTCACATCTGACTGGTTATCTATTGCTCCTCTTTTGCTGCAGTCTGCTTGTGGGGCTTCATAGCTTTGAAGGTATAAGAATAGGGCTTTTTTTTTTTTTTTTTCTTCCTTTCTTTATTTTTTTTTTTTTTCTTTCACTTGCCTTGAAGTAATCATCTATATTTAGGTCAGTGACATGATGAAAGATGTTTATGTGTTTTTACCTAAAGCTGGAAATTGCCTTTCCGGATATCACTGAATGGAAAAAGCTAATGGAACCTTGTTGTGCTTTCAGTGCTTTTGCAGTGGTGTTCTTGTTTTAGGGCTGTGGCACGCAAAGTATCCTTCCCTGCCACACAGCTCTGGCCTTTCAGCTCCCTTTGCACCTTCTGCTGGCTCCCCGAGCAGGGTGGACTCAGAGAAGGGCAAGGGGAAGGTCACGAGAAGTTGTTTTATTCTCTGGCTACCTGGAGCAGGCATCACCAGCTCTGCCCTATCAAGTAGAAAATGTGGCACTGATAAATGCTGTCCGCCAAGGAGCTGAGCCTTCTTAATATGCAAGTGCTCAGTCAAAGAAAGTAAACAGACATCTCCTTCTGCAGGGAATTACAAACGTCTCCCTCCCCTTACCCTCCTTCCTTCCTCCTCCCTTCCATTTAAGTGTAGGAAATTCTACTTGCTTTATTTGATAAAGAGGAGGAGGGGAAAGGACATGTACTGAATCATGGTTAAGCTGCTGTCTTCTACCCCAAGACCTTTCAGTGGAGATGTGCTTCATTAGTTTGATAAGCAGACACCAAAAAAGGGGGAGGGGTGTGGGGTTTGCATGAGGGGATCTGCCTAGGGGCTGCCTGGAGGTTTAAGAAGATGAACTGCTAATGATGTTGAAGCTGTACCTTTTTGGGACCTTGACTCCTGGAGGAAAAATGGGCCCTTTGCACTAATTGTCTTGTGCTCAGTAGTGTGATGGAAAGGGACTCACAGGGGAGTGAAACGGAATGAATATCGGCTGGGATCTTCCCCTGAGCAGTCCCCATTCCACTCCTCCCCCAGCCCAGCTCTCTCTTTAGCAGGGTATCTGGCGTGAAGTCATCCTAAATATCAGGAGATAACATTAGGAAAAGAGATTAATTCGGTGGGTCAGTTATTTGGACAGTCTGGCATGAGCCTTGCAAACTAAACATGGATTTTTAACAAGCGTCGTCCAAATTGGCAATGCAAATGTTTTGATGAATAGCTACCAGAGAGGCTGTGAACCTTGGATCTGGCCCTGTGCATGTGCAAACACAGGATCTAAGGACTTTCAAAAGCAGCTTGCTCTAATCCCATGCCAGCCCTTTTCCTCTCTGGCAGATTCATGTCTCAGAAGCAGATAACTGCAGTGGGGTGGAAGGGTTTTCACCCGAGGTGCTATTGCGTGCTTCCAGGGGTACTCATTCTCCTTTCATTCTCCTTTCACTCAGAGGCTGCCCCAGTGAGAAGCTGAAGTTCAATTCCCAGGTGCACTTGTGGAGTAGGCTTGCAGTAGGTTAGCATTTCACTGCTCCTGCACTAGCCTCTAGCCCAGCTCAGCTGAGTCTGGTGTTAAACTGCCAGCATTTTGGCTCAAAGTTTGGTGTGCTGTACATGGCCTTTGGGGTGTTTGGTGGTAGACAGGCTGTGTCATGCCCTTTCCAGTCTCCTGCCAAATGTCAGCCTAACGTTGGCTGGGCACCTTCTGCCCTGGGTGAAGAAGCCAAAGGCAGTTGGAGGTGCTGCTTGGCGCTTTGCTTTCTCAAACACCAGGAGGGCACAGCGAGCCTGGAGCACACCAACTAATGGGCCTCGAAGCTCAAGAGAGACCTTTTTAACCTAAGCATAGCATCATCTTAAAAATATCCTTGCTATGATTGATGGCTAGCTAGTCACCTACAGACAGGTGAGAATCACTTGAAGAGCCACTCAGCAGAGGAGCCACAGGGGGAACTTCAGGAGGCAGGCAAGAGAACTGCTCTGAACATGAGGTTTCCCCATTGTCAAGTTAAAAAGAGCATGAGATCTGTGGTGTCTCTGGAGCGCTCCAGCAGCACAGGAGTGGGCAGCAGGCCTAAAGCAAAAGGATGTTTTGTTTTGTTTTCTGCACAACATCTACTTAATGTGCAGAATTCCCTGCTGGATGCTGTTGCAAAGACTGCATGTAAAAGGAACTGGATAAGTGCATGAAGGAGAGGTTTGCAGTGGAGAATGAGAGTGTGCTAGATCAGCGCAGTCTCCAGCACAGGATGCTCTTAATCCTTTGATTGCTGGAAGCTGGGAGGGATCCCAGGGGAAGGCTCACTGTATATTCACCCTTCTTCCTTCTACACTTTCCCTAAGCATTTGTGGCTGGCTACTGTCACAGAGACAGGATACAGGGCTAAGGAAACCTTTCTGTGTAAGACCATTACTTCATGCCAGCAGGACAAGGGTGGGGTGAATGCCTATGCTCAGGACGTGATGGGATAACCTGGGCAGCCTGAGCTGCAGAGCAGAGCTTTCTGGAAGTGCTGCTGGGCATAAGCAGTTCCATACATGACTTCCTCAGTATCCCTTTGATGGGGACAGTCTAAGGAGGCGTGCTGGCAGACAGTGCAGTAAATGCTGATGTTATAAGTGTTGTAAACCACTTCACAGAGAGAGGTGAATGTTCCCTGGGGTGTGGTGTGGCAAGGCTGAGGGACAGACTGTTTGAAGTTGTGACCAACTGCTTCTCTTCCTTTCTTTTTCTGAGACAACTTTTTTAGTGGGCGACACAGACAACCACAACAGGAATTTCTTAGTCCAAAGACTATTTGTGAGATTTTGCCCATCTTCCACCTTTCAGCGTCAGCCCCATGCCCATCCTCTGCCACTCGGAGAGGGACCGGTGGGGGCAGCTGGTGGTTGCTCCCACCCAGCCACAGGGTCCTCTCATAGAATCATAGAATTCTTAGGGTTGGAAGGGACCTCAAGGATCATCCAGTTCCAACCTCCATTCCATGGGCAGGGACACCTCACACTACATCAGGTTGCTCAGAGCCACGTCCAGCCTGGCTGCAAAAACTTCCAGGGATGAGGCTTCTACTATCTTCCTGGGCAACCTGTTCCAGTGTCTCACCACCCTTATGGTGAAGAACTTCTTCCTAACATCCAGTCTGAATTTACCTATTTCTATTTCCCCCTAGTCCTATATCACTACATGCCACCCTAAAAAGTCCCTCCCTAGCTTTCTGGCAAGCCCCCTTCCGATACTGGAAGGCCACAATAAGGTCTTCTCTCCTCCTGTAGTACTGCTGGTCCTCCCCCTCACTCAGCACATGTTGCCTTGACCAAAATCCCTGCTCTGTCAGCTCCCAGGGGCACTGATGCTGCAGGGTAGGGAGAGGGGTAGGATCCACCCCTACCCCTGAGACGTGCAGGGCAGCCTGTTCCTGTAGAGAAAATGTGCATCGCATGGGGCAGCCGAGAGGGAGCTGTGCCTTGGTCCCTGTAATTATCCCCATCTGTTACTTCCCTGTCTCTTCCGCCAGGGAAGAAGCACACAAAGCATCACAAGTGTGATTTAAGCCCCTGGAGAATACAATGGCTTCATCTGAACCAGCCGAGCTGGCCTCTCATGCCCGGCTCTGGCTGCCCTCCTGTGCTGGCCAGGCTGCCCAGGGCCGCTGCCACAGAGGCAGCAGCTCCTGCTCTTGGGCATTGTTAACTCTCTGCCTTTTTGTTGTTTCTGCTGCCACTGTCAGGCTTGCACAGAGGGGACAATGTCAGAGCTGTTCCTCCTTTCCCTATCAAAATGAGTGGTTGGGGAATTTGGTGCCTTCCACAGGCACGGGACTGGCACACTGGTTGTGCGTCGCTTCTGCTCTTGTTTTCGGTGCCCTCTTGTCATTGCTGTTGACTCATCAGGCTGAAGTGTCGGAGCTTAATTGAAGCAGTAACAATGCAATCAACGTTTCTCTCTATTTTTATCTGCATCTCCCCCGCCCCTCTGGTTTTTCTGCTGCCTGACATGCTATTTCTGGGGCTGAGAGCTTGGCAGCCTTGCAAAGGGTTGCACTGGGAGGGGACTGAGCCACAAACAGAGCAAAGCTACTGGAGGTAACAGGGGTTTGTTCTTTCTCTCAGTGATGCTGAACTGCCTGCATTACACTCATCATCCTCACTGTACTCCCCTTGTCACCTCTCCCTGTCATCCTTCCTGTGTCATGGAGAGAAGGCCTGGGCAGAGGGGAGTAATTTTACAGCATGGCTGTATGGATGCACCTAATTAGCATAAAATTAACATAACCCTCTTTGTTTAGCAGAGAGTATCCAGCTCTCCTCCTTTGTCCAAGAGATCTTACCAGAGGCACAGAGAAGTGACTGGTCTTGGTGAGATCTGTAAGAGATTTGTGGTGAACATGGTAGCTTGGTCTTTAAATGCCAAAGTGTTCACCCCAAATTCAAGAGAACAGAGTGTGCCTGCCAGCTGCACTCTTGGGTGGCAATTGTTGTGCAGCAGATGATGGATACTCATGTTTTCAAACACCAGTCTCCCACATTGCTGTCTCTATGTAAGCAGCCTGATTTGTCAGGACTGTGAGTCCTGGGAGCAGCAATGTCTTTATCAGTCAAAGATGCTAAGAACTTGGAAAAATCCACCACTTTTCCACAGGTGCTTAATTACAGGCTGTAAGATATGACTTCTCCTGTGACAGCTCTGAGAGCAGGGCTCAGATCCAGACTCCACTGCTGAGTGCTTGGCTTTGACCAGGATAATGGTGCTCCCAGCATGGCTGACTAAAGGACCTGGTGTGGCAAACCTCTTTACTGAGAACACAATGAGGGACAGAGCTTCAGCAGTCCACTTCCACCATCTTCTTACTGATTTCATTTTCCTTTTCCCTCTATAAGTGTAAAGAACACCCTGCCTGTGTCAGCCTTTATTTCCTCCCAGCAACAGCCAAAGAGGATGGCTCTGTGTGTCACCCAGTGTGTGGTGCAGCTGTAGCTGTGCCATTCACCGCTGCCCTGTTGGGAAGCTGGAGAAACCTCCACAGCTGAGTCAGGGACTTGACTCAGAGGCATGTTGCCACTTTGCAGAGAGGCTGTGTGTGTCTTGCTTCCTGGGCCCTTTTTCTCTACGGCTCCTCCAGTGCCAGGTTTGCCTGAGGAGAGCTGGGAGAGTGAAGCCAGGGCTCAGGAGCTGGGACCTCCTAAGCTTCTATAAATGTGCCCACATAGGGAAAAAGTAGTGATGGGAAGCAGGAAAAAGCAAGTAAGAAAATGTGGCTGGTTTGCAATACATAGGATCATAGAATTCTCAGGGTTGGAAGGAACCTCAAGGATCATCTAGTTCCAACCCCCCTGCCATGGGGAGGGACACCTCATGCTACATCAGGTTGCTCACAGCCACATCCAGCCTGGCTGCAAAAACCTCCAGGGATGAGGCTTCTACCACCTCTCTGGGCAACCTGTTCCAGTGTCTCACTACCCTCATGGGGAAGAATTTCTTCCTAACATCCAATCTGAATCTACCCATTTCTAGTTTTGTTCCATTCCCCCTAGTCCTATGTCACTACCTGCCACCCTAAAATGTCCCTCCCCAGCTTTCTTGTAAGCCCCTTTCAGATACTGGAAGGCCACAATACCTGGGAGCCTTCTCTTCTGCAGACTGAAGAACCCCAACTCTTTCAGTCTGTCTCCATAAGAGAGGTGCTCCAGCCCTCTGTTCTTCCTTGTGGCCCTTCCCTGGGCACATTCCAGCATGCCCAGATCCTTCTTGTAATAGGGGCTCCAGAACTGGATGCAGTGCTCCAGGTGGGGTCTCACCGGAACATGAAGTGTAGTGCTTGGCCAAGTGCAGTGGTTTTGATTCAGCATTGAATGCTGTGATTCATCCTGTGGAGAATCTCTGATCCTTGGCCACTTCCTTTGCACTGAGGAGCATTTGTGGGAGTTTTCATGTGCTTTGCTGTATGAGCATGAAAATACAAATTTAGTTTGGCCTGAGTATCCCTAAACAGGCAGGTGCCCAGACACAGCAAGACAGTTTGTATTGCAGTGTGAGTGGCTATAGCTGTGGTGATCTCTGATAGAAGGTGATGAGCTAAAAAGGTCCATGAAAGAGAGTATGGTCTTGGATCAATCTGGCCTTACCCATCTGAGCCATGCTTCTGGTGTCCTCTGCCCAGAGGATGTGCAGCAGTTTGGGTGGGCAGAGTGGCAAGAAACAAATGTATCTGAAAGGCTTTGCATCTCAAAGGAGATGCCAACAGGCTTTAAAATATCTTTTCTTCTGATATAAATTAGAATCATAGAATCACAGAAACATTCAGGTTGGAAAAGACCTTCAGGATCACCAAGTCCAACCCAGAATCCTACTCTACAAGGTTCACCCCTAGACCATGTCCCCAAGCACCACATCCAAACCACCTTTAAATACATCCAGGCTTGGTGACTCAACCACCTCCCTGGGCAGCACATTCCAATGCCTGACCATCGGAATTAGGGTTACTATTGATGATGCAAAACTTGAGGTATCAAGAGGAGAAAATATGAGGGAAAGACTAATTTTTTTTTTCCCTCCTATCTAGTTGTTGGGGTGCTCAGCAGCACACGTGTGTAGGTGGTGTGGGTTTGATCCCCAAAACGCACATTTAGCTTCTCCATGAAGCGAGGGCAGGCAGGGCATCATCTGAAAGTATGGAAATGTCACAGAAGCTAGAGCAGGCATCTGGGTAGGTGAATTAGTTGGAAAGAGATAAAACCTGTGCCTGGGAAATGCCTGGATTTCAGGTTGACAGAGTCCTTTGCAGTGAGACACGCCTCTCCTTTGTGTGAACTATACCGCCCTGCATCCTCTTTCTGTCACCTCTTTACTGTTGTTATTGGACTGCTCATCTCTACTTTGTAATCTTTCTTCCTTTTTTTTTTTTTCTTTTTAATACAAGATTAACATACTCCTCTCCTCCCCCCCTCCCACCCTGCAGTACAGAGAAAGGCTGCTGCTTTGTATCAGCCCCCAGAATTGTTTTTCTAAAGCAACACACACGACTCTAGACCTCTCAGCTTTGATGCTGTAATCTCTGCTGGCACCTTCCATAACTTTGTGTCCTCGTGTTAGACTTTGCCTCACAAATTTATACATACAATGCCCAAATTGTGTTATCTAGGGAACAAATGCTTTCAAACATGTTCGAAGGGTGTGTAAGACCCAGCCACGAAGCAAAAGCAGGCAGGAGGCAGCTGACTTCGTTAAATACTTGTGAAAAGCTCTCGCTGTTGGCAGAGCCTGGAGTTTTAATCAGCTCTGTCTGTGTGTCTGTCTCTGCCTTCTGCCTTTGTCGGCACGTTTGTGTGAGTAGTGGTTTTGTCTGTAGCTCCTGCCTGTTGGCATCTCTCGCTCTTGCACCTCGCCGTGTGTCTCCCTGCCTAGCTCCACGCTAAGGTGTCCCAGCACCTTATGTCCCAGCATGTCAGTCCCTGCCCCTCCGAGGCAGCCGACGTGCTGGTGTCTGCTCCCCTGCACGGTGCTGGCTGTCAGGATGTGTGCATCCCAGTGCAGCCTCCCTGCACGGTGCTGGCTGTCAGGATGTGTGCATCCCAGTGCAGCCTCCCTGCACGGTGCTGGCTGTCAGGATGTGTGCATCCCAGTGCAGCCTCCCTGCACGGTGCTGGCTGTCAGGATGTGTGCATCCCAGTGCAGCCTCCCAGTGCGTGGTGCTGGCTGTCAGGATGTGTGCATCCCAGTGCAGCCTCCCTGCGCGGTGCTGGCTGTCAGGATGTGTGCATCCCAGTGCAGCCTCCCTGCGCGGTGCTGGCTGTCAGGATGTGTGCATCCCAGTGCAGCCTCCCTGCGCGGTGCTGGCTGTCAGGATGTGTGCATCCCAGTGCAGCCTCCCTGCACGGTGCTGGCTGTCAGGATGTGTGCATCCCAGTGCAGCCTCCCAGTGCGTGGTGCTGGCTGTCAGGATGTGTGCATCCCAGTGCAGCCTCCCAGTGCGTGGTGCTGGCTGTCAGGATGTGTGCATCCCAGTGCAGCCTCCCTGCGCGGTGCTGGCTGTCAGGATGTGTGCATCCCAGTGCAGCCTCCCAGTGCGTGGTGCTGGCTGTCAGGATGTGTGCATCCCAGTGCAGCCTCCCTGCGCGGTGCTGGCTGTCAGGATGTGTGCATCCCAGTGCAGCCTCCCTGCGCGGTGCTGGCTGTCAGGATGTGTGCATCCCAGTGCAGCCTCCCTGCGCGGTGCTGGCTGTCAGGATGTGTGCATCCCAGCGCACCCTCCCTGCGCGGTGCTGGCTGTCAGGATGTGTGCATCCCAGCGCACCCGCATGCATCGTTCCCAGTGCGTCGGTGTGCCTGCCCGTGGGACGGTGTGCGGGGACTGGGTGCGTGGTGGGGCTGGCGGTGCTTTAAACCGAGTGTGGTGGCTGTGCTTCTGCTGAGATGGAGACTCCATCCCTTCCCTCTGTCAGCCTGTCAGACTCGTACCGGGGAGGAAAAGCTGTTGCCTTGGTGGCCTCAGTGAAGTGAAATCAAACGCTGGTTTGAGTCGGTGGGAGTGGGGATCGTTCTCGGATGTCAGCTCCTTAAAAATGGCCTCACTTAGGATGTACACAGAGAGAAGAAAATGGATTGTTCTCTTACAGGAGGGGTTTGTACCCTTTGCGTGGTGTTGGATTTCCGGCCCCCTCAGATGCAGGCAGAACGCTGTGCTCCGAAGGGAAGGTCTTTAAAAAACAAAACAAAAGGCAGCTGTCACTTTAATCCAAGCTCCCTGATAAAATTCCAGCAGAGTTCCTTTTTTTCAGAGATGAAATAAGAACCCTGGCAGGCCCTCTTGACTGGCCACATAAATCATTTGTGGTAATTGCTCAGAGAAAGACGAGTGCCTTTTAGGTGCAGGGAGGGGGGGAAGGTGCCCACTCCAGTGGCACAGCACCCCAGGTACCCCAGCTGGCAAGAACCATCTGCCGCTGCGCCTGGGGGGCAGCTCCCTACCTGCAGCAGGGGTGGGTGCTGCAAGCCCAAAGGGAGGAATGTGCTGCAGAGGATAAATAATAGGGTTTCCTGTCGCCTTCCCTTTGTTGTTGGTCTCGATCGCCCTGGAGGGATTAGGAGTCAGACGGGGGATTTTGGGAAAGGGGTGGAGCTGAGAAGGAGGAGAGGGGGAGGGAAGGATAGGGGCGCTGGGGAGGTGGAGAAGATGAAATGGAGGTGAGAGGAAGAAGCAAGAGATTGATTTTAAGCGACTAGCATTTAGTGCACTGGCGGCACAGTTTCAATTAGCTAATATCTCCTTGGGTTGCTGCATGACTCGGCATGCTCCTTGGGTCGCTCCTGTTGGAAGTAGAGTGGCCACGAAAAGCAGAGAGTGCCGGGGTCTGGTGTCAGCTTGCCGGCTGCAGCCAGTGCAGGAGGACAGCTGCTCCGGGAAGCCGCAGAGCTGCGATTGCTCTTTCCCTGGGCAGTCATAACGATGGTGATAATGAAATAACAGGACTCCAAAGCAGGAGCAGCCATCAGCCACAAGCCAAACGCAGAGGCCACTTCATAGTTCACCCCTGCACTCTCACAGCAGAAGCAGTGGGGTGGTGTAGTTGTTAGCATGCTTAATACAGGTCTGTAACTGCTGCTATCAAAATGATCTCTTCGTAACAGTTCCTCGAACGGCAGTGGTCTGAGTAGTTTTGGGGGCATAGCTACAGCTAAGAATAAATATGTGAATAATATATGTAGTGCAGTCCTCATGAACAAGGGGGGCTAAAGGCCAGGAGCACGAAGGACCAGAGCAGGAGCTTGGAGGTCTGGCTTGTGTTCCTGCTCAGCCATGGTGGGCTTCTCTCTCCTGAGCCCACCATCCCTCAGAGCCTGGCCAGAGCAGCCTCTACAACCTGGGTTATGTGTGGGGGATGTGTGAGCTGGGTACCAGAGCTGTGTTGTGGCATGAGAGCTGCTGCTCTGGGACTCAGCAACGTGCCAGCTCACACCATCTCACAGGCTGGCTCTGCATGAGCCTGTGCCTGCTGTCTTGCTGGCAAGTCATGTGCTGCTATAAGGGCTGTTCAGTAGTGATACTTGTTAGTGTTGAAATGCAACCTGCACCATTTCATTCTGCAGCACCCACTTATTTTGCTGTTCTCCACTGGGGAATCCCACTTCCATTTCCAGTGCAGCACCATAGCTGACTTGGCCTCTTTTCCTTGCTGCAAGCAAGCTGCTCTGCCAGTATTTCAGACATCTCCTTCCCTCCTTTCTTTGTGGGCATGGAGCCCAGCTGCTGAGCACACACTTCAGCCTCCCTCTGTGCAGAGCCCGAAGAGAAAGACTGAGAAACAAAGGAGTGCAGCCACTGTGGCTGAATGGCAGCTGGAGTCTCACTGACAAGTTGCTTGCACTGTTTCCAGCAGTCTCTGAGCTGAGAGAAAAGAGAGTGTGTGCCCACCATGTAGTCTCCTGCTGCTGGCTCCCAGGTGCCAAAGTGCTGAGCTCTGGCCGTGGCAGTCAGCGCCAGCGGCATCCTTCTTCCCTCTTTGGATTGCTTACTCCATGCTCTACAGGCACTCCTCCCCTTCTCTATGAAGTTGCAGTGAACACACAAGCATTTGCAACAGTGAAGAAAAAATAGTCCTTGTGTTTCAAGCCCTGTCTGTGGGTGGGAATGGGATGAGGTGTGTGGCAGCAATGCCACAAAGAGATGGAGTATTCAGTCTGGAGAAGACAAGGCTCCCAGGAAACCTTATTGTGGCCTTCCAGTATCTGAGGGGGGCTACAAGAAAGCTGGGGAGGGACTTTTTAGGGTGGCAGGTAGTGATAGGACTGGGGGGAACAGAACAAAACAAGAAATGGGTAGATTCAGATTGGATGTTAGGAAGAAATTCTTCCCCATGAGGGTGGTGAGACACTGGCACAGGTTGCCCAGGGAGGTGGTGGAAGCCTCATGCCTGGAAGTTTCTGCAGGCAGGCCGGATGTGGCTGTGAGCAACCTGATGTAGTGTGAGGTGTCCCTGCCCATGGCAGGGGGGTTGGAACTGGGTGATCCTTGAGGTCCCTTCCAACCCTGACAGTTCTATGATTCCATGATTCTGTGGCACACAGATGTACACATGTACATGCCACACACACGTGTGTCCCTGGCAGGGGCTGCATCGAAGCAGACTGTGACACATGGAGTCCCTCAGTGACTCTCCTTCCTCCTCAAGGCTTGGCCTGCAGGTGTTTGTGAGTTAATGTGCAGCAGGGGAGGAGGCTGCTGCATCCAGCTGCTGCCAGCCCCTGGTCCTGAAGTAGCTCCCTTTGCAGCAGGAGCAGCTTAATCATTTTTGAATCAGCTCCTGAGCTGCCATAGCTCACAGCCCAGCACATTAAGGTGAACTGGCACGGACTGCAGTTTGCCTTAATGGACTGCAGCCCTGCCAGAGAGGCTTTTCCAGCAGCAAAGTCGCCTGCTGTGGCAGGGCAGTGGGATGGACACAGCCCCAGCTTCATCCATCAGTGCCTGAGAGCTGTCAGACTGCAGAGGAGGGAGTTTGCTTGCTGCAGGGGAGAGCAAGGATTCTGCTGTGCTTCCTCCATGGCAGGGCCCAGCTGGGGGAGCCCTCCTGGCCCAGATCCCCCACTGTGGTCAGTGGCAGTGCTGGTCTGTGACAGGGGGGCTGTCCTCCTAATCATTAGGAGTTAGGCAGTTGTGATTTCCCTTTTAGGAAAACTGAGACAGAGAGACCTAAAAGGCCAAGGGTGAAGAAGGAACATGAAGTGCTAAGCATAAAGACCTCTGTGTTATCAGTGTCATCCTCCTCTCTCTTCTACCATGCTTCTTGCTTTCTTGAACCTTTTCATGCTAATCAGCTCTGTGGGAAAAGCACTTACTGTTTTGCAGATCCAACATCCAGTTTCCTGTTCCATTCCATTCTCCCACTTGCCTATATTTTCCCCTTTCTGTTCTGTTCTGTTCTATGTTGAAGAACATATTAAGCTACATTTCCTGCTGTTTAAAAATGAACCAGAGATAAAAAGCACCTTGCCTTTGAGGTGAAGATGTTAAGAACCATAGAATGGAATTCAAATATCTGCATCCACACCCTGTTTCATGACAGGTCTCAGTTCTAAGGAAGCTGCTGAGTTGGTGGTAAAAAATGGCAGTTCCCATGTGGAATGGTAGGGGAGGGATGCTTTCCTGCACTGAAGCACTTGCCAGAGGAGGTGACGAAGCCCTTGTGTCATTCAGTGAGGACCATCACCTCGAGAGCTGCACTCCCACACTGCAAAGTGGTTCATTGATCTTCTGGGCTGGCATGGGCGAGCAGCACCCACGCAGGAAGGTGAAGGCAAGTTGTCCCTGCTCCCACACACAGCCCCTCAGCCTCACTGAGTGCTGCCAGAGGGTGTCGTCTAGCCACTGGTATCCCTCACCAGCTCTGACTGACAGCAGGAGAGTGGTTCTGATTTTGCCTGAAGAGTGAGGGACCAGCTGGAGGGGGAAGGAAGTTGGCCTGGAGAAAGGAAAGGACCCAGCTTTGTTTGCAACATGGACAGTGGCATTGAGAGCACCAGACTGAGAGAGTTGAGGCTATTCAGTCTGGAGAAGAGAAGGCTCCGAGGGGAACTTACTATGGCCTTCCAGTATCTGAAGGGGGCTACAAGAAAGCTGGGGTGGGATGTTTTAGGGTGTCAGAGAGTGATAGGACTGGGGGGAATGGAACAAAAATAGAAATGGGTAGATTCTGATTGGATGTTAGGAAGAAATTCTTCCCCATGAGGGTGGTGAGACACTGGCACAGGTTGCCCAGAGGAAGTGGTAGAAGCCTCATCCCTGGAGGCTTTTAAGGCCAGGCTGGATGTGGCTCTGAGCCATCTGATTCTATGTCCCTCCTGGCAGTGCCAAACAGCAAGCCCAGGGCCAGCTGCTGGATGCTTCTTTTTTAATTTATTACACATGCTGAGTGCAGGAATGCTGCTTCATAGGATGGCTGTCCAGAAAGTTGGACTTGATTTCCTTGTGAGACCCAGGTTGCTGAAGTCAGTATTCCTGCTATCTCCCAGAGAACTAAATGAGTAAAACATTGAAAGTGCAGCTCTGGAAACCCTTGAAAGTAGAGAAGAATCTGCATCATGTTTTATTTTGCAGTCAGATGTGTGGTCATCTTTCTCTTAACTGCTTCATTGTGGCCTTTTGAAGTGCTAAGAAAGTTGTTTCCTTAACTGCTTGATTTTAAACTAACCTGGTTTCTGTACTTTCCAGTAGAATTTCCTAGTTTGCACAGACACTTGTGTGAGGGAAGCACAGGAAATGCATGGGCAGAGAAATTCCAACAAGCTATGAATTGATAACAGCAGTGTTGTAGATGTGATAGATGGGTGGCAGTGAAGGGGTTAATGCAATGCTGTACACATGTCAGTTGTAATGGATAGTCTTGTGTGAGCAGTGACATTTCTGAGGCACCAGAAATAATTCCTCTTCTGCTTTTGTTACTTTTGGGAAGCAGGAGCAGGGATTAATCAGGTGTAGTCAAGGGCTAGACTCACAGGCTTACAAGTGCTGCTGCTCTTGCTTGAGGAAGAAAAAACTCCCAAAGAAGGTGGTGGTAGTTTTTGTGGCAAATATAATCCAAACTATTAGAACTATGCACATTTCTCTCATTTCAACTTCTCTTCCTCTACCTAAGATCTAAACTTGAGCTAAGCTCTCTTTCTGACGCGACACATCCAGAGGGTTTGGTCTAGCTGAATCCTGGCACACTGGGGAAGGGTGCAGGTAGGAGCTCTGGCTGCCAGTGACTGTGCTGCAGTTATTAGAAGAGTTCATTGCTCCTCTCCTCAGGTGTGCCAGCTTTGCTGCTCTGGTGAACAGCCCCTCACCTGCTTCAGCTAAAGGGAGCAGGTTAGGAGAGATTTGCTGTTTGTACTACTTAACCCTTTTTATTTGGACTGCAGTGGAGTAGAAAGTACTCAGGCAAGTTTCTGCACTAGGTGATTGGAGTGAGTTGTCATTTCTTATTAGATGACAATGGAAGAAGCATTAGGACCATGTAGGGGTCAGCCAGAGGAGCTGGATTTGGAGGAAGGTGCCTGAATGCCAGCAGAGAGGGCAGGATGCATGCCCTGCTCTCCGAAGTAAGCAGTGCCAGTTACATTTCAGCAGCTCCTTGCCCATCTTTCAGGCCAGCTGAGAAATGGGCACATCTCTTAAACCCCCTGGGAAGTTGAGTCTTCATCAGGTTGAGAATAGACTTCCATATCCATTAGCCACTGAGAGGTCTGTTACCAGTCAGCTCTGGATGTGGCTGGCCTTTCTGGATGGCCCAGATGGAGCTTGTTTGGGAAACCCATTTACTTCTGCCTCACTAGCTGAAATGTCTGTGGTGCTGCCATCTTTTCAGCTGAAACTTATTGAGATGTTTTCTAAACCTGAGCCCTGGAGGTAAAGACTCACAAGGGTTGGTAGTATCTCCTAGGGTGTGTAGATATCTCTGTAGACATTAATAGCAGTTGTCAATGTGGATTCACATAAAGGTGAGCAAGTGTATGCTCCCAGGCCAGAGCTGGAAGCTGCCCACAGAGAGCAGGATGGGATTTTTGATAATAAAGGCTGGCTCCTTTGGAATCTACAAGCTGTGCAGGTGAGTCCCAGTTGCAGTGGGGGACCTCCCTTGTTTTTCCTGGGCAGCACAGAAGATGGAACTGAGAGGAGATGTTACTAAAGGCAACCTTATACGTGCTCGGGGTCAGACAGAAACATTGTACTGGCATTAACCCAAACCCCAGTCTCGGTTTTAACCTCTGCTGTGTGAAATGCATAATCCAGGGTTAGCTTTTCCTGAAATGTAAGCAATTGCTGAGCTAAGTTTCCAGCTGTGAACACAGCTTACCCTGTGTCTGCAGCACTTGGCTGCTGACAGATGTGTGTGTTACCAGCTGACACGTGGAGCGCCAGATTGATTGGCTCAAAGAGGAATCCAGAGATTTATTTGAAGGGTCGTGTGGGTTCTTTGGAGCATCTCCTCTGTTCAGCTTGTCAGTTCTGCCTTATGAGCACGTCTGAAAGGTGGCTGTACAGGTGCTGTTTAGATGCAACAGGGCAGAATTGCAGTTTGCCTCTAATTTTTGTACAGATGGATGACAATGAAGTTTAAGGTTTGTTTCGCTTCGGTGTGTAAGGTCACCTGTAAGCTATGGATCTGAGGACAGCTTGGTTAGGTCAGGGTGATCTACTGGCACTTCCAGCCCCTCCTCTGAGCCTGAGGTATTAAAACAGCCTGAGAATCTAGGTGGGGGTTTAGCACAGTATATTTCATTCTGTTTTCACTGGAATGTCTTTTTAATGCCAGTAGAGAAATCTCTGTAAGATGTACTTCCACCTGTATCTCCATACCTCAGGTCTCATGTGTTTGTACTCATGAGGAACATCCACTTTGTTCTCCCTTAGCTTAGATCAAGCAGGTTTTATTTGAGCACATCTCTGGCTGTGTTATGCCTTATACCTGAATAATCATGAACTGAATTCCCAATTAGCTTGCCTTTTGCAACTGAAATCCTGTTGATTTCAACAGTGTAGTCTGGTTTAAAACACACGGTGAGGCTGCTCTCCCAGTACATCCCAGGGGGGACCTTGTAATCTTATTAGATGCACCTGCTGCCATTTTAGTTTAACCTCCCAGTTTTTCCCTGCAGTATAATGAATTCAATATTGCTCTGCCACAGAAAGCCTTCCTGAATGTGCTTTACCATCACTGTGAGGAGCAACGCAACAGCTGACAGGCCCTTCTAGTGTCTTGTTCAGCTGGTGGGGGAATTGCTGTTTGGAACACTGATTATCAGCTCCTCATGATATTGAGGCTCCTCAATGCCTTGAAAAGTGATTCCTGTCAGAAGGGTGAACAATTTTCCTTCTGGAATATAAAGCAAATGTGGTACACAAAGTCGCTGGGGGTTGAGAACCTCAGGAAGTTCAGTAAGGATGAGTGCAGAGTCCTACATCTGGGGAGGAATAACAGCAGGTACCAGTATAGACTGGGAGTCATCCTGCTGGAAAGCAGCTCCATGGAGGAAGACCTTGGAGTCCTTGTGGGACAGCAAGTTATTCATGGGACAGCAATGTGCCCTTGTGGCCAAAAGGGCCAATGGCATCCTGGGGCGCAATAAGAAAAGCGTGTCCAGTAGGTCTAGGGAGGTTCTCCTCCCACTCTACTCTGCCCTGGTGAGACCATACCTGGGCTACTGTGTCCAGGTTTGGGCTCCCCAGTTCAAGAGAGACAGGGATCTGCTGGAGAGAGTCCAATGGAGAACCACAAGGATGATTAAGGGACTTGAACACCACTCCTGTGAGGAAAGACTGAGAGACGTGAGTCTGTTTGGAGGAGGCTGAGAGGTGATCTTCTCCATGTCTGTAAATATCTGAGGTGTAGCTGTCAAGATGAAGATGGCAGGCTCTTTTCAGTGAAACCCAGTAATAAGACAAGGAACAGTGGGTGCAAGCTAGAACACAGGAGGTTCCACCTCAACATGAGGAGAAACTGCTTTACTGTGAGGATGACAAAGCACTGGGACAGGCTGCCCAGAGAGGTTGTGGAGTCTCCTTCTCTGGAGACTTTCAAAACCTGCCTGGATGTGTTCCTGTGCAGCTTGCTCTAGGTGATCTTGCTTTGGACTCGATGATCTCTGGAGGTCTCTTCCAACCCCTACCATTCTGTGAGACAGCACCACTACAGAAGATGTGGGCAAGCAGTGTGTGGCAAGTGCAATGCAAAACAGCTGAGTTACCCCTTCATGAAGTTTCAGTTCCATGTCTGTGACTCCTACTTTGAGTCCATCAAGGATGAAGACCATACTTCCTTGGCAGCTTCTCAGGAAGGAAAACACAAAATATTTCTGCTTGCCTCCACCTTCTGCAGCTGCCCACAGACCCCATGAGTTTTGGTTGGAAAAGACCTTTATGATCTTCCAGGTCAACCATTAACCCCAAACCACTCAACCATGTCCTGAGAGCAGTGAAGGGGAAAAGGACCTGGGAGTCCTAGTGAGTGAAAGGTTGACCATAAGCCAGCAATGTGCTCTTGTGGCCAAGAAGGCCAATGGTATCCTGGGTTGTATTAGAAGGGCTGTGGTCAGTAGGTCCAGAGAGGTTCTCCTCCCTTTCTACTCTGCCCTGGTGAGGCCACATCTGGAGTATTGTGTCCAGTTCTGGGCCCCTCAGTTCAAGAAGGACCTCAGGGAACTGCTTGAGAGAGTCCAGTGCAGAGCTACAAAAATGATTAGGGGAGTGGAACATCTTCCTTACAAGGAGAGACTGAGGGGAGCTGGGGCTCTTTAGCTTGAAGAAGAGAAGACTGAGAGGTGACCTCTTTTAATGTTTATAAATATGTGAAGGGTGAGTGCCAGGAGGATGAAGTCAGGCTCTGTTGGTGGATGCCCAATGACAGGACAACAGGCAATGGTGGAAGCTGAGGCATAGGAAGTTCCATGGGAACAGGAGGAAGAATTATTTCACTGTGAGGGTGATGGAACGCGGGAACAGGCTGCCCAGGGGGGTTGTGGACTCTCCTTCTCTGGAGATATTCAAGACCCACCTGGAAGAGTTCCTGTGTGACCTGGTATAGGTGATCCTGCTCTGGCAGGGGGTTGGACTGGATGATCTCTCGAGGTCCCTTCCAGCCCCTAACATTCTGTGATTCTGAGGTGTATGTCTGCCCCAGCCCATGACAGCAGTGACAAAGGTCCCCTTGGGCAGGCAGCTGGCACTGCAGGTGGTTGCACAGAGCAAGACAGCTCTTACAGGCTGCAGAAACTTGGCTCTGAATCTTTTCCTGTGGCTGTTAAATCAGTAATGAAGCAGGATATAAAGTGCTTCTGCAGCTTCTGGGCTATCAGGCCTCCTCACTGCTGGCTTCACAGCTGTTACTTCTAATCAGCTGGGCAGGCACCATAGAAATGTCAATTTTAATAAAGAGCCTTTTGTTTCAAATTGGGTTTGGGTTTTAGCAATGGAGGGGTGGGCTGCTGACCTTGTGATCTCCCATGTCCCTCACTGAACACCTGTAACTTCCTCCCTTGCCACCCTCCAATTTGTCATGCTGGAAATGGGTTGGGGACAATGGAATGGGTTGCCCAGGGAGGTGGTTGAGGCCCCACCCCTGGAGTTATTTAAGGCCAGGCTGGTTGAGGCTCTGGCCAGCCTGATCTAGTGTGAGGTGTCCCTGCCTATGGCAGGGGGGATAGGAACTAGATGATCCTTGTGGTCCCTTCCAACCCTGATTGATTCCATGATTAAGGACATGACAGCAATGAGCCTGAGTCTAGGGACCTGGTGTCCTATCTGGGACAGTGGGTGTGAGCTGATGCCTCAGGGACAGCATGAGAGTAGTTAGAGGGTTGTGGAGCTTTCCCCTGAGAGAGAGACTCTCTGAGGTTTCAGCAGTATGTGGCTCAGGGACTTCCAGAAGTGTTGGTTGTGCCTCTGTGCTGAATTGGAGGAGTTTAAGTAGCAGGGAGTCTGTCTGGGTCACACTCTGCTCTGAACCCAGACTGTGGCAAACTTGATAAGACTCAGTACTGTAGCACAACCACTTGTAGTAGGTAGTAAGTAAATGGCGGAGTTGGCATCTTGGCTTCAGGCCCTGCTAGGAGCCTGACATTGTGGGACTCAGGTGGGCTGAGACCTGGGGTGTTGTCTTCAGGGCTCAGGCACCTCTCTGCAGTTCCAGGTCTGTGCTGGAACATGAGCTCTCAACAGAAGAGCCCTGTGCCCAGTAGTGCTCTCTTGCCACAAGGCCTCACTGCCCACCTCCCACCCTTCTCTCTGGCACTAATGGCCCTCACCATCACTGTCTCCAGCCAGGTTCCTCCACTGCTACTCTGTTGGCAAGAAAAACACAGGTGTTCTCATCATGTTTGGATTGCTTTTTGCTGGTCTTACTAGGTTTAGGAAAAGCCCCAGGTGTTACCCAAGGCTTGGAGAGAGCAGCTCCTTGCAGGTGCCATTTTTTGTCAAAGCTGTGTGGGCTAAGGCAAGAAAAAGCAGAGGCAGAATACACATTTATACATTCTTCAGTCACTGCTGTGGAGTCACAGGCATGGGCATGAATCCGTTCCCAGGAAGCCACCAGCAGAATTTGTTAAAGGGCGTGAGATGAAGTATTTGCAGCAGGTGGAGGTAAATCATGCTGGGAAAGAGACAGAAAGAGAGAGAAGGGCCCCCTGAGCCTCAATTGCAGATGCTGCCTGCTTAGGCTGGGAGCGGCCAGCAGCATCCTGACGTGTTCCTCTGGGGCAGCTGACTGGGCTGCAGGGCATCCGTGTGCCATGGCTCCAGACACCGTTGTGGGCACAGGAGAAGCATGCCCTGCTCTGTGTGTTGTCAGAAGCAGCTGTGTGAGAGGCTCTGTGTCTGTCTGTGTGAGAGGCTCTGTGTCTGTGTGAGGCTCTGTGTCTGCGTGTGTGTCCTGCCTGCACGCCTGCCTGCGCAGTGGGAGTGGGCAGCGGTTCATGTTGATCCCAGGGAATTTGGCTTCCTTTTAACTGAAGATCTCTGCTCAACCATGTTTGTTGTTTTTTTTGTTTGGTGGCGTTTTTTTTTTCCCCCCCTTGCCATCCCTCATTGTCAGGACTTCAATATTTTCTGGAAACATGTAATATGCCTGGCTATTTCTTGTCTGTTGAGGAGAATCGACGTGTGGGTTGTAATATCTATTAATTCCCCGGAGGGACATTGAACTGTTTCCTCTGCCCAGGTAGAAAGGGATAAACACAGCCACTGACATGCTGTTTAGTCTGAAAATAGCCCCCTGAATGCATAATGAAGAGCCTCCTGAGGAGTTACTCTGCATGTTAAAGCGGTGTTCAGCAGCCTGTGCTGTCACACAACATAATTTGAAGATGAATGTGCATCCAATCAGCCTACCACTAGCTGGCTGTCACCGGCTGGCCATTAGTATTACCTGGCTGTTCAATGGCAGCCACGTCCCTGGGAAGCAAGAAGTAGTTCCTCACTCCCAAAATACGTCTGATGCATGAATGAGACAAATGAGGAACTCTGTGTCTTGGCTTTGTGCTCAGTGCCTGTTTCGTGCTGAACAGCCACTTGGCTTTAGCTGGCAAGGACAAAGGGAAACGAACATTTCTCTTCCGTGGGAGGATTTCTGAATGACTGGGGGAAAGAGCACCCTGAGTCCTTTGTAAGCCTCATGGAGGCAGTGCGGCTGAGGGTCCTTCAGGGAAAGGTGCTGCGTTTTCTGGTGCATGTGGGCCTCGCCTGTGCTGAAATAAAAATTGCCAACCTTGATCCCTTAAAACGAGAGCTGGCGTCTGAGCAAAGCGGCTCACGTTGGAGTCAATTGACGAGTGGCTTCTGCTGTTTAATTCACACCCTGGTAACAACACTCACATGAATGATATGTAGACACCACTTTTGTCTCTGAACGTTTGACAGCAATTAGGGCTTCACTCCAGGGGCAGAACATCATACTAACACTGGAGTGCTGGAGGAGGAGGTTAGGGTAAAGAAATTAGCCATCTGTCTGGTGGAGACTGTATCCTCCAGGAGGCAGTTAGATGTCAACCACAGGCAAAATGTTTCCATTCTTATTGTCCTGCGCTCCAGTTGTACACAATGGCATGAAAGGCGCACAGAAGCCCCATTCACGTCCAGTTGTACAGAAGTCTGCCACCAGCCACCCTGACAAACACTCCCTGGCAATTGTAGCTAGTGGCAGCTGAGAGCTGCTCCCCTCTGTGCCACTTGCAGAGACGCCTGTCAATTCGGCCGTCCCGCCCTGGAAAGGCAGGAGGCAGGGATGTAGGTGTTTGGCAGCGGAAAGCAGAGCCTGACTGCAAATGAGGAGGCAAAGTGATTTTTACAGCCTTTTGCTGCAGGCAGGAGGCAGCCAGCGCAGGCTTAGGCTCTGCAGCATCTTCCCGGGCTGTGAACCTTGAATGCGACACCGTCCTGAGAGCAGAGGGTGGGGAGATCTGCTCAGCACCACGCGGCTGTTTATCAGCTCGCCCTGCGCTGCTCCGCTCCATGCCGCTCGCAGCGGCACATCCTTCAAGTTGCTGCTTGGAGCTTTGATTGAAGAAACTCCCCATCACCGGGGACACTTACTGCTAGATTAGTCCAGCCCAGGGTTTAGGGAGCATGTGTTGACATTTGGTTGTGTTAGTCACACTGAGCTACACAGCCAGACAGAACTGCCAGGTCTCTCACTGTCTGCTCTGAGGGACTGTCTGTAATCTCTACTGCAGAAGAATATTACTATTTTCCTTTCCCTCTTCCCCCTCTTCCCCCTCTTCCCCCTCTTCCCCCTCTTCCCCCTCTTCCCCCTCTTCCCCCTCTTCCCCTCTCCCTCTCCCTCTCCCTCTCCCTCTCCCTCTCCCTCTCCCTCTCCCTCTCCCTCTCCCTCTCCCTCTCCCTCTCCCTCTCCCTCTCCCTCTCCCTCTCCCTCTCCCTCTCCCTCTCCCTCTCCCTCTCCCTCTCCCTCTCCCTCTCCCTCTCCCTCTCCCTCTCCCCCCAAACAGCTACAGCATTTTCCTCTCAGGAATCTGAATCTGATAAACGTGCTGCTCTTGGACGAGTCCCCCAGCTCGGTGGTTAGCACACACCCGTTCAGGGTCGCTTCTGTCGCTTTGTTTTTGCGCACGCCTGGGTGTCTATAGATAAAAGCGCTTGTAGGGGAGCAAAGGGCAGCCTCACGTGTGCTCATTGTGTCTGTGCTGCTTGGATAACAAGAGAAGTTATCAGCACCATGACTCGATTCCAGACACTGTCACTGTAAAACATTCACTTCACAAATAGTGCATTGTGAAGGAACCTCCCCTGTGAGTCTTCCTAACGTGCAAAGAAAGCTACTCGCAATGGTAAAAGTTGGATTCTGGTTCCCTTGTGTGCCTCAGGAGGTGGCCAGTGTCTCCCTTCATCCACGTGCTTTGACTAATTTTGTAGGTTTATTAAGTAGAAGGTGGTCATGAAACTCAGCTCTTGGAAATTTCTGAATCTTAAGTGAGACTTGGCACAGAGACACACCTAGTAAGTCCTCTGCTACCTAGTAAGTCCTCTGCTC
Organism: Indicator indicator; assembly: GCF_027791375.1. Lineage (NCBI taxonomy): Eukaryota > Metazoa > Chordata > Aves > Piciformes > Indicatoridae > Indicator > Indicator indicator. The sequence continues at coordinate 12,611,242 of NC_072034.1, read as the reverse complement.
CTTTCTTGGACTCTCCCAAGTCTGTCTTGCAAGGCTTGAGCAACAAGCTTTTATATTTCCCAAGACTCATGTCTGACACCTTCCTACTCCTACACTGGGCCGTAGCTTATGCACTATCTTGTCAATGGGACTGGACTGAGTTTGGACAAATGTGGTTCTTGCTTGTAGGACCACATGGCCAGTGGCAAAGAGAAAGCCCGATGGAGAAAATGTATTTTAAATCAGTGGTGCACTGCAGATACTGCCTTAGGTAGACTTTTCAGCACATCTCAGCAGATGTCCTTCCCAGCCTCCCTTCCCCAGCAAGTCCATTTCTCTTTTGTGTTGTGTCTTTCTGAGCTGCCTCAGTTTTTTCTCCTTCTTCTCACCTGATTTGTGTGATACCTTTCCAACCCATTTGTTAGCTGGCTAGAGGCAGGATCTTCAGTGCTAGTAGTGCAAGTTTTGTCTCTCAGCAGACCCATGATTACCAACGGATGGCTTATCAGGACTACTCATTTCCTTCCTGGTTGGCTTTTTCTTTTTGATAGCCTTTAATGAAATGAAAGTACACTTATATGTTAAGCACTACAATAGCTAAGTCAACTTACAGCATTCATAAATTGTTACAGAACAGATGCACTTCTGTCACAAAATGAATCAGCTGCTGCCAAGAAGTTGTAGCCTCTAGAAGCGGTCAGCACGTAGCGCTTGGTTTGCGCAGGGATGCTTTGTTTGATTGGTTTTGTATACAGTGATCTGAGAAGTTAACTGCTGAGCCATCAGCCAAGCTGTCCAGCTGGCTCTGCTCAGAAGCTGGTCAAAACCTGGCACTGAGTACTGCTGGATAGAAGGTAGATATTTGTGTGTGTGTGTCTCTTCTGTAAAGACTAGTAACTCTTCTTGAAAAATGTGAAAGCCTTTTGCTGAAAATTGGAAGAGCTGTCTGAAGTGTTCTGGGTTTTAAGCACCTTTTTTCACCCCCTCCAGTATTTGGCAAAACTTACTAGTTTTTTCCTCTGAAAACAGGAACCTGTTGTGATGAATGTTATGCAGTCTGAATGGTAATTTTCCAGGGAAAAGAAGCCTCATAAGAAAGTTTTTACCCAGTCGCAGTATTTAAGCACAAGTAAGTGTGTGTGTGTGTGCGTGTTCAAGTTCTGCCCATCTGTGAAAGGACTTTGTGAGGCCATGGGTTAGAAATCCTGCCACTGTTTTCCCAGCCAGCAAGACTGTGCATTGCCTTTGTAGTGCCACCAGTGGAGTTCATTTAGTGGTCAGAGGTGGTCGGAGTGAATCATCCATTTGCCTCCAAGAGGTGAGCTTTGTAGCACTCCTTAACATGGCTGTCCTAGGGAAGAGAGATCTGGTAATCAGCCTGGCATACAGATCCCACAGGAGTGTTCCTGCATCTTCTGTGAAAGTCACAGACTTAGCTTTTTAGGCACTAAAACCCCCTGCTGAGCTGTTGACTTAAACCTCGCTTTTTAAGTCAGATTTGGAGAGGGGTCCAGCAGATAGATGGCTGTTTTTCAGGGCTGGAGCAGCCTCTGATCACAGACAGGTCCCTCTTTCCTCCTATTTACTTTGCTCTTCCAGCAGTGTTTTCAGCCCTGTTAAGTATTTTGTCTTGCCTCCACAGGCTGCAGTTCTCTCTCAGAGCTCCAACATGCATGTACACAGCGGTTTTTATTAACTTGGTAGGAGACATTTGGTCCTACCGTGGTGTGAGGGATAAGTCAGCCAGAAGAGACCACAGTGCAACCTTGGTGGTTTCCTGTGTAACTAGCCAAGGAAAAGAGACTTGTCAGCAGCCCAGGCACTTTGGGAGAGCAGACCCAGTGCTCATGGGAGGAGGAATCCGATGGCACCCTGTGTGTGTTCATCCTTCAGGCACTGTTTTACTTGTGCTTTCCAGTTCAGCAGAGTCTGAGGTGATTGAGGGAAGAATAATAAACTAAACTGATGTCCAGTGGGGTAGGTATGCTGACTAACATTTATCTGAGTAGACATTTATCTTCCCTATCCAGCGTGGGCCCAGAAGGCATAAGATCTATAGAAAAAATAAGAGCAGAGGCTGGTAGGGACACCACCTTCTTGGCTAGCTTTTAGGATTTAATCATCTCTTCCAGTAACAGTCACTACCTAAAGTAAGTGGGGTGTGATGTTGTGCAGTCCTCTGCCCCTCCTGGAGACATTCACACTCCTTGGTAGGAAGAAGTAGAGGAAGGAAAAGATGAAGTGAGCAGTAATGACAGCAGACTTCAGGGTAAAAAATAGGAGAAGAAATTAAAGGAAAAGGAGAGGAATAGGGATGACTTGTTTCCTTCTGTAGTATGGATTGGGTTTGGATGTCTCTCTGCAGCTGCCACCATTATTTATTCTACATTATTTTAGCACAGTGAAGGAGCAGTAGTTGAAATCAGCTCGAGAGCATGACATTTGGTAACAAATTATTCTGAAGGCTCTCCCCCAAACTAAACTTAGAGATTCATCTTTCAAAGGCTGTATAGATGGAAGATCCTACTGTGGCCAAAAATAAAATCAACCCAGTGGAGAGATGTGGATCTGTAGATAAATGGTGGTGCTTGTTTCCCTGGCTGCTGAACCTTTCAGTAACCTCAACCTGGCCACAGTGCTCTGACAAGTGTGCTTATTTAAAGGCCTTGACACTCTACCCAGTGATTAAGGATGTCTGCAAACATGAATGATGAGTGAGACTTTTATTTCCAAATGGGCAGGTCAGAGATGGCTTCAGGACTGCAGCAGGGCTTTGAGCTGTCCTAGCTGTCCCAGCACCCCAAGTTCTGCAATGACCCCTTCTGGGAAACCACATTTTCTACTGAAAGAGAGGTTAGTTGTTGGTGTAGAAGATTTAAAAGTGCTGAGCACAGGAAACTTATTTCAGCAATTTTCACACTGTACCCAAATGGCATGAGTAGAGATCTGCTGAGAGGCATCTGTGGTGAAAGTCAAGAGTTCTTGGTGAGGGTAGTGGTTCTGTGTTGTTTGGTCATTTGCCCCTGTCACTCTGCTTGAGATCTCTGGTGTCTAAAATAGCCAACTTTTGGCCAGACTGGTTTGTACAGTACACATTTCATGGAGTCAGTGGATGAGATGCCAGTGCAGAGCTGGTGTGAAGGAGAGGGCCATGTGCATGCCTGCATGGTAGGTCCCTGAAAACAGATGTTTCTGTAAAAAGGAAAGAAAGAGGAACGTGTTGCAGCTGGGAATCCTGGAGTGCTTTCTGCACTGCTGCAGGCTAATTTTGGAAAGCAGGAGAGGGCAAGGATGGGCCATGCCTTAAAACAGGGAGCTGTTGAGAGTGGGTGGAAAGTAGTCAGCATAAAGAAGCATCTTGTAGAAGACTTGGAAACAGAAGATTACTGTGGCTTTGCTGTCCCAGAAGGTATAAATTTGTCCTTCCCTCTTGCTTCAGCCAGCTGCTCCTTCCTTTTCTTTGCCTTGGATGGACACAGCAGTAAAATTCCTCATAAGCACCACTTCTGCATGGAGGGTTACTGCTTAAAGACACATCCCCTCAGGTCCCACAGCAGCCTGGAGAAGTGTGGGGTGTGCTTGATGAAATGAAGTGGCCAAGTGAACCTCACAAGCAGAGATGCATATGGACAACGATTAAAGCTAAAGCTCTGCTCTGTGTGCCATGGCCTAGAGGGGAGGCAGGTCAGGAAACAATAAGAAACATGAGAAAAAGAAATAAACCCTTCCTCCCAGAGCTTGGTGCAGTCCCTCCCTGCTTTCCCAAGTGAATCCTCTTAATTTTCCACAGAGCCCTGTGTGGTTGAGGGAAACACTTGTAATTTGTTGTTTTGCAGAAGGGTGGTTCCCTGTGCCCTTGGAAAGAGGCCTTTGCTGAAAATCAAACAACAACAAAAACTTTCCCTTCAGGAAGCCAGAGCCTGGGTTTTGAAAGTGTACGTGCATGTCCATTGCTTTTGGCATGGTCTTTGTGCAGGCATCCAAGAACAAATCTTGCTTTGACCGTGATGAAATGTATGTGGAGGAAGTAATGTGGCTTTGCACATGTGTCTCAGCATGCTGGAAATGCTATCCCCATTGTATGGAACTGCTCAGGATCTGATAGGGGATTCTGGGCAAACAAAAGGCTGCATCTTGGATTTCTTGATTTTTAGTGCTCCAGATAATTACTTAAACATTGGAGGGGGGGAAAAAAAGCCTGAAGAAATGGTATTAAACAGCAAAACTTCTCTCTTCTTTCTAAACATATCCAAATGCCATCCTAATGTCTTATGTTGGCAACAGTAGAAATTGAATAACTTTCTGCAGCACTTGGCTTTAAGTTTCTGCCTTTTCAGTCTTCTCCAGGGAGTATGTTGTCTCTTCTGTTTATCCTTTGCTGAACCTGGCCATGTAGGAGCAGAGGAATAATGTTGTCACACCTTGGGATTTTAGCCATTCATTTTTGTCCCAAGACTGACTTGGAGTCAGGTGATTGAATGTCTCACCTCAGCTCTCATATTTTTAAAGCAAATTTCTGTACTTCAGAGACGTAAAGTTTTAAGTCTGGAGCAGAACCAGCTGCAGATGTATTGTTTTATCTCCTGAACTGTCTGGGGGAGGAAGGAGAGACCAGCTCCCAGTTTTGGAAGGAGAGAGGTGCAGCACTGAGGTTTGCAGCACTCCAGAACCAGGAGCATCCTGTCCTTTCAAGAGTTTCTTGCAGAAGCAGTGACACCCCAGTGCCATTATCTTGAGTGGTGCCTACAGCTTGGTGTTGGTTAGTACATTACAGGTTAGAAGCCTGATTACTTTCTTGCAATATTGTGAGAAGGGCATTTCACTCCCAGGCTGCAGAAGCTTTCAGACCACTTTCTCTCCTATCTTTCACCTTCCTGGTGAGTGGTGTTTGCCACATCTGAACAGCACTTCAGAGCTGAATCAAACTCAGAGGCATCTCGTGCCTTTGAGTAGACACTTATGGTTAAAGGTTAGCTCACAGTTCTCCTCTCTTTGTGCCAAGTGGCAGCTTCCAGGGAGCACATCTGGGCAGGATGGCAAAGCAGCACCTCACTGCAGATGCAGGGATGTGATTTCAAGGGTGGCAACACTGCCAGTTCAGCCTGTGCCCATGGACATGTGTGGTCCATAGGCATGGAGCCAGCAGGCTTGTGGGTGACATGGTGATGGCTCTGCTGGAAACTTGCTGGGAAACTTCTGAGCTCATCAGGAGGAGGCTTGAAGGAAAGGCACCATTCCCCTTTTGTCAAATAGCAAAATGGTTTTACCCCAGAGAGCTGCTGAGTAGGTTTCTCTTACAGCATCCATAGGAAAAGACCACAGGTAAAGGCTGCTGTGATAAACACCCAGAACATATTTCCTTTGTAATTACTTTGGCTTAATTCTTTCAGAGGTGAAAGAAAAGGCTGATGGAGAATGCTTTCCCTTCTCAGAAATGATATTTCATTACCTGAAGAAGCTGTACACACACACACACCCCCCACCTTAAATTCTGGCACTGCAAGCCTTCAGCCTAACCCTGGTAGTTAAGCTGTAATTGTCTGAACTGAGCCAGGGGGAAGCTGGTGAAAAGTGACACATGTATCTTTTTTTGTTGTTTTATTGCCACTCATCCAATTGGCTTTTAACAAGAACAGTCTCCAGGCCGTCCCTAGAAGGACCTGTCTGCTAAGGGGCATATATCAGAAAGTTCTTGATCACCTCCTCTTCCCAGGCTTCCCCTTGTTCGTTAAGGAGCATTGATGTGCTGTGAGGTTCTCTCGTTACAGTAATTCCTGCAGGCTGGACTAAAAGGTCCTCATGGGAGCAGCCCTGTACAGGCTGAGAGCTGGGCTAGGTGATCTTCTCCATCTCTGCCTCCTGTGAGCCTCTCCTTTGTACCTGACACTTCTCTAAACAGTGCCCTTAGAGAGCTCTCCTGGCAGTAAAGCTCTCAAACGCCAGGATTATCCAAGGAGAGCCTTTTTAGCTCAAAGTACATCACATAATAGAACATGTAGACAGCTTAAGCAAAGCAGCACTTTTGCAGGCTAAGCATCTGGTGCGTACTCAGGGGACTGTGGCTTGACTCCCATCATCTGCCAATCAGGTCGTGACTTGGCGCAGCAAGTTCCTGGGAGTGTGGCTTGTGGCTCTGCAGAGCTGTCACCAGCCTGAAGAGTGGCCCCAGGAGGGCAGGCAGCTGAGCAGCCTTGTAGCCTGCAGTGCCCTGAGGCTGCCGGGCCAGTGCCCCGCTGTGGGAGGGCTCTGCACTCTCAAGTTCTGCTGCTCATGGGAAGTGTGCAGGGTTCCTCCCTGCTGAGGGGTCACCTGCTCACCACTCAATCATAGAATCATAGAATTGTTAGGCTTGGAAGGGACCTCAAGGATCATCCAGTTCCAACCCCCATGCCATGGGCAGGGACACCTCACACTACAGCAGGTTGCCCAGACCCACATCCAGCCTGGCCTTCAAAACCCTCCAGGGATGAGGCTTCCACCACCTCCCTGGGCAACCTGTTCCAGTGTCTCACCACCCTCATGGGGAAGAATTTCTTCCTAACATTCAATCTGAATCTACCCATTTCCATTTTTGTTCCATTCTTCCCAGTCCTATCACTCCCTGGCACCCTAAAAAATCCCAGCTTTTTTGTAGCCCCCTTCAGATACTGGAAGGCCACAATAAGGTCTCCTGGGAGCCTTCTCATCTTCAGACTGAATAGCCCTAACTCTCTCAGTCTGTCTTCATAGGAACTTTGCTTCCTTTGGTGGATGCAGCTGGTAGTGAAACACACTGGCACAGCCCAGGAGCAAGCACTGCTGCCATGGGAGCAGCTAAAAGCAGCCTCAGCCCCAGTCTGAGCATCATCCCTTAAATGCTCTGACAGCCACCCAGCCTTGCTCTGCCACCACAGAGGCACCCACGATGTGGGGCCAGACATGTGCCTGATGGTGTATAGCACCCAAATTACACCTGACAAAGAAGCAGCAGCGTTGCTGAGGGGAGTGCACAGCTGTCACCTCCCAACAGCCATGACAGATGTGTGGGGCTCTGCAGCTCCATCTCACCCAGCTCTGGAAGTAAGGAGAGGCTCGTCTCAGGATCCACAAAAGCTTGTGCTGGCTGGGCCACAGCAAATCCCCTGGCTGTAGCCAAGAAGCCTGCTCTCCTTCAGTCTGCTCCTTTATGTACCATTTTCATGGGAAGCAGGAGTTGAGATGAATAGAACAGGTAAATTTCTTTATGTTCTGAGTAAGATTTTTTTGCCTGTTGGTTTGTTCAGGGCCTTGCAGACAAAATGTACAGTTCTGGACTCTTTTTTTGGAGAAAATGTGGTCCCTGAGGCATAGAGCATGCTGGCAGCGTAGCTCCCTGGATCCTGGCTGTCTTGCTGGTGTCAGGACAGTCTGGTGAAAGCAGAACTGTCATGCTGGCTGCAAAAGTGGGGATGCTGAGGTATGAGCCAGGGGAGTGATTTGTCCAAAGTCTGGGTTGCAAATGCACCAGGCTGTCAAACCCCAGCCTTACAGCTAGCCTCCTCCTGTGCAAGTCTGATAAAACCAAATGCTGCACACTTCCTCAGGCTACCTACCTACCCTCTCTCCACCAGTCAGTGACCTGTGTGGAGGCAAAGGAGTCTGTTCTTGTGAGACCAGTCAGCTGTAGGCAGGGTGGCAGCAGTGGCTTCTTGCTTGGAAGACAACAAATTAATCTTTTTTAGATGAACCAAGTCGGGGGTGGTGGGGTGGTGGTTTGGTATCAGTGGCATGCAAGACCCTAAGGCTTCCTTACAGAGCTATTGACAGAAGAGTTTGTATCCTGAGGAGCTCTTCAAAGAGGGACAGCTTGTTTACACTCACTCCTTTTTGATTCTGCTTCATCAACAGCTATAGCTGTCCTGTCTCTGAGCAGAGAGAGGTGTGCTCTGGCTTACTGGGATTACTTGGACCTTACAAAGCATTCCCAAAGCTGAGATGAAATGCAAGCAGTCAGCTGGCCATCACTCCAGAGAAAACCATCAGGCAGATCAGATCAGCACTCATTAGCAGAAAACAAGAGCTGTTTTTACAGCCTGCCTTTTCATCACCTCAGCAGAGAATGGTCCTGGGTCCTGTGGTGAAGTGGAAGGGCCTGATCCTTCAGAGCTTCACTGGGTGACCCAGGCCAGTGCTGTACAAGGTGCCATAGGAAGCTCACGCAGTCAGGTCACACAAATGAGAGGCTGCAGGACAGCTCCTTGTGGGTCACAATTTGCTCTAAAGCCTTGTCTTCCCTGGGCTTCTGTGGTGGTGGGTGCTTTTTTTACACCTGCTGGGTAACCAGGCAAGGCAGCATGACTAGTTTGGGCACAGGTCTGGCGTCGTCTCACAGTGCCACAGGTCCTTGCCTGCTGTGCTGATGCTGTGGGGCATCCACAAGGATGTCACCTCTGGCTTCCTGAGGGAGACCCTAGAGGTGTGAGTTTCCATACCCAGGACATTGATAGGACTAGGGGGAATGGAACAAAAATAGAAATGGGTAGATGCAGATTGGGTGTTAGGAAGAAGTTCTTCACCTTGAGGCTGCCAGGTTGCCCAGGGAGGTGGTGGAAGCCTCATCCCTGGAGGTTTTTGCAGCCAGGCTGGATGTGGCTGTGAGCAACCTGCTGTAGTGTGAGGTGTCCCTGCCCATGGCAGGGGGGTTGGAACTGGATGATCCTTGAGGTCCCTTCCAAGCCCAACAATTCTATGATTCTTTCCTTGAATAACATGTTTCACAGAGACTGAGGCAGCTGCAGCTGAGGTGCCCCTGCTTGCCATGGCCAGTGCAGGAGTCATGACAGCATCAGGCAAAATGGCACTTAAAAATATTAAGGGCAGGCAAGACAATAAGAAAAGGATTCTCTCTGTGTTCCCTTGCCTTGGAACTGGTGCCACAGCTCCTGTCTAGATGCTTTTCAATGGAAAAGAAAACCTGTGTTGGTTGTGTGGGTGTTCTCTTTTATGATTTATCTCTTTTTGAAACGGGTTCAGCGGCTGTTAGAATTTCTGAAAGCTTCTAGAGGAGGAGGAGCTCTCAGTGCTCCTACAGCAACCCTTCACCTGCATGCAGTCCCCAGCTCTCCCTGCTCAGATCTCTCCCCTTCCCACCTACTCGTGAGCACAAGCTGAGGAATGGGAATGCCATGTGTCGGTGTTAGCCCACAAGAGAAAGAGCCTCCTGGAGGGCTATTTTTAGCCCAGTGGGTGCACCCTGCCTGCCACGAACTTCAGTACAGTGAAGTGTTTAATTCAGCCTCCTTGCTCATTTAAAAGAAGGCTGTTGAGCACTCTGACCACCACAGCTCCGCTTTTACAGCTGGCTGTAAGTTTCTGAGTGCGCAGCGGTATCTTTAGCTTTGACTCCAGAGATTTCCTGTTGAGCTGCAAGATGCAATCCTGCAAGTGTGCTAAAGCTAAATATACCCTCTTGGGCTGACAGGCTGCCAAACAAACAGGGGCAGTGTCAACATGAGTTTTTTCCAGTGCTGAACCGGTCAAGTTTATTCTGGAGGAGGTGGAGCCTCGCTCAATTAATTAGGCAATTAAGTTTGTTTTGGCATTTAAATAATCTTTGGACCTCTTTCTGTGCTAATCTTGTTTGTATTCCTGTAGGAAAGACTGCATGACCCAAATTGCAGCGCTGCACTCAGCTCTGACTACCAAGCCTGGGGGAGATGAAGGATTTCATCCCGACTCTGGCTTCAGAAAAATGTTGTAGCTTTTCACTTGCACGAGTTGGCACAGCCACAGCCTTTGACAAAGAACAGAAAATGAAATTTAAAGCAGAAAATCCATAAATGAGAACACAGCCCTGGCTTGTTTCTGTTCCTTGCTGCGGTGCCAGACTGGTGTTACACACTTGGAGTGATCCTTCCGAGTACAAGCCTGGGGACAGGAATTTCCTGAACTTTGTTGTGTTGTGGCTTTTAGCAGTCAATGCACTCCTCTTCATGGGATGTAGGATGTATTTTTAGCTTGTAAGAAGATGTTCTGAGGGGAAGGGAGCAGGCTGATTATTCTTTCAGGTTGTATAGACCTTGGTTTCGCTGTTGTAAATGCTTGGCCATTTCCTCCTGCTGGCAGCTGTGACAGTGCCCAGCACCTGCTGGAGGTGCAGCAGGTCTTCCTCATCTGCAGCTGCCATCAGCTGCTGATCGGTGTGAGCAGAGTGCTGCTTGGTTTTCAGAAGGGAGCTTGGTACCAGATGAACTTTGACTAAGGCTGTTGCTGCACTTAGAGCCACTGCAGGGAGCTACGGGCCAGAGATTCCCACTCTGCTGTGAGGAGGAGTGGGGCAGGGGCATTCTTCACCACCACACCACAGGAGTTCCCTCTAACACTTCCCCCAGGAGCTTTTGAAGGCCTAGGGCTCCACCTTGGCTTGTATCTTTGCTGGCTTTAGTGGCTAGGCAAAGGAGTAGAAGTTTGCTGCAAGATTATTTCTGAAAAGTCAGTGAGATGATCACAGGATGTTAGGGGTTGGAAAGGATCTCCAAAGATCATCAAGTCCAACCCTCCTGCCAGGGGCAGGACCATAGAATCCAGCACAGGTCACATAGGAACACATCCAGATGGGACTTGAAAGTCTCCAGAGAAGGAGACTCCACAACCTCCCTGGGCATCCTGTTCCAGTGCTCTGTGACCCTCACAGTGAAGAAATTCCTCCCCGTGTTGAGGTGGACTCTCCTGTGCTGTAGTTTCTATCCATTGCCCCTTGTCCTATCACAAGGTGCAACTGAGACGAGCTTGTCCCCTCCCTCTTGACCCCCAGTCCTCAGATATTTATAAACATTTATTAAATCCCCTCTCAGTCTTCTGCAGACTAAAAAGCCCCTGAGCTCTCAGCCTCTCCTCATAGGGCACATGTCGCAGTCCCTTCATCATCCTGGTAGCTCTCTGTTGGACTCTCTTGAGTAGATCCCTGTCCCTCTTGAACTGGGGAGCCCAAAACTGGATGTAGTATTCCAGGTGAGGTCTCACCAGGGCAGAGTAGAGGGGAAGGAGAACCTCCCTTGATCTGCTGGACACACTCCTCTTAATGCACCCCAGGATTCCTTTGGCCTTCTTGGCCCCAAGGCCACATTGCTGACCCATGCAGAACTTGTTGTCCACCAGGATACCCAGATCCTTCTCCACAGGGCTGCTCCCCAGCAGATCACCTCCTAACGTATACTGATGTAGTTTTATTATTCTTTCCCAGATGCAGGACTCTGCACTTATCCTTGTTGAACATCATTAGGTTCCTCTTTGCCCAGCTCTCAGTCTGTCCAGGTCTGGCTGAATGACCACACAGCCTTCAGGTGTAATCAGCCAAGCCTGAGGGGAGGGTTGGATTTGACTTGTGGTTGTCTTTTTCCTGGGCATTGTCACTGTACCATTCCTCAGGTGATGGCGTGTTTATGTATTTTAAGAGAGAAATGTCTCATCATGAGCAGTGAGAACATACAGTAGCACCTCAGCAAAGAGTAACAGATGATTTTTGGAAGGAAGCCAGCAAAGAAAACATGCCACTTACTGTTAAATAAAGATAATAATGCTAATTGATGAGCACAGGACAACAATACACATTGCTAATGTGCTGTGCTTGTTTAAGGAGCTGATTTATTAGTTTTTGTTGCAGTGACAAATTGTGTGCTGCAATCTGGTGATGCTGTTACAATTTGGAGTTGTCAGGCAAAGCTAGGCACATGTCACCATCCTGGCTAAGGATCACAAACCTTGTTAAGAAGCTGAAGTGTTCTGTTGGGGGCAGAGTTGCTCAGGGAACGGTGCATGGAAGTGTGAGCACTGAAGTTGCTGGAGATGTCGATGAGGAGTGAAGCAGCACAGTCCTTGGCAGTCCTGCTGCTCTCTGCCAGTGATGTGGCCTTACTGCCTTACTCCTGGGCTTCTCACAGAGGGGAAATTCCCCAGATCACAGCCTGACCTCTAACAGTCCCTAGGTGCCCTTAGGGGAGAGCTTTGGCAACTTTGGAACTGGAGCCAGCCCACTGAATGCGCAGTAACTCAGTGAGCATCAGCTTGGTGTTTTTCTACCTCCCTTCCACATTTCCCTCACAGACAAATGGCTGTCAGAACCATGAGTAAAGTCTTTCTCTCTATGTCTATCTGTGATAACATTTCTTTAGCAGCATCTCCTACTCAGTGGTAGCTAAATCCCTTTTGGTGAAGCCCAGGAAGGTGCCAGTGCTGGGAGGGATAATGAATCTGGTGGACACCACAGCTACCAGTCTGTTTTGCAGATGATCTCTCTGTTTTACTTGCCTCTTTTTCATGCATAATGTCTAGAAAATCAGATTTGGGGTCACTAGGTTGAAGTCCAGTGAAAATTCAACAAAAATATTTCCACACAGAAAAGATGCAGCTGAGCTTTTTTTTTTTTTTTTTTTTTGGTGGGCTGCCATGAAGATGCCTGCATTTTGGGGGCAGTGAAAAGCAGCTGTGGGTCTGCAGAGAGTCACAAAACTTGGGACACTCCTTGTAGCCATGGATGGATCTTTTATTTGAAACATCACGGAGCTTGCTTGCCAGCTGGAATGCAGCACAAGAACCTCACTTCACCTGGTTTTATGAGAATATTTGATTACTGACTTTGCCAACTAAGCAAGAGAGCTGCTGAAAACAGTGACCCAGACCTGTTAAACCTGTCTTAAGTAAGAATTGTGATTCATTTAGGTGCTTCCTAGTATGTTCCCAGCTTCTTGCAGGGCTGTAGGTAGTTTTGGAGGATAAGATTTTTTTATAAGATGCTAATGAGAGAGTTACAGCTGCAACCTTAGGGGAGGGGGAGCTAAACAAAAGAAGGATTCATTAGAGAACAAAAGAAGCACTGGAGGCTTTGAACCTAGGAGTCTCCCACACATTAACTAGGTGTACTGCCAATGTGCTACAGATGTGCCTTACATGAACACATAAGGTAATGATATGTCTACAAAGGGCTGGATGCCTCTGTTTGATGTTTTGTAGTGAATTATACTTAAGCAGGTGGGAAGCTGCAAACTCTCCAGTCCCTCCATATGTCAGAAATAGGATATTAAGAGTTCCATGGATATCTTCTGCAGGTTTTGTAGTCCCAGCTGATGGCCATGCCATGTGTTGGTAAATTGGAGCCCTGCACCACTGTTGGAAAGTACAGCCTGTGGTTTCACAGAGGCACCATTTGTTCCTCTTTGTGAAAGGTTGGAGGTATCAGCTCTCTCTTGTGGTTTTTGGTTGTTGTTGTTGTTTTTTTTTTTAATACAGACAGAGGATAAGGTAGCTGGAAAGAAGGAGGCATCCCATATCCCTGGAGATTTCTGTTTTCACGCCTCCCCAGGTGAATACTGGAGGGATGCTCAGAAAGCCCCAGTAGGTGAAGTGCTCTCTGGAGCAGCCCTGCAGAAGCAGTGCTGGGTGTCCCACATTCAGGACAAGGCACACAGCTCCTAGCCAGCCCTGAACACCACAGAATCAGCCTAGGGAGTGGGGACACACGTATGTGGCACCAATTTGTAAGAAGGCTGTGCAATTGTACTCAGAGTAATTTGGCCTGCAAATTAAGATTTGTCTCTGAAATGTGGTGGCTGTGCCTATAACCCAGGGTGTGGCAGAAGAAAGCCCAAGCTGAGTTATTTACACCACGAGGATGTATTACAGGAGTTTGCCCAACAGTCTGGTTTGGGCTTTGCTGCAGAAAATGAAATAACACCCAAATCCAGGATTTAAGCCCACTCATGATCAGGATTGGGAGTGACACTGGCTTAGCTGTAGTTTGACATGTTCTTTCCAAGCAGAGCACAGCTGGGAGCACAGATAAGATGTGGCTTCTGCTAGGGACTCCTACAACAGTGAGGCTGGACCCTTAGTAGGATGGAGCTAGGGAGATAGCAAGGGAAGCAAGCAAGGAGACAGGATTCTTGCAGCTGCAGAAAGATCAGGGTCAGAATGAAAGTACATTACAGGTATGTATTTGTCTGTAGAGATGCACCCAAAATACTGTGGTGGGTTGAAAATTCCCCCAACAATAAATTTGTCAGATCAGCTTAGCTGGCAGCAAATGAAAGCTGTATTTACAAGCAAAACTACACTCTACAACGGAATGCAATGAATATGTACAAAATAGATGATATTTACAGGTATTTATAATTAATAAACAGCACAAGGACCCCCCTGGTTAAAGACCAGGGGAACTGCAACAGCTTCTCCACCCCTGTAGACAAGGGACAAGAGACAGAAGCAGAGAAGTTAATTCCAGTCAAACCAATGCAGCCAAGGTCAAGCAGAAGCCAGTTAGCATCTCCCAGCCTGAGGAAGGGAGAAGAGAGAGAGATTGTTTTGGGAAACAAATCTCATGGTAGATATCTCTCCAATGGGATTGTTTAGAATTATTTTTATTTTCCTTTTTACACCCAGTAGTGATTTATTTACATTTTACTCCTTTCTGTTCAAGATCTGTGAAAGTTTTTAAAGGCATAGCCTAAACCTGCCACAAATGCTCCATTAAAAATGAAGTTCTGCAGATTTAGATTTATTTAGCTCTAGGTTCATCTATATAGGGGGGTTTTTTTGTGCTGTTCCATCTTTAGCCATTGATTGAGCATTTGAATGTAAAAGGTACCCAGGCTGGCTAGGAGGATCTTTAATTGTAGGTTGTTCCCTTTTTCACTGCTCATTATGGGGAAAAAAAAAAAAAATACCAAATGCAGTAAGGAAACGTGAACGCTGGGCTAGAGGAGGTCACCAATAATCTATGCACCTGCCAATCCCATTAGCTCCTTTGGATTTTGCACTGTAGGGGCCTAAAGGAAACGTGGCCTAAAAATAGCTGTCCAAATTATGAAAAGGAGTCAGGCAAACCTTCCTTCAGGCACACCGCAGCTGCCGCAGCACTCCGAGCCGCGGCAATAGAAAGCTGCGGTGTGGAAGCTCTTCCCTTTGCTCCAGAGGCTGGGCTCTACAAAGAGTGATGGATGAGAGATCTGCCCTGCTTTCACTTAAATACCTTCTAACGCCACCTGAGAGGAAGCAGAGGGATTCTGTCATCCCACCAGCACAGCCCTGGTTTGGTGGCTGGGATTTTTCAGTCACCAGCCCTCTGCCACCTGGGGGTTATTTGCTCAGGTCAACACATGGCTGTGCCTCAGCACCCTGGACATGGTCAGATTCAGGATGATGGTAGGGCTAATGGTTGTATTAATGAAGGGCATCACTCTTTGCAAACAGGACATGTATTGTTTGTTTTTTCCCCTGAATAGCTTCAATAGGACTTTTCTGAGCTTTGCATTTTTCTCTCTCAGATTCTTTTAAAAGTTATTAAGATAATCACAGAATCACAGAGTGTTAGAGGCTGGAAGGGACCTCGAGAGATCATCCAGTCCAACCCCCCTGCCAGAGCAGGATCACCTATACCAGGTCACACAGGAACTCTTCCAGGTGGGTCTTGAGTATCTCCAGAGAAGGAGAGTCCACAACCCCCCTGGGCAGCCTGTTCTGGTGTTCTGTCACCCTCACAGTGAAATAATTCTTTCTCCTGTTTCCATGGAACTTCCTATGCCCCAACTTCCACTCATTGCCCCTTGTCCTGTCATTGGGCATCCATGAACAGAGCCTGACTCCATCCTCCTCACCCTTCACATATTTATAAACATTAATGAGGTCACCCCTAAGTCTCCTCTTCTAAAGAGCCCCAGCTCCTTCAGTCTCTCCTCATAAGGAAGATGTTCCACTCCCTGCATCATTTTTGTGGCTCTGCACTGGACTCTTTCAAGCAGTTCCCTGAGGTCCTTCTTGAACTGAGGGGCCCAGAACTGGACACAATACTCCAGATGTGGCCTCACCAGGGCAGAGTAATGAAATGAAATTATAAGGATGAAAGGGGGGGGGGCAGGGAGAACCCAACTCAAAGCCTGCAAAATAATTGCTGGTTTTTTTTTTTTTCCTTTTTCCAGAGAAGTCTGTAGTCTTCATTCACATCAGTGATAGCTCAAACAAGACACTGCAGTTGAGTGGCAACTGCACCAATTAGCAGTGCTGCTGTTGGGTTGTGAATTGCATGTGAAATGTAGAATTTGTCCAGAAGTGCTAATGCAAATTGCTCAACAAAAATGTGCCCTCTGTGTCAAGTCTTTTCACTTGTTCTGACATGCTGATGTCTTCCCAGATTTCTCTGATCGGCAGATCCCTCTCTCAGTTGACAGCTACCAGAGCTCATAAAGCAAGGGAAATATTTCTTGTTGCCATTAGCTGTGTTTCTGCAAGGAGGGCTACAAGCTACTGCTGGGACCAGTTGCTTGCTATTCAACAGCATTTTGACTTTTATTTACGGGGTGTTTGACTTCCCCTTTCTGGAATTAAACGCTAAGAGCCCGGTAAACGTCTGAGATTTTGGCTGCATAGGAGTTCAAAGACCTGCTTGTCTGCCACCACAGTAATTTGGTCACTCTGCATGTGTTCAGCACCCCCTGTCATTGTCCCTGGTGATAACCTTTGTGCCTCACCATGTGAGGCTGAGTTACAATTGCCGTGGGAACTGTAACTTAGCATTTCCTGACTGGCTCAGCACACGGTGTCTCATCCTGCTGCTGCCTGCTGTAACAGAAGAAGTGGAGCAAGGGCACATTGAAATCTTGGTGCTGTTGCATCCAGAGAATATAAAATAGCATATTCAGCTGTGGGCAGATTGAAGTTGTGTTTGTAACTTGTTGTGCCGTGGTGGGTAGTGCCTCTGAGTCGTAGTCACAGTTTAGGAGTTCCATCATGCTCTGTCCCCTGCAGATGGAGGATGTAAATAGATTTCCTCCCCCCCAAATACTTCCAACCCAAGTGTGAGATAAGAGATAACACAGAGAGACTAACACACCAGGGAGTACAAGGAAACAGAAGAGACTGCTGGACATCACAGAGCCAGGAATTTCTACCAATGTAACTCTACTGGGGGCAGAGTTCAGGGTCAGATTTGTATGATTTTGGAAATCTGCTCACAGAAATGAAATCCAGCAGGAGGGAAAGCGTGAAGGAACTGCTAGCTGAAGTGTAACATGGAAAAGAGCAGGTCACGATGGGCTGATGGAAAGTCTCAGCAGTGAACAAGAGATGATGTGTGAGGTGGCGTATGCTGCAGCTGGATTTGAGAGCAAAGGAGAGGGCTGAAATCCAAAAGAAGAGGAAGCCAGGGGAGGGCTGCAAAGGGAGAGATGGCACAGTCAAGATGACAGGCAAAGAAAATGACCTGGGCAGCAGCGCTCTGGCTGTCTGCAAGCAGGGTAAGATTGCAGCCGTCAGGGTGTGAGGTGATGAGAGCCTGGCGGTGGGACTCTGCAGGGAGGTTTGAGGCAAGGATGACAACCAGGCTGTGGGCTGAGTGACAGGAAAGTGATGGTGTTTTCCACGGGGAGCAAAGAAACAGGAAGGAGAGGAGACCGAGGCAGTAGGACAAGAGCCTGCTTTGAGCTCGAGCTGACAGTTATCCACGAGATGATCCCAAAGGCAGCACATGAATTTAGTTGGAGCAGACGGGGACTGGCTGGGGACAGAGGTAGGTCTGAGAGTTGCTGGTGCAGAGAAGGTCCTTGAATGTGTATAGAGAGTGAGCTTGCTCAGAGACAGGAGTATGAGGGAGAGGAGGGATGAGCACACAGCCCCACAGAGTGGTGCCATGTGGGAGGGTGATTAGTGATGAACTAGTCTGAGTAACACTGAGCAAGCAGCTGAAGGTGTTGGAGTGAAGCAGGAGCACTGGGAAAGGAGGACTGGATTTCCAGTGCAGTGTGGTTGGAAGGAGCTGACAGGCTGTGGCAGCAAGCCTGATGTGGTAGTGCAGAGCTGCAGCCAGACAAAGGATGTTAGAGGCTCTGTGGTACTGCTTGCTGTGGCAGGTGAGAAGTGAAAGCCTGTTTGGAAGAGAATCTGTGTTAGAGATGGAGACTAAATTCAGTCTCAGTCATAGGCTGCACACTTGATAAGCTTAGAGATGACAGTGAGAAGAGAGATGGGGTGAGAGCTGGAGAGACACTTGGAGTCAGGGGTGGTTTGGATTTATTGTGGGGTTTTTTTTTCCTTTAAAAAGCAGGAAGATAAAGCATGCTTGTGCTGTGAGGGGAAGGAGCAAGAGGAAAGTGAGATATAAAGAGGAAGGAGATGGATGAGGGCAAGACTGATGAGAAACCGAAGTGCAGTGAGGTCACCAGAACAAGCAGAAGTGCTGGGGACCACTGGTGAAGCTACCACCTCTGTAGCCAGGAGGGGAGAGCCAGGCAAGACATGAAGGAAAGTAATCAGGGGAAGAGGGAGGGAGACTGTGTCTTGCTTTATTAAATCTCTCACGGGAGAGATCAACACAATCCTGTGCAGAGACCTGTCTCCAGTGAAGGTGGAAGAAGGCAGGGCTGGAGGAGTGAGTCAAAGGCTGCAAAAAGACAGCAGGGATTGGAGCTGTGAGAGCCAGTTAAGCTGGTGAACATGAATGTGCATTAGGAAGATGGCAGGATAGGAGGAGGCAAAAAAAGCATTCAGAAAGGAAGCTTAAAGCTTGGGAGATAAGCAGTTGTCTCAGAAGAGATATCAAGGATATCCAGAAAGCCTCAGGTGGTGTGAATAAGGACTTGATCAGCAAAGGAAGCCATACCTTAGAGACCTGGAAGCCTAGGATTAAAGTCAGTACTGCCAAAAGCTGAGCTGAGTTAGGCCTTGCAAAAGAAATTAGCTCGGTAGTGGAGTTCTCCTTAGCCATAGAAAGGAAACCTCAGAGAGAAGGGAGGGACCATGCAGTGAGGAGCATGTCAGAGTTGGTGGCAAGCTAAGCAAGCCCAAATCAGGCTCCCTTGTCCCAGTTTTCACTGGGGCTGACAAGACTGGATGGCAAAACAAAGGCCGGAGGCTAATGGAAGCATAAAGACCTTGTCCAAGGTGGAAGAAAAATCGAGTTTCAAGTACTGGAGCTAGGTGATCTGGGTAGCATGGGTTCAAGGACATAAAAAAGAACTGGCTTGTGAAATTACAGACCTGGTGTTGCCACCCCAGCCACCTCAGCTTAGCAGCAGCTAGTTACTGGAAACCACATCAAAGCTAATGTGGCCTTCCTGGGCAGCTGCAGAGGAAGACCACTTCCCTTGGGCTTGCTGGCTACCTTTTGGAAACGTTTGGCTCTTGAATTCAGACTGAAATACCACCTGCAGAGAGGCTGCATGGGCCAGCACCTGCAACCAAAGACAAGGGAGTCATGCCAGCTCTTGGAAGCAGGCGTCAGGCAGGGGAAGGTCATGGAATTTCTGCATGGATTTGTACTGCTGGACCATTCCAAGACACCAATGCGCCTGCTTTGGTGTTCCCATCAGTCACACTGCTGGTCTGCCAGGGCACCCCAGAGACTGGAGGCACTGTGTGTATGTGGCACACTCTCCCTCTGTGTTTCTGAGGAGCTTGGAGCAGAGAGAAGTCTTCACTTCACCCCTGTCCTTCTGGTGTGTGATCTTCCTCCCACCAGGGCACGGTGTGAACGAGCTAGGCAAGAGTGGTATGAGAGGAACAGTTGTGCTCTGCAGATTGTTCCCTTGCAAAGCAAGCAGTGCCAGGCAATACCAATAAAGATACTGCAGCTTTACTGTGAGCACCAGGGACGTGGCATATGCGCTCCCTGACCCCTCACCACACTTCTGCCAGACCAGAAGCCAAGTCAGTGGCAGTGCCAGGGTAGTCCCAGGAGGCATGCAGAAAGAGGGCTACTTTGTGACAGCCCCAAACCTTTGCTCAAAGTTTTTCTGTGGGTTTTTGGGGGTGTTTTGGTTTGGTTTTGTTGTTGTTTTGGGGGTCTTTTACCTTGGCAGAAGCAGCACCGCAGGGTGATTGCAGCCTCTTCCCAATTTTTGAGGTAAGGTGCCTTGTGCATATGGGAAGGAGAGCATATGGCCCACTGTGTTTATTTCCCAGCCAGGATTCTTTCAGGCTTGGCAAATTACAGGCTGCTTGCTGAGGAGCCACACAAGTGCCAAGTTTGAATTTCTAAAAATGAAAGGGATTTCATTTATCACAGCACAGAGGAAAAGGATCTGAAAAATGCCCTTAAGTGTGGAAAAAAATACCTTTTGTTTATGCTCAAACAAAGCAACTAAGGGGGAATTTAACAAAATTTCACCTGGAGCAAAAAACAAATCCCTGCAATCGGCTGCAGGAGACTTCAGGCAGCTTCTGCCAGGCATGAGCTAGAGCCAGGCTGTGTGAAATACCTCAACAGCCAGTGAACTCCATGGGGTACAAGGTGATAATGTGGTACAGGCTCGGGCCATCAGAAGGGAAGGGGCTGCCTGGTCATGGCTTAGTGTTTGCTGCTAGAGAGCTCCATTACAGCATCTTTTCCTCCTGCTTCTGCTTTTGCCAGGCCTCATGTTTTTTCCTCTCTCTGTGCTGGAAGCTTTCCTTTCTCTTATAGCATTTATTTTTATTGTGTCATTTTCCCTCTGTTCCCCCTTTTCATTGGCCCTGTGTGACTGTTTGTTTAAACCATTTGCCTGCTTTCATCTTCCATTTTTCTTCTCCTCCCCCCCCTTCCCTGGGGCTCTCTAGCTGTGATTAGCCTTGCACTTCCTCTCTCCTGCGCCAGGATGGGCTCGAATGGGACATTGATTAAAGCTAAAACCTTTAGCAGGAGAATTTCTAACAGGCACCAGCTTTGGGGTCCAGCCACCTCTGTGTACTCAGTTCTTGCTCCACTTTGCTCCCTGACCAGCTTCTGAAGCCCTGGGAAATTTGACAGGGCCAAGCTGGCACCTGGCAAGGGCAGTCACAGCTCTTCTGGAGCAGCCTGATTTGTGCCTTTGGAAGTCCTCAAGCCATGCCTGTGGTAGAAGGCAGTGAGGACAGGGTGTGGAAAAGCTCTTGTGTGGGCTGGCTTTTAAAGTCTCTCCTCCTGCCTGTTGCTCCAGGAAGGCTGCTGCATGCTTCCAGAGTGGTAGGGCAGGCGGTGAGTGCTGCGATGGCACACAGCAGACTTTTGAGAGGAGTAATGACAGCCTTTGCAATAGACAGCAAATATGAGGTTGGGCACTTGGGTGTTTCTTCAAACCCTCACCCTCCTTTCTCCCTGCTGCCAGCCCTGCAGCTTAGAAACAGGGGCAGTGGTTGTGGGCAGGCACTGGGGAGCAGGGCTCCAGAGGTGGTGCCAAGCAGCCAGCTAGGGGCTGGCTTTGTGGCACACTGGCAGTCACCTCACACCTTGCCCTGCACCACTAATGCCAGGCAGCTGCTCTTCAGGGAAAGGAGGGATGCTCTGTGCTCCTGTGGGGTGGGAGTAACCTCTGAGTAACCGATGTGCTGTAAAACCACACCCAGGCTCGCCTCCCAGAAACTTGGCTGAGCAGCCTTCCCCTGCAGGTCAAAGGAGTGCCTCGATTAACACCACCAGTTCACTCCTGCAAGAAAATGTGCACCTTAGCAAGAAGCTCTTTACTATGAGGGTGGTGGAACACTGGAACAGGTGGCCCAGGACGGTGGTAGAGGCTCCATCCCCCGTGACATTCAAGGTCAGGCTTGATGGGGCTCTGAGCAAGCTGATCTAGTCGTAGATGTCCCTGCCCCCTGCAGGGAGTTTGGACTAGATGACCTTTAAAGTCCCTTCCATCCCAGTGCCTTTCTATCATCCTGTGAAAATCAGGTGAAATATGGTTTCACTTGACTACTCCTCACTGATGCAGACTGCTCAAGAGCAGGTGAGATTTGCAGGGCAAGAGGATTCATTCCCATTGCAGGGCTGGGTAGGAGCATCAGAAGCTGCTCTGGCTGCCTCACAGACCTGCCAGTCACAAGAACTCAGGTCCCAGCTCCTCTGGGCTGGCTGGTAGCACAGGCACTGGTCCCTGCCATGCACAGCATGTATGTGGCATCTCTGTGGGGACTTAGCCAGCACCTCAAGGTTCACTTTCCATTACAGTGACTGAGTAGGTGGTAGGTTATAACCACAGCCTTGCAGGAGGCTGTGACTCGTTAAATAAGAAGAGCTCATCTTAATTTTACACCTCACAAGTGGTTTTTTTTTTATATTTGTATCTTTATTTGTCTCTCTCTCTTTTTTTTTCTTTTTGAGATGCATGTAAAGAGGCTATTTCAGATTTAATTTGGGCTGATGCTTCCCCCCCCCCCTAAAAATAATGACCAATTAAAAATTGCAATCACAGGGAAA
This sequence comes from Indicator indicator, assembly GCF_027791375.1. Taxonomy (NCBI): domain Eukaryota; kingdom Metazoa; phylum Chordata; class Aves; order Piciformes; family Indicatoridae; genus Indicator; species Indicator indicator. The sequence goes on along the minus strand of NC_072034.1, from coordinate 12,589,116 downwards.
CTAGTTATTTGAGCTAAAGGAACAGTTCTTCCCCAGGCATTATATCATTAAGCTCCCTACCTGGGAACTAGCTGCTGAAACTGAGCATAAAGAGAAGTGAGGATGAAGAGAAGACTCTGAGGAAACCTTATGGTGGCCTTCCAATATCTGAAGGGGGCTACAAGGAAGCTGGTGAGGGACCTTTTAGAGTGTCAGGTAGTGATAGGACTAGGGGGAATGGAATAAAACTAGAAGTGGGTAGATTCAGATTGGATGTTAGGAAGAAATTCTTCACTAGGAGACACTGGATCAGGTTGCCCAGGTAGAAGCCTCATTCCTGGAGATTTTGAAGGCCAGGCTGGATGTGGCTCTGAACAACCTGATGTAGTGTGAGGCGTCCCTCCCCATGGCAGGGGGGTTGGAACTGGATGATCCTTGAGGTTCCTTCCAACCCTGACAATTCTATGGTTCTGAGACTGAAAAGCAGGAGTGATTTCACCTGCAAAGGTTTTGTTTGTGGGGAGGGGAGAAAACACCAGAGTTGTTCTTTGTAAAAGAGACAGCGAGCCTGGGTTTAGTTATGCTGGTTAAAGTTTGACAGCATTCTGGTGGAATTCTGAATCCCACCAGCTCTGCTCAGGATTTGTGGAGTCAAACCACTGTGCTGAGGCAGAAGGGAGCATGTGGGGTGGCAGGGCTTCTGGTGCCACCCAGTAAAACAACAACCCCTTCTGCCTCCCAGTCCTCGAGACTAATTTCTGATGGTCTTTAGCTGTTAAATGGCGTTAGGAAAAGAGCTGCTCATTTTAGAACCCTTTGTTACCTACTTTGTCACCAGAAATGAAGAAATTAGTCCCTCTAATGAACAAACACAACCACACAGAAGCAATGGGCTGACAGATCCTGTTTGTTCCGTGGAAAGAATAAACTGTATTGAAAACAGGGGCAGGAGAGATGCAGGTGGAGGGAGGTGAAAGGAAAACAAATTGGCTGCATGCAGAGGTCTGGTGTCAAACGTCAGAGGGATCTTGTTGGCTCAGATATTGCATGAAAGACCATGGCAACCAGGGGCCTGGGGAGAGGTTTGCAGCCCCTCCCTGAGGCTGGATGACAGAGGAAATAGGTGAAGCCATCCACGCCGCGGAGCTGGAAAGTGGCACATTCTGTCCCTTCCTCCTGCATGCTGGCTCTTTCAAGGGAAAAAGAAAAGGAGCCTGAAATGAATGGATTTGTAATTCCCTTAGTCTCTCAGGTGGTACCATTCTGAGAAAGGTGGCTTTGCTCTGGGCAGCCTGATTTAGAGAGAGGGATTAAGATCGCTGCCAGAGGACAATAAGTAACAACATTACAAGGAATTTAACAGCAATATTTCTGGGGGAGTATGGGAACGTGCTTTCAGGCTGCTCTGAAAACACTGGGAAGAGAAGATGTGTTACTGTGACATGGGAGATGGACATGGAGTCATGTTTTTCATCTCAGTGGTAGGTTGGAGACCCTCTTTTTTACCCTATGTGCACACACAGAGTACCTACGAGCCCCTCGTAGGAGTAGTGCCTGCCAGCCTAGCACCAGCCTGGTGCCAGTGGGTGCCAGGGAGCAGCAGCTCAGAGGTGAGGGCAGAAGGGCTGTGCTAGCTCATCCATCACAGGCCATTCAGTCACACCACCACCCTGTGTTTATCCCAAAGGCTGTCAGCCTTGAAGACATCAAAACGTGGAGATCTGCCATGTCTGATGGGTAATGAAATCACAGCGCAAAAACTTCATTCTTCTTTCTGATTTGAATCTGTCTCCAGCTTCCAGCCCATGTCTCTGGTTTGCCTTCTTCACTGGATGAAAGAACTCTTTAAAGGATTTCTTCTCCCATGAAGGTATTTTTATACACCACGGTCAAAACACCTTTCATTTTTCTTTGTGGTAAGCTAAATGGATTGAGCTCTTTAAGTCACTTGCTGGCAGACACTTTCTGCCTCATATCATTTTTGTGTCTTCTTTTCCTGCCCTGCCTCTAAAATGTAGAGGTCTGATTATATACACTTTCCTAGTGCTGTTCTAATGCAGTATGCAGGATAAGCCACCTCCTGGCTTCTGTTTGCTCTTCCACTCTTTGTATACTCAGGGGTTGCCTTAGTGCACATACCTCAGAACAGCACAGTGAGCTCACGTCCCATTGTCCATCTTGCACACTAAGACCTGCTTTCAAGTCTCCATTCCCCTCAGCTCTTTGGGAAACACTTTCTTCCCAAGTGTGGAACATTCACCCTCTGTTGAATTCTGCCAGCAATTGCCTGGAACATCCACCTTGTCCCTGTGGTCCTGCTCTGCCCTGATGGCCTTCAGCAGGAGCAGAGTCAGCTCACCACATCCAAGGGCTCTGATTGTCAGGCTGTGCAGGGAGGGCTGGTGAGCAGGCTTGGCTGGTCCCTGCCTGTGCTTACCCACACCCAGCTGCCCAGCTCCTGGGGCATCAGCTGGTGGTGGTTCTGCTTGTTCTGGAAGAAAATTGTGTGATTGCTTTTAGCTGTAGCTGGGAGATGAACGACATGCAGAAGGAATAAATCACTGCTTGATCAGGAAGAGGCTCTGAGATTTGAGACAGAGGCATCTAAGATTTGAGAAAGAAGCAAATACCTTTTCCAGTCCCCTTTGTTCTCTTTTGAAAGTCTCTTCTGTTCACTGTGCATAGCTGTACATATACATCATCCCTGAACTCCCGTGAAGGATCCTCTCACTCCAGGAGATCCCTGGAAATACACTGCAAGGACACAGGATTTATGCTCCTGTTGCTTAACTAAGGATCAGATTGTCAACTGAGGGCAGCTCCCGTGTAGGTGTTAACTAAGCAGCCAGATCCCTGCAAAAATTCATCTTACTGAGTGCTTTGCAGCTACATAAACCTGCCCAGATGTGTTATGGTGATCATTTGGAAATGGTGGCTCTGTGAAGGGCAGCTTGGCTCTTTCAGTACCTGTTTTTTCTCCTGAGGACTGAGTACTCCATTCTGTCCCTGGGCTGTTTTAAAAAAAACAAGTGGCTAAGAATGCAGGGACAGGAGAGGTCCCAACAGGGTCCCTGGGAGGCTTGGTGAGGGCCAGTGTGTGTTTGAACTTGCTCTGTGAGGGGGAGAAGCCTTAGCACTGTCACCCTCCTTGTTATACTGGCCTCTCAGCTTCACCTGCCCCTGAGTGAGGACCTCAGAGCAGATCTACAGCTTCCCTGGTCCTGGCTGGAGTAGCCACTGTTACCAGGAGAAAGCTGCTTGCAGCCTGCCAATAGCACACAGTGGCTTTGAGTGTTGTTGAAAACAGCCAGAGTGAGCAATCCAAAGTCACACTGTGCCCTCTTCCCAGCTGTAATAGGCTGGGTTGGGGCAATCCTAAGCACCAATATAGGTTGAGCAGCCCTGGAGAAAAGGACTTGGGGGTGCTGGTGGATGAAAAGCTCAACATGAGCCAGCAGTGAGCACTTGCAGCCCAGATAGCCAACCAGAGCCTGGGCTGCATCAAGAGAAGCATAGCCAGCAGGGTGAGGGAGGTGATTCTCCCCCTCTGCTCTGCTCTGGTGAGACCCCACCTGCAGTACTGCATCCAGTTCTGGAGCCTCTATTATAGGAAGGATCTGAAGGTGCTGGAGTGTGTCCAGAGAAGGGCCACAAGGATGATCAGAGGGCTGGAGCTCCTCTCCTATGGAGACAGACTGAGAGAATTGGGATTGTTCAGTCTGGAGAGGAGAAGGCTCTGAGGAGACCTTCTTGTGGCCTTCCAATATCTGAAGGGGGCTACAAGAAAGCTGGGGAGGGACTTTTTAGGGTGTCAGGACTGGGGGGAATGGAACAAAACTAGAAATGGGTAGATTCAGATTGGATGTTAGGAAGAAATTCTTCCCCATGAGGGTGGTGAGACACTGGAACAGGTTGCCCAGGGAGGTGATAGAAGCCTCATCCCTGGAGGTTTTCGCAGCCAGGCTGGATGTGGGTCTGGGCAACCTGATGCAGTGTGAGGTGTCCCTGCCCATGGCAGGGGGATTGGAACTGGATGATCCTTGAGGTCCCTTCCAACCCTAACAATTCTATGATTCTATGAGAGACAGGCTGAGTGACAACACAGTGTGTTTCCCATTCCAGGACATCTTTTCAGGGACTGTATGCCTACACCCATTCAGGGCACTCCTCTGTCATTGTGCCCACATGCACAGGAGCACAGGGCCCTGGGGGAAGGAGCTGGGTTGTCCCCTTGCTGGTGCAGATCCTCGGGGGATTTCTGAAGAGCAGTGGCAGCCTGAGTCCCAGGGTGAGTCAGGCTGTGGCATGGGCTGCTGGGTATCAGTGTTGTCAGCTGCTGATGGGATCTGCAGCCAGGGGCTGGGTAGCTGGGGTGTTGATGAGGGTGTCTGGAGAGGCAGCAGTGCCCTTTGGTGGAGGAAGGGAACTGCAGAGGTGTAAGGGGGAGAAAAGGACAGCAGGGAATGAAGAGAAAGAAGGCTCAGGGTGCAATAGGAGGATGAGAGAGCTGCAGGACAGTGCAAGAGCAAAGAACATTGTCAGTGAAGCTTGGATTAGTTTGATTTTGAAGCTCTGTAACTGTGTGAGTGCTGCACTTCACCTAAGTTTCTTAACTGGGTGCTAGGCTTTTCTGGTGAGACTGTGTCTGGGCCTGGAGCAGGCATGGTTTGTGAGAGGCAGCCCCGCAGAGCCCAGCATTGCTTCTTTCACCAACAGTTCATAGTCATGTTCATGTACTGCTCAGCCCACTTCCAGGTTTCATCTCCATGCTGGTCCTCCAGAGAGAACAGTGGGAGGAGGAAGGGTGTGCACACCTATGGCTGGGTAGCTGAAGAAACCTGCCAGCCCATGTTGGCCCCAAGCTGGTGCCAGGACTGGGCAAGAGATGCACAGAGATTGATAGCAGCACTGCCAGGCTGCAAAGATGGTCTTGGTTAAGAGCTCTGCTAGGTGCTAGGGAACATTTTCCTGCTTGCAGAGCCCTTTTGCCTGGCCTGTGCTCCTGTTTTGGGGACTCACAACCCAGGGCTGCTCCTGGTGATGTCAGCAGGGCCTTTCATCATGGGCTGGGAAGAGCTTTGGCCAAAAAAAGTGGAAAAGAAGAAGAAATATTCCAGGTGGGAGCACGGTGTTCTGGCTTGATGAAGGAGGCCTGGCTTTAAACCTGGCATTAAAACTGGAAGCAGGAAGTTTTTACTGTGAGTAGCTAGGTTCTGGTACCTCTAAACAACTAAAGGCACAACACTGGGAGCAAAAACCTTTGCGCTACTCTTTGCATTTCCCCTGCTGCCGCAGAGCGCGCAGGGCTCGTGTCAGCTGGCAGGGCTCCTGTGTACACTCTGAACTCACTCGTGAGGCAGCACAGCACAGAACAGAGTGCCAGCTGCAGCCTTACTGGGGCACAAGCACGTCCCTCAGCTGTGCCATGGCAGCAGCAGCTCTGTACCAAGACTGTTGTGAAGCCATTTGGTGAGGCATTGGGCCGCAGCCCCCAAGGCAGCTGTGTGCCGAGGCTCGGGCAGAGGAAGCTCCGAGTGATGTCACTTCACAGCATGCCCTTTGGCTCCTGGGTTTTTCCTCCCCCTTTTCTTTTTCCTTGTAGTGGCTGCAGCAGAGGCTCCATGATTTGGCAGCCTGGCATTGCTTTTGTCTATAAATGGAAGCAGTTGGCCCATCTCCCAGTATAACACAAGATAGTTCTGTGCATCAGTTATGCAATCTGTAGCTTGATGACTTCATCAGAAGTCGGGGGAGGGCCAGGGGGTGGTAGGAAAAAGCCTTTACCATCAACTCTGCTGGAGACAGCTGATGGCTCTGTGTGTTCCCCAGAGCAAAGGAAACAGGAGCTCAGCAGCAGGGCTGGGTGAAGGGGCTGGATGCAAGAGCAGCTGAGGGAATCAGGGATCCTTAGTGGGTGCATTTTCCTGACCCAGCTTGGGGAAGCCCAGCAGCTGCCCTCACTCATGGTGCTTGACTGGGTTGTCAAGTGCAACATGAGACAAGACTGGGGGAGAAATGGAAAGAGGAGCAGGGAGGGAACTTTCAAACCAGGGCAGATGTTAAAATAAGAGAAGGAACCTAAATACCAGAGAGCTGCCTTTCAGCAGAGAGCCCTTCAGGGAATATCTGTGCAAAGTAGAGATGTGGACAAATGGTGTTTTCTTGTTATTTCCTCGGAAGGGTCCTTGAAAAGCTGACCTTCATGCAGAAAGGCTGATCCTAATTTCCTGAGCTGCACTCTGGCATAGATTTTAACCCTTTCATTTACCGACTTGGGGTGGGTGCCATAGAGTTACTTCTTTATATATTCCCAATCACACACTAATTGAACTGTCAACAAAGAGGAATCTAACCCTCACCTCAGTTGCATGGAGGATGGTGAGGAGAAAGTTCTTCACAGAAAGAGTAATTGACCATTGGAATGTGCTGCTCAGGGAGGTGGTGGAGTCACCATCCCTGGAGGTGTTCAAAAAAAGATTGGATGTGGGATGTGGCCCTTGGAGCCATGGTTTAGTTGTCAGGAGGTGTTAGGTAGTAGGGTAATAGGTCGGACTTGATGATCTCTGAGGGCTTTTCCAGCCTGGTCGATTGTGTTCTAAGTGACAGAGGTCCTTTCCAGCAAGTGAGTGTTTCGGAATGAATCCTCATTTTCGTAGGACAGCTAAAAAAGGTTCTAATGAGCTGCTCCTACCAAGCAGTCTCTGCCTCTGAGGAAGCTGGAGCTACCCAGGAGCAGATGTAGCAACTGGACCCCAAAAAAAGAGATGGTCTGGGTTACCTGGGATGACACCCATAAGAGAGGTCTCATGAGCACCTATGAGTGGGGGACTGTAGCCCAGAAGACCCCTGTGGACTCGTTTGCTTTCCAGCTCAGACGCTCCAGGCTTTAGCCCAGCAGAGCTGAAGAGCCCCGGTACCACCACCGCCAGTCGGGATGTGCGGGTGGCTTTCCCAGCGCTGGATAAAAAGTGATCCCTACCGCCCCTTCCCCGGTCCCCCGCTTCGGTTTACGCTGGGCTGGGGTCGGTCCCGCTCCTCTCGCTCCGTACTGCCGGGCAGGAGCCGGTGCCGCCGCTCTCTCTCCCGGTCCCGCCGGGCCGCGGGCGGGCAGCGACACCTACCGGCGGCACCGGTGTCTGCAGCCCCGCCGGGCGCGGCGGCTGGACGGGGGTGGGTGTTGTAAACGCAGGGCCGGTGGAGGGAAGAGGTGTGCGGCTAAAAGCTTCAGAGCTGCACGGCAGCCGTCTGCGTTAGAAAATGCCCTGGGTTCGCGAGGTATAGCTACAGAACCAGCTTTGCGTGGAGGAAAGCCGCGGGTTCAGTAAGAACAGCTCCTAAGGCACTTTGTTACTGTTGGTGGCCAGCCATGGCGTGTGGGTCTCTGTAGTGATCAAAGTCCTCAGCAGTTCTGAGTCAGCCAGGTCCTAAAGCCAAGAGGAAGAAACCCAGGGCAGCTGGCCCAAGTGTTCCATCCCATAAATGTCACTCTCACCATAAACTGGAAAGTTTCCCTGGGATGGTTTCTTCTCCTGACGGCTCCCATCCTCGGAGGGTCTCACACATCGTTCTGCTCTGAAGCCAGTTCCCCTGTTTGCTGTGGCTGTCACCTTTGCACTGGAGCTGTGGTGCTCCCAGTGCCTCACATCCAGCACTCACTGCTGGGAATGTGCAGCCCACAGCCACAGCATGGGCTGAGTACAGCCTTGTGTACTTTTTATTAGTGTTAATATTAGGGGAGTTAATTATTGTTTTATTAAACCTGTTCCCATTCCAACCCACAGATCTCCTTTCCTTTTCCTTACTCCCCTTTCCATCCAGGTGTGTGTCATTTGACGATAGAATAAGTGGCTAAATGAAGACTGAAACATAAAGAGGAAGCAGGGTGGTTGTAGGAGAAGGAACTCTTGGTCCTTTGCTGTGGGATGGAAATCTTAAACACGTTATGTGGTAAAATGCTGAGATTCTGGTGCAATACATGGGAAATTAATGCTGCCAGTTCCTGCTCTTTGTCATGTGCACCTAAAACCTTGCTTCTCAGTCTAAGGGACTGTGAAACTGACATTATGGAGAAAGGGAAGTGGAGAGAAAATACATTTCTTGTCTTCATGATGAGGGAGAAAAAGGTTGAGAAAACATGACCTTGAAGTTCTGTATCCGGAATGAAACTAAACCTCGCACACAACTTTATTGCTTGATTATTAATGAATTGTAAAGTGCTCTTGTTTTATCTGTGGTGGCTTTGAACTCCAGGAGAATGGAGGAACCAGCCACCTGCTCCCTGCAGGGAACAGCCTGTGGCTTGGTCACAAGCATCTTTCCAAAGACTCTTACTTTCTTCAAGCTCCAGTCTTCACTCAAAGACTCAGCACTTGTTGTTAATGAGCCAGAATTTCCCCTGCCCATGGGATTAATGAGGCCTTCTCTCTCTCTCTCTCTCTCTCTCTCTCTCTGCACAGGAGCAGCATCAGGTGGGATTGTCTCGGACCACAGGGCCTATGCAGCCTTCTGTCCCACCGGGCTCCAGCAGCGTGGTCACAGGCACAAGCTCTGGGGGTCCCTTCCTGGGAAACCAACCTCAGGCAGCCATCATGAAGCAGATGCTGATTGAGCAGAGAGCCCAGCTCCATGTGATAGAGCAGCAGAAACAACAGTTTCTAAGAGAGCAGAGGCAGCAGCAGATCCTGGCAGAGCAGGTACAGTATCCCTTTGTCTCAGGCACTTCAGTGCATGCAAGCACGAGAGCAGGAGCACTAGAGACTGGGCAACACCAGCTCTGCTTTCTGTGTTTGGTAATTGTCTCTCTGGCTCCTGTCATGGTACTTCAGCAATGGTTATCAAAGAAGAGGCATCTGCCTCTGCCTTACTATTAGCTTGGCAGATATTGCCCAGCTTCCACTGGGAAAGCTGATTCTTAACCTGGCATCTTACAGTGCCTTTGCTCTGGCAGAAGCAGACCCAGCTACAGTTGCTGGTGCTCTCCCCTCCCTCTGACTATGGTCTTGCCCTGGTAAAAGCTATGTATAGCCACACAGTGATCTGGGACAAGGAATAGATCTGGGTTAGCAGTAACCTAGCAGAGAAAAAAAAATATTTACCCAGATCAATTCTTTAATCTGTCTTATCACATACTGGTCTGAGCAATTAAGTCAGCACAAAGGAGAGGCAGCATCAAGGGAGGAGCCACAGGCAAACCACCTTTCACAGTGGCAGTGTGGAATTGCTGCACTGGAGCTCCTGGCTTCTGGAGCTCTTGGGCTTTGCAGTATATTCATATTGCAAATGACCCTGCCTGATTGGTGATGTCTTGTGCACATTTAACTTGACTGCAATTTGAAAGCAACCCATCAGAAAGTCACACTGTTCAGTTCCTATAAGCTCCTACCACAGTTTAACTTGCAGTCCTCTCATGTTTCCTAGATAATGTTCTGATAGGTCAGGAATTGCTTTAAGCTTGGCTTCACCTCTCTTGCTGGGGAAACACAGTTTAAGATCTGGGGCATACTTTAATTGGAGTTAGAAGTGGTGCATGTTGTATGGCCACAGAAATACTGACAGCCTTCTTCCCTTCACTTGGCTCTTCTGGGAAATGGTAAAACTCACCCCCAAGGAACAGGGAGGATGCTCCTAGAAATATTCAGGATAAAGAGGCATGAATTGGTTCAGGGGTGAACAAGTGCAGAAGAGTGAGGGTACAGTAACGTTCCCCCATTGTGGATTAGGCCAATTCAAATGCATAAACCCAGGAGGCAGTCCCTGACTTGGCTGCTGAAGGCAAGCCTCCAAGTGTTGAAACTACAGGCTGAGGCTGCCAGGTGTGTTGGCCTGAGCAGAAAGTGACAAAGTCACATTCCTCACAAACCTTTTGGGAGGTTTGTGCCTAACAAGGTTCTATGCTAGTTCATAACACATACTTCTGAACACAGGGATTAGCACTTGCTTCTTCCCCATCCTTGCCATTCTTTTACCTTCCTCACACATCCTTGGTCTTGGACACAGTGTTTGTACAGCTGCAGATGAAGCACCGAGACCTGTCCTTTTAGTAAGTGTTTAGTCAAGATACCCTAGGCTTTGAAAGCTCTGGCAAACACACTCTCTGATTCTGTAATCAGCCCTTGGTTCTGTTTATTCCTAGGGAATTACCACAGAGGAGCAGAGTGGGCTGGGTCAAGGGAGGGAGGTGTTTAGCAGGCACCTGCTCCCTAAATACCATTCACTGAATCACAAGAGGAAATGCACCTTTGTAGCTGTTTCTGTTCTGGCACAGGAATGATTCAGGGCCCAGGTCAGGATGCAGTACTCCTGTTTGGAGTGGAGAAGTGGGGGAGAGTCTTTTACAGGGAACAGAAATCTCTAGACCTTGGCAGGGCTGGGGAAGGAAAGGGAGTGAGCATGCAGTTGCCCTTAGACCTAGGTGAGCAAAGCCATTTCATATCCTTCCCTCTCAGCCCAAAGACAGTTAAGTTTGCATTGTAGAGGTCAAGATGAAGTGGCTGTAAGAGAGGAGAGTTGATGTTAGGCTCTGTTTATTCCTTTTTGAACCAAAAGGAGTCCATGTGCTGAGCAGCCCAAGTGCTGTCAGGAGAACTCTTCAAAAGACTCCGCTTGTCTCTCCAGAACAGCTTGTTAGATAAGAAACACTGCAGCTCTGCTGCAGTGCTGCTGCCACCAGCCCCTTTCTCAGCTCCCTAATTAACTGATCATCTTTTTCTCTCCTGCTTCCCTCATTTGTTTCCAGCAGTTGCAGCAGCAGTCACATTTGCCTCGGCAGCACCTGCAGCAGCAGCAGCGGAGCCCGTATCCCGTGCAACAGGTCAATCAGTTCCAAGGTAAAAGTCAAATGCTTTTTCCTCTATTGGAGTCAATGCCTGTCCCTGCTGAGGGCAGGTGGAAGTTGATGTGTTTTGTGAAGAGCAGCGTTTAAGCAGCCTGCCAGAAGAGAGGCTGTTGCACACTTGCACATGCCACATGTTTTTCTCAAGGGAAATGGCCAGGTTTGTGTATTTAGCTAAACTTCTAATTTCTTTTCTGCTCCCCTCAGCAGGAGCTGCAGTTTTTTGTTTGACGTTTGTTTTGCCTCTTTGACATCTGGGTTCTATGGATTTATCTTATGGATTTCCCAGGGAGGTGGTAGAGTCACCGTCCCTGGAAGTGTTTAAAATCAGACTGGATGAGGCACTCAGTGCCATGCTTTAGTTGATTAGATGGTGTTGGGTGATAGGTTAGACTTGGTGATCTTGAAGGTCTTTTCCAACCTGGTGAATTCTGTGTTTCTGCCATCTTGTTTGCCTCCACTTTTGTTACTCTGAGGTTTTTCATCTTGTGCCTCTCCTGTACCTTGGTTATTCCCCCTTATTCTTTCTCCTCTTTGCCTTGTTTGATGAGCAGAGAATTGCAGAGAGGTCATTCTTACCTGGAGGAGTGACTGATAGATGCCAGGTGTGGGAAACAGTGAGGCAGCCAAGATGCATATGGAGATTTTTTTTTTTTTTTGATGATCTCAAAACCAGCAGGTATCATTTCAGTACGCTCGCAGGTAGCTGAAGACTGCAAATGCAATCCCTTTGGCGTAGGAAAAGAACTTAATTCCGAGCTGCTGAGCTGCAAAGCATCAGCTGCATGTCTGCACTAACCATGGTTTCTACACAGACATGAAATGAACATGCACTGGCATTGCATATTCACGACAGTGCCATGTAGCTGCAACAGAAAACAAGCGGAGGCGAGGCTGTTGCAGTTCTCACACCCAGGAAGTGAGCAGGCAGCCTGGTCTGCTGGTTTAGATCAGCGTGGCTCCTTCTAATCACCTTCTCATTTTTTATCTTTGGCAGCATAAATTCTGTATGAAATGATTTTTCCCCCCCTCCACCCTCAGTAATTCATTTGCAAAATCAAAATGTGTGTGCAGTGCCATACATTGAGATGCATGTGTAAAGTCTTCCTGCATTACTGTGTAGTATTTAAAAGCAGCAGAGGAGAGAGTTTAGGCTTAGCTTGACAGAGCAAGGAATTCATTTTCATAAATGAACTAATTTAAGTGTAAACATTTCACTGCTTTTTTTTTTTTTTCTGTTTAGTCACAAAAATGCAATCCAGTGCAGTAGGTTATGTGTAAATAAGACCAGAAGGTGGCCCAAAATCTGTTGCATCTCTCCTTTACCTACTCCTTGCCTGATCTCCTGCCTCTTATGGCATGTATGGTAGTTAACAAAAGTAACACTTTATGGTAGTGACTCGTTTGGAGGTTTTCCAAATGCCATTTTCTGATTTAAGGAAAAATAGCTAAAGATGCATTAATTAAGTTTTTAACCTTCTCTGTATCTTAAGCACTTGCTGGAGTCACTGTAAAAAGGATTCAGGAAGGAGGAGGTGACCTAAGTTAAGAAAAATCCAGGGGACCCAATGACAATCATTAAGAAAATGTTTGATGGCATGGATGAAGTGAAAGCTGCCACTACATCTGCCCTTGTCAAGTGAGGTCCAGATGGTCTCTCTTCATGCTACAAAATGTTTCATTTATCTGTCTGTTGCAGCTAAAAGCATTCTCCAGAAGTTAATCCTGCTGTAGCAAAAAGGAGATGTAGCCAGCCTCTGTGTTATGTGCAAAACACTTCTTTTATTCAAACCTATTTCTCATTGAAAGCAAGCCAGTGCCAATAGCAGGGCCCAGTATTCCCTGTTCTTCTGGGATGTTCAGGTGTGTTGCCTGCCACTGAGGGAGAACAGGTAGAGGCTGATTTAAGGACATGCAGATTTCGTTGTGCCTCTTAGTGACCAACTTATAGACACAGGATCACAGGATGCTAGGGGTTGGAAGGGACCTCCACAGATCATTGAGTCCAACCCCCCTGCCAGAGCAGGACCATAGAATCCAGCACAGGTCACACAGGAACACATCCAGACAGGGCTTGAAAGACTCCAGAGGAGACTCCACAACCTCTCTGGGCAGCCTGTTCCAGTGCTCTGTGACTCTCACAGTGAGGAAGTTCCTCCTCATGTTGAGGTGGAACCTCCTGTGCTGGAGTTTATATCCATTGCCCCTTGTCCTATGCCAGGGTGCAGGTGAGCAGAGCCTGTCCCCTCCCTCTTGATCCCCAGCCCTCAGTTACTTATAAACATTTATGAAATCCCCTCTCAGTCTTCTCTTCTCCAGACTACAAAGCCCCAGAGCTCTCAGCCTCTCCTTATATCTGAAGTCTTATATTTACATCTTCTATTCACTAGCATTGGAGCCAGGGTTAATTGTGTGCCTCATACTCTCAGAGCTTCACCTGCAGAGTTGCAGTACGGTAGTGACTCAGACCACAGTGAACCCATGACACAATCAGAGCTCTGATAATTGTTTTTAAATAAAGATAGTAAACACAGGAGCATATTGGCTTCTCAGAAATCAATAGCTCCCCCCTCCACCAGGAAAGGCAGACACAAGCATGGTTCAGTTATCTGCCACGGTGTGGAATTTAACAAGGTTAGGATTTTCTGGTTTCCCATCACTGGCCTAAGGTGGAATAAAATGTGCTTAGAATATTGATTCACTAATACACTCTCCCTGCTCTGACTGTCCACAAAAAACAATTTTTCTTCTTTCCATAGACTTAATCAGTAACAGTGATATAGAAAATCCATTCATTTATGCCTCCTGAGCTGTTAAAAAATTGATTGGCCTTCTAAGCCTGACATTTCCATTTTCAAGGCTTACTTTTGAAAGACAATGGAGATATTTTAAAGAGGGCTTCAAATGGTAAGCTGAAGCTCAGCTGCTTTGCTGCCACTGAAGGAGACCAGTGGAAGCTTTCTCACTTGCTTGCTTAGGAGCTGACTTAGGCTTACTTGAAGAACATAAGGGCTACTGAATCACAGTGCATACGCAGCTTTGGCATGGTAGGGACTAACTTTTTTTCATGCAGGAGGATTCATGTTGTCTCTGGTCCTGGTGGAAAAAACCACACACACAAAAAGGACTCCCATTTGCTTCTGAAGGGGGGAACTTTGACTGCCAGGTCACTTAGAAATTTAATCTCTGGTCCTAGTGAAGTAGGCAAAGGCCTGTTGTAGCCCTGCAGCTCATCTGGATGTCTGGCTTAGGCTTCTGAGTAGGTTATTATCCAGGGAAGCAACCATGGCTGTGATCATGCATCACTCATGCAAACATGCTGTCTCAATTCTTCAAGAATCTGAAGCCACAAATCCCTTTGGGTACACATCCCAAAATTGTCATAATTGAGAATTACTTAGTAAATCATTGGCCTTTTGACCTTCCCAGCCTCATTTTAGGTCTTTAGGGAAATGAGGCTGCTTGTCTGCATCGATGGCATTCTCTGCTGAGCAAGTGTCCTGCTTCACAAACTGAATGCATAATGTGGGCAGTGGTTCCTGCTTAGGGTAGCACTTGAGCTGTGTTGACTCTCACCTTCAAGGGGAGGGGACTTGGCAGGTCAGGACAGAGGCTGCAACCACAGTGAAGAGGAGAACCTTGCTCTGAAATGCAACTATTAGGCAACAAACACATCTCCCAAGGATGGGTAACCTTTTAGATCTCTGCTAAACTTCACATGAAACAATGATTCACTCAACCCAGAAAGCACAGGAATCTGAGATCCTGTGATGCAGATTCTCTCCCTCTACTCCACTCTGGTGACACCCCACCTGGAGCACTGCTTCCAGTTCTGGAGCCCCTATTACAGCAAAGATCTGGAGGTGCTGGAACATGTCCAGAGAAGGGCCATGAGGATGAGCAGAGGGCTGGAGCTACTCTCCTATAAGAACAGACTGAAAGAGTTGAGGCTGTTCAGTCAGGAGAAGAGAAGGCTCTGAGGAGACCTTCTTGTGGCCTTCCAGTATCTGAAGGGGGCTACCAGAAAGCTGGGGAAGTACTTTTTAGGGTGTCAGGTAGTGACAGGACTGGGGGGAATGGAACAAAACTAGAAATGGGTAGATTCAGATTGGATGTTAGGAAGAAATTCTTCCCCATGAGGGTGGTGAAACACTGGAGCAGGTTGCGCAGGGAGGTGGTGGAAGCCCCATGCCTGGAGGTTTTTAAGGCCAGGCTGGATGTGGCTCTGAGGAACTCTGATGTAGTGTGAGGTGTCCCTGCCCATGGCAGGGGGGTTGGAACTGGATGATCCTTGAGGTCCCTTCCAACCCTGACAATTCTATGATTCTATGCTTCCCTCTTCTGCTAAGACATTAATGAAGATTCGCAGGGTTGCAGCTTACCTTCCTCTCTCTTCCTTGTAGGTTCTCCCCAGGATATAGCAGCTGTGAGAAACCAAGCAGCACTGCAGAGCATGAGGACATCTCGCCTGATGGCCCAGAACGCCAGCATGATGGCAATGGGTCCTTCGCAGAGCCCGAGCACGCTGCCCACCACCGCGGGCCAGTCAGACATGGGCATGGCTCCTTACAGCAATGCCTCTTCCAGCCAGCCAGGAATGTACAGTATGAGCACAGGGATGAGCCAAATGTTGCAGCACCCAAACCAAAGTGGCATGAACATGGCACATAACGCAGGCCAGGGAACGAGGCAGCCCGCCTCTGGACAAGCGGTGGGTATGGTGGGCAGCTTTGGGCAGAACATGCTGGTCAGCTCTGCCCTGACACAGCATCAGCAGCAGATGAAAGGACCTGTGGGCCAGGTCTTACCAAGGCCACAAGCACCACGACTTCAAAACCTGATGGGGACTGTCCCTCAAGGAACACAAAACTGGCAGCAGCGAGGTTTACAAGGTATACCTGGGAGGACTAGCGGTGAAATGGGGCCCTTCAACAACGGCACAACATACCCCATGCAGACTGGGCAGCCACGGCTGTCCAAGCAGCATTTCCCACAGGGGCTGAATCAGACAGTTGTGGACTCCAGTGGAACAGTAAGAGCCCTCAACCCAGCAATGGGCAGACAGTTGCTGCAACCACTGCCTGGACAGCAAGGAGCCAGCCAGGCCAGGCCGATGGTGATGCCTGCAATAAGCCAAGGGGTCCCCACCATGTCTGGCTTTGGTCAGCCTCCAACGCAGCAAATGCCAGGTGGTAACTTTGCTCAGAGCAGCCAAGGCCAGGCCTATGAGAGGAATCCCACTCAGGACATAGCCTACAACTACAGTAATGAAGGAGCAGGGGGGGCATTCTCTGGCTTAGCAGAGGGTGCAGACCTCGTGGACTCCATCATTAAGAGCGGACCAGGGGATGAGTGGATACAAGAACTTGATGAGTTGTTTGGGAACCCCCAGTGAATGGGTTTGTATAGTCTGGAGCTGTGGTTGTTATGTTTGGGGGGAAAAAAAAAAAAAAAAAGCAAGCAAGATGGATGTCCTTGGGTCCTTGGGTTTTTGTCTGAGTTGGTTTGGGGTTATTTTGTTCTCTTTTGTTTTGAATCGTGCAAACTGAGCTCAGAAGATCCAGGGGACGATGAAAACGTCAGCATCCCAAGACTTCCACCAAGCAACCTCTGTTGCCTGGCAGCACCCTGCTCTGTGTGTGGAGTGGGGGCTGGATGGGGAAACTGGAAGAGCCAGGTGATGCCTCTGGTGGGGAAAATGTGATCTTCCCCCACTGAAATGAGGCTTCGTGGCACAGTGGTAGGCGGTGGTCCTGCTGTCTCCCACCTGAGGTAACTGTAAACACTGCAGCTTTCAGGGGAGCCGATGCAAACAGCCAGGAGCAAAGCCTAAAGATGTCTGTGGGGGATTGTCACAGGCCCTGGTCGGAAACAAGCTGAACCCTGGGGGTGAGCAGATCTGGGTGAGCCACAGCCAGGCCCGCAGGGCTGGCTCTGGGCTGTCACAAGGGAACGTGCAGCACACATGTGACAAGCCTAACCAGTCAGAGGGAGGTCACCAGTTTCACTGCAGAGTGACAAGAATCCAATCAAAATGTAGGAGACCATGCTTTTGGCACTGCAGAGAAGAGAGCTTGATTATGGGACTGCTGCTGGAAACAGCTGAAGTGGATGGGTTGACTGAGTGAGCTAGGTAGTCCTCTTGGGACATGCAACAGTGCTTCCCTGGCTGAGCACTTTGGCTGTGTTAGCTGCCTGGGGGGCAGAACAATTCCTACCTAAGGTGCTGGAGGGCTAAGAGGTACCAAGAGACATCAGCACAGGTCCTAGGCAGGTCCCTCCTCTTCCTCCCAGTATGTTTTCAGTTCAATTCCTTCCCTTCCAGTCGTTCAGTGGAAAGCGAGGTGAAAGTGGCTGCACTTCCATGCAGGTGAGCAACAGCTGCTGCAAAGGGGCAGGCAGCAGGGAGAGAACAGGCAGGAGAAAATGTACAGGGAGGGTCTGGCAAGCAGGTTGGGTTTCTCCTCTCCTCTGGAAAAGTGCAAGTGTGGCAGGTAGCACTGCCCTGGGATGTCTGGGCTCTCGAGCTGATGTGATATGCAACCTGCCCTTCAGTTTTAAAGAGAGGTTTGGTCTAATCCCTTCTGGTTGGCTGGGCTGAAATTCACTGTTGGAAGAACGAGAACCAGTGGAGGACTGTGGTAAAGATCATTCCTGAATGGGTCAAATAATTGATGCAGCTGTGAGAAACGTGGGGCCTGCCCAAAGCAGCTCGTAGGTAATGGCAACACATCACAATCTCCACTGCGTGGGGCAGTGCTGAGCAGCACTGTGGTGCTGACAGGTCCTGCACAGTACTGAGCCTCTAAAGTAGCTAATGTTCCTCTAAAGGAAGCACAGTATTCCAGTCTCTAAAGGAGCTGCAGTCTGAGGCAAGCTGCCCTCCAAAACCCACCACCTTCTGGAGTGTTTTGAGCTGAGAGCTGCTTCTCAGGCCATGCAGTGGTGCATAAAAAAAATGTTAACATGATCCACAACCCAAAAATCCTGGGAGCCTCTGGCTTAATGCTGGCCATAAGACATGCTCTGAACTGGAAGGGTCTCCAGGGTACAACCACCAGTACCAACCAGTGTACAACTACCAATACAAGCTGCCAATTACCTCCATGTGCACTGCTCTCCTAGAGCCTGAAGATGCCAGGTTCTCAGCTGCTGAAACCCAGAGGAGCTGAGGTGCTCAGCACTTCGTGTTTCCACGTCCTGCCTTTCCCCGTGGAGCACAGCTGGGCGTCACAACAAGGAGTGGGAGCCAAATGGGTCTGGAACCATCTCAGCACCCCGTTATGGTTCTCTTTTGTGCAGGAGCCCCTCACAGGGCTTACCTAGAGGAGGTGAAGGTTATTAGAAATGCTGTGATGCAGGCAGGAGAAGCTGCGTTTTTAACATGGGTGTGAGCTGTCAACCCAGCCTGCCCTGACTGCTACAGTTCTTAAAACTGCTTTAGTTCCACCTCTTAGCTACCCCCTGTCTCAAATACAGCTCAAGGGCCCCTTCCAGCTCCTGCTGAAGATGATGGATGGGTGTTTGCCTGGCAGCTGCTTCACCAGGAGCTGGGTTGGGCCCCAGCTCAGTGAAAGGGAGCACCAGCCAAAGTTCTCAGTTCATCCTGCGGGTGAGTGGCTCTGAGTGGGACTAGCCTGAACGGAAGGGGTGGGCAAAGAGAGAGAGAAATGGCACCCTGAGGGGTGGAGGGCATCATGCTGTGTGTCTGCATCAGCATGCGGGTGCCAGGGGCTGGGCTGGCACATACCTGCCTTGTGCAACAGAGATGCCCCGGGAGGGCTGGGGAAGCTGCAGGCTTGCACAGCACTGGGGACATCACAGCATCCCTTTGTCCTAGTGCCCAAGGGTCACCTCTCAGTGCACAGCTGGCTTGAGGAACACACCCAGCACGTGGCAGCCAAGTGCAGATCCAAGTGCACCAGGGAGGTACAGGCTTTGGTGAATAAATGGTGATGAAGGCTGAGTCTCTGTTGTCTTTGCAAAGCTTCCTCCAAATACTCCTTACTGGGACCAAGTACTAGAGAGGTAGATTTTACCAAATTTGGGGTTGTTTTGTTTGGTTGTTTTGGGTTTTTTTTTCCCCTTCTGTTTCTTTTCTTTTTTTTTTTTTTTTTCCTTTCTTACTATGGTGCTGATGTATATGTCATGTTAAAAATTAATAATAATAATAATAATTAAAAAAAGTTATTTGTAAATATGTTTTTACAATTCCACAGATATCACTGGGTCTACTCTCTGTAAAATATATACATATAAAAATATATATATATATATATATATACTGTTTGCTTAAAATAGAGTATTTTTATTTCATTCCTTAACTCATCCTTACTGCAGTGGGTATTGCACTTCAGATGATGTCTAACTACTAATTTGTACTGTATCCCTGACAGCAATTTTGCTCCATTTTATTCAGATTTTTCTAGTTTGTTTGGGTTTTTTTCCCCTGTTTTTACTTTGTACATTAAGCATTGCTTATTTCCTTTTAACACCTGTACAGAGCCCTGGGAAAAAAAAAATGTAGAAAAAGACCTGATGTTAACACACCACTTTTAAAGAAAAACAAAACAAACAAAAAGAAGAAAAAAAAAAAAAGAAAAACAAACCAACCAAAAATAAAAGATGGTTAATCTGAGTCCTATACCAGGCTGGTTTATAGGATCATCTCTCTCCCCCATCCTGCACCTGGGTGGGTGATTTTCCAGGGCAAGGAGGGAAGCTGGCTTCAAGCAAAGCTGGGTTTGGCTCTGGGGTTTCTGTGTGGCTGCCTCACAACACCCTGCAGAGCTGCAGTGCTTCATCAGGTATCTGCCTTGCTCTGGGTCATGGTGCCCCTACCTCAGAGCAAGGAGAGCTCTCAAAACTGCACATGCTGTGGGGTGAAGTCTCTGCTCAGGCAGTTGGTCCATAATTGGGCCCATTAGAAGGAGCAGCTCCAAACAGTTGCATTTATTCTGTGTAGGGAGCAAAAGCAGGGAAGTGCTTTCCGGGGGGGGACACACAAGATGGAGAGCCCAGGATGTAGGAGCCTGTGGCTGGGATCTGGGGAGGCAAAGTGGGGTGGGAAGATGTGGAGTTGGATGTAGAAGTTGGAAGGAAGAGATGGGAAGACTGGAGGAAGAGTGAAGACACTTGCTCAGAAGAGTTCCCTACAGCATAAGAATTGTGTGGCCAGAAGCCTTTTGTAAAGTGCCTGTGGACTTGCTGAACTTCCCTGCCCTGTTCCAGATAAACATGCCTGCAGCCTTCAGGGCTCAAGAGGAATTCCTGCTTGTTTCCAGCCTGCTGGAGAGTCCTCGAGGGTCAGACACTGGACCTCTTTTTGCACAGCTTTGCTGTCAGAGATGTCAATGTGACTTGGCTCCACCTGCAGCTTTTGAGGTGAGGTTCAGCTTCTCTCCTTAATGTCAGTGCTTTACCATTCTAAATGTGGGTAATGGGGAGATTGGCCCAGATCAGAGCAGCTGCTTGCCAGAGTTAGTGCTCAGCATGGCCTGGCTGAGGGCTTGCTCAGAAAAGATGTGTTCAGCAAGGGGGCCCCTAGGTACTGACTGGTTTAGTTGATTTGTTAGGGATGGGTGATGGGTTGGACTTGATCATCTTGATCTACTGCATTGTCTCATGGCTGGGGTGTGAGATAGACCAGACAAACATCCCAGCATGGCCCAGAGCCCTGGGAACCATGAAACAACAGCAAAAAGCAACTGGCTTATGAAAAGAGTTTTCTACTAAAAGGGGGGAAAGTCATGGCTTAGCAGTGTGAGCTCAAGGTGTGCACAAGCCTCATGAGAAGAGCCTGAGGGAGCTGGGGGTGTTTAGCCTGGAGGAGAGGAGGCTCAGAGGAGACCTCATTGCTATCTGCAACTACCTGAGAGGTGGCTGCAGCCAGGTGGGGGTTGGTCTCTTCTCCCAGGCAGCCAGCACCAGAACAAGAGGACACAGTCTCAAGCTGTGCAGGGGGAAGTTTAGGCTTGATCTTAGAAAGAAGTTCTGCCCAGAAAGAGAGATTGGCCATTGGGATGGGCTGCCCAGGGAGGTGGTGGAGTCAGCATCCCTGGAGGTGTTTAAGAAAAGCCTGGATGAGGCACTTAGTGCCATGGCCTGGTTGATTAGTTAGGGTTGGGTGATCAGTTGAGGTCTCTTCCAACCTGGTTGATTCTGTGATTCTGTGACTGGCTTTGAAGATGCAGCAGGTGCCACCATCATTGCTGATGGTGACCAAGAGGTGGCCATTTGTGACACCTCAGTGTGTGCTGCAGGTGGCCCCTGGTGCTGACTCCTTGATCAGCAGGCAGGAAATGGTGTGGTTCTTTCTCACTGGAGTTTAAATACTGACAGCACCCCTCTGTTGTTTGTTTTTAATGACAGATGAGTCAGTCCTTAACACTTTTTGATCACAGCCATTCTGTCCTGGCTTCCTGGGCAAAAGCAGTGACTCAGAAGACAAGTGGCATACTCAGCTCCAGGCCTTCTCCTGCCCTCTACTTAGCTACTGCAGCTTCTGAGGTGTTAGGTTTGTGTTTATCCTCTAGAGCTCTGGCTTTGTGCTGCTGGAGGATGCTTTGCAGCTTCACACCTGCATTCTTTGGCACGTGAAACTGTCCCTGTGTGACAGCAGTTCACTTCTTTCTGTGGAATGGAATCTAACAGAATAGGAGGTCTGAGAGGCTCTCAGTAAATACTCCAGACCACAACAACAGATCAGCTTGCAATGGAATCATTTCAGAGGGAAAGACTTATTTGGACACAATTAGCAATCTTTGGGCCTCCTCTAATGTGCATTTCAAGGCTGTTGCACAGTTTGGGCTTTTGTCTGGGTTTTGGTTCTGGCAGCAGCACTTCCTGCTGCCCATGGCTGTCCAAAGGCATCACTGCTAGGTGGGGAGGTGGATTTTCTGTCTTTCAGCCCATGGAAGGAAAGATAGTGGGGAATTCCCAGTGATTTCTGTGGCTGTCAAATCTGGCCCTGTTGTACTTTCTGCCCAGAGAGTTGCCCTTTCACAGCTGTGTCAGATCCAGCCTGTTCACCTGCACTATCCTTTTCTGCTTGGCAGCCCTTACTGGGCTCATGTCTTGCACTTGTTTCCTTTCATTCTTTCAAATGCCATTTCAGCCTTTGCCACCTGCAGACACTAAGTTGTGCCTTTTTAGCTAACTTTTGCACAAGTGTCCTCCATTTTCATATGAAAGGTCATTACCAAGCTGGTCTAACACTCAGTTTCTTTGTGCTCAGGTTATCAACCTCAGTACACTCTTAGAAAGACCATAGGCATGTTCCTTATAGAGACCTGACTTAACACCACTAGAACCATGCAGTATTTTTGGCCAGGTCACATCCTCAGAGGCATGGCAAGGAAAATTTCTGCCTGCTGGCTCTAGCAGAAGCCTCTTCAGCATTGCCCTAAATAATTTGAATTATTGGGAGCTTCCAAAATAGGCATGGCCTTGCTTCTCTGGCCTTCTGTAGAGTAACCCCATCACAGAATCAACCAGGTTGGAAGAGACCTCAAGTCCAACTGATCACCCAACCCTAACTAATCAACCAGACCATGGCACTAAGTGCCTCCTTCAGTCTTGTCTTAAACACCTCCAAGGATGTCAGCCCCACCACCTCCCTGGGCAGCCCATCCCAATGGCCAATCTCTCTTTCTGGGAAGAACTTCTTTCTAAGATCAAGCCTAAACTTGCCCTGGCACAGCTTGAGACTGTGTCCTTTTGTTCTGTTGCCTGGGAGAAGAGACCAACCCCCACCTGGCTGCAGCCACCTCTCAGGTAGTTGTAGACGGCAATGAGGTCTCCCCTGAGCCTCCTCTTCTCCAGGCTAAACACCCCCAGCTCCCTCAGCCTCTCCTTACAGGGCTGTGCTCCTGACCCCTCCCCAGCCTCATTGCCCTTCTCTGGACACATTCAAGTATCTCAATGTCCTTCTTAAACTGAGGAGCCCAGAACTGGACACAGTAAGTACTCAAGGTGTGGTCTAAGCAGTGTTGAGTGTAGGGCAGGATGACTTCCCTGCTCCTGCTGGTCTTTCTCACACCCCAGCCATCTGTGCCTGGGTGGGAGACAATGCAGTAGACCCAATTGTTAGGTGAGCATCTGTGTCTGCTTTTTGTCTGGGCTCTACCTCTCACAAGTGCTGTGCTATGGGCACAGGCTCTCCCCCGGAGGCGTTGTGCGATGACTGGGATCTGCCTATGGGAGGGCTCTGCTCCTCTGAGAAGAGTGTTTGGGCATGTGCTGAGCTGCAAACATGATTGGAAAATCAAAAGGGCCTTCACAGAAATGTAAGGTCAGGTGCAGCTTTAAATCACAAGATTTGGGGCTGTTTAGTCTGGAGAAGAGAAGACTGAGAGGGGATCTGATCAATGTCGACAAGTATGTGAGGGGTGGGCGTCAGGAGGAGGGGGCCAGGCTCTTTTTGGTGGTGCACAGTGACAAGACAAGGAACAATGGGTGCAAAGTTGAACATAGAAGATTTCACCTCAACATGAGGAGAAACTTCTTTACAGCGAGGGTGACAGAGCCCCAGAACAGGCTGCCCAGGGGGGCTGTGTAGTCTCCTTCTCTAGAGACTTTCCAAACCCACCTGGATGCATTCCTGTGCAGACTACCCTAAGTGATCCTGCTTTGGCAGGGAGGTTGGACCTGATGATCTCTTGAGGTCCCTTCCAATCTCTGGCACACTGTGAGACTGTGATCACAGCATGTTAAAGGTTGGAAGGGACCTCTGAAGGTCATCAAGTCCAACCCCCTGCCAGAGCAGGACCAGAGAATCCAGCACAGGTCACACAGGAACACATCCAGATAGGTGTTGAAAGCCTCCAGAGAAGGAGACTCCACAACCTCCCTGGCAGCCTGTTCCAGTGCTCCTGAGGCCAGCAGCATTCCCACGTGTGCTCCTGCAGTAGGACTGGGTGCACCTGGCAGGCAGGACCCCGCAGCAGCACAGAGGGCAGCGTGGCTCTGCGTTTGTGCAGCACTGCTGGGGGAGCTGAAGGGGAGCAAAGCAAGACAGCAGAGCTGTTGGCAAGGCTGAAGGAGGTCAGCTAAGATGGGCTGACACTTGCAGTGCCAGCTGCAGATGAATTCCTGAGGGAACTAAAGGGTTTAGTTGGGTGTAGTTTGTTCAGGGCTCACAATGCTGCAGGGGAGGAGGAGAGAGCATTTAATGGCAGGTGCAGATGTGACACAACATTCTGTCTTACTGCCTCTTTCTTTCAAGGGGGAGGAAGTGTAAACAGCTCAGGAAAAGCATGCCTTTTACATTGCAACTGGCTGCTAGGAACCAGCTCTGAGGCTTTATCCACATGCAGCTTCTCATCTTGTTGCTGTTCAGGGAAAACATCCCCATTATTTATTTATCTGGGATTTTAAAAAAAAAGCAGTCTTCAGATCAGTTTATGTAGTTTCTTCCCAAGGCTGACATCCAGGTATTCATGCAGAAAGCTGTTAACAAGTCCAGCTACGCCCAGGGTTAACAAGCAGACCAGAATGATCAAGTTCAGATAAAAAGCTGTTACCCTACATGTGGAAAACAGGAAAAAAAAAATATTGTTATGGTGTGTTTGCAGGGAAAGGCTTGTCCAAGGGGTGTGTAGAAGCAGGAAGGATCACTGCTGCCATGCTGCCTTGGGGTGTGCTGGTTACAAACCATTCCTCCACCTGACTTTTGCTAGGGAGAAGAGAGATTCCTAATATCCTCTCTATGGGAAAACTCTCCCCCAGTGTTTCTAAGTATTCATGTGGAAGTTAGGAACTTGCTTCAGGATGAAGCTACCTCACCCCATGACATGAAGACCTGCAGGTAGCGTGAGGTGTCCCTGCCCATGGCAGGGGGGTTGGAAGTAGATGATTCTTGTGGTCCCTTCCAACCCTGACTGATTCTATGATTCTAGGTAAGGCCGTGGACAAGCTTGAGCACCTCACTCCAACTCTAGGTGTGGGAGTGTGGGAGAGAAGCCTCCAGGGCTGAGGCAGAGGTGTGCACGTCTCTGACATCCACATCTCTTGGTAAAGTACTCCTCACTGAGCTGGGAGGTCTGCTCCTGGTTATCACCTGGGCTTGGAGATGGATTTTTGAACTGGAAAGGAGTGGTGTTGATCCTAAAGTATCAGCACTTAGGACACTTGGGATGGGAGGTCAGATACTTCATTCTACAAAATGGAAAGAAGAGGCTGGGAGAGCCCTTCAGCTCTGGAACACAGAGCTTGCTGTTTGGGCCCATGGGAGCAGGCATCTGCCCTCCATGCATGTTCTCCTGGGGCTGTTCTCAGCTACCTTGGTGGAGACTCTGCTCCACATTTTGAGAGTGGTTGCTGGGCTGGCCTCTGCCAGCAAAGCAAGCAAGGGAAGGTCTTCCTGGAGAATCCCTCCACATTAGCATTTGAAGAGGTCTGAGGAGCATGTTAGCCTTGGATTCATGGCAGGCTGTCCCCATGCTCCTGGAAGCTGAAGAGGTTTGGTGCTCAGGCACTGCTGGGGGTGTGGAGAGCCCAAGAATCTCACTGGTGCCTAACGACCTGATACAAGAAACCTTTTCTGGGCATGGCATGCCAAGAGGCTGATTTGGAAGTAGTGAAGCATGAGAGTTCCTGAGTGTCAAGAGAGCTTTTTAAAAGTCTTTAGCTTAGCCCTATAAGGATCTGTCAGAGTCAGCTGGAGGGAAGGTCAAAGGATATACAGCTCACTTGTAAAGGCTTCTGCAGCACAGACACTGAGCAGAAGGTGCAGGTTCCTGTTGTGTCCTTCACAAATCCAACCATGGCAAATGTGACCTGCAGTCCATGCAGTTATGTGCAGGAATACAGGTTGTACCCAGCTCTTGCAGCACACACACCAGGTTTGTCTTCACAACTAGCAGGGTTGGAGTCAGTGATTACAGCTGAGAACCAGGGGGAAGAGTAACTACCTGCTCTCTGCAGGGGCTGCTGGAGGCTTGGGCTATGTTTTGGGGCTGGGTTCTGCATGCCTGACTTGTGCTACCCTGCTGCTGGAGGCTTGGGCTATGTTTTGGGGCTGGGTTCTGCATGCCTGACCTTGTGCTACCCTGCTGCTGGAGGCTTGGGGTATGTTTTGGGGCTGGGTTCTGCATGTCTGACTTGTGCTACCCTGCTGCTGGAGGCTTGGGCTATGTTTTGGGGCTGGGTTCTGCATGCCTGACCTTGTGCTACCCTGCTGCTGGAGGCTTGGGGTATGTTTTGGGGCTGGGTTCTGCATGCCTGACCTTGTGCTACCCTGCTGCTGGAGGCTTGGGGTATGTTTTGGGGCTGGGTTCTGCATGTCTGACTTGTGCTACCCTGCTGCTGGAGGCTTGGGCTATGTTTTGGGGCTGGGTTCTGCATGCCTGACCTTGTGCTACCCTGCTGCTGGAGGCTTGGGCTATGTTTTGGGGCTGGGTATTGCATGCCTGACTTGTGCTACCCTGCTGCTGGAGGCTTGGGGATGTTTTGGGGCTGGGTATTGCATGCCTGACTTGTGCTACCCTGCTGCTGGAGGCTTGGGCTATGTTTTGGGGCTGGGTATTGCATGCCTGACTTGTGCTACCCTGCTGCTGGAGGCTTGGGGTATGTTTTGGGGCTGGGTATTGCATGCCTGACTTGTGCTACCCTGCTGCTGGAGGCTTGGGGTATGTTTTGGGGCTGGGTTCTGCATGCCTGACCTTGTGCTACCCTGCTGCTGGAGGCTTGGGCTATGTTTTGGGGCTGGGTTCTGCATGCCTGACCTTGTGCTACCCTGCTGCTGGAGGCTTGGGGTATGTTTTGGGGCTGGGTTCTGCATGTCTGACTTGTGCTACCCTGCTGCTGGAGGCTTGGGGTATGTTTTGGGGCTGGGTTCTGCATGCCTGACTTGTGCTACCCTGCTGCTGGAGGCTTGGGGTATGTTTTGGGGCTGGGTTCTGCATGCCTGACTTGTGCTACCCTGCTGCTGGAGGCTTGGGGTATGTTTTGGGGCTGGGTATTGCATGCCTGACCTTGTGCTACCCTGCTGCTGGAGGCTTGGGGTATGTTTTGGGGCTGGGTATTGCATGCCTGACCTTGTGCTACCCTGCTGCTGGAGGCTTGGGGTATGTTTTGGGGCTGGGTTCTGCATGCCTGACCTTGTGCTACCCTGCTGCTGGAGGCTTGGGGTATGTTTTGGGGCTGGGTTCTGCATGCCTGACTTGTGCTACCCTGCTGCTGGAGGCTTGGGGTATGTTTTGGGGCTGGGTATTGCATGCCTGACTTGTGCTACCCTGCTGCTGGAGGCTTGGGGTATGTTTTGGGGCTGGGTATTGCATGCCTGACCTTGTGCTACCCTGCTGCTGGAGGCTTGGGCTATGTTTTGGGGCTGGGTTCTGCATGCCTGACCTTGTGGTACCCTGCTGCTGGAGGCTGGCAGCAGGCAGAGCTGCAGGGGCAGGCCTGGTGAGCAAAGCTGGCTTCTAGGGTTGCCAGGCTGACTGACAGCACCTCTCTTAGATGCAGAGAAACCAGCAGAGTGTAAAGCTCTCACCAGTGAGGCCAGCCACTGCTCTTAGGATGCCTTGAGAGGCTGAACCTACTGTTCTAAGAGTATTGAAATAAAGCATGGGGAAGATTCCTTGAACAAAAGACTTTTTAGTCTGTTGACTGAAGAAAAGTCCATTATGCTCTGCTTGTCATTTATCTACACAGTTTTCCTCCTCAAATTTCCTGAACAGTTGGTAGCCTTCTGGCTGGTGTTCACTGCATCATTTGAATTATTGCATTTCCTACTGGGAGACAGAAAATTATCTCCATATATTGGGTGTGGAAAACATCACCTTCCCCTTCTCTTAAGCAACAGCTCTGCCAAAGAGGGTAAAGGACTAGTGGAGAGTGTAGGGAAGGAGAATGGTAACACCTTTGGAAACAGCCCTGTAGGAGAGTCTTTTGCTGCTGCAGGATCATTCACTACAAATAATCTGACTGTTTGGTGTCTTCCTCTAGAAAAAGACATCACAAATCTTTTCATTTTATGGCAAGCATATATTGTGCTGCTTTCTCTTTCTGACTGACAGATGTGCTGGAAGAGGAGCCTTAGGTCAGAGGACAGAAATAGTGCAGGGGCTTCAGTGTACCAAGAAATAAACTGTTTATAGTGAGGGGTGCTTTGGCAGTGGGCATGCTTGCTGAAGCAGAACTCATGTTAGGAGATGCTGTGCCCTTAACATTCATCCATGGATGCTTATCTGAAGCTGTGTTCTCTTATCAGTTTGGTGAGAGTTCATCAGCCTACAAGGCCAGACATGCTTGCTTCCTTCAGTGCAGCTTGTATGGCTGGACTAAAGGTCTTCTTGTGACAGACTGAGGAAAGATGGAAATAGCAGGCAGGCTGAAAGCCTTGCCGGAGCAGTCTCCCACCCTGCAGCAGTCCCCAGCTGCAAACCTCTGCTTCTGCTTTCAGCCCTCTCTCAGTCTGGCTGCCAGTATGCTCAGGACAAAGCAGGCACCCACGAGGTGAGCACCAAACCTTTTCTGTCCTATGGCACATCCCAGTCCTGTGACAGCCAGCCCTCTCTTCCTTGAGGGCTCCTGCTGCAGGCCTCATGCTGGTGCTTTGCACATGCTGCATTCAATTACAGTCACTTTTGTGACTGCCAGGCTTTGGCTCTCTGCACAGCTGCAGACCACAGCCCAGAGCTTTTAGCCTGCCTGCAGCAGGTAACTCCTTACCTTCCACTCACAGACTGGACATAACCATGGAAGTACTTGTAGCGGGTAAACACGTACAGCACACCCAGCAAGGAAGCTACTTCTGAGAAGAAAAGATTGGTAAGGGGAAAAACAAAGTCAGAAAACTAAAAAAATGAGGAGTGTTGACAGTTAACTGCTTTAGTACATTTTCTAGTTGTAGAACTCTGGGGGATTCTCATAGCTATCCACGCCCTGGAAAGTTACCTTGGGAAAAAACCACTCAAAAGAGTTCTCTGTATTCTTTAACACTCACTGCAGGAGGCTCTTGAGAGGGCTTTACAGTAGGGGTGAGCATAGAACTGTCTAAAAAAAATATCTAAAAGCATTCACAGAATCACAGAATCAACCAGGTTGGGAAAGACCTCAGAGATCATCAAGTCCAACCTATTACCTAATACCTAACACCTCCTGACAACTAACCCATGGCTCCAAGTGCCACATCCAAGCTTTTTTTGAACACCTCCAGGGATGGTGACTCCACCACCTCCCTGGGCAGCACATTCCAATGGCAAATTACTCTTTCTGTGAAGAACTTTCTCCTCACCTCCAGCCTAAACTTGCCCTGGCACAGCTTGAGACTGTGTCCTCTTGTTCTGGTGCTGGTTGCCTGGG
Organism: Indicator indicator; assembly: GCF_027791375.1. NCBI lineage: Eukaryota > Metazoa > Chordata > Aves > Piciformes > Indicatoridae > Indicator > Indicator indicator. The sequence goes on along the minus strand of NC_072034.1, from coordinate 12,559,997 downwards.
AGAAGAGACCAAACCTCTCCTGGCTACAACCTCCCTTCAGGTAGTTGTAGACAGCAATGAGGTCTCCCCTGAGCCTCCTCTTCTCCAGGCTAAACAGTCCCAGCTCCCTCAGCCTCTCCTCACAGGGCTGTGCTCCAGACCCCTCCCCAGCCTTGTTGCCCTTCTCTGGACACGTTCAAGTGTCTCAATGTCCTTCTTAAATTGAGGGGCCCAGAACTGGACAAAGTACTCAAGGTGTGGCCTAACCAGTGCTGAGCACAGGGCAGAATGACTTCCCTGCTCCTGCTGGTCACACTATGCCTGATGCAGGCCAGGATGCCATTGGCTCTCTTGGCCACCTGGGCACACTGCTGGCTCCTGTTCAGCCTTCTGTCAACCAGTACCCCCAGGTCCCTCTCTGCCTGGCTGCTCTCCAGCCTCCCTGAAAACGAAATCTCAGGAACTGACAGAAATCTGAAGTCTCCCCAGTGTGGTGGTTATCCCAGAGACAGGGTAGTGGCTGGGGCACAGTGGCTTGACCCAGCACCATCAGTTCATGTTGTTATGGCAGTTCAAGGGAAAGGGGAGGGTTTGTTTTGGCAAGAGGATCTTACTGATGTTGTTAACAACCTGCTTTGCATTTATATAGCAGCTTTTATCCAAGGACAGGAGGGAATGCTGGAGTGAAGTTAGCTTTCTGACCTCCCCCAGGGAAGAGCATAAAGCCACCTCCCTGTGATAGATGGAGCAGGGGCTGGAGGGCAGTGCATTAACCAGGGCTAGGCAGTGCTCCAGAGGACAGCTCTTGCTGTGCCCTGGATTAACTCCTGTAAACATACCTCTGGGAGACATCAGCTGAAAAACGACCTGAGGGGGAGGTGAACATAGTTCTTCTTCTCTCACACATGACAGCACACATCTGTGGTGCTGGGTAGCAGCTGTGACCTTCCTTAATTCAAGTGCCTGTCCACGAGCACATCTAACACTGCATATCCAGTTTGTTGACTTCAGTGGGGCTGCTTTGGATTTGCAGTGGAGATGGGACTCTGGCTGTGTGAGAGAGCCCCCAAGCAAAGTGACTGCTTTGGAGCAAATGCAGAAAGGAGAGAAGGAAGCTGACTGTTCAGGAAGGAGAGGTGCAGGGGGCATGAGCTGCTTATCCATTCCCCAGCCCACAGACTTTGTGCTTCTAAAACATCAGCTGGGGAAGGGCTAATGAAGCACAATGTAAAAATTAGGCTTTGTCACAAATTTTAGCTCTACAAGAGTCCACCCTGTCACTGTTAGGAGACATCATGGGCTGACCCTTGAAAGCCCACCAGAGTGAGAGGTATGAGAGCCCTGTGGGGTCTGAGTTCAGAGCATCTGGCCAAAGAAATGCCCTCCTGAGAAATCAGAAGGGGTTTTCCTGAGTCCCTGCTGCGTAGCTGAAGCACAGTATCTATGGCTGGAGATGCTGCTGTTAATGACTGAGCTTCAGTGCTGTGTCCCAGAACAAACAAATCATAGCCAGGTGTTGTAAAACCCCAGATTTATTGGCCTGAACTCTGTCCCCAGCAGCCATGGGGCCAGCCACAGGGATGAAGGCTCTGACCTGAGTCTTTTCAGGCTGCCTCCTTCCAAGGGATCATAGCTGTGCTTGGTGTCCTGTGAGAATTACACATCATGTCCAAGTAATTGTTGGTGGGAAGGATCTGGGAGCTGCTTTTCTGGATGATTCACCCTGAAAAATCCCCTGACTATAGGATAAATGTGCTATATAGTGGCCCCTTGGTTTGCAGAGAGAAGTGAAAGCTGGTGGGGCTGTGTGAGGTGCCCTAAGTGGGGGGTTTAGTGTCACTGTGCATTCTTCTAGGAAGCCAGTGATAAGGTAACCCAATTAAAAGAAAGGAAAAAGATGTCCATAGCCATTGACCTCCTGCTCAAATGTAAGTGGTTTCTAAAAGCTATGCAAAACTTCTCAGTGAAGATAAAAACAAAAAAAATGTTTACCTTGATTACAGAACCACCCTGCAGTCCAGAGGAGAGTCAGGAATACTGGGTAAAACTCCACACAGTTTTGTCTGCAGAATAAATTGGAAAGAAGATTGGTGTGGCTAGGAAAAAGAGCTACATGTGGGATTGTCAAGGAGAATCAGCTTTGGCCTCATTTTGTTGCCACTGAAGTTGAATCCAGTGTGAGCCCAATCACTAGGCACTCCTCAGAAGCCTCTTCTTTGTAATCTAGAGTACAAACTATTGAAAATATTTTCCTGGTGTTTAAACTTGGGTAAGGATCTGGATCCCCAACTGCATGGAAATGAACAGGACAAATAATCCTATCCTGAGTGCCTGTGCAGCAGAGGCAGGAAGGAATTTTGCTATGATGATGTAAACCAATTATCTCCACACTGGGTAGGCAAGTTTTGTGGGTCAGCATTCCTGGGACTGCAAGAGGAAGCAGAGAGCTGTGCACAGGCTGCTTGGATTGCTCTGCTGAGGCCAGCTGCCTCTGTGAAGTGCTATCAAGGCACAGACAGCACACCATAGAGCTTCTGATGCTGAGGACTGCAACACCTTGATCAGTCTTCCCACCAATATTTTGTTGGAATGCTTTTTCTTGGTTGTTTTGAATGATTTTCTTTTGAACAAATCAGACAACCTTCTGTACCTACATATTCCAATCATATCCTGGGCTGCAGCAAGAGAAGCATAGCCAGCAGGGTGAGGGAGGTGATTCTCCCCCCTCTACCCTGCTCTGCTGAGACCCCACCTGGAGCACTGTGTCCAGTTCTGGAGCCCCTGTTACAGCAAAGACCTGGAGGTGCTGGAATGTGTCCAGAGAAGGGCCACGAGGATGAGCAGAGGGCTGGAGCTACTCTCCTATGAGGACAGACTGAGAGAGTTGGGGCTGTTCAGTCTGGAGAAGAGAAGGCTCTGAGGTGACCTTCTTGTGGCCTTCCAGTATCTGAAGGGGGCTACAAGAAAGCTGAGGAGGGACTTTTTAGGGTGTCAGGGAGTGATAGGACTGGGGGGAATGGAACAAAATTAGAAGTGGGTAGATTCAGATTGGATGTTAGGAAGAAATTTTTCCCCATGAGGGTGGTGAGACACTGGCACAGGTTGCCCAGGGAGGTGGTGGAAGCCTCATCCCTGGAGGTTTTTGCAGTCAGGCTGGATGTGGGTCTGGGCCACCTGCTGTAGTGTGAGGTGTCCCTGCCCATGGCAGGGGGGTTGGAACTGGATGATCCTTGAGGTTCCTTCCAACCCTGACAATTCCATGATTCTGTTATCTAATATCTTGTCTGATGTATTCCAGGTCTCGTTACTGTTCCCACTACAGCGACAGTTACAGCAAATGGGATTGTCTGAAATGAACATTCATAGATTCATAGAATGGTTTGGGTTGGAAGAGACCTTAAAGGTGACCTAGTTCCCACCCCCAAGAGACACCCCCCACCAGCCCAGGTTGCTCAAGGCCTCATCCATCCTGCCCTGGAACACCTCCAGGGAGGAAGCATCGACAGCTTCCCTGGGCAAGCTGTTCCAGTGTCTCACCACCCTCACTGTGAAGAATGTCCTCCCAATACCCAGTCTCAATCTGCCCTCCTTAGGCTTAAATACTTTTAAATAGATGCTTTTGCATAGAGTCCCTAGCTGCAGCCCTTTAGGAAAACTCTAGCTTCTTAGCCAGGCTCTTCACTGCTGCCCACACTGAAGAGTTTTGCTGTCCTCTTGCCATCCACCCATTTGGTGTCAGCCACAGTCCAAGCACTGCTTGCCAGATCCAGAACATCTGAATTCTCTCAGGGACAATCAATGGGTTCTCAACCTCTCCTTAGGTTTGGGTGATCTGATTGCCTAGTTTGGTCAGAATTTGAGCAGTGACTGTTTCAAATAAGCTGAATTTACCCCGTTATCATTAAAATCATAGCTGAATCATTGGAAAAGTGATCTGCTCATTAGGGTTTTTTTTTTTTCTTTCCCCCTCCCCCCCTTTTTTTTTTTTCCTAAGCAAAATATGCAAAGAGAAGGTAATGTTTTAAGATAATATTTTTGCTTCTCTTCTGGACTGAATTGTTATTTGCTGCCACCACCTTGACGACTTCCAGACTTACTGTGCACGAAATGTTCTGTCAAATTCTGGAGCTCCAGTGACAGCTGGGGGCATGACCTTGTGCTTCCTTCTTGAATTCCCCACCAGCCAAGCAAAATGAACTGCAGGCAAAAATAAAGGCTCATGAATTACACAGTTCCTCAGTTCAACTGCACCCCTAACACATGCATTTGTTCAGCAGAGATCATTGTTCTTCAGCTCTCTCATTTTGTTCAGCAGCACTAAACTCTTTTGGTTTGGTTTGTTTTTTTTTCCTACAAACATTTGGATCTTATCTTCAAGAGTGGCACCCATGAGGAAGGGGGAAATTGCTGCTTCAGAAATATATTAATTCCTCTTGTGTTGCCTTTGCTACACAAGCTATGACTTAGCTATCCTTCTGCTTCACCTGAATCCTGTAGCTGCACAGCCTAAGAGCTGTCTGGTCACAATGCAGTGCCCTAGCAGTACCTCAGTAACCAAACTGCACTGATAGAGGTCACTTCCCTGCCTGTTTGAAGAGCATGTGGTCAGTTTACTTTAGTGACACCAAGATCTGGTGAAGCACTGGGCAGTGTTCAAAACTTCAGAGACAAAAATCTGGTAGCCACTTTTTTTTTTTTTTTTTTAAGAGTTATTTACCTCTACAGCACCTGATCACAGAATTCACCAGGTTGGAAAAGACCTTCAACAAGATCATCAAGTCCAACCTATCACCCAACACCATCTAATCAACTAAACCATGGCACTGAGTGCCTCATCCAGTTTGATTTTAAACACTTCCAGGGATGGTGACTCCACCACCTCTCTGGGCAGCACATTCCAATGACAAATCTCTCCTTCTGTGAAGAATTTCCTCCTTAACATCCAGGCTAAACCTCCCCTGGCACAGCTTGAGACTGTGTCCTCTTGTTCTGTCACTGGTTGCCTGGGAGAAGAGACCAACCCCCACCTGGCTACCACCTCCCTTCAGTTCTCCATCTGTTGGTACCCTCTTGGACTCTCCAAACTGAGTATGTCAGAAAAAGCAGAGAGCTGCAACTGGGGAGGCTGTAGCCTATTTCCTGCCCTCCACTTCATCTACTGGAGAGCTCTGAGAGCTATCTGTTGGAGGACCTACTCTGTCCACCTCCACTGATTGGAGCTGATATTACTTGTCTTGTCAAAAGCATTTTATAGAAGTGATGCAGTGCCAGAAAAAAAAAAAACAACCAAAAAAAACCCCAGAAAATAGATTACTTAGTGCACAGTGACTAAAGATCAGGTACTTACAAACAAAATCCAACCCAAACACTCTCTCTGCCCTTCTGAGCTGTATATGTAGGACCACTTCTGATGTGTATATGTATACCTCATCTTACTGATGTCCTCATTGCAGAAGTCTCCTCTTTAAAGCTGAACAGAGGCTCACAAGGACTAAAGGCAACACAGTGCTGCATGCTGCACAGCTATTGGGCATCACCCTCTTTGACTTCAAAACTCTCTGGGTGCCTGCAGTTATTTTCTTGGATGTGTTGCAGCCATCCTGTATGAGAAGCTCCCTCTCTACCTTGTACCTAAAGCTTACCTGGATCCAGAAACCAGGCCCCCACCTGAGTTCACTACAAAGACCTGTCCAAGGGCAAGCCTTCTGTCCTGCCTTCTGGGAGCAGTGACATTAAAACACAGCTAGAGGTGATACTGGTGCTGCCCTGTGCTTCCCTTTTCTCACAGCATTGTGGCCACAGCCTTAAAAAAAAAAAAAGGCATTTTCCCATCTGTCTTCTCCCCATGTAAGTAATTATGGGCTGTATTCAAGTGACCTCTTAACCTTTCTCTCCAGAGACTAATCAGAGCCTCTCAGCTGTCTCTCTGTAAGGCAGGTTTACAAGACCTTGCATTGTATTTGCAACCAGCAAGACCTCCTCCACTCCCACCCATGCATCTCAAGTTATGCCTGGTGAGTCATCTATTTGCCACCTCACAGGCCTTTCAGAAGGGAAGAATGGTAACAGGGAGGCTTTACAGAGCAGGCTTCGGGGAGATTGAAACTGATGGAAGCAGAAGAATTGCCTCTGAGAAATATTTCCCCAGAAAACTTAACTGAAAAGTTGCTTTTAAACTTCTGTCACCCTCCAAATGGTCTCTTTCTTATGACAAAAGCTACATGCTGGCAAATCCTGCCTTGTCCACCAGCCACAGTGGTAGGTGAGCCATGGTGGTTTGTGCTCTGGAGGGTTCAGCCAGCAATGCATTCCTCATTTTCTAGCCACACTGCACTGTTCAATGCTTATAACCAGTCTGGGACCTGAAGGGGTTTGGTTTGGATTGGTTTGGTTTTTTACTACTGGGGAACTATGGCATCCAAATCAGCTAAAAAGAAACAAAACAAGCAAACAAAGAAACAAAAGCCTTCAACAAAATGCTGATCAAAATAAACTTAATGAGGGAAAGAAGAAGGCACTGTAGAGGTCAAATATTCTTTGTTTGTTCAGTCCAATTAACCAAAGCAGATCATTAAGGCTGTGGTATAACCCTGGCCTCAGCTGAATGTGGTACTGCTTGGTGAGCAAAGCTGGAGTCTGGGGGGCAGAGAGACTTTGGTGCCCCAGAGAAACAGGCTGTGATGGTATGACAGCACAGCTGACCATCATTAAATCCAGTTCTTTAGTGGCTGCCACTGTGATTGAAGGCAGCTTTGCTGCACTTAGGGGCAAGTGGGCTTTTATGTGGCAATGAAAGTCAAGCTGTGGCACTTCATGATGGCAGAACTAGAGTCACGTCTGTCACCTTCAAAGAAAATGTGAACCCAGTGTGCAGAACAAGACAGGTGCCAACTTGAAAAGAGCTCAGGGGAGGAATAATTGTTGAGGTTTTTTTGTTGTACCTCCAGATTCCAGGTTTGTGATTATGGTTTAACAAGGGCTAAAGCAAATAATGAAGCAATGGGAGAGTTCTTCTGGCCCACCTGCTTGAGGTGCTGTCATGAGGACTCCAGGAAGCATTGCAGCAGGAGTAAGTAAAGACTTCCATAGCATTTTCTTCCCCTAGCATCAAGTTGTTCAGCTCCAGCAGGCTAAATTGCATGACTGAGGTGGCTGTGAGGTTGCCTTTGTTTGCTTGGTTTTTCCCTTTTGCTATCAACTTCAGGTGGCATTTCTGATGACTGAGTTATTATCCCTACTCTGAAAATATGGGGGCAGAGCAGGCTGTCAAGGAACATCGCTCTCCAATGTTTTGTATGTGCTAAAAAGCCTGTAGGGAAGCCAACACCTGTGTATGACACAGTGGATGACTTTGCCTGTGAATGTCCATGTTAAGTGCACAACAATCAAATGCTTTGTGATAAGGTCTTGCTGCCTCCTTAGACTTACTAAGAGTCATTTCAGAAGGGGCTAGAGGATCAGTGGGATTCCTGTCCTCCCTGTTCTCTCCTGTACCAGTGACTGCGATTCGTTCTGTCCTTTCACTAGATTCCTTTCTTTTTCCCATCAGTCTACAAAACACAACTCTCCCAAGCAAACTTTAGCTGCTTAAAACCGGATTCATGACTGGAAGCCAGTTCCTGCGTTGCTGCTGCTCGCTCTTTCCACCCTGGAGCATTTCTCGCACAGCTTAATCTTCTGCTGACCTGATTCTTCGAACAGCCCACGGCTCTGAGACACTACCTCTTGCACCTCTGCTGATTGCTGAGTGAAACCTGACTTGCAGCACTGCTTCGGGGAGTTCTCATTGCCCATTATCACCCTCTTAACGCGAGAGGGAGAGGCTGGGCAGAATAAACAGAAGAGCAAAGGGAGCCCCCAGCGTAGTGTGGGTTTTGTTCAGGGGCTGGGCTTCCACTCCCTTTACCTGAACTGGTTGTTACGCATGCTAATGGTTGTGGTTTCACAACATTCATCTGAGCTGCCATCAAATTAATCCGTGGTGGTTTACCCCCGCTAGAAAGCAAAACACGCTGCGATGCTTGAAATCAGATCAGCAGGTCGGAGTCTTACCCGGGTTTGTCTTTGGGCTTGATGTCAGCCTGCCAGTGCAAATGAAACCCCAGGTCAGCTGGGCATTTCTGGGATGTCAGGTAGGGGGGAATGGAGCAAAACTAGAAGTGGGTAGATTCAGATTGGATGTTAGGAAGAACTTCTTCATCATGAGGGTGGTGAGACACTGGAACAGGTTGCGCAGGGAAGCAGCGGAAACCTCATTCCTGGAGGTTAAGGCCAGGCTGGATGTGGCTCTGAGCAACCTGATGTAGTGTGAGGTGTCCCTGCTCACGACAGAAAGGTTGGAACTAAACGACCCCTTCCTGCCCTATCAATTCTATGATATGAGAGTAAAAAGAAATGGATCTTTTGGACATTGTTTGAAGCTTAATACAAAGAAACAAAACGAAAAAATTGAGTTGCAATAAAAGGAAATATTTAGGGGGTTAAGCTGAAGAAAGGTGATGAGGGACTTTTTAGGGGGTCAGGTATTGATAGGACTAGGGGGAATGCAACTAAACTAGAAATGGGTAGATTCAGATTGGATGTTAGGAAGAAATTCTTCCCCATGAGGCTGGTGAGACACTGGCAGAGGTTGCCCAGGGAGGTGGTGGAAGCCTCATCCCTGGAGGTTTTTGCAGCCAGGCTGGATGTGGCTGTGAGCAACCTGATGTAGTGTGAGGTGTCCCTGCCCATGGCAGGGGTGTTGGAACTGAATGATCCTTGAGGTCCCTTCCAAGCCTGACCATTCTATGACTCTATGAAGAACACATCAATTTCCCCCCCTTCCTTTCCAGTTTCAGTTTCTGTGCAGTTCCTTGAGCTTTCAAACTGCAGTACTTTTCTGGCTAATGCTGGTTTGTTTGTTTGTTTTGCATCCTTCACACTTTAAAGTTACAAATCAGGGCAGGCAAGTTGAACTTTCACAGAAGTGGATGGTAAATATTGCCACCAGACAGGAATGTTCTGTGAAGGTTTCAAGGCTGTGCTGTAGCTGCTCTGATGATGACAGAAAAAGAGAATGTGAATTTTAGATGCTTTTTATTTGCCTTCTGTTGTGTTGAGCTTTTTTTAACCTGAAAGGGTCACATTCTCAAGCTTTTTTCCCTCCCCCCCTGCTATTTCAGTAGGGGAGGCTTTGAGAACAAATGAACAGTTGAGCCACACAGATAAGTTTGCAGTACTATAGTAAAAAAAAAAGAAAAAAAAAAAAGGAAAAAGGCAGAGTAATTATATTTAACTTGCTCTTAATCTCACAGTAGTATAGCACAAATGCCTTCAAAATGTATCTTGGTTCCTGGCATGAACACAAATATATGAATCAACATATTTCAAAGAAAATAATGACAAATGCTTCTGCAGGTGTAGGCTGCTGCTTAGGAAAAAGAGCATCTCAGACTTGCCTACTGCTTCCCCTAGTCCTTGATTCTCAAAGGTATGGGGAGAAAAGAATAAAAAAATCCACTTAGATCTTAAAGAAATGTAATGGTGAGGATATAATATGGATCACAGGAGACAGGGGTTGGAAGGGACCTCCAAAGAGCATTGAGTCCAATCCCCCTGCCACAGAATCCAGCACAGGTTGCACAGGAACACATCCAGACAGGGCTTGAAAGTCTCCAGAGAAGGAGACTCCACAACCCCCCGGGCAGCCTCTTCCAGTGCTCTGTAACCCTCACAGTGAAGAAGTTCCTCCTCATGTTGAGGTGGAACCTCCTGTGCTGTAGTTTCTATCCATTGCCCCTTGTGCTATCACAGGGTGCAATTGAGCAGAGCCTGTCCCCTCCCTCTTGACACCCAGTCCTCAGGTATTTATAAACATTTATTAAATCCCCTCTCGGTCTTCTCCAGACTAAACAGCCCCAGGTCCCTCACAGGGCAGTGCTCCAGTCTCTTAATCATCCTGGTAGCTTTCCTTTGGACTCTGTCAAGTAGATCCCTGTCCCTCTTGAACTCTTATTATTGCTATTGAACTCCTATTATTCAATCTCCTATTACTGCTGCCTGCAGTGAAGGTTTACTTCCTTCTCTCATTTCAGTACGTATCATTTCAATACATTTCATTACTCAGTTACTATCTGTTTCAGGAACAGTTTTTACCAGCACATCTCTCTGTTTCAGGAACAGTTTTTACCAGCACCTATCTCTGTTTCAGGAATAGTTTTTACCAGCACCTATCTCTGTTTCAGGAACAGTTTTTACCAGCACCTATCTCTGTTTCAGGAACAGTTTTTACCAGCACCTATCTCTGTTTCAGGAACAGTTTTTGCCAGCACACCTCTCTGTTTCAGGAACAGTTTTTGCCAGCACACCTCTCTGTTTCAGGAACAGTTTTTACCAGCACCTCTCTCTGTTTCAGGAACAGTTTTTACCTGCACCTATCTCTGTTTCAGGAACAGTTTTTACCTGCACCTCTCTCTGTTTCAGGAACAGTTTTTGCCAGCACACCTCTCTGTTTCAGGAACAGTTTTTGCCAGCACACCTCTCTGTTTCAGGAACAGTTTTTGCCAGCACACCTCTCTGTTTCAGGAACAGTTTTTACAGCGCTTTCAGTCCAGCACTGCTGTATTTGTCATTACAAATTTACTTTCACTTTTGAGGTATTCAAGCTGAAATAGCTAAATAAGAATTGAAACCAAGACACAGTGTGACTTTGGGGGAAACTTCACAGCTTTGGGGATAACAGTACAAGCTGTCAGAACAGTATGATGCCAAAAAAAGTCAGCTAGCAAAAGAGACTTGAGAACAAGTTGGTTTCTCCCACATGGGAAAGTAATCTGTCCCACTGAACCAACTCCCTCTCAGACTACCGAGAGGGGAAACAAGGATCCCGTGAGAGAAATCTTAGGAGTTCTCAGAAACTGAAGTTACAGAAGAGCTAGTTGATCAGAAAAGGCAATTTCAGTGCTTCACAACCAGTGGAAACCTCCCCGAGCCCCAGCCACACAACCCCCTGCCCAGAGCTTACGTTGCTGGAAGGCAGAGAGAAGGGAGACAGCCGCGAGCAAAACTGAACCGCCAGCCATGTTCCCGGCAGCTTCCGTGTGTGAGCAGGGGGTGTGCAGGAGGGGAGGGCAAGAAGGAAAATCAACAGGTGGGACAATTACCTTGCTTTGCAGCACTGCCACAAAGGCCTGCCTCAGCAAGCAAACGGCAGTGCTTTGGAAGAGTGCAAAAAACGATGGCCGTTTTTCATTCCGGGGAAAGCTCAAGCGCTGCCAGCCAGCCCTGCCTGCTTCTTGCCTGTGTGAAAGCACAGAGGGAACAAAACCAGCCTCCGGGGATTCAGCTGTTCTTTCATGTCTTACGTTTCAGTTGCAGTCTCTCTGGGGGGTGGAGATGTTTTGTTGTGTGTTTGTCGAGGGTCCAGCGTGGCGAGGTCTGCGTCCATCACTGGGCGCAGCCCTGGAAAGCAGCAGGCGCAGAGGGTCCAAGGGGAAAGTGGAGCTTTGTGCCAAGCCCACACTTGATTTAGGAGGTTTGCTGAACTTGTGCAGCTGAGACTCCCGTGGGTGACAGGACAGCCACTTTACAAGTAGCCAGCACTGCAGAAAGGAATCGTTCAGCGTGGTTCAAAGGGTAAAACATCTGAGAAAGACAGACATTTCTCCCCTGATTTTACTGCACTTCCTATAGCTTATGCCTAGTCCTAAAACTGGGAGAGATTCTCTCAAGGAACATTTTCTCATCAGCTAGCCCTGACTAACAGGAAGCTTCATGTCATTAGCTTTTTATGATCCCATAAGACCACTGGAACAAAAGCAGTGTAATGTTTGTTGTGACTCCAGGATTATCTTTCCCACTTTGCCTCCAGCTGATGTGTCAACGTGGGATATATATATTTTTTTTTCTTTTACTTTAGTCAAATTTGCTAATTTCAAAGGCTAAAATAAAAAAAGAATTTGAATCTGTTCTTTTTATCTTGCCAAATTTTAAAAGGTTAATTCTTGGGTATTAATTCAATATATTGTTCTTTCTAAAGCTTGGAAGAACAGAATATACTGCGATAGATATACTTGTGCTTAGTAACTCTTTAATTGCTGATTCTTGTGCTTTAACTGCTGCTGCTGTTGTAGTGTGAGCTGTTTCTTCTGCCCACACAGTCTCTCTGTTTGGAGGGGCTGGCTCAGAAGTGTTTAAAATATTGACACCCTGCTGCTAAAGAGAAGTGAAGGAAAACTCTGACACAGCTGGTCATTTGAGAAGTTAAAACCACAAGAGCTAAACATTTTAAGGGCAGCTGACATTGAAGTTCTGGGTTTGGGGGGATTTTTTTCTGACTTTATTCAAAGGATGTGAACTTCCAAATGAGAATAGACATGCAAAAGGCAGCAAAGATTGATTTCAAAGTAGGCAGGGATACAATTTAGGGCAGAGGTTTAAATCCACAGAAATCTTGTGAGTTACATGTCCATTAGGATAGGATTTTGCTTAAAACTCTGTTCACTTTCCACTGGTAGCAGAGAGTTTGCAATTGCCTATAGATTTATGCTTTTAGGCATAAGTAGTCCACAGCCAGCATTAGGAACAGGATAGGAATAGGAAGCTGAGCCATCTACAAACAAGGTTGGGGTTATTTATGACTGTAGAAGTACAGTGGTACCTCAGATGCCCAGTTTTATGATGTGTATAAGCCCCAATATTTAAAGAGATGCCAGGACCAACCAAGAGATTCCTCCAGTTATGTCAGGACATTTTGACAGCTTGTCTGCGGCTTATTTTTCAGCTTGCTCCTGAAGATTGCATTTTCATTTTGCATTTCCTTCACTTGCAGGTATTCCATGTGTGCTTTGCTTCTCTCTGCTGATGTCAACGCAGGTGTTTTCTGCAGCTGTCTCCAAAGCAAGGATAGAGGCTCTGAGCAGTGAAATGTGAGGTGAAGCCAGAGGTACTGCTGGTATCTTAGAAGACTTGGATCTTTCCTTTTTGGAAATGTTGGTATTTTGTTGCTGCACCATACTTTGTGTGTGTGTTCTACAGGGAAAAGAAGTTTCTCTAACCTTAATGTACAGCACTGGAAACGAAGGGTAGGGACAGGACTTGCTGGGTTTATGCAGCAGCTGTGTGTCAGAGCTGGACATCTGCACAGCCCCAGGACTGAAGGCAAATTAGTGATCTTGCCTCTTCCTGACCTGTGCATCCCTAGCAGACCTCCCAAGGAGGCTGGCTCCTCTGTCTGTAGAGAAGCTCCTACTGACCAGCAGCAGTGAAGGCAAATCCCAGCAGGGTGACAGAACTGCTGTCAGGAGAGAGCAAATGGTTGGGGTAGTGAGACCCTAAGTGTGAAACCAGATTGATCAAATAAGCTCTTTTAATGGAGTTACACTGGCAGAGCTGCTCAGTTCTTGTCTCTGGAAGAGCTGAAAAGGGCTTTGTAAAGGGCAGTGTTCAGTCTCTGCTGGGGTGTAAATTCTTCGTGTCCAGCCACAAGTGGAAGTGCAACATCTTGCATTTTATAACACCTGCTAGAAGACAGGCTCTGAAGAACAGAGAGGGTCCTCTGGCAGGGAGGGAAAACATATCTGGACTCTCAGATATTTCACTGGGAACATTCATAGGGTAAAACAAGGCTATTAGAATGTGTGAGGCTGGCTCATGTATCAAAAGCACTTTAGCTACAGCAGTAACAGTAGTGAGCTCTGCAGTTTATTCAATATATGACAGAGAACCTGGACCTATGTGGCACTGGCTCATACTCAGGCTTTAATCTTACCAGAACTATGAAACAGCTGAAAGAGGAAGAAAATATGTTTGTTCCTTCAAATGCTTCTACTTCTACCTCCTAAATACCAGTTGTAACCGCTGTCTGCTGTTGTTTCATCTATATCTCATCAATGTCTATCTGAAGGGTGGGTGTCAAGTGGAGGGGGCCAGGCTCTTTTTGGTGGTTCCCAGTGATAAGACAAGGAACAATGGGTTCAGACTAGAACACAGAAGATTTCACCTCAACATGAGGAGAAACTCCTTTACAGTGAGGGTGACAGAGCCCTGGAACAGGCTGCTCAGGGAGGTTGTGGAGTCTCCTTCTCTGGACACATTCAAAACCCACCTGGATGTGTTCCGGCATGGACTACCCTAAGTGATCCTGCTCTGGCAGGGGGGTTGGACCTGATGATCTCTTGAGGTCCCTTCCAACTGTGGTACTTTGCATAGGGCCTCAGAGGAAGGATGAACAACCCATTTCTATCCAGCTCATTTTAAAGCCTGTTGTTCAGAGTTCCCTGCTTTGTGGCAGTGCTACCAAATGATAAAACAGATCGTCATTTCCCATCCTCATCCTCTGGACACTGGTGGCGTGAGATCAGATTATTTTTGTCGTGGTGGTAGAGCAGATTTCAATGAATTAAACAGAGCCAGAGGTTCAGATTCTTCCTTGATCTGCAGCTTTATATCACCTCCATCAATATTGGATATAAGTCAGGAAAGAATTGGTTCATGCTGTTCTCATCTGAGCCTACAAAAGATTTATGTGCTCAAACTCCCATCAGTGTTAACGTGAGTTGCTGTATGCACATAAATTCCCACATGCCCACAGGCCTCTTGGATTTCCTTCTGGCTTTCAGGTATCAGTACACTTCCCTCCCCCCTCTTTCCCCTTCCCCCCCCCCCCCCTTTGCATATTGCAAGAACATTTCTGGGATGCAATTCAGGCTCTGTGATAGAGCATATTTTTTACATATGTAGATAAAACATAAACCATTGCATAATATTTCTCTGTAATCTTAGCAGGCTTTCAAAGAACCAGCAAAAAGAGGAGTTGGAGATTATGGCAAGAAGCACCTGCCTGTAATTACAATGTGGGGTTGGGTTTTGTCAAACTGGTGCTTTTATGTGAAAAGAATGAAGGAAAGGGAAGGAAAAAGGAAAGGGAAGGGGAAAGGAAAGGAAAAAGGAAAGGGAAAAGGAAAGGGAAGGGGAAAGGAAAGGAAAAAGAAAAGGGGAAAGGAAAGGGAAAAGGAAAGGGAAGGGGAAAGGAAAGGAAAAAGAAAAGGGGAAAGGAAAGGGAAAAGGAAAGGGAAGGGGAAAGGAAAGGAAAAAGAAAAGGGGAAAGGAAAGGGAAAAGGGAAGGGAAGGGGAAAGGAAAGGAAAAAGGAAAAGGGGAAAGGAAAGGGAAAAGGAAAGGGAAGGGGAAAGGAAAGGAAAAAGGACAAGGGGAAAGGAAAGGAAAAGGAAAGGGAAAGGAAAGGGAAGGGGAAAGGAAAGGGAAAAAGGAAAGGGAAAGGAAAGGGAAGGGGAAAGGAAAGGAAAAGGAAAAGGGGAAAGGAAAGGGAAAAGGAAAGGGGAAAGGAAAGGAAAAAGAAAAGGGGAAAGGAAAGGGGAAAGGAAAGGAAAAAGAAAAGGGGAAAGGAAAGGGGAAAGGAAAGGGAAGGGGAAAGGAAAGGGAAAAGGAAAGGGAAGGGGAAAGGAAAGGGAAAAGGAAAGGGAAGGGGAAAGGAAAGGGAAAAGGAAAGGGAAGGGGAAAGGAAAGGGAAAAGGAAAGGGGAAAGGAAAGGGAAAAGGAAAGGGAAGGGGAAAGGAAAGGGAAAAGGAAAGGGAAGGGGAAAGGAAAGGGAAAAGGAAAGGGAAGGGGAAAGGAAAGGGAAAAGGAAAGGAAGGAAAGAAAGGGAAAGGAAAGGGAAGGGGAAAGGAAAGGAAAAGGAAAGGGAAGGGAAAGGAAAGGGAAAAGGAAAGGGAAGGGAAAGGAAAGGGAAAAGGAAAGGGAAGGGGAAAGGAAAGGGAAAAGGAAAGGGAAGGGGAAAGGAAAGGGAAAGGAAAGGAAAGGGGAAAGGAAAGGAAAAGGAAAAGGGGAAAGGAAAGGGAAGGGGAAAGGAAAGGAAAAGAAAAGGGAAAGGAAAGGGAAGGGGAAAGGAAAGGAAAAGGAAAAGGGGAAAGGAAAGGGAAAGGAAAGGGGAAAGGAAAGGAAAAGGAAAAGGGAAAGGGAAAGGAAGGGGAAAGGAAAGGGAAAGGAAAAGGGAAAGGAAAGGGAAGGGGAAAGGAAAGGAAAAAGAAAGGGGAAAGGAAAGGGAAAAGGAAAGGGAAGGGGAAAGGAAAGGAAAAAGAAAAGGGGAAAGGAAAGGAAAAAGAAAAGGGGAAAGGAAAGGGAAGGGGAAAGGAAAGGAAAAAGAAAAGGGGAAAGGAAAGGGAAGGGGAAAGGAAAGGGAAAGGAAAGGAAAGGAAAGGGAAGGGGAAAGGAAAGGAAAAAGAAAAGGGGAAAGGAAAGGGAAGGGGAAAGGAAAGGAAAGAGAAAAGGGGAAAGGAAAGGGAAGGGGAAAGGAAAGGAAAAAGAAAAGGGGAAAGGAAAGGGAAGGGGAAAGGAAAGGAAAAGAAAAGGGAAAGGAAAGGGAAGGGAAAGGAAAGGAAAAGAAAAGGGAAAGGAAAGGGAAGGGGAAAGGAAAGGAAAAAGAAAAGGGGAAAGGAAAGGGAAGGGGAAAGGAAAGGAAAAGAAAAGGGGAAAGGAAAGGGAAAGGAAAGGGAAGGGGAAAGGAAAGGAAAGGGGAAAGGAAAGGGAAAAGGAAAGGGAAGGGGAAAGGAAAGGAAAAGAAAAGGGAAAGGAAAGGGAAAGGAAAGGGAAGGGGAAAGGAAAGGAAAAAGAAAAGGGGAAAGGAAAGGGGAAAGGAAAGGGAAGGGGAAAGGAAAGGAAAAAGAAAAGGGGAAAGGAAAGGGAAAAGGAAAGGGAAGGGGAAAGGAAAGGAAAAAGAAAAGGGGAAAGGGAAGGGGAAAGGAAAGGAAAAAGAAAAGGGGAAAGGAAAGGGAAAGGAAGGGAAAGGAAAGGAAAAAGAAAAGGGGAAAGGAAAGGGAAGGGGAAAGGAAAGGAAAAAGAAAGGAAAGGAAAGGGAAGGGAAAGGAAAGGAAAGAAAGGAAAGGAAAGGGAAGGGAAGGAAAGGAAAGAAAGGGAACAGTAAAGGGAACGGCCCTGTCCCTGACACCGTGCCCGTCCCGGCCTGCCAGCCGTACCCGCCCGTGCCACGGCCCTGCCTGTCACGTCCCTGTCCCCTCCCCTTTCCCGGCCCGTCCGTCCCGTCCCTTCCCCGCCCCTTTCCCTGCCCTTCCTTCCCTTCCCTTCCCCCGTCCCTTCCCGCCCTTCCCCTTCCCCTTCCCTTCCCCCGTCCCTTTCCCTCCCGTTCCCTTCCCTTCCCTGCCCCTTCCCCTTCCCTTCCCTTCCCTGTCCCTTCCCCTCCCTTCCCGCCCTTCCCCTGTCCCTTCCCTTCCCTTCCCTTCCCTTCCCTTCCCTTCCCTTCCCCCCTCCCCTGTCCCTTCCCTTCCCTTCCCTTCCCTTCCCTGCCCCCTTGCCCTTCCCCTTCCCTTCCCTGCCCTTCCCTTCCCTGCCCTTCCCTTCCCTTCCCTTCCCTGTCCCGTCCCTTCCCCGTTCCCTTCCCTGCCCTTCCCCTTTCCCTTCCCTTCCCCTTCCCTTCCCTTCCCCTGCCCTTCCCTTCCCTGTCCCTTCCCTTCCCGCCCTTCCCCTTCCCTTCCCTGTCCCCTTCCCTTCCCTTCCCTTCCCCTCCCTTGCCCTCCCTTCCCCTCCCCTTCCCTTCCCTTTCCCTTCCCTTCCCCCTCCCCTTCCCTTCCCTTTCCCTTCCCTTCCCCTTCCCTTCCTTCCCTTCCCCTTCCCCTCCCTTCCCCTTTCCCTTCCCTTCCTTCCCTTCCCTTCCCTCCCTTCCCCTTCCCTTCCCTTCCCTTTCCTTCCCTTCCCCTCCCCTTCCCTTCCCTTCCCTTCCCCCTTTCCTTCCCTCCCTTCCCCTTCCCCTTCCCTTCCCCTTCCCTTCCCTCCCTTCCCCTTTCCCCTTCCCTTCCCCTTCCCTTCCCTTCCCTTCCCCTTCCCCTTTCCCTTCCCTTCCCTTCCCTTCCCTTCCCCCCTTCCCTTCCCTTCCCTTTCCCCTTCCCTTCCCTTCCCTCCCCCTTTCCCTTCCCTTCCCCTCCCTTCCCCTTCCCTTCCCTTCCCCTTCCCCTTCCCTTCCCTTCCCTCTCCTCCCCTTCCCTTCCCTTCCCTTCCCTTCCCTTCCCCTTCCCTTCCTTCCCTCCCTTCCCTTCCCTTCCCTTCCCCTCCCTTTCCCTTCCCCTTCCTTCCCTTCCCTTCCCCCTTCCCCTTTCCCTTCCCTTCCCCTTCCCTTCCCTTCCCTCCCTTCCTTCCCCTTCCCTTCCCTTCCCTTCCCTTTCCCTTCCTCCTTTCCCTTCCCTTCCCTCCCTTCCCCTTCCCTTCCCTTCCTTCCCTTCCCTTCCCCCTCCCTTTCCCTTCCCTTCCCCTTCCCTTCCTTCCCTTCTTCCTTCCCTTTCCCTCCCCTTCCTTCCCTTCCCTTCCCTTCCCCTCCTCCTTCCCTTCCCTTCCCCTTCCCTTCCTCCCTTCCCTTCCCCTCCCTTTCCCTTCCCTTTCCCCTCCCTTCCCTTCCCTTTCCTCCCTTCCCTTCCCTTCCCCTTCCCTTCCCCTTCCCTTCCTTTCCCTTCCTCTTCCCTTCCTTTCCCTCCCTTTCCTTCCCTTCCCTTCCCTTCCCTTCCTTCCCTTCCTTTCCCCTTCCCTTCCCTTCCCTTTCCTCCCTTCCCTTTCCCTTCCCTTCCCTCCCTTCCCTTTCCCTTCCCTTTCCCTTCCCTTCCCCTCCCCTTCCCTTCCCTTCCTTCCCTTTCCCTTCCCTTTCCCTTCCCTTCCCTTCCCTTTCCCTTCCCTTCCCTTCCCTTCCTTCCCTTCCCTTCCCCTTCCCTTCCCTTTCCCTTCCCTTCCCTTCCCTTCCCTTCCTTTCCCTTCCCTTCCTTCCCTTTCCTTTCCCTTCCCTTCCCTTCCTTTCCCTTCCCTTCCCCTTCCCTTCCTTTCCTTCCCTTCCCTTTCCCTTCCCTTTCCCTTCCCTTCCCCTTCCCTTCCCTTTCCCCTTCCCTTTCCTTCCCTTTCCCTCCTTCCCTTTCCCTTCCCTTTCCCTTCCCTTTCCCTTCCTTTCCTTCCCTTCCTTCCCTTCCCTTCCCTTTCCTTCCCTTCCCTTCCCTTCCCTTCCCCTTCCCTTCCTTCCCTTCCCTTTCCCCTTCCCTTCCTTCCCTTCCTTCCCCTTCCCTTCCTTCCCTTCCCTTCCCTTCCCTTCCTTCCCTTCCCTTCCCCTTCCCTTCCTTTCCCTTCCCTTTCCCTTCCTTCCCTCCTTCCCTTCCCTTCCCTTCCCTTCCTTCCTTCCCTTCCCTTCCTCCTTTCCCTTCCTTCCCCTTCCCTTCCCTTCCCTTTCCCTTCCCTTCCTTCCCTTCCCTTCCCCTTCCCTTCCTTCCCTTTCCCTTCCTCCTTCCCTTCCCTTCCCTTCCCTTCCCCTTCCTTTCCCTTCCCTTCCCCTTCCCTTCCTTTCCCTTCCCTTTCCCCTTCCCTTCCTTTCCCTTCCCTTCCCCTTCCCTTTTCCCTTCCCTTCCCCTTCCCTTCCTTTCCCTTCCTCCTTCCCCTTCCTTCCCTTCCTTCCCTTTCCCTTCCCTTCCCTTCCCTTCCCTTCCCTTCCTTCCCTTCCCTTCCCTTCCCTTCCCTTCCCTTCCCTCCCCTTCCCTTCCCTTCCCTTCCCTTCCCTTTCCCTTCCCTTCCCTTCCCTTCCCCTTCCCTTCCCTTCCTTTCCCTTCCCTTCCTTCCCTTTCCCTTTCCCTTCCCTTTCCCTTCCCTTTCCCCTTCCCTTCCTTTCCCTTCCCTTCCCCTTCCCTTTCCCTTCCCTTCCCTTCCCTTTCCCTTCCTTCCCTTCCCTTCCCTTCCTTCCTTCCCTTTCCCTTCCCTTCCCTTCCCTTCCCTTCCCCTTCCCTTCCTTTCCCTTCCCTTCCCTTCCCTTCCTTCCTTTCCCTTCCCTTCCTTCCCTTCCCTTCCCTTTCCTCCCTTTCCCTTCCTCCTTCCCTTTCCCTTCCCTTCCTTCCCTTCCCTTCCCCTTCCCTTCCTCTTCCTTCCCTTCCCTTCCCTTCCTTCCCTTCTCCTTCCCCTTCCCTTCCCTTCCTTCCCTTCCCTTCCTTCCCCTTCCCTTCCTTCCCTTCCCCTTCCCTTCCCTTCCTCCTTTCCCTTCCCTTCCTCCTTCCCTTCCCTTCCCTTCCCTTCCCTTTCCTTCCCCTTCCCTTCCCTTCCCTTCCCTTCCCTTCCCTTCCTTCCCTTCCCTTTCCCTTCCCTTCCTTCCTTCCCCTTCCCTTCCCCTTCCTTCCCTTCCCTTCCTTTCCCTTCCTCCCTTCCCTTCCCTTCCCTTTCCCTTCCCTTCCCCTTCCCTTCCCTCCTTCCCTTCCTTCCTCCTTCCCTTCCCTTCCCTTCCCTTCCCTCCTTCCCTTCCCTTCCCTTCCCTTCCCCTTCCCTTTCCTTCCCTTCCTTCCCTTCCCTTCCTTTCCCTTCCTTCCCCTTCCCTTCCCTTCCCTTCCCTTCCCCTTCCTTCCCTTTCCCTTCCCCTTCCCTTCCCTTCCCTTCCTTCCCCTTCCCTTCCTTCCCTTCCCTTTCCCTTCCCTTCCCTTCCCTTCCTCCCTTCCTCCTTCCCTTCCCTTCCCTTCCCTTCCCCTTCCCTTCCCTTCCTCCTTCCCTTCCCTTCCTTCCCTTCCCTTCCCTTCCCTTCCCCTTCCCTTCCCTTCCCTTTCCCTTCCCTTCCTTCCCCTTCCTTCCCTTCCCTTCCCTTCCCTTCCCTTCCCTTCCCTTCCCTTCCTTTCCCTTCCCTTCCCTTCCCTTCCCTTTCCTTCCCTTCCCTTCCCCTTCCCTTCCCTTCCCCTTCCCTTCCCTTCCTTCCCCTTCCCTTCCCTTCCCTTCCTTCCCTTCCCCTTCCTCCTTCCCTTCCCTTCCCTTCCCTTCCCCTTCCCTTCCTTCCCTTCCCTTCCCTTCCCTTCCCTTCCTTCCCTTCCCTTCCCTTCCCTTCCCCTTCCTTCCCTTCCCCTTCCCTTCCCTTCCCTTCCCTTCCTTCCCTTCCCTTCCCTTCCCTTCCCTTTCCCTTCCTTCCTTCCCTCCCTTCCCTTTCCCTTCCCTTCCCTCCTTCCCTTTCCTCCCTTCCCTTCCCTTCCCTTTCCCTTCCTTCCCCTTCCTTCCTTTCCCTTCCCTTCCCCTTCCCTTCCCTTCCCTTCCTTCCCCTTTCCCTTCCTCCTTCCCTTCCCTTCCCTTCCCCTTCCCTTCCCTTCCCCTTCCCTTCCCTTTCCCTTCCCTTCCCTTCCCCTTCCCTTCCCTTCCCTTCCTTCCCCTTCCCTTCCCTTCCCTTCCCCTTCCCTTCCCTTCCCTTCCCTTCCCCTTCCCTTCCTTTCCTTCCCTTCCCCTTCCCTTTCCCTTCCTTCCCCTTCCCTTCCCTTCCCCTTCCTTCCCTTCCCTTCCCTTCCCCTTCCTTCCCTTCCTTTCCCTTCCCTTCCCTTCCCTTCCCTTCCCCTTCCCTTCCCTTCCCTTCCCTTTCCCTTCCCTTCCCTTCCCTTCCCTTCCCCTTCCCTTCCCTTCCCTTCCCTTCCTTCCCTTTCCCTTCCCTTCCTTCCCTTCCCTTCCCTTCCTTCCCTTCCCTTCCCTTCCCTTCCCTTCCCTTCCCTTCCCTTCCCTTCCCTTCCTTCCCTTTCCCTTCCCTTCCCCTTCCCTTCCCTTCCCTTCCCTTTCCCTTCCTCCTTCCCTTCCCTTCCCTTCCTTCCCTTCCCTTCCCTTCCCTTTCCCTTCCTTCCCTTCCCCTTCCCTTCCTCCTTCCCTTCCCTTCCCTCCCTTCCCTTCCCTTCCCTTCCCTTCCCCTTCCCTTCCTTTCCCTTCCCTTCCTCCTTCCCTTCCTTCCCTTCCTCTTCCCTTCCCTTCCTTTCCCTTCCCTTCCCTTCCCCTTCCCTTCCCTTCCCTTCCCTTCCCCTTCCTTTCCCTTCCCTTCCCTTCCCTTCCCTTCCCTTCCCCTTCCCTTCCTTCCCTTCCCTTCCCTTCCCTTCCCTTCCCTTTCCCTTCCTTCCCTTCCCTTTCCCTTCCCTTCCCTTCCCCTTCCTTCCCTTCCCTTTCCTCCTTCCCTTCCCTTCCTTCCCTTCCTCCTTCCCTTCCCTTCCCTTTCCTCCTTCCCTTCCCTTTCCCTTCCTTCCCTTCCTTCCCTTCCTTCCCTTCCCTTTCCCTTCCCTTCCCTTCCTTTCCCTTCCCTTCCTTCCCTTCCCTTCCTTCCCTTCCCTTCCTTCCCTTCCCTTCCTTCCCTTCCCTTCCCTTCCCTTCCCTTCCCTTCCCTTCCCTTCCCTTCCCTTCCCTTCCCTTCCCTTCCCTTCCCTTCCCTTCCCTTTCCTTCCTTCCCTTCCTCTTCCCTTCCCCTTCCCTTCCCTTCCCTTTCCTCCTTCCCTTTCCCTTCCCTTCCCCTTCCCTTCCCTTCCCTTCCTTCCCTTCCCTTCCTCCTTCCCTTCCCTTCCTTTCCCCTTCCCTTCCCTTCCTTCCCTTCCCTTCCCTTCCTTCCCTTCCCTTCCCTTCCTTTCCCTTCCCTTCCCTTCCTTCCCTTCCCTTCCTTCCCTTCCCTTCCCTTCCTTCCCTTTCCCTTCCCTTTCCCCTTCCCTTCCCTTCCCTTCCCTTCCCCTTCCCTTCCCTTCCCTTCCTTCCCCTTTCCCTTCCCTTCCCTTCCCTTTCCCCTTCCCTTCCCTTCCCTTCCTTCCTTCCCTTTCCCTTCCCTTTCCCTTCCTTTCCCTTCCCTTCCCTTCCCTTCCCTTCCTTCCCTTCCCTTCCCCTTCCCTTCCCTTCCCTTCCCTTCCCTTCCCTTCCCTTTCCCTTCCTTCCCCTTCCCTTCCCTTTCCCTTCCCTTCCCCTTCCCTTCCCCTTCCCTTCCCTTCCTTCCCTTCCCTTCCCTTCCCCTTCCCTTCCCTTCCTTCCCTTCCCCTTCCCTTCCTTTCCTTCCCTTTCCCTTCCCCTTCCCTTCCCTTCCTTCCTTTCCCTTCCCCTTCCCTTCCCTTCCTTTCCCTTCCCTTACCTTTTCCCTCCCTTTCCCTTCCCTTCCCTTCCCTTCCCTTCCCCTTCCCTTCCCTTCCCTTTCCCTTCCCTTCCCTTCCCTTTCCCTTCCCTTCCCTTCCCTTCCCCTTCCCTTTCCCTTCCCTTCCTTCCCCCTTCCCTTCCCTTCCCTTCCCCTTCCCTTTCCCTTCCCTTTCCCTTCCCTTCCCTTCCCTTCCCCTTCCCTTCCCTTCCTCCCTTCCCTTCCCTTCCCTTCCTTCCCCTTCCCTTCCTTTCCCTTCCCTTCCCTTCCCTTCCCCTTCCCTTTCCCTTCCCTTCCCTTCCTTCCCTTCCCTTCCCTTTCCCTTCCCTTCCTTCCCTTCCCTTTCCCTTCCCTTTCCCTTCCCTTCCCTTTCCCTTCCCTTCCCTTCCCTTCCCCCTTTCCCTTCCCTTCCCTTCCCTTCCCTTCCTTTCCCCTTCCCTTCCCTTCCCTTCCTTCCCTTCCCTTCCCTTCCCTTTCCTTCCCTTTCCCTTCCCTTCCCTTCCTTTCCCTTCCTTCCCTTCCCTTCCCTTCCCTTCCTTCCCTTCCCTTTCCCTTCCCTTCCCTTCCCTTCCTTCCCTTCCCTTCCCTTCCTTCCCTTTCCCCTTCCCTTTCCCTTCCCTTCCTTCCCTTCCCTTCCCTTCCCTTTCCCTTCCCTTCCCTTCCCTTCCCCTTCCCTTTCCCTTCCCTTCCCTTCCCTTTCCCCTTCCCTTTCCTTCCCTTCCCTTCCCCTGTCCCTTCCCTTCCCTTCTTCCCTTTCCTTTTCCCTTCCCTTTCCCCTTCCCTTTCCCTTCCTTTTCCCTTCCCCTTCCCTCCCTTCCCCTTCCCTTCCCCTTCCCTTCCTTTCCCTTCCCTTCCCCTTCCCTTTCCCTTCCCTTCCCCCTCCCCTTCCCTTCCCTTCCCCTTCCCTTCCGTCCCTCCCTCCCCCCAACCCCCTCCCCTCACCCCTCCCCTATCAACAAACCAACCCCATACAACCCCATATCATCACCTGTTCTCAGCTCTGAGCTGCTCAGAAGTGCAGTGGCTTGGGAGCAGTTGTCCGAACCCCATCAGGAAAATGGTGCACAGGCAAGCACACCTCCACTGCCCTGTGGTGATCAGGGAACACCTGGGGCACAGAGGCTCAAGATTCCTCACTTCCCACGTCTCAGACCTTCTCCTAACCTGAAAGATTCTGGAACAAGCGGTGACTTTCGAGGGAGGAGGCACAGCCTAAGACAAGAAGGGAATTCTGCCAACCCTGCCTCTGCCATTCAGCAGAAGAGGAAACGCAGCACACGAAATGATTTCCCATTCCTTCCTTTGGCTTTCCCTGTGAGAGATTTGCTGTGTGCTGCAAAAGCTGCCAGCCTGAAGAAGGGATGTGGTGGGCCTCTCAGTCACATAATGTCTGAGGAGAGACTCAGGCGAAGCCCCGTTTCTTTTGTCAGTTCCTGTGATTATGCCTGGAGATTAGAAGCAGCCCTCCCAGACTCTTCACCCTGTGGAAATCAGTGTGGTTTACACTCCGTGCCTGGCTCCCAGGCTAAAGGTGCTGTGGCCCAACATGATCATCTTGCCTGCCTGCCTGGCTAATGCAGGTTGGCAGCATTTCAGCAACGAGTAACAACTCATTAATAAGTGCTGGGAGCTGGGAGGCAGGGCTGCTTCCAGGCGTTAGAGTGCTTCCTGCACCGCGCAGTCCCGCCGGTGCTGCCTCCCTATCTCCGGTTTGCA
Source organism: Indicator indicator (assembly GCF_027791375.1). Lineage (NCBI taxonomy): Eukaryota > Metazoa > Chordata > Aves > Piciformes > Indicatoridae > Indicator > Indicator indicator. Next base: position 12,535,452 of record NC_072034.1, on the reverse strand, counting down.
GCAGGGAGTCTTGGGAGAACCAAGGGCTGGCCTGGGAGATGCAGATCCTGCACGACTCATGTCTGGATCAAAAGGAGCTTTAAAGATTTTCCTGTCACTATTGACCAACTGGAAGCAGATCCGCAGGCCGGCGTGGCTGCTCTGATATCTGGAATGCAGGGGGTTAGTGGAGATTCGGCAGGAGAACTGCAGAGGCGTTGGCTGTGCATCTCTTGTCTCCCCTCACAACACCCAGCAGGGCTGTGACCACGTAGCACTTGCTGGTTTTTCACTTGCTAAGCTTGGATAGAGAGCTGGCTTGAGAGCAGCCCTGAAGAAAAGGACCTGGGTGTGCTGGTGGATGAGAAGCTGAACACGAGCCAGCAGTGAGCACTTGCAGCCCAGAAAGCCAATCATATCCTGGGCTGCAGCAAGAGAAGCATAGCCAGCAGGGTGAGGGAGGTGATTCTCCCCCTCTGCTCTGCTCTGGTGAGACCCCACCTGCAGTACTGCATCCAGTTCTGGAGCCTCTATTACAGGAAAGACCTGGAGGTGCTGGAATGTGTCCAGAGAAGGGCCACAAGGATGATCAGAAGGCTGGAGCTCCTCTCCTATGAGGACAGACTGAGAGAGTTGGGATTGTTCAGTCTGGAGAAGAGAAGGCTCTGAGGAGAACTTCTTGTGGGCTTCCAGTATCTGAAGGGGGCTACAAGAAAGCTGGGGAGGGACATTTTAGGGTGTCAGGTAGTGATAGGACTAGGGGGAATGGAACAAAACTAGAAATGGGTAGATTCAGATTGGATGTCAGGAAGAGATTCTTTACGATGAGGGTGGTGAGACACTGGCACAGGTTGCCCAGGGAGGTGGTGGAAGCCTCACCCCTGGAGGTTTTTGCAGCCAGGCTGGATGTGGCTCTGAGCAACCTGATGTAGTGTGTGAGGTGTCCCTTCCCATGGCAGGGGGATTGGAACTGGATGATCCTTGAGGTCCCTTCCAACCCTGACAGTTCTGTGGTTCTATTTCAATTAGCAAACTGCTTCAGCTAGAGGGATTCATTTCATCCCTACAGGAGGAAGTTTAATTTCATCTTTGTGGAAATCGTCTGTGCTTAGGAAGCAGGAGGTAAATTAGGCTCGTGTTCAGCCTTATCTGATGCCCTCAGGTGATAAGGCAGAGCTGAGCATTTGCTCAGGTATCTGGTGAGCCAGCCCCTCCAGCCTGGCCAGCTCTTCAGCTCAGCTTGCCTTACAGTCACAGCTGTCATTTGCTGCCTGCATCTTCAACCTTTCAGAGACACTATTGGTAAATATTGGCACTTGGTGTCAGAGGGATGCTTGCCTCACTCCAGCTACCAGGGGAATCCAGCAGCCCCTGTCATTGTCACAACTGAAAACCTGACAGATTTCCAAAGTGCCTGCTATAGTTACACATTCAGTTGCTCCCAGATTGCTATCAGGTGAGATGCCCAACTCCCTGAGATTCACTTGAAGCATTGCAGGATGTGGCTGTGCTAACAGAGGAGATTAATGGCAGAGACAGGAACCAGAGTGAGAAGCTGGCTGAGTACCTTTGAATTCCAGACTGGCAGGTCACAGAGCACACAGGGACCTTAGTGCCTGCTCCCTGGAGAAAAATAATATAAGCAGCTGATCTTTTGAGTGCTGTATTTACTTGGGCATCTTTGAAAAGGAAAAAACCCTGCAGAGTATCTTCCTTCTACCATGCTCCTCCACCTCTATTTTTACCTCCTGCTTCCTAAGCGCAGACTATTTCCACAAAGATGAAATTAAACTTCCTTCTGTAGGGATGAAATGAATCCCTCCAGCTGAAGCAGTTGGCTAATTGAAATAGAGCCATAGAATCATAGAGTTGTCATGGTTGGAAGGGACCTCAAGGATCATCTAGTTTCCAACCCCCCTGCCATGGGCAGGGACACCTCACACTACATCAGGTTGCTCAGACCCACATCCAGCCTGGCCTTAAAAACCTCCAGGGATGAGGCTTCTACCACCTCCCTGGGCAGCTTCAGTCAAGTCCAACCCTTCCATGCTGGAGAGGAGTTTGATCCAAGCACTGTCAGATCAGCCACACTGTCAGGTCCGTCACTCCATCCTGGCTTGGCTTCTGTCTGTCCCTTCAGCTCCATTCTGCATCCCTCCCCAGTGAGGTTGCCATTGCTCCTCTTGCTCTCCACAGCCCCTCCTCACCAATGAGAGGCTCTGCTCTCAACCCCTCTCCTGCTCACTCACTCCACTCATCTCTGCTCTCCCTTGATGGATGCCAGCTTCAATTCCAGAGTGGCTGTGCGGTAAAGCTGGGAGGCCTGGAAGCTTTGTCTGCTCCTGGGCAGGGGAGGGGGGTCTCTTGGCCCAGGTCTTGTGTTGCTTGGCAACATATTTCTCTCTCCTCTGACAGTCATTTCCCCTCCCAGTGCCTGCTGATGCACACACAACAAATGACAGCAATATTGCAGCTGCAGTTGCTCCTGTCGCTGTTCACTTGTTGTTTATGTTTAGCGCCATGAAAGGATTTGTAAACGGTTCTGCACATCCTTTCTGGATTGAAACAGATATCCTTACATGTTTTTGTGGCAATTCTGCATAATGAATCAATGGTCACTGCATTTCAGGGCACGTGATAGACAGTCCTGTTGTGGTTGCTGGTTCTGGACATTTCTATTTTTTCAGCCCCAAATTGAGGCGTCCAAGGTTTTGTACTCAGAAGTGCAAAACATCCAGTGTCAGGGAGCCTGGCTTAACTGCCTCAGGTTGTGGCTCTCATCTCTAGGTACACAACAAATTCTGCTCTTTCTGCCCCTTTCAAGAGGACATTAAGGCTACCATTAAGATTCCAAAGCAAAAGCATTTCCATAAAGCTGAAAGCTTTTTTTCCTGCTGTCCGAGTCTCCACCTTATCTGTTTGCCCTTTCCTCCTCCACACTAACCACTTCCAGCTTAGTCTTTCCAGTTTGCATTTGTAGATGTGCCAAGGAAGAAATATATCTTCACTTATCTGTGCTGTCTGACCCAGCCCAGCAAGAAAAGCAAACCTCCTGCTCTCTCTGCTCTTACAATGAAAACCCTGCCCAGACCTTTCCTTGCTTGATAGGCTTTTGTGACTCAGGACAGAGCTGGGAAGCTTTCTTTGTGCTGCTGGCTAGTTAAGCCCTGCCAGACCTTCTGCAGGGCCTTGACTCAGCTCTCCATGGGTTTTGTTCCATTTGTGAGCATGGATGGACTCCCTACCTTGTGGCAAAGTCTGCCAGGGGGGGCACAACTTTGCTGTGCAGCGTGGGGATGCTTTGCAGTGACAGAAGCAGTTGTACAACTGCCATTGCCCTCTGCTGGGGCATGCCTGAACTACTGGTGGGTGCCCTCTGCTATCCCAGCCAGAGGAACCCCTTGCATTTCCTGAGTGGAAGCCTCTCTGTTAAGAACTCCCCTCTTTGGGAGCTAAGGCTGCCTGTGTGCAGAGAGGTTGGTTTGTTCCCCAGGTGATAGTCGTGCAGCATCAGCACAGTGAGCAGCACAGGAGCTCACTCAGAAGAGGAATTGCCACCTCACCAGGGCCCATGATGCAGAAAGCCACCTCCAGTGGACAGCAGAGTTTAAAAAGATGGGGTTGAAATTATTTTTCCCCATTCAGTTCCTCCTCTGACTGACCAGCTGAGCTGATTTTAGAGTGGATGTAGCTACAGGGCTGCTTTGATAGTTGGCCACTACACTATTTAGATTGTATCCTTTGCTTTTGTTTGTGTATTTGTGGTCTGTTGGAACTGCTGGCAGAGATGGTTTCTGAGCTCAGCCTGCTCTACATCTACCCCTTCGTGCTGGGTAGAGACAAATTAAGGTCTCAGTCTAAAAGCTCTTGTATGGGGACTGAATCCATTTCAAAATCCATTTTTCAACAGCAGTTTATTAAGGACAGCTTTTATGAAAGAGGTTTTTAGCATAAAGACCTTGGAATGAAGACCATTGTAGCAATGAAGGTCTAGTGGTAAGGTGCTGCCACAGAGAGGTTTAGCTGCAAGGAGGGGGCAGCTGGCATGCTGGTGGGATTGCACCAGTAAAGAAGCAAGATGAAATTATGGTCCAGCTGTTCCTAGAGAACAAGCTCCAAATCATGCTCACTTAGCCTACCTAGGTGGGCTGGTTGCTTAGCAGGGGGTTCTCTGAAATCAGAGAATCACAGAACTGTTTTATCTGGAAAAGACCTCCAAGATCATTGAGTCCAACTGTCAGCCTGACACCACCATGGTCATTAAACCATGTCCCCAAGTGCCATGCCCACAGGTTTCTTGAACACCTCCAGGGATGGTGACTCCACCACCTCCCTGGGCAACCTGTTCCAATGCCTGACCACTCTTGCCATAAAGAAATTTTCCCCAATATCCAACCTAAACCTCCAGGACAAAAGTGATCTGCAGTAATGACCCACCCTCAGCTATTTTCCTGACTCTGCAGTGACCAGGAGGAGAGCATGTTGCTGATGGGGGGGTGTTTGGTTTACTTTGCAGCCCTTCTAAGCCCAGGCTGCTCCACAGTCAGACTGAGAGATCTAAGAGGGGTTCCCAGCTCCTCCCACTGCTGAGTGGATGCAGTAGCTTGCAAACCAGGAGTTTGTGAAGCCCTACAAAGTCACTTGGAGAGAGCTTTGCAGTTCTGGAATGTGCTTAGCCCAGTGGGGGTAATTTTCAGTCTTCTTCAGCTAGCAAACCCCTCTGGGCTTTCTGGTGAAAACCCAAGTGTCAGCTCAAAGCACAACTTGGTAACTCTGATAGAGAGGCTTGCAGGAGTTAAACTAAGTAATGTGGGAGTGCAATTAATAGATACTTTCATTGGTCACCTAACCCTGGGCACTGTCTGGATCAGCTAACATCCTTGTGCTGGCAGAATTGCCTTTCTCAACTCGGGGAGAGGCAGCATCACAGGGTACAGCAAACTGCTGATAAATTAGCAGAGTTTGAGAGTAAAAGCCATTCCAGTTCCAGAATGGCCTTATTACTCTTTGAACAACCCAAATGTAGCTCAATATAGTTCACTTAGCCAGGCCTGAAACAGGGAATGTAGAAATAGGTGGCATTGACTCAGGACGTTTATTTTTAGGTAGCTTTTTCTTTTTTTTTTGTTCTCTTTCTCAGCCTAAGAACTACTTTCATCTTCTTCAGAGGCAGAGTTATAAATATCTTCCATTGAGATCCAGGGCCTCTGACACGAGTGTGTAGTGCTTCTCCCTGCTGTGTGTTGCAATCATATTTCCTTCACTCTTGCCCCACTCTGGCAGAAAAAAGCCCCCTCAGCTCCTAAGATCCATTAGTTATTTTCCTGAGGAGGAAGGGGGAGCTTGTGGGAAACTCCACAGTATGTCTTGTATTGACAGAAAATGCAACATGTCCCATCTCTGCCTGTTGCCAAGCACTTCCTTGGACTTCAGCAGCCTGGTTCTTGTTTGTCTGATCGATACCACGTGCAAACTGCTCCTGTCCTTACTCTCCTTTGCTTTATGGTGTTCTAAACAATGCAGTCCTTGCCCATGACATAGGCACCATGGCCACTTCAGAGTGACCACACGGCGTTTGTCAAGGTGTGTTACAGAAAGGATGATGCAAGTAAGAGTCAAAAGTCTGCCAATGGCAAATTTCCTTCCTGCTCTCCATATTTGTCACAAACCCCAGGCAGACTTGTACCCCAGACTCGTATCTGGAGTATCTAACGTACCCAAGACAGTACATTAGGGGTTGGAAGAGACCTCAAGAGATCATCAGGTCCAACCTCCCTTCTTTTTTGTAATTTGGACTCTGTTCTACTGTTTATATATTAAAAAAAAAAAAAAAAAAACTGGTGTAGTATTTACATTGCGAAGCCAGCAAATGACTTGATACAACCCCATTGCCTTCCCTCTATCACTTGACTGTTGCAGTCTCCTAGCATATTGCAAAAGTGAAGCAAAACCTGGAATTAAAAGACAAATACATGTCTAAAGGCAAAACAAGGCACCAGAATATGGTCCTGATACTACCTGGAACATTATTATTAGGGTGTTGAGCTTACCACAAGAGCCTCTGCCTTCGAGTTGTTACACAGCAGTATCCACTCCCTAATTAATGTCAATGATCTCATAGCCTTGGGGAGGGGTTTGACACAGGGCATAAATTTGCCACAGCTGTAGTTTATAAATGAGCACCACTATTTTATGGTGGTAAGAGACCAGGGCCACTTGGCCTGCTCTCTCCCATATAAAAGTAAAGTGCTGATAATGCATGGGAAGCCTTGTTTGATGCTGGTGGGAGGTACCTCTTGCTGCTAACTGAAATGCAGTTGCCATTTTGGCACCAGACACAGTCAGTACCTTCCCTGCTGTTTCCAAGCTCAGAGTGATTTGATTCCCTTGCTAAACTGAAGAGGTACCCTTCAGTCAAGAGGAGCAGTCTAAGAAGATTTTCCCCTGCTGTAAACCCCTGAGCCTGTGTTTAACATAGCAATGAATTTCCTTAATCAGACTAGGAAGTGGAAGAAAAATGCTGGAGCCTTGCAGTGTCCTAGAAGAGCCTCGCAGTCTCCTAGAAGTGCTTCACAATCTCCTAGAAGAGCCTTGCAGTCTTCTAGAAGAGCCTTGCAGTCTCCATGTGTGCTGTGGATGTCTTCCAAGACAGCTGGCTTTGGCTGAGGAGACACAGACTGAGAGTTCAAACCTGCCCCCCAGCCCCTTGCTCAGCTCCCTGCAGGAGGTAGGTCACTGGGAGCTCGGTTTGCTTCTCTTTGTCTTCTGCAAGTAACCCACAGCACCTGGGGACCCAGGGGGCTGACTGCCAAATATTAGCATATTTTGTCCATGAGTGGTTGGTACCTCAAGAGCCATCCCAATACACTTGTGACCTGCCTGTGTGGCAATCTGCAGCACCATTTACTCAAGCTCCTGAGCCGTGCTCAAGCCTGTCCTCAGATATGTGCATAGCTGCAGGGGGGCAAGGTAGGAGGTGCCTCTTAGCCTGCAGCTCTGCATGGGGTCTCAGGCCCCCTGGCTTCATTAATATTCACTGGTTTAATTGAAGGGATAGGGCCTGTTCTCGCTAAAAATCAGCTTGTCCTCCAATGCCCTCTGGTGACGGGAATTAATTAGATACCACTGCTAGTATCGAATCCAGCTGCAAAACACTGCTGGTATTTTATTCCTAATAAATGTTTTAGGCCAGTGCTGAGGTTTAGCTCAAACTGAAGTCTGTGTTCACTGCTTTGAATACAAAGTTCTCTCTGTAATTGCTGCAGCACTTTCTAGGACTGGGAAAACAAGCATGTTCTAGAGATGCCAGAACTTAGGGGAATCTCCAAAGCTTATTAGGTTGATCCTTTAAATACTTTAGTCCTGATCCTTACTGCAGAGAAGTACACTTGTGCGTGCTTGTGCATCTGCATGGCTGCAGAAAGACCTTGTGTCACCTTCCATGCATAATCTCTTGGGGTGGAAAAACCCCAAGCAGGGTTAGGGAAGCAGGTTGATGAAATAACCACAGCCACTTGTATATGCTGGTGCACAACTTCTGTCCTCTGCTTCCAGAGGAGCGAATGTGAACGAAGGCACAAAACAGCCAGAAGCGAGAGGGTAGCCAGGGGACAAGACTTTGGTGCCACAGTGCACTGCAGTAAGCTGAGTGCTTACAGCTTAGTTATTAACCTGTGACAAAGAGAGTTTGTAATTGGAGCTGCCAGCAGAGCCTTGATTACTGAGGGGGGATGTAGGCCCAAGTATAATTTGATAAGCTACTTGGGCATGCAGATCTGCAGCCATTAGTAACTGCCTCCAGCCACCCCAAACAGTCATGCATTACATCTACAGCCTCTTTGTGCCTGTAGCCAGCTCCGCTTGCCTTTTGCTCCTTCCCCGCTTGCCTCTAGCTGCTGCCCGGCTTTGCCTCTAGCTCCTTCCCTGCTTGCCTCTTGCTCGTGCCCCGCTTGCCTCTTGCTCCTGCCCGGCTTTGCCTCTAGCTCCTTCCCTGCTTGCCTCTTGCTCCTGCCCGGCTTTGCCTCTTGCTCCTGCCCGGCTTTGCCTCTAGCTCCTTCCGTGCTTGCCTCTAGCTCCTGCCCGGCTTTGCCTCTAGCTCCTTCCCTGCTTGCCTCTTGCTCCTGCCCGGCTTTGCCTCTAGCTCCTTCCCTGCTTGCCTCTTGCTCGTGCCCCGCTTGCCTCTTGCTCCTGCCCGGCTTTGCCTCTAGCTCCTTCCGTGCTTGCCTCTAGCTCCTGCCCGGCTTTGCCTCTAGCTCCTGCCCGGCTTTGCCTCTAGCTCCTTCCGTGCTTGCCTCTAGCTCCTGCCCGGCTTTGCCTCTAGCTGCTGCCCCGCTTGCCTCTAGCTCCTGCCCGGCTTTGCCTCTAGCTGCTGCCCCGCTTGCCTCTAGCTCCTGCCCGGCTTTGCCTCTAGCTCCTGCCCGGCTTTGCCTCTAGCTCATGCCCGGCTTTGCCTCTAGCTCCTGCCCGGCTTTGCCTCTAGCTGCTGCCCGGCTTTGCCTCTAGCTCCTGCCCGGCTTTGCCTCTAGCTCCTGCCCGGCTTTGCCTCTAGCTCCTGCCCGGCTTTGCCTCTAGCTGCTGCCCGGCTTTGCCTCTAGCTGCTGCCCGGCTTTGCCTCTAGCTGCTGCCCGGCTTTGCCTCTAGCTGCTGCCCGGCTTTGCCTCTAGCTCCTGCCCTTTCCTCTGCAGCAAACCAGATGTGAATGCCAAAAGTACACCAAGAGCTATGCTCCAGCCTCTGCTCTGTGGGACACTGCAGAAGGGATGGCAGTGAGTATGTGAGCATGTGGTGGCTGCTGGCTTTCAGCACCCGAGGAGCTTCAGAAATTACCACAACCTTCCTGGTTTATGTCAGCAGAGGCTCCTGCTGAATATGTGGGCATCAAAGAACTTTTATCCTTATGTGTATGAGGGGAGGAGGAAGGATGACCAGAACAAGCTAGGGTGTGCATTGTTTTATCCCTCCCACACGGTCAGCATTTGCAATCCTTCCATATTCATGCAGTGGCCACAGAAATCTTACCTCCAGTCCCCTCTAACAACTTCCTTCCTTGCCAACAGAGTCCTTTCCCTGCTCTGAGGGCTATCAAGCCTGTTGCTTTCCATTGTACACATGAAATAACCATTTGCTGTAGCCATGCATCTGTTTAGCAAAGCCACTGGGGCTTTAGAAATAAAGACAACAGCTAGGCAGTTTATGAGCTCTTTCTCAAAAAAAAAAGGAGATCCATGTTAAAATTGAGCTGGGCATAAGCAGGAGCATAACATAAACCTGTGCAGATGACCTCATCCCCATGCAGTGGAAGTTAATCTTTTGGAAAAGAAGGGTGCCTGCTCATTACAAGCAATTACCATTGGTTATAATCCTTCTAGGAAGTCCATGGGGAATGACTCAGTTCACAGTCTCACAGTATATCAGAGGCTGGAAGGGACCTCAAGAGATCATCAGGTCCAAGCCCCCTGCCAGAGCAGGATCACTTAGGGTAGTCTGCACAGGAATGCATCCAGGTGGGTTTTGAAAGTCTCCAGAGAAGGAGACTCCACAGCCCCCCAGGCAGCCTGTTCCAGGGCTCTGTCACCCTCACACTAAAGAGGTTTCTCCTCACGCTGAGGTGAAATCTTCTATGTTCAAGTTTGAACCTGTTGTTCCTTGTCCTATTAGTGTGCACCACTGAAAAGAGCCTGGCCCCCTCCACTTGACACCCACCCCTCAGATATTTATACACATTGATCAGATCCCCTCTCAGTCTTCTCCAGACTAAACAGCCCCAGGGCTCTCAGTCTCTCTTCCCAGGGGAGATGCTCAAGTCCCCAAATCATCCTTGTGGCTCTCCATTGGATTCTCTCCAGCAGGTCTCTGTCTCTTGAACTGGGGAGCCCAAAACTGGACACAGGATTGCAGCTGTGGTCTCAGCAGGACAGAGTAGACAGGTAGAACTTCCCTAGCCCTGCTGGACACATCTTTCTTGATGCATCCCAGGATCCCATTGGCTCTCTTGGCCACAAGGGCACATTGTTGTTCCATGGAGAACTTGCTGTCCACCAGCACTGCAAGATCTATCTCTGTGGAGCTGCTTTCCAGCAGGGCAGCCTCTAACCTGTCCTGGTGCCTGTTGTTATTTCTCCCCAGATGCAGGACCCTGCACTTGTCCTTATTAAACTTCATGAGTTATGTGGCTTCAGGTTTCCCCTGAAGCACTGGCCAGCAGAATTACCAAGGCTGACCCTCAGCTTTCTGGATGGCAGGGTGTATTTCAGTGCTTAGCTCTCAGTAACAGGCAACTAATGGAACAGGACTGACCAAGATAAAAGAGGCAGTGGGTGAAAACTCAGCATGAGTATGCATCTCCTTAAGTGTGCATCAACCCACCTCCATCTTTCTGCACTCTTTTGCTAGGTCTGCAGCTAAAGATGCTCCAAGCTACTAATAATGCCTCAGATTTATATCACAGAGGACATTGCTGCTTTGCAAACATTGATTCAAAACAGGGATGGGGATGGGATCCTACATCTTCACATCTGTGCCATGTGTGTGGTATGGAGAGAGAAAGAGAGGGGGAGCAGCTTTACAGAAGCATGTCAGACTCCAAGCTCCAGTCAGGCTTGAAGGAGGGTTAAGTGCAGGCTTTTCAGAAGTACCTAGAAGTGGTTTATTCCTGTGCAAGTGGAAGCCAGTGACAGTGAGCAGACAATGAGTAGAGCCAAGACACAGCCAAAAGTTATGGAAAGCGTTGCCTGAAGTGACTTGTAGCAGGCACCCTAGAGGGTCTGTCACGCAGCCAAGGAGAGAGCCTTCATCAAAGGAGCATTTTGTCTGCCCTCAGGTCCAGTGATATTGCCAACCTGGCATTTCAGAGGAAGCAAGAGCTTCAACATCTACACTTTTAATTGAGACTTAACCCAAATTCTGAGTTATTTGGAGCACTGTCTCTCTGCAGGTGGATGCTTGGATGTCCTTGCTAATATGGGCACTCTGAACAGAGGGCTTATTTTGATTGCTTTCCTGACAGAACTGCAGGGCTCCCTGTGCAAACTGATCTGAATGCAGCCCTTCTGTCAGAGCTAAAACATTCACTACTGCATTGGCAGCACACACTTGGAAGCATCACTACTGAGTGAAAAGTAGCAAGGGCTCTCAGCAATCTTTGAAAGCAAGCCGTGTGCACAGCTGTTCTACAGCAGTGCCTTTAATTTTCTGCCACTGCAAGGCACAGCTGATCTAACATTAACTGTCTGTGGGTTTGCACAGAGTCACAACAGCCCTGAGAATTTCAAAAGAAGGCTTATATACAGTGAAGGGGGGAAAAAAATGTGCCAGGGAAAAGACTGTCCAAGATGGGTTGGTGGGAAGTAGTTGGCTCAAAGACCTTGCCTGCCTTGGAGCTTCAGCAACAGGAGGACAGTACAGTCCGTACTGACATAGGATGCCACCTAAGCTGTGTGTTGCTGAGGCAGGTTTTCAACAACAACAGGAAGAGTTTAAGTTACCACAAGGCATTATCCCTCATGACTGACCTGCTTGGTGACTACAGCAAATCCAGCTCTTCACATAGAATCAGAGAATTGCCAGGGTTGGAAGGGACCTCAAGGATCATCCAGTTCCAACCCCCCTGCCATGGGCAGGGACACCTCACACTACATCAGGTTGCTCACAGCCACATCCAGCCTGGCTGCAAAAACCTCCAGGCATGAGGCTTCCACCATCTCCCTGGGCAACCTCTGCCAGTGTTTCACCACCCTCATGGTTAAGAATTTCTTCCTAACATCCAATTTGAATCTACCTATTTCTATTTTTGTTCCTTCCCCCCCTAGTGCTGTCACTACCTGACACCCTAAAATAGCCTTCCCCAGCTTTCTTGTAGCCCCCTTCAGATATTGGAAGGCCACAAGAAGGTCTCCTTGGAGCCTTCTCTTCTCCAGACTGAACACCCTCAACTCTCTCAGTCTGTCCTCATAGGAAAGGAGCTCCAGCCCTCTACTCATCCTCATGGCCCTTCTCTGGACACATCCCAGCACCTCCAGATCCTTCTTGTAATAGGGGCTCCAGAACATGGACACTGCATACACAGCTGAGGGCTGTGTGGTTTCATGGCTGCATTTTGCCAAGCCACTTACTGCAGTGCTTAGATGTAGATCAGACTTTCTTACCCAATTTAAGGTAGATTTGTAGACCAAAGGCTAAATACAGGTTTCTCAGCTGCTTCTGGCAACACCATTCTAAACACTAGCCATGCCTCTTGCAATATCTAGATGAAATTAGTTTTGGTTTGTGGGGTCTCTGTTTTAATGAACTGAAAGGATGTAATTTGGGTGTGAGGGCTGAAACTGAACCCTGCCTTTCTTTCTCCTTTGAGAGCAAGTCAGACCAGCTTCTGGCTGGACTGGTCTTGTTGAAAATCAGTGAAAAGCAAGGGCCCACCTCCCATTCACCACAACTTCTTCCACAATGAGATGCTTTTACCAGATGTCATAGCTTTAAAAATAACTCTCTGCTGAAAATTAATCCTCACTTTCAGATGGGCAAATAAATATTGGCAAGGGCTTTGGAGAAACAGAAAAAAGAAAGAAAGAAATAGACAAAGCAAGATCTGAAAGTGCCTTTGGCCTTTTTCCTTTGCCAGAGGGTTCTTCTGGAGCTCTGGGATTCAGCTCTAGGAAGCTGCACAGGGTGCTGTGCTGCAGCCCTGCCAGTAACTCAGGCTTTGGCTGAGCAGCAGGCAGGTGCTGTGCAGGAAAAGGGTCACCTGCAAAGCTGGAAGCTGGGAATAAAAAGGGCACATGCCCTTTTCCTTCTTCTTTTAGTCCTCTGCTTTAAAAATGGCTCATTTAAAAAAAAAAAAAAAAAAGCTGAGTTGAATGATGAAATAGGTTGGTTGGCCTCTGAAAGATGTTTCACAGGAGTATCTCTGGCATTGGAGCAGCTTAAAAGGTCAGGCAGTGGCTACTTCTTGTCAGCAGCTATGCTCTCTTTACACAATCACAGAATCAACCAGGTTGGAAGAGACCTCCAAGATCATCAAGTCCAACCTATCACCCAACCTTATCTAATCAACCAGACCATGGCACTAAGTGCCTCATCCAGGCTTTTCTTAAACACTTCACCACCTCCCTGGGCAGCTTGATATAGTGACTCATGCTATTAGGACTGAAGTTTGTATGTCACAGAACACTGCCAAAGAGCTGAGGAAAATAAGACAGCTTCAGCAGAAAAGAGTTTTTTGTTTGTTTGTTTTTTTAAACTTTTGTGAGGTTTTTCCTACCTAGGAGGAGGCTTCAGAGAGAGAAATAAAGTTAAGAGTTGTGGCTGGCAGTGTACTTTGCCATAGCCATGTGACAAAACCTTGTCTGCCATAAGACCTCCAAGGCAGGGGCATGGGATGTGCAGGTTATTTCTTAGCTGCCAGACTCTGACTTGGGCTGGTATGGCACTTCCACACATTTAGCTCTCTGCTGGGTTGCTTTTAAAGGGATCTCAGTGCAGCTGTAAGGTAATAGAGGGCAAACTCCCCCACTGATATGCTGTCCCTCTCCCTGCAGACACCTGATGGCACAGTCAGGGATGTGCATGGGCACACAACCATCTTTCAATCCCTAATCAGCTTCAGCCACAAATGGGACTGGCAGTAGCCAAAAGGTCTCCTGCCAGCTTTCACTGTCCTGCTGTTGAGAGGCTCTGCAGAGGCAAAAGGCTGCAAGACTGATCAGGCTTGCAAATGGCACCTGTCTGGAAAAGCAACACAATGCTATTTTGGGAGAGAAAATACCAAATCCCAAACCCCTGCTCAGTGGAATTACAGGAGAAACCACTATGTGGAGCCAGCCACTAATTATTTTTCTGATGAGGAAACTGGAATGGAGTAAGCTTGTTACCAACACTTCAGGTGCATGTCCTCTCCTATTGCCTTTTGCTTTGCCTCTCTAGATGTGGAACAAGGTGCTACAGTGTAAATCAGATGCATAAGCCAATGGGGAAACTTAGTACAGGGATGCTGTGAAGACAGACAGAAAGACACATCCCTTCCCTCTCTTTGGGTCCAGGTTTCCCCAGTTGGTGTCTGTAGCTTTTTCCTGGCTTCCATCTACCTTATTCCTTGTTTTGTTCCCATATGGGCTGAAGTCTTCTGGTCTGTGAAAGAGTGTTGCAGGTTTCCCAGGCTAACCAAGTGTAGTTTGGATGTCATCACTGACAACATGCTGTGGTTTGTGTGCATCATCTGGCGGATGCAGAGCCCCTTCAGCCACTCAATTAGGATGGAATTTGATTTAGGGAAACAGAACAGCTTCTAGATAATGTCTCTATTTGAAAGACTGGGAAATATGATCAACTTCTTCAAATTCACCTCTCAGGCATGAGAGGTAATTTCAAATGTTAGGGAAGGGGACAGTAAGAAATTCACACACCAAGGAAACCTTATCTGTTACACAAGACTTCCTCTACTGATGAGCCACAATGAGACTTGATGGATTGAAAGTTCAAACTCAGCTTTGCACTGGTAGCTTCCCTCACCATTTACTCCCTCACTCAATGTGAACACTTCTCTGTGTTTCCAATATTGAGTTCAGGGGTTTGGTGCAGGCAGGCAAATGACTGGGATATAGCAAGATGTGGGCACTTTTTGCTGGAAAGAAACCAAAGGAAAGAATCTCAAGAGTAACTCATATTTTCCTTTGGTGACATTCATCTACATTATTCCTTCACTACTTCCATGGACAGAGAGAATAGAAATACAGAAGAGAAAACTACTGACACCCTTAGCAGCCAGCTCAGATGAATTTAATATTTGATGCATGCAGCAAGAAATCATAGAGAAAAGATTCATGTTACTGGTAGTAGAAGCCATAGGCTCAGGGCAGAGGCCACAGCTTGCAGTTTGAACCATTCAGTCTTCCCTACATCAGCGTGGCCTGGCTTGGGCTGGACAAAACAAACCCAGGTTTCATCCCAGTGGGAGCTCTGGGTCTCTCTAGGCTTGGTAGGATATTTCCTGACCTATCCAGCCCCCCGGGGTTTTAAAAGCCCAGTTTTTGTGGCCTTATTTGGGATAGCTCTGACCTTCCTGCTGCAAAGGCACTGGAGAAACCTTTTGTCCAGCCATCCATTAAAAGCCATTGTCCCAAGGTGTTCATACTCACACAGCTCCAAGGGCCTGAGCATCCACAGAAGCTCTGACTTTGGAAGCCTCCTACATAACTGGGACACAAATGGCTGCCTCTACATGTGCTGACATTGCAGCTTGAGCAGAGTCCTAATGCTAGAGCCCTGCAGCAGATACCCAAGCTGTTACAGCCCTGGCCAGGTATATCAACCACAGCTGCTTTGTCTCACCTGACAAAGGAGCAATGATCACCAACTTCAGCAGTAAGAATAAAATGAGAGTGGTTTGCCTGTAAATTGGATTAATAAATGATATTGCTGCTTTGTCACAGAGAGGCAAAAGTTTTCATGTGTTAGGGGAGCCATTTCTGTATGGAGGAACATTGTCCATGGTTCAGGAATCACTTCAGTGCCTCAATCTGGCCCTCAAGTGCTGTCCTTGAAAAAACAGAGTGTCCTGTAAACACACAGCATTGCAGATTAAACAAGCAAAAGCCTGGAGTGTTGGAGGAGTTAGTTCTTATTTTAGCATTTCAAGAAGTTTTAGGAAGTGATCGTTCCCTTTTCTGTCTTAATAAAGCTTGTCCTACTTAGAGGTGACAAAAGTCATTTGGTACCAGGTAGCAGGCTGTACCTGAGCTCTGCTTAGGCTGCAGGAGGCAAAAAGGGCAGCTGAGCAGGGCACAGGGGCAGGCTGGGCAAGAGCAGGCAGGGCTCAGTGCTGAGGGAAGGGAAAAGAAACAGAAGAGAATGGGATGGGAAGCTGCAAGAGGAAGGAGCAAAAAGGCAGACTTGAAAAGAATCAGCAAAATCCACTTCCTTCCAAAATCTCCTTAGAGAGATCAAATCTCTCTATCCTTGTGGTTCTCAGCAAGCAGCTCCAAGGCCCCTTTGAAGGGTCACTCCCCCTCTCCCCACCACTTCCTCCCCATGGGTGTCAATGTCCTCATGCTACCAGCTCCTACATTAATTAGGAGCAGAGCTGGGAGGCACTGTCATGCTTTTTGTTGTTTTAATTAGAAGTCTTACAAACTTATCTTAAAAGAGAATGTTACTGCTCTTCCAAACTGAAACACAAAGGAAGTAAAGGGACAGAGATTGCCTGTCCAACCTCACACATCATCCTGTGTGTTTTGCTTGTTTCCAAAGGAGCCTTACCATAGTCAGAGTAAGTGCAGGGCGTTTTGGGTTATGGTTTTTTCCTCCCAGAGGTTGGCATTAAATAATAGGTAAAGCAAAGGATTGCATAAACAATAATAACATTAGATTATAGAATGCAGAGCTGACATTTAAGGAGGGCAAGGCAGCATCAGACCCCTGCTTAGAAGGAAATAAAAGAGGCAACCAGTTCCTGGCAGCTGGAACAAACTTGAACAATGCTGCATGATGTGAAAACATAGTGCGAGTTCCAACACCTCTGTTTGTGTGTTTAGACAATTAAGGAAGCTGAACACCAGCCTAGAGGTGCCTCTGCAGACTGCCAGAACTGGTCTGCAGCTGAACTGATGAGACCCCCTGCAGCCTACTGAGTCTTTGCTCCTGTGGTGGGCACATTGGCTGAACTAAACTGTTTGCAGCTGATCACCACATATTTTCTGCTCCACAAGAGACACTTGGGAATAGCTCAGCAGATGGCTCCTGCAGCAGCCTGGCTGTGGGTAATGGTCTAATATTGAATTTCCCCCCCCACTTCTCAATACCCACCATGAAATGCTAGACCAGTGTGCTTATACCATCATCTCAGTGTTGCTATGCTCTTCTTACAGCTGTATTTGAAGTTAATGGAAATTGCTTTGAACATGTGAGATGCTGTGTAGTGCTAAGAACTCCTGACAACAATCTGGTACTTGATATTTACCAAACACTTCCGTAGTTTCAGCCCAAGTCCTGCTACAGAAATGATAACATACCTAGTGGCATCACTGTGCTGCAGAAAGAAGTTGAAATGTGAGGAAGGTGGGTAGCAGGGAGACAGAGGAACAGAAGCTCTCACCAGCATTACCCTTGTGTGTAGTGGAGGGTAGTAAATAGAGTAAGAAAAGGCTGAGGCTGTGTGTGGAAGGAGCAGGGCAAAAGGCAGCTCTGCAATCACACAGCAGGGCACAGGCCCTCTGGAGACAGAGCATGTGGTGATGTAGTTAACAGCAGAAGAGCTTCTGTACACCTTGCAGCTGGAGAGGTATTTCTTATAGCTGAAAGACTTGTAGGATTTTTACCTTATGATTTGGGGCAAAAGGCAGGGGAAGGAGGTATGCTTTCTGTGTGACTGCTGCTGAGCTTCTGCCATGTTTAAAGGTCCTGCTGAGCTCCACTTTTTTATTTGTGTGTAGGTTGCAGCAGTGCCTGTTCCCTCCCTTTATGTTGTGATTCCTGACCACTTGCTATCTCCTAGTGAAAAGGGTACCTACCAAGTGTTCCAGCTCCAGCCCCACAGCTTCATCTCTGCTCTGCTCACCAGGTATGTTAACAGCTTAAGCACATCACCTTTGATAACTCCAATGCTATGTCTTCAGAGAGTCACAGCAAAACAAAACAGACAACAGTATAGTGACTCCTGTTGTGTTCAAGCACAATATTACTGTGCTTGCACACAGTAAAGCTGCAGATCTAAGGGGAAAAAATTTACTATACCTTGTTTTCACGCCTCAGTTTCTTTTCTGGTGCATTGAGATCGGAACTGCTTCAGGTATGTGGGCTTTAAACCACAAATCCTCTCTTCTAAGCAGCAGAAAGTACTGTCTTATAGTTAAAATAACTACCTGTGCTACAGAAACAATCCTTTCTGGTCTGTGCAAGCCTTCTGTACATCTCAAATCTTCTCCAAAGCTCTTGAGATTAATATTTTATAGGTTCTCATGTCAATTAGGTCAAATACTAACCTCATTATTCTCCTGTTTAAAGATTTCTAAACTCTCTTTCAGCAGACATATCTAATTATTTGGTTTCATTAAGCTGTAGCTGTCCTGTTTTCCTGGGGTGATGTTGTCCCAGACTTCAGCAAGACTGCCTGGGCAGCACAAGGCTGACTCAGCATAAACACACTTAATCCTTCACGTGGGAAGAGACCCCCAGGAGGTCTCAACTCAAACATGCTGCTGACAGCAGGGTCAGCTATGAGGTCTGATCAGGCTGCTTTAACTGGCTGGTCTTTAAACAGCCCCAAGGATGGAGACTGCACAACCTCTTTGGGCAGCCTGCTACCCTGCTTGACTGCTCACAGGGAGCAAGCCTCTGCTTATGTCATGTTTGAACCTGTTTTGTTTTCAGCCATGCCTGTGGCCTCTTGTTCTCCCACCACTATGAAGAGCCTGTTTTCTTGGTAGCACTGCTTTGAGTGCTGATTGTCTGCTGCAGGGTCCCCCCCACAAACTGTCTTCTCTCCAGGCTGAATAATCCTTGTTCTTTCAGTCTCACCTCACAGAGCATGTGCTCCAGCCTCCGACTGTCTGGGTCATCTCCAGTAGGATGAAGGAGATACCTCCTTTGCTCCCAAGGCAGCTGGCTGGAAGACCTAGAAACACTCACTTTCCTTTAAGGTGGTTCCTGTGTATTGTTGAGCTCTGGTGGAGAGTGAAGCTCCTGCAGCAGACTGAGGTGTGTGGTGATGGAGCACCCTCCTCACATCCCCTAAGTAAAAGCTCACAAATCTGCACCCACTGCTTGGGGTTGTCAGCCTTCCAGCAGAGCTGAAATCCAAGAGCCTGTGTGCTGTGGCAGTTAAATCCACAGATTCACAGATTGCATTGGGTTGGAAGGGACCCTCAAAAGTCATCTTGTCCAACTCCCCGCACTGAGCTTGGACACCTCCTAACTAGATCAGGCTGCCCAGGGCCACTTCCAGTCTGAACCTGTCTGTCTCCAAGGATGTGGCCTCAACCACATTCCTGGCCAGTCTGTTCCAGTATTTTACCACTCTCACTGTAAAGAGCTTTCTCCTTATGTCCAGCCTACATCTATCCTGCTCCATTAAAACTCCCTCAACGTCAAGAGCAGCAGAGAGTGGTTCTTGGCATGAGGAGGGAAAAGTGGTGTCATGGTGCTTGTTAGGGGTCCATAAAGAGTTCTGCTTTATGAAGTGAGCTATAGAGATGCAGGTTTGGAGTAGCAGGTCGTGGGTGCTGTGCTAGCCCCGTAGCAAACACAGTGCCCTGGGAGCTCTGCACTGGATGGTCTGGGATTTTCCCAACCCCCATGCTGCTTTGTGCCACGTTGGGCACATTCTTAGCAGCAATGTAAGGACTGCCTCATGCATTCACAGACTGGTGGGGGTCGGAAGGGACCTCTGACGATCATCCAGTCCAACCACCTTGACAGAGCAGGATCACCTGGAGTAAGTCCCACAGGAACACGTCCAGGTGGGTTTGGAATGCCTCCAGAGACAGAGATACCACGACCTCTCTGGGCAAGAAACCTGTTCCAGCGCTCTGCCATCCTCGAAAGGAAGATTTTTTTTGCCCCCTCATGTTTAGGTGGAACCTCCTGTGTTCCAGTTTGTGTCCACTGCACATTGTCCAGCACCATTTGCTCGCTCCTGCACCGTGAGCTTCGCCCAGCGTAGGTCTCTGTCGGCGCTGCCCACAGTGCTCGGAGGTGACCGGGCAGCTGCTACCCACCCGGGATCGCCCTTTTGCGGCGGACTGGGGGTCTCCACGCCGCCCCTCGCTGCCGCCGTGCGGCCTTACCCCGCCCCAGCCCCGCCCCTCCGGGCCCGGGGGGCGGAGCCACGGCATTGGCCCCTCCCCGCGAGGCGTAGGAGGCGGGGCGGCGCGCGCGCCCACCCGGGATACCGCGGCTGTGCCCCGCCCGCCGCTGCTGCCGCCGCCATGGACAGCGACGAGGAGACGCTGGAGGAGACCGTGGAAGGTACCTGCCCCTGGAAGGGGTAGTGGGGCAGGCATCGGCACCGGCGGGCGATGGGCGAGGCGGCCCCACGGGCGCCCGGGAGGAATAGGGGGGCGCGCAGACCGGCGGCGTTGGCTGGAGAGGGGCGCCCGGTGCCGGAGGCAGCGCATGACATCAGCGGGCTTATGCAACGGCCGGGCCGCCGCTGCGCACGTGGCGGTGTGTGACCGGTGGCGGGGGTAGAGGGGATGCCGGGGCAGGGGCCAGCACCGGGCGGTAGGGCCGGTGCGGGGCCGCCGCGGCGGAGCCGGGCGGGTCGGGCTTAGGGCAGTCGGTAGCAGCCTCTTGCCGGTGGCGTAGCTCGGCTGCCTCCTGCAGCGGAGCGCTCCGGCTCTGCAGTGCCAGCCCAAACGTGAGGCTCCGGCCCCTGAGCCTGCTGGTGACGCTATCAGTATGAAAAAAATAATAATTAAAAGAAAAAAAATGGTTTTGAAATTATTTTTGCCGTGGCTGCTGTGCCCCGATACAGGCGGTGGCACTCTGCCCGTTGCAGCCGGTGCCCTTAGCGGTTTCCACGGCGGGCCGGTGCCTCTCTCCGTGCTTGGGTTAGCCGCCGCCCCGCCCGTGGCACTGTACCGGAGCTGGGCTGCCCCGTCTGGTCTGAGCCGCTTACCGGCACGGGAGCTGCCGTCCGGACTGCGGGCCGCGTAGTCCGGGAAGCTGTGTCATTTAGAATCACAGCCAGAGTCAATTGGGTTGGAAAATACCTTTGAGATCATCGAGCCCGACCGTAATGCAAGGTATAAGGATTTTTAGAAGTTTCCACATGAAACCTCCTGAAGTTGTTCCTTGAAACTACTTCTTGTGACTTATTCAAGGGATAACGTCTGTATATCCTTAAGATACAAACAGAATGCTTCAAAAAAAAGGTCACAAACCTTTCAAACAATATGCTTAGACGTAATTACTGAGCAGTCCTGCCAGCGAGCAGGGTAGCAAGGCTTGTGAAGGAGGAATCCTTCTTCCTGGAGCTTAGCAAGCCCCCTCAGCAGTGGTTGAGATATCAGGTGTACCCATTCTTGGTTAATACTCTGGAGGTGAGGGGCAGCCACTCTCGGAGCCTGTTAGTGCCAATGGAAAAGGGAAAAGAAAACAACTGGAGGAGAGAGCTGTGGTTGCTTTCACGGGCAGCAAAGCTCCCGTGTGGGAGCAGGCAGACCCATCTCATAAGCAATATACACCCCTCTTCTGCTAGCCTCTTGCGAGTGGAGAACTAACCCTTGGAAAGTTTAAACCAGAGGGCGCAGCCTCTGGAAGGCATTCCCGATGGCAACCGCGGCACGAAGCGATGCGAGTTAACAGCAGCGTGTTAGAAACATAGAGTTGTTAGGGTTGGAAGGGACCTCAAAGATCACCTAGTTCCAACCCCCCTGCCAATGGCAGGGATACCTCACACTAGAATGCTGTCATCCCGTGGGGCATTTAGGAGCCTCCTGCAGCTCTTCAGCAAAGCTGTCCGGGGAAGCACCTGCTGCCCAAGAGCTCCTCGCAGGGTGGGAGCAGAGCTCCCGGGGTTTCAGCTGTTGGGATTAAGCACAAGAAGCAGGGAGCTGCCTGTGACGATGCCGGTAATTCGCATCGCTCGGCGGTGGGCTGTTGGCATCTTGTGCCAGGAGGATTAGGCCTGGCAGCACGTTTCTCTGAAGAAGGCATTGAGCACGGCGGCTTAGTCAGAGGTGAGCTAAACAGCTGCTGCTAGGGTCTGGTTTTATTGTCTAGGTATGTGGTAACAGAGCCCGAGAGGAGCTTTGTTGTGTAAAACAGGGTTGTAAAGAGAGTGAGATTCATCAAAGGCAGGGTGCTATGGATGGGGTGTGCCCCGTGCCATAATAGCTGTCTTTTCCCCTGCCTTTCCTCACTGCTCCTCAAATCTATGGCTTCCAATTGTGTCTTGGGCAGAGAGTTGTAGCTTTGATCCCTGTGTCGCAGGTAAAGCGGTCTGCTGTGTCGGGGGTTTGCTTTGTGTTTCTGTGGGCTAAGGAAAGGAGTTTTTAAAGCTTACATTATTCAGTAGTGTGTATGAAAATACGTGGGGTTTGGGGTGACACAGCAGCAGGGTGCTGTTTGAGCCTGAGTAGGATGGCTGGGTGGTGTTGCACTGACCCAAAGGGAGTTGGAAAGCTGATAGAAATTAGCAGGTTTGGTGGTTTGGTTTTTTTTTTTTTTTTTTTTTTTTGTTTTTTTTTTTTGTAAGGGGGAGGGGTTGGTTTATTGTTGTTATTCCCAAAACATCCATCTGGCATCTTTGCAGGCAGAGTCTTTCATTGGGGATGCACACTGTATGTCTTCTGTCAAGTAACAGTAATGATGATGATGATGACAGCAAAGGGCTTTTATTTTTGGTCTGTATCCATCAGTGCTTTCAGGAAGTGGCCCCATCATCATGCTGTGGCATGACTTAACTCCTACTGGTGTCAGTCCTTTCCTTGAGAAGTTCATGATCTTAGCTTAAGAAGAGAATTTGGAGACCCTTGAAGTAAGAAAAGTCAGGCTTTACAATAATTAGAAAATATA
Source organism: Indicator indicator (assembly GCF_027791375.1). Lineage (NCBI taxonomy): Eukaryota > Metazoa > Chordata > Aves > Piciformes > Indicatoridae > Indicator > Indicator indicator. The sequence goes on along the minus strand of NC_072034.1, from coordinate 12,512,967 downwards.
TTTAGACCTTTGGGGTTTATTTTCACAACTGGGGAAGAGAGGTGAGAAAGGGAAGTGGAGCACTCTGCTTTGCTCCTGCTGAAGTCATGAGGATTTATTTTCTATTGACTTCATCCAGAGCAGGATTAGAGCCTAAAGGCTTCAGCCATATAGGAAAAGTTTCATCTATGTAATTAAACTTGAAATTGATTTGTTTTCCCCTATTGACTAAGAGAGACTGAGTGTCTCTCATTTTGTTGGGGTGAGAAATATTTTTTTTTTCAGTAGGAGAAAATGTTAGAAAAATTGGATTCTTTGTATTATGGCTGAGATTAAGACCCCTTTTTTTTTCTGTTGTTGTTCCAGCTGACCTTTCAAATCTCTGGGATAGCCTGTATCCTACTGTGCAAAGGTCCTGCCATGTGTGCTGTGTGTGAGCACAGCAGCTTTTGTGTTGGGCTTTGCATTCCAGCAAAATCTTGACCAAACTGAATAGTCACAAAGTTGCAAGTTTGGGTGTTGTTGTTTTTAGCAGTACAATGTACTGAAGCCATCTGTCTCTCTGTGTGTGTATATATATATATAAATTGAAGTGTTTTGTAAAAGTTTGCCTCCTGTGGTGAGGGGAAAACTGATACTGCATTTGTTTAGGGTTTGCCAACTTGCACCTTTGTACTCTTCCCATATTGACAAAACTGAAGCCTTTAATTAAAACCAACTATGGTAACATTTATGGTTTTGTTCTAGAAGAGGTGTTCACATGAGAAATTTCACTGATCCTTTAGTTAAATTGACATAACTGCTAGAACTTTGCCCTTTTACAAAAAGAGGTATCCCAGCTGAATGGGGTGGGGGGAAAAGCCTTGCTTTTTCTGAACCAACATTAAAGGGAAGAGTTTTCTGCCCACTTATTGACTTGCAATGCTTGCAGAGGGTGCTAGGCAGGTGCCAGAGCAGGTGCAAGGGAAACTTTGGGCAGCACACATGGGAAGGGTCAAGAAGGGAATCTTGGCTCTTGGAAGAGTTTCAGGTATCTCACCATTATTTTATCCTGTACATCATCTGCATTTCCTTACTCAAAGTAGCAAGTGCAGGATATGGGTAGTAGACCTGCACAGCCTTTACTTGCTTACTTTGAGGAACATTTACTTAGCTCCTTTTTTTTTCCTTCCTCTATCTTTGTCTTTTTATCTCTCTTCTTTTTTTTTTTTTTAAATGACATTTTACTTTGAGGTAGACAAATGTTTGGAGATATATCCTCACAAACAATCCTGTGCTGTATAGTATTCTTCTGGCAATCACTCTGGTGTAAAAGGCTAGGGCAGTTCATGCAGCTCATGGGAGAGGACTTAAGCAGATGCTGCCCCACAGGCTTACCATGCCCTGTTTGTGATGTCCCTGAGGGGCCCTGAAGCATTCCAAGGAAGCAGTAGGTTATGATGCTGTGAGAAAAACACATGGGCATGTGTGTGCTCTCTGGGTACCCTTGTTCCCACAGAACCCTAAGGACCTGTTGCAATCAGAGCATGAACAGATGAACTCCTGAAACCACATGGGTGGCTGGCTTTTCCCACTGCTCTCTGCCCAACCTGGTATCTCTCTCTGGGCACAGGACTTGGGGTTTGGTGATGTTTGTGCCTCTTGTTGCCTGGACTGTAATTGTGCCTCCTTACACCGGAGGTTGTTTCTTCTTTTCCATATGTATAAGCTTTCCAGTTTGGGGTAAATTTGGTGAGGGGAAAAGCTTGACCCAGAGTCTGTAGAGGTGGATGCATGAGCTGTCTCTCATCTCTTAAGGCTTTGTGTGCCTCACCTAGAGTCTCAGGGGATCAGAGGTCAGTTTATATTTAGAAACCTGGAATGATGTAAATATATGACAGCTCTTATTTAGTCCTCAGTTTCCATGCAAAATTTATACCTGCTAAAATGTCACAATGGGAGCTCACTACACCCAGGCTGGGCTGAAAGCAGCCCTGCTGAGCTTGAGCATCTTCATTGTGCAGTCAGAGCAGCATTCTGCTAGCAGGGTGCTGAGGACTCCCAAGTTCCCACAGGTAAGCTGCCCAGTAACAGCTGTTAAAAACACTCTTCTACCTTTTGGCTTTGAAGAGGGAGGTGGAGATGCAGTAGGAGCTTTAACTTAATCAGAGTTGGCCAGTTGTATTCTGTAAAACACAGAGCCATGCAGATGAGGTTCCAAGGGTGTCATCCCTCTGCTTCCCCAGGATGCAGCAGTTGTAAGGGAGAAAGCTGATATGGCTTGGAAGGGGACGGGATGGGGAGCTGGCATCTGCACATGTCAGAAAGGCATCGGAGAGCAGCAGTTCAAGTCTGAAAGAAGAGTGTGGAGTGGCATATGGCAAGGGCATAGTGTTACAGGCATGACATGCTTTTATTTCTTGAAATGCCTGTGTAGATAGCTAATGAGGTGACACGTCCACATTATTGTGAAACTTGTATTGCTTGAGAGAAAAACCCAAACCTTTGCTTTCTAAATCTGTTCTCTTCTCACCAGGAAATACATATTTTAGATTTTTTTTTTTTATGTATGACTGTATGAACCTTGTTTCTTTTGGAAAGATACCTTTTTGCTTGTTCTCCTTTCTCTTGACCCTTTCTGTTTTTTCTTTCAAGCAAAGTGTGTTACGCAAGTACAGACTTCAGCAGCGCCGAAACACTGTTCCAGACAGAAATGTTTTGATGTGGATTACTCTTTTGTTCTAGGGAGCCACTGCATTCCCAGCAGCTACATAATCAGAACAGGTTTGCAATTGTGTGCAGTGTTTAATGTGTTATATTTTTTTCCTCTTTGTGTTTTATTTCAGGGCACCTAGATGATGATGGGTTGCCACATGGGTTCTGTACCGTCACCTATTCATCCACAGACAGATTTGAGGGGAACTTTGTGCATGGAGAAAAGAATGGCCGTGGCAAGTTCTTCTTTTTTGATGGAAGGTAGACGCTGACTCTTGCATTTTTCAGCTGTATTCTGCCTCTTGCTTCCAGTGATACAAAACTAACCCACACTGATCGTATGCTGCTGAGTTTCTTGATAAACTTTCTCATTAAAAACCTGTGTCTGGAAGGTTTTTCTCTCCTGCTGCTGTAGGCTCGGGGGCTTTGTACGTGACGTGATGCCTGAAGGTGTTTCCTGGTGGGAGAATGCAGTGGTGTGAGCTCTTCTAGCACTGTAAAGTTACAAACTGATGAGAGCAGGAGAACAGAGGGGTGGTCAGAGCTATTGGAAGTTGTGCTGACAATTACTTGGAGCTACTGAGTTCAAGTCTATGAGTGCAGGTGAAATTCTTGGTTTGTCTTCTAGAACTATACAGAGACCACAGCTGGACTGGGAGCTCCCCCTGTCAGACCTCATATGCAGACATAGTACCTTGACAGAGGCACCTGTGCTTGGTCTTGGAAATCGTCCAGTGGTGAAAGGACTGAGTTAGCTATAATTTTGTTCCCAACTCTGCCTAATCCTCTGCAAGTTGCCTGTGGCCTGATGTTTGGTTTTTTTTTTTCCCCCCAGAAAATGCCCTATGGTTTCCCCTCTTTTCACTGGGAGCCGTGGCAGTGAAACCAGACTAGTCCGTGCCTGTGCACGGGATTTTTTTTTTTCCTGGGGTCTTCGTTACGAACACCTTGTTGTGCATCTTCCCCCAACTGCAGCATTTCCCTCTGCAGTTGCTCAGAGCTTCCTCCCAAGGAGCAGCAGATGTATAAAATGCCACGATTCTTCACGGGCTTGCAGCTGTCGGCGGCGCTATGAATAGCAGCCCTTAAAGCCGCAGTCGTGCCGGCTCCGCTCTCCTCCTGCTCAGCAAACTTCTGAGCAGGAGCAGAGGTATTGTGCTGTCTCAGTTGAGTCAGTTGTGCTTTTGCAGTTCCTGCATACTGGGGATTGTGTGGTTGGTTGATTGGTTTATTTATTTATTGGGGAGAAAGAGACATTTATTCAGTTGTGCAGAAACTGCTCTGGGCCTCTGAGCTTGGATGAAGAAAAATCTCCACTGTTGGTGGTGGTGGGGCTTGTTAAATCCTGTGTGAGTGACTGAAAGTCAGTCCTGCCCAGCAGCTGACCTCTCTAAAATAGCCTTTTTTTTCTTGGTTTTGTTTTGTTTTAAAGCTGGCAGCCAACATCTCTATGGACAAATGTACATAATGCTTCTGTGCTTGTGGATGATCTCAGCAGAGCAGTTGCTGATTGTACAGTCAGAGAAACTGACCCAGTATTTTGTTTGTGGGGCTGCTCCTCCAAGTAATCCAGGGGACAGGCAGTGCTCAGGCTGCTGCTGAACCTTTTCTGTACCACTTCAGTGTTGCCAGCTCCTCTCTCTCTTTTTTAATTTTTTTTTTTAATTTTATTATTTATTTCATTTTGTAACCTTTAAAAAAAACGGAGCTATTTGCTCTAGTTTGACTTCAGGAACTAGCAGAATGGAAAAGACACAAAAATAGTCTGTAATTTGGTTTGGGAAAATGGGATATTTTTATCAACTGCCCTAAGGTTGCTTTAATTTAGCCAAAGCAGCCTTAACCAAGCAGTGACCCTGGTTGCTAAAGTTGTTGCAGTTTACCTAGTTCTGCCCAGCTAGCAAGCAAGCTGCTCTCTGAAGTGGATGGTGCAGGTGTCATGAGATGTGTTGCAGGAGGAATGACCTAGCATGAACCAGGATGTGGGGCGTGCTGTTCCATTAGCTGTGCCATGGGCAAGGCTGAATGTTTATGGAGAAGAGAAACAAATCCCCAGAATGTCTGAAAGCTCTTCTCCCCTTTCAGTATTGTGTGCCTCAGTGCAGTAGGTGAGCTGGTCTTGGCATTCCCGGCTTGGCTTCCCTGGTGGGCTGCTGGTAAAGGCTGAGAGCTGAATGGCTGTAGGTCTGCTGTTTGGGAACAGATGAGTCATGTCAGACACTGGACTGACAGCAGTGTAAGCATTTTCATTTTCTGAGTGTTGGGAAACAGGATTGTCTGCCTGACTGCCTTGTTTGCCTCAGTGAAAACTTTCCCCTTTACTGGAAGAGCTGCCCCCCTTCCTGCTGATTATTTAAGGGAGTGGAAAGCTGGAACAAAATACCAGTTGTTTTTGACTCCTCCTTCAAAAATGCAACAAAACCCAACATATTCTTCCAGAGAGAGAAGTTTCACCTCTGGCATAGTCCCTGTTTTGGATCCTGGACTCGAGCTTTCCTTGGTGGCAGTGCACTTCACAAAACACTTTGTGCAATAACTCCGAGCACGAGAGTTGGGCTTGGCACTGAGCTGCAGCTGCTCTTCTCCTTAGCTAGAGGCTCTTGTTTCTCTCCCAGAGAACAGTAGAGAATGGCAGTAGTTTTGAGAACAAGTTTTCCATGTTCCCATATAGGGAGGAATTAGGGTGGGGGATCAGAGCCTCTCCATGGAACTGAATACCTAAAAGGATATTGCAGCAGCAAGTATTCCACTCCCACCCAGCTCTTAGTTGGTTTATTTCATAGGTAGTGGATATCCTAGGGCCCCTCTAGGCCTGTGGCTAATGGGAAAAGAGTACACCTGATAAATCTTGACTTGAGTAAAGCTTTGCATTATCACAAATATGATAATCTGGGAAGCAAACTGGAGGAGTACAAACTTGTATTAGTGTGATTTTGTTTATGCAGGACACAGTCTCTTTATTCTTCTTTGTGCTGGTCAGGTCTTAGTTGCAGGTACACCATACTTCGAGAGCTTAAAAAGAGAAAAAAGGAGGAGTGGGGTGGAAATAACTCCAAAACCCCCTGAAAAGTATAGAAGTTTGAGAACCTGAACTTTTGTGCAAAGTTGAAAGACTTGGAGGTGTAGTGATAGGACTAGGGGGAATGGAGCAAAACTAGAAGTGGGTAGATTCAGATTGGATGTTAGGAAGAAATTCTTCCCCATGAGGGTGGTGAGACCCTGGAACAGGTTGCCCAGGGAAGTAGTGGAAGCTTCATCCCTGGAGGTTAAGGCCAGGCTGGATGTGGCTCTGAGCAACCTGATGTAGTGTGAGGTGTCCCTGCTCATGGCAGAGAGGTTGGAACTGAATGATCCCTTCCTGCCCTGTCAATTCTATGATTCTGTGATATGAGAGTAAAAACAAATGGATCTTTTGGACATTGTTTGAAGCTTAATACAAAGAAACAAAATGAAAAGATTGAGTTGCAATAAAAGGAAAGATTTAGGATTTTTTTTTTTCCCCTCAGTGCTGAATTAATGTCATAATTTAGCAACTTGTTAGCTAATAGCATTAAAGGTAACAAGAAGGGTTTTTTTTTTGGTCTGTTTCATTACATAAACTGGGGGTGGTTGCTTCTTTTAAAGAGTAATCCTACATGTGTACTCTGTGTGGTGCCAACTACAAGGAAATTCAAATCTGGTGGTCTGTGAACTGGAGGAGAAAATGCTGTAATTTATAGCCTTAAGTGCGTGCACAGATTTCTGGCTGTTCCCTCATCTGCTCTGCACCTTCCCTGTGCTGTGGTGCCAAAACTGACTGTGCAGCTCTGTAGCAACCTGGATCAAGAAATTAATTTGGCTGAAGAGTAGTAACACAGCCTTCCTGTCCTGCATCTGGTTTGTAGAGGCTTTTGCTGTAGTGTATTTTCCCATGGAAAACTCAGCCAGCTTGCCAAAGTTATGTGAAAACAGAGAAGGGGAGCTTTTAACTAGGAAGTTAATGCAGAGAAAACAATTCCTTTCCAGAGTTCTGGAAAAACTGGTTTTGTCAAATGTTTGTAGAATGGACTGAAGCTTGAGGACAGGAGATTTAGACTGGAGATTAGGAAGAAATTCTTTACACTGAGAGTGGTGAGATGCTGGAACAGCTTGCCCAGGGAAGTTGTGGATGCCCCCTCCCTGGAGATGTTCTGGGTCAGGTTGAATGGGGCCTTGAGCAACTTGGGCTAGTGGAAGGTGTCCCTGCCAATGGCAGGAGGGTTGGAACTAGATGATCTCTGAGGTCCCTTCCAACCCAAACCATTCTATGGATCTACATAGAGTCTTGTGCTCTCAGATGCTGTTGGGGCTTATACCTTATGTGTCTGCATCAGAAACAGAATTCTGCAGTGGCACTATCTGTGCTGCAGCTAGCTGGGGGAAAAGCTAAATGTGCTGTGGGAAAAGCTAAATGTGCTGGTTCTAACCTGGGAGAATTAACTCAGTAGATCTTTTTGGGTTTTTTTGCAGTTGTACTCTCATTTGTTGTAGTTTCAGCAGCCTGCTTTTTAAGAAAGGAAGCAAAGCAGGTTGCAGGGTACTGCTGTGCTCCTTCTAGAGGGTTTGTAAGACAAAACTGAAGTGAAACATTTAGTTGTTCAAACCCAGGTGCAGCACTGGTTCTGTTTGACAGGCTGTGTTCCATTTTAATGTAAATACCTAAAAAAATAGCAGTGCTTGCAGCAGATACAGATTGTTGCTGAGAGCGTCCCTAAGGAGCTAACACTGGACCAGTGGCAGGTTGTAGTTTGTGCCCTCTTGTGATCCTACTGTATGGTAATTTCACCTCACCAGAGAGATGTCAGTAAAGATCCAAATGTAGGAGGTGGAATATCCTGATGTCAGAGTAGCCTGTTTGAGTACTAATTTCCTCTTTTTTCCATGAAAAGGGCTCATAGAATCATAGAATTGTTAGGGTGGGAAGGGACCTCAAGGATCATCCAGTTCCAACCCCCTGCCATGGGCAGGGACACCTCACACTACATCAGGTTGCTCAGAGCCACATCCAGCTTGTCCTTAAAAACCTCCAGAGATGAGGCTTCCACCACCTCCCTGGGTAACCAAGGTGTCTCACCACCCTCATCAATGTAGGTGAATGATGCTGTGCCCACGCAGCACACCCAGGTGAAGGGACAGCTTAGGTTGTTCTCTGCCTTGGAAGGTCCGTAGAAAAAGGTTTCTGATTTTCATCTTGGCTTTCCAGAGAAGTCAGGTTTACCTTCCCACTCCCCTTCCCTTTGTCCCACTCAAATTTGGGTGAAACTGGCAAACACATCAGAGTTTCAGCCACGGGGCATAGTGATGGCTGGCAGGGAACAGAGGAGCGACGCTGGAAGCGGTGTCCCAGCAAGGGAGCCCTGGCAGCTGCCCCCAAGCCTTTCATCAAACTTCTCAGTCCAGTGGCACATAGCTGTGCCCTGCGTCAGCCTGGGCTCCTGGGGAGAGGCCACTGAGCAAATGAGGGACAGCTCTGATTGTCACAGTGGTGGTGTCTGTGTGTGGGAGGGCTGTATGGTACCCAGCCGTAGCAAGGCAGGCAGTAACAGTCACCTTCTACTCAGACCTGAGTTTCTTGAAGGTTTTCCCTCAGCCTCTCTGTACCTGTGGTGTGTAGAATGAAGAGCAGAGGAGCAGGGTTGCGTCTTCACCTCTTAGAAGGGCGAGAAGTCTTCCACTGTTGTTTCCTTTCTCTTTCCCAGCACCCTGGAAGGGTACTATGTGGATGATGCACTGCAAGGCCAGGGAATCTACACTTATGAGGATGGAGTGGTCCTTCATGGCACCTATGTGGATGGAGAGCTGAATGGACCAGCCCAGGAGTATGACAGTGACGGGCGGCTGATATTCAAAGGGCAGTATAAGGACAACATTCGACATGGAGTTTGTTGGATCTATTACCCGGTAAGCCTGACCACCTGCCCTCTTCACTGCAGAATGGCACCTTTGTGCCTCCGTCTTCTCTCCCCAGCTGAAACAAACACCCACCATGACCCAGCTATCCCGAAAGCAACACCCAAAGATCTGGGTGGAAGATCCGTGCGTGCTGATTTCGGATAACTCAACGTGCAGCTAAAGCTTTTTAGTGTTGAACGTCTGCCCTGGAGACAGGAGTCAGGAAGGCTGTAAGATGCCTCCACTATTTGAATCTTCTAGAGAGCCCAACCCCCTGGAAGTGCATTTCAAGTGCATCTCCTTGTGAATGCTGAGGTGGTGATTTTGTTGTAGTGCAGGTGAGGAGCATGGGAGCTGTGCAAGCTCTTGCTGCCTGCTGCTCCTCTCTAACCAGGAGGGGGAAGTTCTAGTCCATTCCTTCAGAGTTTGTTGTGAACTGCTGTGAGAGCTGTGCCTCTGACTGAAGTGTGGACAGCTGCTTTACTCATTAAGCAAGCCAGAATTTTCTCTTTCTGATTCTTGGGAGCCACTCAACTATTCCTCCAGAAAACTGGATGCATTTTTGCTGTGCTGTTATAGCCCTGCTAGTTAGGACAGTAATGCTTGTACTGGGTTTTAGTGGGGGGTTAATGTAATATTGGTTTTTCATTTTAATTCCCATCCAGCCTTATACACAGCACTCCAGAGCTGAACCTTTCAGTCTTTCCCTTGAGCTGAGGAGGGGGAAACATCTTGCATGTAATTAAGCTGCCGGTCCAAGCCCAATCTATTTCTATGCCACACACTTCAGTTGCAGATTCATTTCAAATGCTCACCGTTGGCAGTTCATTTTATTTACTGTTTTTCACTGTTGCCATTAAGCATGTGTTGGAATCACAAACACTTGGTGTATGCTGCCAAATACAGAGCAGCAGTTTTGCAACACTGGTGTGTAAAATACTCATAACTGACCCTTTGGGTTGTACGTCTCCTGTTTAATCTTCCAGCTGATAAAGTCTTGCTGGGCCTTCTGGAAATGTGGATATGTAGAGCTTGTTAATCATTGTCACCATGCCAGACTAAAGGATGCAAGGTGTTTCAAAAAAAACCAACCCCAGCCTTTGCCATGGAAGCAGTTGTTTATGTATGGTGCTGTGTGAGATGTTCTGTGCAGTGATTTTTTTTTTTACCCAAACTTAAGGTTCACCGTTTCTTACTACACTGTTTGAAGCTCTTTCATCCTTGAACAAAATGGTGCCAGTCTATGAAACAGAGTCTGTGTGCAGTGATCTTGATCTAAAATCAGTCTGCTTCCACATCACACCTGCTGGTTTTGCTCCTGGGCATTATTTGAAGACATTTCCTTGTCCTTTTTGAACTAAACACTTGAAAGTTGTTGGACCTGTGCTGCTCTCTGCACCTCATTCTGCAGTTCTGGAAACAGACCTAACCTGAGTTGCAGGCAAATCACAGATGGCACAGCCCAGGGCTAAAATGTGTGAACTTTAGAAATGAAAGGTGTTGCTGACAGTGGCTTTCAGCAAACAGTTGTTCTCACTGAGTACCACCTGATGTCATGGGGTGATGTTGGGACAGAGAAGCAAGTTGTTTTCTTAGGCATCAGTTATTTTGATGTACCATGAATTATCAGTGAACAAGGCCATGTATTAACTTTGTTTCTTGCCTCCACCATAGCCTTGCACTAAGAAAATCAGACAATGCATGCTTGTGGCTTGGAGCCTTGATTTGAAAACTGTTTTGCCAGTTGGAGCTCAGCTTCTGTGTCACACAGAAGGAAGGCCCTTGGGTTTTGCCTATTTCAGACAATGTTGAAAACCCCATTCTTTTCTTGCAGCAGTTTTATCCTGACTGGAATGACTTCACCCAGCTTCTCACTCCTTTTCATGATCTCACAGCTGAACTTACTGTACTTTAGATTTACTGCTGTAAAAAGTTGGGGAAAAATCTTTTTTTCATTTACTGAAGATAGTAAAATGTAACTATATAAAAATATAACTTTTCTTGTTTGCCTGTGCTTTCAGGATGGAGGCAGCCTTGTGGGAGAAGTGAATGAAGAAGGGGAGATGACTGGGGAGAAGATAGCCTATGTGTACCCTGATGGCAAAACTGCATATTCTGGAAGGTTCATAGATGGAGAAATGATAGAAGCCAAACTGGCAACTCTGACATCTCTAGAGGATGGGAAACCTCAGTTTGAAGTTGTACCAGGCAGTAAGTTCAGCTTGACAGGGAAACTTGCATTCTTACTACCAGCTCTTGGCTGCAAACATTTCTATGATGTTCCCTGTTAGAGAGTAAAGGCTGGCTGCAATGTGATGGTGAGTCTGTTAGAGAGAAGCCAGAAAGGCTTGTGGGGTGCTCCCTTTGCTCTGGGAAGAGATGGGCAGTGACCCATGTGGTGGTGCTGCTGGGCTGCATTTCATAACCCTTCTTGCATGGGTGAGGACCTGCTCAGCACACACACACAGAGCATGGCCATCTGTGCCAGCATGAAAACCTGTCCAATTGTGCCAGTGTTGGCACAGGGACAGGCTTTGTTTCATTAGTAAACATAGCTAGAAGTGGAGAGGGAGGCCATGGGTTGGTTGTAGCTCTGGCAGCTGGGTTTGTGGAAGTGAATGTCAGCACTGTGAACCTTGTGGCATCTCTGTTAGGGAGCTGAAAGGACACGGGGACTGGAATTAGTGCGGTGGATTCAGTTGTTGTGTAACAGTGTGGTTCACCAGCACCCTTCAGTCTGCCTGTTCCTGCTGCTAGAGGAGAGCTATGAAATGGTTAAGGTCACAGTGGTGCCTGTGACTCACATAGGCAGTGCTGCTTCTTCAAGGCAGTTATGTCTGGCTCCTACCATTCTGTTGTGGTTTTGTTGCTCTAAGGTGTATGTGACGTGTTGGAGCAGAGTGGGTTAAGCTGAAAAAAGGTGATGAGGGACTTTTTAGGGTGTCAGGTAATGATAGGACTAGGGGGAATGGAACAAAACTAGAAATGGGTAGGTTCAGGTTGGATGTTAGGAAGAAATTCTTCCCCATGAGGGTGGTGAGACACTGGCAGAGGTTGCCCAGGGAGGTGGTGGAAGCCTCATCCCTGGAGGTTTTCACAGCCAGGCTGGATGTGGGTCTGGGCAACCTGATGTAGTGTGAGGTGTCCCTGCTCATGGCAGGGGGGTTGGAACTGGAATGATCCTTGAGGTCCCTTCCAACCCTGACAGTTCTATGATTCTAAGCTGCAGGCAGGGTCATGATAAACAGGGACTATGTTAACATGTTTGCTGCTTTCCCAGCAAAGATTGGCTCACTTGATGTGAAATAAGAACACAAAAGTCAGTGAGCAGGCAGAAAGAAGCAGATGCATCTGACATCTATTTTTTTTTAAATAGCTCAGTTGTGATAACAAAAAAAATAAAACATGTCTTCTGAGAGAGTACAGTTGTGCTTTGTGAACAGGAGTTAGTTACACTCTGGAGGAAGCTGCCTTCAGCCAGAATAGATCTCAGACGCCAGGGGCCAATGGCCTTCTATCAAACTTTGCACTGCTGTATCTTAACCTGTCTCCCAGATAGTCCTCTGGCAGCTGATTGCAAAAGGATGTAAGTATCTAATTAGAGCTGCACCACTGAGTTCCTTGTTAATGGCAGGAAATAAATGACTCTAGCAAGTGTACTTTGTGGTTACTAAACATCCTGAAGCCTCTTCAGGATTTGGACTAGAAAACATTTCAGATTTGAAATAGCCCCAAGATTATTTTTTTTTTTAACACTTAATATGTTATTGAATATATTTTAGCTTTTTCTTTGCTTAATTTTAATCAGAAGCTCTGGGATGGTCAGTTTTGAAAGTCCTTGAAAAGCTGGTAGCTTGAAGCACATAGATATCCTCTTTTAGTCATAATGGTAATAATAGTGTACACTTGTACATTAAGAGGAAAAAAAACCATCCAGAAACAGTAGCTCACTGAAGCCCTTATACAGGTGCAGTTCTGAATATCCTTTTCTGGAAGCAGGCATTAAAATTTAATTTTTGAATGTCTTGATTAAGTTAAAGGTTGTTTTGCTTTCAGTGCTGCTAATTAGCTTATTTCCTTTCTTGTTTTGTTTTGTTTTAGGCCCAGTATACAGTTTTGACAAATCTACTTCATCTTGCATTTCTACAAATGCACTGCTTCCTGATCCTTATGAGTCAGAGAGGTAGGTTTGGTTTTCTCCTCTCTTTTGATACTGTCCATGTTTCTTTGCTGTTAAATATTCAGGGCCCAATTTTGCAACCCTTTCCTCATGTTAAAATTTTAAAGGAGATAGGGGGTGTGTGTATTGTAAGGGTGTGTGGAATGGAACTAATTGTTGCACATCCATGAGCCTTTGGCTCAATTGAAGTTATTCCTGATTTGCCTGATAGGATTACACCCTGACAGATAGAACAGAGATGCTTTCTAAAAGATGAAACTGGGATAATTTCTTAGCATTTCAAAGACACATTCAGTCAAGTCCTGGCCTCCACTAGCAGCCCATGTCTGCAACTTTCTGAGCAGGAAAACCCAACACTGTTCTCTATTTTCTAGCTTCAGTTTGCAGTGTGCTGTGTTTGTTTGGTGTGTCTCAGTGGATGGCATGCCTTGGACAAAGCTTTCTCCCCTCCCTACAGATGAGGCAAAAAAGGCAAGGGTAAATTGTCAAGCTAGAGGAAAGTGAAATACTGCCTGGGGCAACCCTGTGCTGTCAAAACATGCTCCTCAGCAATTGCCTTATCATAGTCCTCTCTTCTGTGGCTATTCCACAGCTACACATTTCACCTAGACTTCTAAGAGGCCATGCTCTGTAGATGTCTTGTTTGAAGTCCTCTTCTGATACTCTGAAGTATGTAAACAAGCAATTAGTAAAATGCTGGCATTCATTTGTATCAAGTGCTTGAAGATCTAGGGCTTCACCTTGAAAACTTGCTCACTGGAGGAGTAATCTGTGCATGTACACACCAGCAGCCTCAGCTTAAGATCTCTGAGTTCTGGTATGTTGTTGAGGGTGTTCCTGAGCTTAAAGCATCATTGAGGAGCAATAGCAGGCTGGCACTTGAAAACAATAAAAATTCAAGCTAACAGATAAAGTCAGCCCTCACTGTACACCAAATCCCTATGTGACAAAGCAGAGAGGACATATGGGAGAGAGGAAGGAGAAGGAGTTGTTTTTGGAGGGTTTGAATTACTGCTGCTATTATTACTGCATTGAAGTATCAGTCCTTATGCCAGTAGTGTTGTGATAGTACTTCCTGAAAATGAAAGCTGTGGCTACTCACTAATTCCATGCCCCTTTCCCCTTGCAGGGTGTATGTTGATGTCTCTCTCATTTCCAGTGCTGGAGAAGGATTATTTTCCAAAATAGCAGCAGAAGCCAGCACAGTTATGTCCTTTTACAACGGAGTACGAATTACACACCAGGAGGTAAAGGAGAGAGGAAAGTCACTCTGAATTCTCATTGCTCCTGCTGAAACCTTCTTAGAGTAGAATTTTACATTCACCCTGTTCTAAGATGCTAGTTTAAACAAAGTGCATGTTCACCTGTGCATGTTAAAAAAAAAAAAAAGGGTGGTGGTTGTGTTACTTAATTTTTTTAATAACTTGCAGGAAAAACTTTAATTGCATAGATTTGAATGTTTGCATTCAGCTTGCTGGCAAAATTGATTCCTACACATACACACACACACTGAATTTTTTTGCCTTGCAAACTAGGTAGATGGCAGAGACTGGGCCCTCAATGGAAATACCATATCCCTGGATGATGAGACAGTCATAGACGTGCCGGAGCCCTACAACCACGCTGCCAAGTACTGTGCCTCGCTGGGGCATAAGGCAAACCATTCTTTCACTCCTAACTGCATCTATGACCCGTAAGTAGAGTGGAAGCTGCAGCCCAGCAGTCTGGGCTCACAGGGTGGGGCTGGGAGTAAAGGGTCCAGGCACTGGAGGAGCTTCTGCTGATGCAGGTGTAGCAGACGGAGACATTGAGTCTCCTGGGACTTACACCGCGGAGTACCTTGAAGTTTGCAACTGTGTTAGTGTTATCATGAACTTTAGGAGCTGCCTCTTGATTCTAAAATGCATAAGCACAGCTCTCTGAATTCTAGCTTGGCTAGGACTTCACTGTATTTGCTCAGCTACAGGTGCTTGGCCAACATCACCAAAAGTGCTGTCATTTCTGAAGCTCAAAACATCAGCATCTTGCTGCTCTGCACCAGCTGCAGAGCACTAGCAAACTTTTGATGCATTCATAGACTCCAAGGTATAAATATTTTCATACCAGTGTATAAACAATCAGGCCTGTGCAGATATATATGTAAAAAGTAGTTTTCCTTCATGAAATAAGATAGTTCCTTTTCCTGTGGGACCCTGGAAGAAGATGTGCAGAAATGTGTTAGGATTGTTTGGTAGGTGACTTGCACTGAGGGAAGGAAGAAAAGCAGTTTTCCATGTTCCTCAGTCTCTCATAATCTGTACTTTTCTGTTTACCACTGCAAACCCAAGGCATGTAGCAGTGATTAATTTTGCTTTATTTATTTATTACAAATAAAAAAAATGTTGTAGGGCTGTTGAAAACCTTCAAATAACAGAGATACACAAAGCTGCTTCATTACATTGATATTTTTGCCTTTATTTATAGACTCATAGAATATTAAGGGTTGGAAGGGATCTCCAGAGATTGAGTCCAACCCCCTGGACACTTAGGACAGGTCACACAGGACGGCATCCAGGCAGGTTTTGAAAGTCTCCAGAGGAGGAAATTCCACAACCTTTCTGGGCAGCCTGTTCCAGTGCTCTGTCACCCTCACCATAAAGTGTCTCCTCGTGTTGAGGTAGAACCTCCTGTGTTCCAGCTTGTACCTGTTGTTCCTTGTCCTCTCACTGGACACCACCAAAAAGAGACTGGCACCTTCCTCTTGACACCCACCCTCAGATATTTATAGACATCAATAAAATCCCCTCTCAGCCTTCTCCTCTCAAGACTAAGCAGCCTTTGTAAGGTGGACTCAAAGCAATCTACTCACCTGATCCCACTCTGAGCTGCGCCTGGCTTCTGAGACTGTGGACGGGGTGAACACCGGGTCTGTGAGTTGACAGCTGAGCCTAGTAAATGTGTTTTACTCTTTGCCTAGGTTTGTCCACCCTCGCTTTGGGCCTATCAAGTGTATTCGCACCATCAGGGCTGTGGAGAAGGATGAAGAATTAACAGTGGCTTACGGATACGACCACAACCCCGTGGGGCAGAACGGGCCGGAAGCGCCGGAGTGGTACCAGCTGGAACTGAAAGCTTTCCAGGCCGCCCAGCAAAAGTGAACAGGGGAGCTCCTTCTTGGTTCAGCAAACTGAAAACAGAAACTTGGATCTATGCACTACCTTTATACTGCAAACTGGCCAACCAGGGATTGTTCATTCATAACTTTGCATTCTGTGTTAAGAGATAAGTTTCTTGCATACTAACTAGGTTTGACTGTGTTACTCATAGCAGATTTAAAAAAACAAAACTAGCTAGCGTTGCACCAGTCTTAGCTGGAGAAATTATTTACTATTCTATACGAGGTGTGGTATTCTTTGGTAGCTTCTGCTTCTGCACCATAGGCAAGGATGCCAAAAGACTTAGGCGAGACAACTGAAGTGGGTATAGCGTTCACTTTTAGTCGGCAGACTTAGCGTTGCTCTCTTACCTGCCTAGGCATTATTGTGCAACTGCATTTTGCATATATGCCACTTGTGATGATAACAGTAATATTTTGATATTCTCTAATAGTAGCATCATTTTGCCTTTTTAAACCTTTGATCTGAACCTTGCAATAGAGCAGTTTATTTATTAGCATCTAGGAGGCTGGGTTTTAACTCCCCTTTCCTCTTGTCTGAACGTTGTTCTTTCTACAAATCCTCTTTTGCAGGAGAAAAATCCTTTCTAACTAGTGGAAAGGCTTGTGTGTGTATGTGAGAGTGCTGTGTGTTGGTCTTTGTGGCTCTCTAAATAGCATAGCAACATGTCCACACCTAATATTTATCTAGCCTTGATGGCTGGCTTCTTTTATTTAGTTGATGGTTATGACACGCCAATGAAGCTGTTCTTTGCATGAAGATTTTTCTGAAAGGAGAAAATGGATTTGCTTTGTTTGGTGTTTTGGGTTTTTTTTGTTTTTTTTTTTTTTTAAGGACTTTCAGAAGGACGTGCTCTGGAAGGCAAACAGGTTACTTGCAGTAGTGTCCATGAGTTGGTTTGTGTAGTTCACCTGGTAAAGAGTGACCAGTTCTTGAGGCAAAAAGTTCTAGCAAGGAGAACTTCAAGGAGGTGGAATGAATTTGAGGGCAGGCTGTAGGACTTGGGTTAAGGAGAGCTGTACCTTTTGTATGTGTTCAGTTGACAAAGAATATAGCCTTGTAGCTGTCTTTTAGTAGTACTGGTTTAAAACACAGTAAATTAATGTAGTATGAGATTACAAAATAAGATAAAAAAAAACAATTATATATATATATATATATATATGAAAAGATTGTTTTTGAAAGACAAATGATGAATGTAAAAGCATCACTCACTGCTCGTATTTACAAACAGCAGTCAATCCATAGCTTTGTTGCAGCCAGCAGTGGGGGTTTGTGAATATTCATCAGCAGGGCTGTGTTCTGGGGTTTTTCAGGGGTAGGGAAATTGTGCATTTTTTTTTTTTTTTTTTTTTAGATACTGTACTGGTCTTGCCTAATGCTGTATAAGAGAGAAATAATTTACCGTCTCGGTCTGGATACTGAAGCCCTTTTGGGACTCTGATGCTCTCTTCTGGGTTTAGCAGCTTAGGAAAAACTCAGATGCATTTGCAACACTTTCTTTAAATGTTTGTAGTTTAAAGAAGTTTGTATATATGTAACATAAATGACTTGGAAATCAGACCTACCTTTCTACTGCAACACCTTTTGGTTGGTTGCTTGAACGGTCAGGGGAGTCTGGCTGTCTGGGGAGCCAGACGTGGAGAGTGTGTTGGGTTGGTACCTGCAAGTGGAAGGATGAGGTTGCTGTTCTGTGGAGTCTGAGGATCCTTGCTTTGGTACCTGTGCAAAGTCAGGAATTAGTAACCACAACCTCTCTAACGGGGCTCCATTTAGTCCCTGTGACCGATCACAAACCTTTTCCAGCACCTCAGCATTTAAGCTTGCACAAAAGCTACCCTGTGCATGTGCTGAGGTGAGGGGGAAGCAGGTAGGCTCAGGGCTTTTTGACACTCCTTCAGCAGTGATCTGAATGTGAGCTTTGACACCACCCATCTCCTCATGCTGGAGGCTCAGGCCACAGCTCCACATCTCGTCCAAGGCAGGTGGCTGGCAGAGGTGACAGCTCAGGGACTCAAGTGAGTGTGCAGAGGTGGAAGTGAGCCTCATAGGTGAGGGAGAGTTGTCAAAGGCCAGTTGGCAGCATGGCTTCAGCAAATGAACCTCAAAAAGAAATATGCCTGTCTTCATTTTCCCATGCCTGTCCACAGGTCATAATTTCAGGTCATTGCTGTTTCAGCCATTTGTAGAAAGGAGCCCTCTTCAGTAGGAAGCTCTTGTGTGCAGCTTGTGGATTTTTCTGCCAGGATGTGAAGTTTGCAGAGTTGAGGCTTGTGTTTAAATGCAGGGAAGAGGAGAGGAAAGATAAGTGACTGAATGCTCCTGTGACTGGATGGTAACTCCTTCCATAGCATCGCTAACCTGCTCTGAACTGCTGGCCTCTCTGTGCCTGCAAGAGAACTGTGCTTAAAATGTTTTGATCTCTAGAGCTCCTTTAGCTTCATTCCTGCCAGTCTCTAATTCCTCTGCTCTTACCTCATCGTGTGGAATTGCTTTGTCAGTCTTCATATTGCCTGATTTTTTTGAGGTGGGTGCTGTTTGGGCTGTGCACATCAGGCTTGAAGGTTACATCCTAAAATAGGGAAATTCTAGGGGGGAAAAGACATTGAGGTATCCTCTGTGTGTCTTCAAAAGCCAATAATGTGGTGACAGTCAAGCAGATTCTCTTGCTCTTGCCTAGGCTTGTAGCCTGGTCGTATGCTACAGCTGTGGCTATTGTCTCCATTAGCTCTGCTCTCCCTTTGCTCTGCTCTCTTAAAATCTGTTGGTCCTCCTATAGATTCTTCCTTCAGCGACCAACCTTCTATAAAAGTTGTGATTATAAAGCTGCTTTGGCTTGATTCAGGACCAAGCCTTTTAAATCTTCTTTGGTTTCTTTTGCTTTGTGGTCTGTTAAGAGTGGAGGAGATGGTTGGGACGGTTCTTACTGCTGGGTAGCAAAAGGGCTCAGGGCTCTGTGTGTCCTTCAGAGGTTTCCTGAGAGGTGTGCGTTGGTAACCACAGGTTCAAACACAGGTTAGTTACAGAACTCCAAATAATGCCTTAACTCGCTTAGCGTATTGCAGCTCAGCTTCTGGGGCTCACTAGGTAGCGAGACCAGCTTAGCAAAACTCTTCTTCAGTAGTAACACAAGACACACACCAAAATGTGGTTTGGGTTTGGAGCAGAGGACACAGTCGTTTTGCAAAGCGATCCTTCTGAGTCTGTTGAATGCAGCTTGACTATTGGTGAACATGCAATAAGTAAAGAAGCTCCACTTTTCTCAGAGTCTGGCCAAAGACCTGTCCTGTCAGTGCAGAAACTGGGAGAGCAGCTGGTACCTGCCAGCTGAGCCTGGGTGAGCAGCTGGCTCTCAGAACAGCCATTGTGGCTAAAGAATGCCATAAGACAACCTGGAATTGCTGCTTTTTGCAGGCATGGATCATCTCCCAAGGTCTGCCTTTGCTCTGCTGTGCTGTGTGTGGCTCCTCTGTGATGGGAGGGTTGTTACCTGAGCTCCTTCATGAGCAGGAGCCTACATTAGCCTGTATTAGCAGCTGCTGATTGTCTCTCTTTGTAAACAAATAATCTTAAATGTTATCTTCCTGCTACAGCAGCACTGTGTTTTGTCACCAAGAATATGGAAGCTTAGTTTTCTGGAGAATCTTGGAGACAAGAGAGCATGAGAAGTTACCAGCTGAGGGCCACCTGCTGCTGGGTCATTCCTCTGGATAAGAGGGAAAAGGGCTTAGGCCCAGAGAGGGTTTTCTGAAGTTGACTCTCATGCTATAATTTTACATTTTGAGATCTACTAAAATACCTGATTTTTCCTTCACAAACCTGAAAATACTTCCCCCCCCCCACCACCCCCTTATTAAACACCCCTTGACCTACATAAATACAGACGAGTCTTAACTGCTGAAAAAGTCCTGGGAAGTGGGTTGGACATCATGGCTCTTCAGTGATCAGAGGGAGAGCTGCCAGAGCTTGCTGGCTTTTTCCACAGCTGCAGCAATATGCCCTAGGATGGCCCTTGCTGCTTCTGCCCAGATCTCAGCTGCTGGGTGACTGGTGCAGGTCTCCAGACCTTCGGGGGAGGCAGCTCGGTCTGCTGAGGCTGCGAGTTTTGGGAGCCACGAGGTAGCCTTCACCTCGGTTCAGCCGCCTTGGGCACGGAGCTTTTTGTTGCACACAGTTGGCTGTGATTTCTCTCCTGGGACTGTTGCAGTATGTTGCTGGTGTGGAAGCGAGAGCACCATCAGGGATTTCTCCCCCTCTGCCAGGCACTGGAGGAGCAGGGTAGCCACTGTGTCCCGACTGGTACGAGGACATGAGAAACGGTAGGAATTGGCAGTTTTCTGTCTCCTTCCCAGTTGGCTGCCCTTCTCTTCAGTCAAAACCAGTGCTGACCGCTTTGGCTGTGCCAGGAGCCGGACGGTGTTGCATCTGTCCCGCAGACCTCTCTGGTTTCTATCCTTTCCCTCCATTTGCTGGTCCTTTTGGAGAGCGCTGCCGTTGCGATGAGGTAACGAGTCGTACAGAGCCGCTTATCTGCTGCTTTGTTTTCCTCTGGCACAGCGGAACCGCGGGGTGCCTGAGGAATTCACCTCCAAGCACTTAAAAAAGGAAACTCCCAATTGCTTTGAAAACAATGTTGCTGAAGTGTCTCCTTATATGCTGGGGTGCTGCATTAGACGCCTCTTCCTCCCTTCCACCGCGCTGTCATCCGCCGAGAGCTTTTGGGCGAGGAACGCAGGCGTGGGAGCAGCTTTAACCTGGGAGGGGTGTCAGTGGGCTTCACACTCACTTGTGTCCCAGGGAGAACTTGTTCCTTTTGCTTTGTGTACTGGAAAACCTGAGAAATATATATATTTTTTGGACAAAGAATTTGTAAGCAGTCTTATAAGGGATATATATTTTATTTTATTTTTATTTTGTAAAACAAACAAAGGTGCAAGATTTGAGTGCATGTTTACTTGCCCAGATCAAAGGTTTTGAACACCAAGGTCACTCTCAATGAATGGAACCCTCCTCTTGGCATTCTTCTGTCTTCAGGCAATTGAAGCTCCTGCCCTCTTTCCCTACTGTAACTACTCTCTTTTTTTCTTTTTTCTTTTTATTTTTTTTTCCAGGTAGAAATACAAAACTTCTAAGCAATTAACTGTTCAAGCCATAAAAATCACGAGTGTGGAAAGACCCTCTTCACAAGTTTTAACTTTATTTGTATGTAAAATGATGTTTGTATGGAATATTTTCATGGTAGGATGAATATTTAACAACAACAAAAAAGTTCCAGTAAGATCTAAACCAAATTTAACAGAATGTCTTTTTGTAAGATGCAAGTGTAATTGATTACCAATAACTAGATAATTTTTTTTTTCTTTCTAAAGGGGAGATGCAACAAATGATCTTTACAATGACAAATGGTCGTTTCATGCTATTTGGGAAAGTGTTTATGCAGCTTTACACACAGCTGTCATAAATAATTGCAATAGCAAGGCCAGTCACATCTTCAGGACATACCTCTCAGCTTGTCCCCCTGTGATATTAGTTACAAACAGACCCGTCCCTCCTTTCTGCAAATTTTCCTCCTAGAAATCTTTTCCTACTTACCCTAACTGTACTGAATTTAACTCTTGAACTAAGATCCAGACTAAAAAAAAAAAAAAACCACGAGAAAAAAAAAGTGTATTACTTAACAGTTTCTGCTGGGCCTTCTGCTATTTTAATACTCTTCAGCCCATAATTTCCTGGGTGTCTCTGTTCTGAAGAACTAAGTGCTAAAAGAATAATCCTTGGGGTAAGCTTATACGTGTGTTAACCCCGGAGTATTTAACTTGTATACAGTACTTGATAGGTGTTTTATGACATTTGTACTCGAACTATGAGCCTTACTGAACATCTGGAGGTTTATTCATGACTTTTAAAAAATGGATAACTCTAAGAAAGATGTTTACATGAATGATGATTGCCCTTCCTTTGATGTTATGAATGAGGTTTTTATAGTGTGTTTGGGTGTATGTGCAAGGAAGCAAGAAAAACGTTTCTGGGGAAAAAAAAATAGACTTGACAAACATTTGTAATAAGTGAATTTTAAAGATTGCTTTAATTGCGCTATGAAGGCAATGCAGATATTAAAATATTCAACAAAACTGTCTTCATCTCCTTGTTGTTTGTGTGCTGTGGGTTTGGGCATCCTCTGCTGTCTCCCCCTTGCGTGTATACTCTGTGGTTCCTTTGCAGCCATCATTATGGCTGATGCATGGGAGCAGGCTCTGGCCCATGGTTAACACACTTGTAGGCCACTGCAGCAACAGTGAGCAAAGAGCAGAAGGCTCCACTCCTGACACCACTGCCTGGGGTTTTATCTAGCACCTCTGCTGCTTTTGTTATTCCCTTCTCAATGTACAGGACACGGGCTTTAGCTGTGCTATGCAAGAACATCCTGCCAGTGTCTTTAACAGTCGTGTTGTGAAACATGAGTGTGCATTGAAGTCCATCCCTCAATCCTGAGCCCATCTCTCCGTTGCATCCCTTCCCTGATGGCCTAAGGTCATGGGCTTGGTGAGCACTAAGTTTTTCATCCTTATGGTGCCAGACTGATACACTTGGACCACTTCAATCTGAGCAGCCTGATGTGCCTGGTGGTTGGTTTGATGTTCTTCAATGACCCAACTCTTGGGTATATAGAGATCAGCAATGTGCCCTTGTGGCCAAGAAAACACTGGGGGTGCGTTAAGAGTGTGACCAGCAGGTTGAGGGAGGTTCTCCTCTCCCTCTCATGTGCCCTAGAGCGACCTCAGCTGGAATACTGTGTCCAGTACTCCCCAGGTCAAGAGAAAAGGGGAACTGCTGGAGCATGTCCAACGACAGTCATGGAACTGAAGCATCTTGTGAGGAAAAGCTGAGACCTGGGGAAGAGAAGGCTAAGAGGTATCTTACCAATGCTGATCACTATCTAAGGAGTGAGGGTCAAGAGACTGGGGCTGGGCTCTTCAGTGGGGCCCAGTGATAAGGCAAGAGGTGACAGGTGTAAACTAGAGCACAGGAGGTTTCTTTTGAACTTAATGAAAAATGTCTTTACCCTGCAGGTGCCACGGCCCTGGAGCACACTACCCAGAGAGGCTGTGGAGTTTCCTTCTCTGGAGATAGTAAAAACCTGCCTGGATGTGATCCTGTGCAGTCTGCTCTGGGCAAACCTGGACTAGATGTCTACAGAGAATCTGTGAATCTGGGATCTAAGTGATGCGCTTTCACAACCAGGTTCCCTACCTGAGCAGCAGTATCTTGCCATAGTACAGCAGCCCAGATCTGCGCTGCCAGTAGCTTCACTTCCACTGCTGTAGCCACCTGCACAAGATATTTGCCACCACCCACGAGAGACGGAGCACTTGGCCACCAGATCCAGAGCTGGTGGGGTGGCTTTTATCCCTGCAAACTGACTGGGTTCACCGTTCCTTCAGCAGCTTGGGCTGTGGTTGCTGCAGGGGGCTTGCTTCTCCCATCCCAGCTCTGTTCCAGCCCCCGACTGCTGTCCCTCACTGGGTTTGTTTAAAGGACCGACGGCAGCCCCAGCAACTGGTTACTGGAGAACCTGCGGAGCGCTGGCAGGCTTTAGTGTGGGGTCTGGCGAGGCTGGAGACGCTGGAGTGGCTTTCTGTGCTTTCAGCCCAGCTCAGAGAGGGCACGGACCTGCCGCAGTACCGGGAGCGCCCGGGGGAACGGGAGGGCTCGGCGGGGAGCCGGGGCGGGGGCGGAGCAGTAGCGTACCCTGTGCGGCTCCGGGCCGCTGCGGGCACGGCAGAGGCTCTCTCAACACCTTCGGTTTCTTTTCGCACCGATCGGAGCTTTCCTTCTCCAGGAGGCGGAGCGGGACATTTCCCCGTACCTCCCGGAGCCGCCGCCGCGGAGCAGCGCCAGTGGGTGAGTGGGCGCTGGGCCCCGCCGAGCCGCCCTGCCGCAGGTGAGCTGCCGGGATGGGGCGGGCAGGGCGGTCGCGGCGCTTCCTGGGTTCCGCCGGTGGCGACGGGAGCCGGGGCGAGCGGGGGTTGGGCCGGGCTGGTCTCCTCCACCGGGTTGTAGCAGCGTTCGGTAAAGGGCAGAGGCGAGGAGCGGAGCCGGGTCTCGGTGCCGGCGGTACAGACAGGCAGCCCCGGGAACCCCGGCAAGCGGAGCGGCACCCGCCAGGTGCGTCCCGGCCGAGAAGGACCCGGCGGGCTCCCTGCAAAAGAGGCCGACTGCTGCCTAGCCTGGGACGGGGGTTGCCCTGCAAGGAACAAACCCAAGCACACCCCGAAGAGCAAAGGTTGGCCCCGAGGTCTGAAGGGAGGGTGGCACAGAATCACACACTGGTGGGGTTTGGAAGGGCCCTCTGGGGATCACCTAGTCCAGCCCCCTTGTGGATACTGGATCACAGAGAGCAGGTTGCACAGGAACACGTCTAGGTTAGTTTTGAAAGTCTCCAGAGAAGGAGACTCCACCACCTTTCTGGATAGCCTGGGCCAGTGCTCTGCCACCCTCAAAGTAAAGAAATTTCTCAAGTTCAAGTGAAACTTCCCGTGTTCTAGTTTGTACCCACTGCCCCATGTCCTACCACAGGGCACCACTCATGGTGCCCTTTCCTCATGGCCTCCACCCTTTAGGTATTTATATGCATTTATAAGATCCCCTCTCATGCTTCTGCTTTCCAGGCTAAAGAGCCTCAGCCTCTCATCTCCTCTCATCCCCAGAAAAGGTGTCCCAGGCACCTGTGGGCAGCAGCAGGAGAGATTTCACTGCCTCACCTTTGCTCACCCTGACTTCATGCCAACCAGGACAAGCTGACCTCTGTACTCTGGGTGAACCTGCGGTCCTGCTGTCCCACAGGTCCTGATGTTCCTGTCCCTTCTTCTTCCTTCCCAGGAGAAGCCGTTCTGGAGGACCAGGCTGCAGTGCTCCAGTCTCCACAGCAGGGCCTCTATGCGTGAGGCAGAGCAGGATGGATCGCTATCGGTATTTCCTCTTTAACCGGAGGACCATGGTCGTGCTGGGGCTGTTCCAGATAGCCCTCAGCACGGTGTGCGTCGGCAGTGGGCTCGTAGAAAGCCTTTTCAGAGCGGAGTCTCAGCTGAGCAAAACCAGAGCTCCCGTCTGGGCTGGGATGGTAAAGCTGCACTGTTACTTTCTGTGCTTTGTTTTTGTGGTGGGTTTTCCCCGTTGCTACCTCCTAGTGCTCAGCTTAGGGGTGGGAGGGAGGCCAGGACTTCTTGCCAGCTCTTCCCTGGTTGCCTGCTTTGAACCCAGGTAAGAAAAGTTTCCAGATCATGATACAGACAAGAGAGTGCAAGCAGACTTCCCTCTGGTGGAGCTGAATAAAAGACATTTGTGCTGGGTCAGGTAGAAAACTGGGCATAGTGGTTAGTGGTTAGTGGCAGGGTATTTTGCAGAAGCATAGTGACCACAGAGAGGCTACTGAAGAGTGGAATGCTTCATCTTCACATCAGATAGAGGAACATCTAGGTGTGTGTCCCACAGCATAGTGCTGTTAATTCTCTGTTCTGGAATGAGAAGTGGGCAATTCTCACTTGCTGGTGGTGTTCAGTACCCTGATGTCACTCTGAATACCCTTGATGCCACTCTTCTTAGCTCTGATGTCACTATTTGTTGAGCAGTGCCACAGGGCAGCTGGACAGAAGTGTGCTCATCCCTGCAGATGCTGCCCATCTCCTTTCAGTAATATCTTTCTTCATCTATGAGATGCATAAGGATTTGGGAGAGCAGTGTACATTTTTAGCACTTTAATTGGACTTATCTAGTCAGTTTTATTATGTGGCCAGAGCCATAAAGCCAGTCAGAGGGTTGCTGCCATGGGGTAGTAAGTAGATAAGATGTATTTCATGCAGTGTCCTGCCCCCAGGAGATGTTAGAGAGGAAAACAGAGTGAAATCAGCAGTTCTCTTTCCATTTCTGACCTAAGCTGCTCTCATCCAAGCCTGGAAAGTGAGGGCCTTTCATCTGCTCTGTAGCAGTTTATCATCCAAATCTGATACTTCCAGTTACAAACTCCTTTTGTGCCCTACAGGTGATGGGAGTCCCAGGTGTCCTGGCTTTGTACTCCTCTCAGAGAAAGAATCCAGTTCTGGTGAGCCTAGAGGGATGGGGAATGTGTGTGTGTGTGTGTGTTTGTGTGTGTTCAGGGTGGGGGCAAAATGTTGTTGGGGAAGCCAAAAGCTGTTTTGGTGGGGAATGAGCTGGCTGGTCCTTCTGCAGGATTAAAAGTTTATTTCCTAGAGTTATCTTCCCAAAAGCTGCTGCATTTCTAAGCCACAGGAGGATGCAGAGTTGCCTCCCCTTCTGCTGCAGCAGAGGAGCTCTAGTAACAAGCAGAACTCTGTAAAAATGCTGGCTTTGGAAGGCATTGCTTTTGGTGGTCCTTCCTGTTACAAGTGTGTACACTGAGACAGGACAAAAGTTAAATGACTTGCATGTCCTAGGTAGGTCTCTCCAGCCATGCAAGCTCCAAAGGTGAATATTGTTTGTAAGGAAAAGATCTCTAACAACAAAGTCTTTGGGTCTAGCTAGCACCCAGGGTTAAGGCTTAGGATTCACTTGTAGCTCAGAAATTTGGTATCATGGAAACCTTTACTGTTCTGTGTTTGGCTTCCAAGTGACTGTTGCTACTAAGTACTTGTTAGTATAATGGGGAGGTCAAAGGCTACAGTGCTTGTTAGTGCATTTTGTCTGTATTAGCTGTGTTCATTTGTCAGAGGATAGTTTTAATTCCTGCTCCCCTTCTTTTTCTCCCTTAATTTTGCTGTCTAGGTGAATGTGCTGATAGTTGCTTCCCTAACCTCTTGTGTTGCCATCCTCGTTGTTGTAGTTTACAGCTCCCTCACACTGAGCTATGGTGAAGAGGAGGAGCTGAGCTCTTTCCCAGTCCATGTTATCCACACTGTAAGTGACACACACCCTCCTCAGTTAGGTTAACTGCTGCTGAGTGTGCAAGGGTTTGGGTTGTGCCAGGGAAAAATCATGGTGCTGGCATGCATGGCCCGGCCTGGTTTGAGACAGCAATTGCTGGGCTTGAATCCTTTCTGGCATGCACCTCAGGTGATAAAGTTACAACAGTTAAAGATCATCTGGTTGAAACTGGCTACTATTCAAGTATATCCCCCAGAGTAAAGCTGAACAGAGAGGATGAGTTAGACCTTTTGTACCTCAGATCTGCTACAACCCTGTGGGGAGGAGGACATTCCAGGTGGGTGAAGCTGTTCATTAGTTTATTGCAGAACAAATCAAAATGTCAAGCTGCCAAGGTGCAGTGAGGCAAGAAGACATTACTCACATCCAGTGTGAAAAGGAACAGACGTTCCTGGGGTTTCTACTCATTGTTAAAGCCATTTCCAAACCTGACACTGTTGCACGGTGTCTCACATTTAAGCAGAAGCCTTATTTTGCTGCTTGCTCTTTTTGGCTTGTTCTTCAGAGCACAGGAAGAAAACCCTTAAATAACACTGAATAATGATGCAATTGCAGGGTGACTGGCAGGGGATCTCATCAATGTCTATAAATACCTGAGGGGTGGGTGTCAAGTGTTGGGGGCCAAGCTCTTTTTGGTGGTGCACAATAATAAGACAAGGAACAACAGGTACAAACTCAAAGATTTCACCTCAACATGAGGAGAAACTTTACAGTGAGGGTGACAGAGCCTTGGAACAGGCTGCCCAGGGGGGTTGTGGAGTCTCCTTCTCTGGAGACTTTCAAAACCCACCTGGATGCATTGCTGTGCAGACTACCCTAAGTGATCCTGCTCTGGCAGGGGGGTTGGACCTGATGATCTCTTGAGGTCCCTTTCCAGGCTCTGATATACTGTGAGACTGTGAATTGTTTCAGTTGGAAAAGACCTTTAAGACCACCAAGCCCAACCATTCTCTAACTCTCCCAAGTCTGGTGTTAAACCATGCCCCTCAGCACCACATCTCTGCCTCTTTTAAATACCCCCAGGGATGGGGATTCAACCACCTCCCTGGGGAACCTTGCAGTCATTTTTTTTTTTTCTTTTTGGGGGGTGGTGAGCTTCCCTTTTTCAATGTGTCTTGACCATTTCCTTTTCTGCTGGCAGAAGTTTGTCCTTCACAGAGTAGTCAAGGGTGCTAACGTGGCCATGCTGGCTGCATCTGTCTGCAGTGCAGTGGTGGTGCTGGGGATGGCTTACCTGGGATGTCGGAGCCTTCCCCGCTGCTCCTGCTACGACAGCGTGACTGGGATGGTGAGTGAGGAGCTGTAATAAAAAAATGTGTATTTTTATATATTTTATATAATTAATATCTCCTGGCAGTGGTATCTTTAAACACCACTGTAGCTTATTGACAAAATGTATTCACAGGTTCAATGATTCAGTTGTGGGCTTTACACTCCACATCTAAAGACAGTTAAATGATTGAAGCACAGATCTAACCTTTCCAGTACAGCAATTCAAGTTGGACATACAGGTGCTGTCATCTGTGGGTTTCCCACAAATGGGGTTCCATGGCAGGCTGGCCAGGGACTCACCACTTGCTCCTCTGTCTGGTATCTTCCCAGGTGCTGTGGCTGTGACTTGAGCAGTCCTTGGCTCGGAGAGGGCTAAGGACCTCTCTTGTGCCCAGCCGCTGGGCTGTAGCCTCTTCTGGGATTCAGTTCCCTTGGAGCTTTTCCCCTTTCTGCCTTGGTCCAGGTGCAAGGCCTGGGTGAAGTTGTTGGTCTGCTAGAGCAGATTCTTTGGCTGCTACTTGGGCAGCATTTTGCTCTTGTTGCTGTCTGGGTGAGCACAAGGCAAGCTGCCTGACTTCTGGGCTGGTTTAAATACTGTCCCAAGACACTTAATGCCCTTTGGTAACACAGGACCCTGATAACTATACCTCTGGGTTGGGGCATATCCAGACATGGCCAGGGGCACATTTGCAGGTGCTTAGCTCATTGTCTGGGGGTTTGACCCTTCAGGACAGGAGCCCAGGCCACCCATCTATTTGTGCTTGGTATATGTGTGTATAGAGGTGATCCTGCTCTGGCAGGGGGGTTGGACTGGATGAGCTTTGGAAGCCCCTTCCAGCCCCTAACGTTCTGTGATTCTGCAATGTGTGAGGGGAAGAAACTGGTGAGATGTGTTTCTCTTCTAGAACTCTAACCTCAGGTCTGCCTCAGTCAGCCAGAGCTAGTTCTAAGGAATTGAGTGAATGTTAGGCAGGTTTTATTCTTTTCATATTTTTCCTTTTACTACCTGCTTCTCATTTCCAGTCTTGTGTAAGACCTAGAAGAAGTCATCTCCGTTTTCCAAACCATTAGTCCTGAAGCTACTTTGGTCCAATTCCTAGAAACTTCTGCTCTCTTCAGAAACTGGTCCTTCTTCTCTCACTCTTAAACCAATGATTGCTCCTGGTACAGTGTTCCTAACACTTACTGGTGCTTACAAACCAGGATGCCTGATCCCTAGAACTACACATTTAATACTAAAGGTATCCTCTGTGCTGTGTGTGAAGCATAGGACCTCCTTTTTCTGCTCATTTGTGAGGACTCTGCCTGAAGTGATGGGGCACACACTGTGTCTGAGTGAGTGCAGCAAATACCAGCTACTCCTCTACTAAAGTAATTCTGATGCTGCAGTAAATGCTCATCCAGCCAGCCCATTTGGCAAGGAATTAGTGGGTGCAGGGTTACAAGGGAGCTGTTCTTGGCTAAAGATACCAAGTGCTGCTTTAGACTTTCAGACTAAAACTTCTTAGGAGTGGATTCCCCAGGCCTTTAAAATGGGTTGAGGTATATCTTCTTGAATAAACTCACAGATGAGGTTTTTTGATGGCCCTGTTTCATTCACAGGAATGGTTGCAACCTAGTGAGGACCAAAACCAGGCTGTGGAAATGATTTGTGCTGTACAAAGTGAGTAGCTTTCCCTCATGTGTTTGGATATTCACCAGGTGTGTGAAAGGAACACCCTGTGTAACTTTTACATCCCAGGCTCAAATCCTGGTAACCAAAATAACTCCAACCCAAAAGAAACCCAGGATTTTGTGCAAATGTCTACACCAGGTTTAATGGTTTCCTCTTTCCTTCCTCACACAGGCCCTGGGGGCAGAATTTTTAACTGCCCAGATCGATTTCCAGCCCAGGACTTGGATGCAGAGGAAGATGCATTGAAACCTCCACCCTATATCAGAATGCCTTGAAAAAGTGGTTGAACATTTTAACACTCCCAGATGAAACATGTGGCAAGACAGATGTGAGAAGTTCTTCCCCTTTAAAGATGGCTCTGCACTTTTCCTTGGCCTTTTGATAAACACACAAAGAAGGGATGCCCAACATTCAGCAAAGGTCATGGTGCAAAGGGGAAGATCTGCAGATGTTCTTGGACTTTTAGGCTTTGTATAGTTAAAATACCTCATTGCGTCTGGGGAGTGTGGGCATATCATCTTCCTACAGGTTTTTGTATTTAAATCAGGTTTTGTTCCACTGCAATTCATCCTGCTGTCTGTCTAGCAGTGCTAGCCTGAGGCATTTAAACATTCAATACAATTCATTTTTAAAAGAAACTGATTGTGAAGTGTTTTCCCCCTTTGATTTCTCCTCCTCACCCACTGAATTATCTGGATGATGTGATTAATGGGGGGCCCACTTTGTTATTGAGCTTAAGAGTGCTTTTCTTCATCTTCTTGGGAAGGATGGGATCAGGTGAAGGTTATGATCTGAAGCCTTGCCAATGCCATTCAGGTACCTCT
Organism: Indicator indicator; assembly: GCF_027791375.1. Lineage (NCBI taxonomy): Eukaryota > Metazoa > Chordata > Aves > Piciformes > Indicatoridae > Indicator > Indicator indicator. Next base: position 12,482,340 of record NC_072034.1, on the reverse strand, counting down.
GTCAAAATGTGAGTTCTGTGGGGTGTACACCTGTCAGGGCAATCAGTTTTAGTGCTGAAGTGCAATGCTAGAACGTGGTAGAAACTGGAGTTGCAGCAGCTCCTCCAACAGAAGGACCAGTGTGGCTTTGATTCCCCTTTAGTTTAAACCAGAATTTTGCCTTTGAAAAGAGAAACTTGCTAGAGGTTGTTTCTTGCTGAAACACACTGCTCAGCCACTGCATTGTTTCCATCCAGAAATACTCTTCTGTAACTTGTCATGGCAGTTTGTGGTGGTCCATTGTGTAATTCAGCTGCTGGTTGAACAGAGCAGTCAGAGATTCAGAGTCATAGAATGGTGTGGGTCAGAAGGGACCTTTGAAGGTCATCATGTTCAACCCCCCTGCAGTCAGCAACTTGACCAGATTGCTCAGAACCCTGTTCAGCCTGACCTGGAATGTTTCTGGGGACTGGGCATACACCACCTGGGGACTGGGCAACCTGAACCACCCTCATTGTAAAGGACTTCTTCCTTATTTCTAGGCTGAATCTCCCTCTTTTAGTTTGAAACCAACAGGCTCTGCTGAAAACAACATTATCTCCATCTTTCTTATAGGCCCTCTTTAAATAGTGAAAGGCCACAATAAGGTCTCCCCAGAGCCTTCTCTTCTCCAAGGCTGAACAACCCTAACTCTCAGCCTTTCTTCACAGGAGAGTTGCTCCAGCACTCTGATAATTTCCTTGGCCCTAAATTGTCTTGCAAGCACTCAGAGAGTATGTGTCACTAGTCCTTGTTTGAATGCAGCACTGCTTCCATCATCTCAGAAAGAGAACCCCTGAGATGAGGGTTGGGAAATCCATGGCTCTTCTGCAGGTGAAGCAGATCAAGGTTTCCCAGCACAACTCTGACCCACAAAAGCCTTGCCTGTTCCTCCTGACCAGCTCTGAAAGCTATCAGTGGTGTCTAGTGACAGACAGACCTCTGCCAGGACTTGGATGCAGAGGAAGATGCATTGAAACCTCCACCCTATATCAGAATGCCTTGAAAAAGTGGTTGAACATTTTAACACTCCCAGATGAAACATGTGGCAAGACAGATGTGAGAAGTACTCCTTTGGCTGTGAAATAGCCTTAAGAGCAGATAGTGGAGTATGGGTGTGTAAAAGAGAAGTATGCTCTGTGCTGCTTCTGAATAAAACCACATCAGTGATTCAGCAGCAGCTCTAAAGCCATTGAGGGCCATTATTTCTTTTCACAGTCCTTGCAGGGGTGCATCAGAACCACAACCCCAGCACCCAAGATCACCTGTAGACAGTCCAGCTGCTACAGAAAGGCAGCTCTGGAAAAGGCAGCTGCACTCTGGAAATCGCTGGAAACTGAATGCCAGTTGAATGTCACTGCCTCTACTTGGTTAACACTGCAGAAAATGTGTTCCTGATGTGTTCCTTCCAGGGCTATATTTAGGGGCCTGCTCCACATGCTGGTTACGGTGCCTTCCCAGAGCCTGCCTGGATCTTCAGGGACGTTTCCTGGCTTGTGTCATCCTCAGCTTTTGCTGCTGGAAGTCAGATGGATTTTTATTTGTTATGCAAACAGATGTCCACAGCATCTCCACTAGAAAAGGCCTTCTCACAGGATCACAGGATGGTAGGAGTTGGACAGGACCTCTGAAGATCTTTGAGTGCAACCCCCCTGCCAGAGCAGGACCACAGAATCCAGCACAGGTCACACAGGAACACATCCAGATGGGTCTTGAAAGGCTCCAGAGAAGGAGACTCCACAACCTCTCTGGGCAGTCTGTTCCAGTGCTCTGTGACCCTCACACTGAAGAAGTTCCTCCTCATGTTCAGGTGGAACCTCCTGTGCTGGAGTTTCCATCCATTGCCCCTTGTCCTGTCACAGGGTGCAATTGAGCAGAGCCTGTCCCCTCCCTCTTGACCCCCAGCCCTCAGATATTTATAAACATTTATGAAATCCCCTCTCACTCTTCTCTTCTCCAGTCTAAAAAGCCCCAGAGCTCTCAGCCTCTCCTCATTTGTCATTTGTTCCCCACAGTCTTTTCCTCATTGGCAAGATCCCAGAAACTGAGTCAACTTCCCTGTTACTTCCCAGCTCTGCTGGAGTTCCCCTTTGAGGTGGACAAAGTCCCATGGCTGCTGGAGGGAGGCAGTTTGGTGTAGCAGTTGGTACATCTCAGCACAGTGCCTGCAGAATAATGCAAGCAAAACCCAGAGGTAAAACCAGACATTCCAGGTTCCACCTGAGCCCAGAGCTTTTTCTGCACTGAGACACCCTGCACCCATGGGTGCTGCACCTTAGTCACACACACCTTATGGTTCACCACTAAGAAATGGAAACAGTTTGGAATTTGAGGAGGAAGGATAGATCACAGAATCCTTCGGGTTGGAAAAGACCCTCAGGATCACCAAATCCAAATGATAACCCTACTCTGTAAGGTTCACCCCTGTCCTATATCCCCAAGTACCACATCCAAAGGACCCCTAAACACATCCAGGGGTGGTGCTTCAGAGCTCCTTCAGGCCAAACATCCAGCTCTTTTCTAGAGTGTATCAGAAACTGCTGCTCTCAGCAGAGCAGCCACCAGCACCTCGCTTCTGACATGCCCTGGTTGTGGGACCCCACACAACAAACTGACACAAACACCACAAGCACGTTGTGCTCACCTTCTGTCAGCACTCTTTGTGCTAAGCCAAAGCCAAGACATCCACATCCACATCCAAAAATATTTCTCTCTCATGAGTGATCTCAGCCAAGTGCTCCCCTATTCCCTGCCACTCAGAGCAGAGCACACAAAACCCCTGGGCTATAGAGGCTGCCAGCCTCTCCATTAGCAGTGGGCAGAGTTAATCACAGGGTGCAATCAGAAGGCTAATCAGGCAAGCTGGCTCTGTGAGTTAATGTTCAACTAAGGGCAAAGTATTTGCTGAAGCCACTTTCTTCTGCACAGAAAAGGCTAGAAGGTGCTGGGGGAGGAGTGGGGGGGAAAGGCAGGGTCTTCTTCACTGTGAGGATCACAAAAACCATTTCAGGTATGTTTTTGACCACTAGTTTGTTTTGCGGGGGGGGGGGGGTGTTTCTTTTTATTAGCAGCTTTGCAATCCAACACTCTCATCACACTCTCATCACACTCTCTGACAGCAACATTTTTTTTTTTTCCCCCCCTCAACCTCATTGAATAAAGTGAAGGGCTTCAGACTCATGTGGTATGTGCTGGTCATTGTTTGGTGGTACCAGGTTTGGGCTCACCAACTTGCACCCTTAAGGCAGTTTGCAAGCTCCAGACATACAGGACTGGTGCAGTTCCTCCCCTGTGCTGCTGGGGGCTCTGGGACAGGGCACTGGAAAGCAGTCAGCCTTACTGGGCACAAATCTCTTTCCCATTTGCTGCCAAAAGACAGTGAATCACAGAATCAACCAGGTTGGAAGAGACCTCCAAGATCATCAAGTCCAGCCTATCACCCAACCCTAACTAATCAACTAGACCATGGCACTAAGTGCCTCATCCAGGCTTTTCTTAAACATCTCCACCCCACCACCTCCCTGGGCAGCCCATCCAAATGGACAATCTCTCTTTCTGTGAAGAACTTCTTTCTAAGATCAAGTCTAAACTTCTCCCTGCACAGGTTGAGTCTGTGTCCTCTTGTTCTGTTGCTGGGGAGGAAAAAAAGAAAGCCAAAACACATCTCTGCATGCTCTGTAGCCTGGCCAGTTCTAGCAAGAAGTACTTGAAAAATGAAGCCAAACCTCACTAGAGGTAGATGAACTGGTTTAAAATATTTCCTGTGGGGAATGACTCCAGAAGTGCCTCTCATTAAGGAGAATATGTAAGTCATTTGCTACCCCAAGAATACTAGTTTACAGCAGAATTATCTGGCTTGATAAATCCAGAGGTTCTGCCCAAAGCATTTGCTGGCTCTCTATGGCTCTGGGACAAGCAGTTTCTTGCACCAACCTCTCTGGCTGGCTGCTGGACCTTGCAGGACATGCAGAGGTGCTACCAGCTGTTGGGCAGGAGCAGGCACAACCTTGAAAGAGCTGGGAAAGGCCAGGAGTTGTAGTTAGTAATCAATCAAAACACAGATGCATTCTGAAAACAGAAAGGGGCACTGGCCTGCAGCTGAAAGGAGGAAGGGTTTCTTCTTTTTTTTTTTTTCCCCCAACAATCAGCAGAACCCCCCACCTAACACAACCAGAGCACAGCATGCATTTTGTTTTTCAAGTCAGCCTGCATGATTTCTTGACCCTTATGGGTCCTTTCCATGCTGAGATGCCATTTCCTGTTTGTCCAGCACAAACAGTGTATAACTATGGGGAAAAGCCCTAGGTCTTAGCTCTGCCTTGAAGAGGGAAAGCCTGTCAAAGCAAACTGCTTTTCCCAGCTTTCCCTAGCAGCTTTCCCGTGACAATAGCAACTGCTTTGGCCTGCACCTCTTCAGGACATGATCACAGCTCACAGGATGCTAGGGGTTGGAAAGGACCTCTGAAGATCTTTGAGTGCAACCCCCCTGCCAGAGCAGGACCATAGAATCCAGCACAGGTCACACAGGAACACATCCAGACAGGGCTTGAAAGTCTCCAGAGAAGGAGACTCCACAACCTCTCTGGGCAGCCTGTTCCAGTGCTCTGTGACCCTCACACTGAAGAAGTTCCTCCTCATGTTGAGGTGGACTCTCCTGTGCTGTAGTTTCTATCCATTGCACCTTGTCCTATCACAGGGTGCACCTGAGCAGAGCCTGTCCCCTCCCTCTTGACCCCCAGCCCTCAGATATTTATAAACATTTATGAAATCTCCTCTCAGTCTTCTCTTCTCCAGACTAGAAGACCGAGCTGCATTAAAAGAAGAGTGGTCAGCAGGACCAGGGAGGGGAGTCTGCCCCCCTACTCTGCTCTTATCAGAACCCACCTGGAGTACTGTGTTCAGTTCAGCACAAAAAGGACATGGAGCTGCTGGAGGGGGTCTAGAGGAGGGCCACAAAGATGACCAGAGGGCTGGAGCAGCCTGTGGGCAGAGACTGAGAGACTTGCAGCTTGGAGAAGACTCCAGAGAGACCTGGAGGGTCTGAAAGGGGGCTACAAGAAAGCTGGAAAGGGACATTTTACAAGGGTTTGTAGTGATAGGATGAGAGGGAATGGATGGAAGCTTGAGGAAGGCAGACTTAGTCTGGAGATTAGGAAGAAATTCTTTACAGTGAGGGTGGTGAGATGCTGGAACAGCTTGCCCAGGGAAATTGTGGATGCCCCCTCCCTGGAGATGTTCTGGGTCAGGTTGAATGGGGCCTTGAGCAACTTGGGCTAGTGGAAGGAAAGTGGAAGCCCATGGTGAGGGGGGTGGAACTAGATGATCTTTTAAGGTCCCTTCCAACCTGAGCCATCCTATAATCTGTGAATCTATGAGCCATGACACTGAGTTGGTATTGATGGCTGATGTTCTCATTTGCCAAGTTCTTTGCCCCAAACTGTACCTCACAGGAGTGACTCCTGTGCCTCTTATTTTGCCCTGTGCAGGCAGCCTAGCTACCCTGACTGCCCCAAGTCTTTGCTACACCAAAGAGCCCTTCCCCTGTAAAAATCCAAGAGTTAGAAGCCAATCACAAGGGCTGCCAGTGCTGTGCTTTTTAACAGCACCAGCCCAGTGACTCAGATATTAGCTCAGCATTGAAGTTAGCACTTCATGGTAGTAATCAGGATGAATAATCACCCCCAGGAACTTGAAAATCCCCTCTGATTTGCAAATTTTTTTTTTTTTTAATCTGCAGCTGAATCTTTAGTTGCTGAAGCCAGGAGCCCTGCATTGCCTCTGATTTAAGAGTGAGTTAAAAATATCTTCAAGTAAATGGAAAAGCTGTTGCATGTCTTTTAGGGTCAGTTCAATCTTTTTCTCATTGTGAGCCCTTCCTGGAACAAGCAAAGCACTGGAGGATGGAAGACTACAAAGGAGAAGAACAACAGCACCTCAACACCCCAGAGCAGCTTGTGTTTTCCTGGTGGATGTGAGGGCTGCAGGGGTGACCAAGCTTTTCCATCAGAGCAGCCAAGGACATCAGCCCATACCTCCACCTTTCTGCTATGGCCACAAAGCCACTGGGGAGCATTAAGGCTGCTTGCCCCAGCCAGGGGAAGGGCATCAGCCATGCTAGGAGAGGCATGAGCTGGTGAGGTAGAGATGAAGGGTGTCCTCTGAGTGGGCAGGGGGTGGAGAGCAAAACTGAGCAGGTTTTACTAAGCCAAAAGCCAAAAAAAAAAAAAAAACAACCAAAAAACTCCAAATGCTCCAAATGCTTAGGAACAAGCTTAAGTGCAGGGTCAGCACATAACAGACATTCCCTTGCTCTAACATCAACTACTTGTAGCTTGGAGCCCCCTCCCACACTTTTAGTCACATAGCAGAATAATTACCTTCCATTAATGATTTAATTGTTTGTTTTTTTCCCCTTGATGAAGGCTGAGAATGGGGGCTTAAAATGCACTCAGGAGCCTGCACATTACCAGCATTCCCATGTTAGCCTGCTGCCACACAGGGAGTGGGGGATAATGGAGATGAAGGACAATTCTCTCCAGCTCTAGGACTCTGCCTAGGCTCAGGTAGACCACTTGGCCATGGGAGAGCAAAACCAGCCTTCAACCATGGCCTCTGCTTTATGACATGTGATGTAGATGCACAGCATCATGCTTTTAGAAGTAGGTAACTAAAAATACTCATTAAGAGGGACTTCACCATATTGCCTCACAACAGAGCCTTTTTTTCCTGCCTGCGACCTTTTCAAACAGTGAAAAACAAACAAAAAAGAAGAAGTACTGAGCTAAGATCAAGGTCTTATGACTGTTACTTTTCATATGTTCATACCAGTTGTCTGTTCCCTTTTATTTACCACCTCTGTGTTTGTGTGTGAAAAACAAAGGCTCCACTCTACTGTGATTCTACCATTGCCATTTTGGGTGCTTGTGGCTACAGCTATGCAACACTGCTCTGTTTTTCAGGGGTTTGACTTCATCTGGAACAGAAAGTCTGTTTATAAGCTGTGAGAAAGACACTGCTTATTCCTTTTTTTTTTTTTTTTTTAGATTTGACACTCTGTGTATCCCCTGCTGAAAAATATTAGTATTAGTAAAAAGAAAAAAAAAAACAACATCACCTTTATCTCCCAAGCTGAAGGTCTGACTGTCTATAATGGTCTGCTTTTACACTCAAACACAAAGGCAGGGCTGCAGTGCTGTAAAGAGTTTCTAGTTTCAAGCCAGGACCTGACAGAAAGATGGATTATGATAGGCAGATAAAAGAAGAGAGAGGCCCTCTGAGCTCTTCAGTGTTGTCAAATACTTTTCCTTGATTCTCTGTGAGCAAGGAACCACCTGAAGATTCTGGTGGGGTTTTTGTTGTTGTTTTTAAAGGTGTAAGCAAAGTCTGCTTTCAACCTCCATCTCTTAATAGAAACACAGAGGGTGGGACTCAGCTGCACCCTGCAGGTTTCAAAACAAGATGCAAGCAAGACAGGAATGTAAAACATGCAGCCCCCTGGCCTTTATTTGTTTGTTTTTGTTTTTTTTTTTTTTTACTCCAAAGCACATCTTATAATCATTAATTTGGGAGAAGAGAGAACAGGCTACTTCTTTTTAAATTCTTTGTGCTGCCACCACCAGGTCCCATACACCTGATGGTAGAGCAAGTTGTAAGTTCTGCTACCTCCCCCCCAAAAAAACCCCAAAACCAACAAAAACAGAAGGTGGGGAAGGGAAGTGCAGCACATTTGTTCAACACCATGTGCCTGTCTGCTGAGGGCAGGTGAAGCTGCTGCTGCTAGAAGCACTCAACAGCCTTTTAGAATCATAGAATCACCCAGGTTGGAAAAGACCTCAGAGATCATCAAGTCCAACCTGTCACCCTACACCTCATGACTGACTAAACCATGGCACCAAGTGCCACGTCCAATCCTGTTTTGAACACCTCCAGGAATGGTGACTCCACCACCTCCCTGGGCAGCACATTCCAATGGCAGATCACTCCTTCTGTGAAGAAATTTCTCCTCACCTTGAGCCTAAACTTCCCCTTGAGACTGTGTCCTCTTGTTCTGGTGCTGGTTGCCTGGGAGAAGAGACCAAACCCCTCCTGGCTACAACCTCCCTTCAGGTAGTTGTAGACAGCAATGAGGTCTGCCCTGAGCCTCCTCTTCTCCAGGCTAAACACCCCCAGCTCCCTCAGCCTCTCCTCATAGGGCTTGTGCTCAAGGCCTCTCACCAGCCTCATTGCCCTTCTCTGGACATGTTCAAGTGTCTCAATGTCCTTCTTAAATTGAGGAGCCCAGGACTGGACATAGTACTCCAAGTGAGCACAGCCCAAGCCTGGACCACTGCAGCTGGTACTGAGACAAAGAGGGTGTGCACTGCTGAGCCTGCTGATGGTCTCACTCTTAGATGCACCTACAAGCTGTCTCTCTGGTCAGTGATCACCATTCTACCTCAGTTCTCAGTCACATTACTTCAATTTCAGATTGTTTTTCAGGGATGAGATCAGAAGGGGTAGAAGATCATGTGCTGCTTGAAATACATTTTGGTATTGCTGGGAATTTTTTTTCTTTTAATTAATTTTAAATGATTAGGTAAGTATTCTATCATCAATCTGGTGATTTGAAAAGGCAGAAAACAACCCTGCACAGAGCAGGATTATGCACCTCAGTGAGTGTCTCTTACATGCCTGCCTTTGGGCTCTGGAAATAGCCTCCTGAAGTACAAGGAGCTGCCTTCAGCAAGTGCTTCAATAGGTGTCAGCCTCTGCAACGCTGATTCTGCAGCTGGGAGGCTGCACAGAGCCCAGCAAATCCCAGCACAGTCAGTGGAAACCAGCAGCAATTCTTTCCCTCTCAATATCACTTCACAGCCCTCGCTGATGACAGCACCATTCAGTGGGATGAATGAGAGGCCTCCTTTGGGTGCCCAGTGTCAACAGAGGGATAAAAAACAACCCTCAAACTCAAAACTGGGTGGTTTTTTTTTTTTTTTTTTTTTTTCCTGCTGAGTCCTAGAATAATGCCAATTCCTAATGTCATCTACAATGATAGATCTGAGATTGTAGGTTGGTTTTGCATGGGAAGCCAGGCTGACATTTAAAAGCAATGTGAGAAGTTGTGGAGTCTCCTTCTCTGGAGACTTTCCAGACCCATCTGGATGTGTTCCTGTGTGACCTGTGCTAGATTCCATGGTCCTGCTCTGGCAGGGGACCTGGACATGATATCCAGAGGTCCCTTCCAACCCCTAAAATCCTATGATCCTATGACTGTTACTTTAAAATGCCATGGCTCTGTTTTTTAGCTGGGATTTGAGGTGTTATGAATCATTGGTCACTGGCCTGGAAAGCAGGAAAAAAAAGACCATTAGAGGGAGGAAGTGAAAATAGTCACTGAGAGGGGACACAGAATATGACTGCCAATGAATTGATAAAAGCAGGGGAAACAGTGCAAGGCTACAGTGACAATGGTGCTGTGTCACACAGGGTGAGTCAGGTAATAAGTCTGTGGCCAGCTGCAAGACAGAGGAGCTGCCCTCCCAAGTGTGTGATCAAATGTTATGGGAGACAAAGACAAAACCAGCAATTTTTGGTCCAAGAGGGATGAAAGCCCTAGGCAAGCATTACACTGATCAGTTTTGTCTTTATGCAGAACTTTTGAGGGCAATTTTTTGGCCTGTTTTATTTTTTTTTCCATGAAGTTGTGTTGATTGCAGGTGGGAAAGGTCCCCATTAGCCACAACTGAAGGTGGTAAAAGTCAAAGAGGGAGTAGGAGGCAGGGCTGCACTGATCTTAATCTTCTATGGGCTCCCACATTACTCCCTTCCATCAAAGTCAGAGCTTAACTAAGTTTTAGGTCATTAAGCCATATTTGAGAGATGAAAGAAGCTTTAAGAGAAGGATACTACATTCATTAGGGGTTCTCATCTATTCTCACTCCATCTGGAAAGCTGTCTTTGAAAATGACTGATTCATAAAGCTGGAGAAAGATGACAAGACATGGAGTTATTTAATCTTTCAAATTCTTTAATGACTCTCTACTTCAGACCCTTTTTGGAGCAGCATTTTTTTTTTTTTTTGCTGTGAGGGGATTACAGTACACATAAAGCCCTGAGTGTTGTGATGCTTCTTAGCTGTAACATCATGATGAAGACAAGAGACATAAAGAAACCCTCAAGCGTACACATAAAGCCCTGAGTATTGTGATGCTTCTTAGCTATAACATCATGATGAAGACAAGACATAAACCCTCAAGAATACTAGGACTATCTGGAGGTTTTATGTCAGCTCCTTGCTTTCCTAATTTGAAAGGTGCTTCCTCCCTAAGCAGTTTGCTGAAACAGCTAATGGCAGTCTAGCACAAGTGCTCACGACTGCATTGTACTGTTGGTAGTCTACCAAGAGGCCTTCTGGTCATTCCCTGGGTCTAACAGCACAAGGTGTTCATTCCTAACAAAGTCTTTCATTCATTCAGTAGAATTACCAGGCTATGTGAGCAGTGATGACTGCAACCTTTCAAGGCACAAATCACCTCCAAAGGTGTTTTACCTTCTTGTTTTTAATACACTATGAAGTGTGAAGCTAGAAGAAGAGCATGAATAGGACAGTAGTGAACCATTAGTTAATGTATCTGCTTTGAGAGGGGGGAGAGGGCTATGGTGTCTACCACAAAGCCAGCTTAATTGGAACTGAAACCTCACTCTGCGTGCATGCACATGTCTCTGGCAGCATGCAAGACTGACTTTTGAAATACCAAAGAAGTCCCACCTGTATGTGAAGTTCAGAGCTTTAACTTCTGAAGGTGAGCTAAGAGATGAGTAATGAAGAAGCCTCCTTTAGGGCCTTACCATACATCCAAGGGTCGGCAACTCCTGGGTTTCAAACTGTCGTACCACTTCCCAGTCTTCTGGAAGCTGAAATAAATCCCCAATGTACCTCTGAATCATCAAGTGGGTGCTCCAGCTGCTTCAAAACAACTCTGAGGCACGGCAAGAAAGCGCTGACAGTCATCCAAGTATTGTGACAGCCTCTCACAAAACCGCGGCCCCCGCGCGCTGAGACTAGAGACTCTTTTTCTTCCCTTACAGTTTACGTTATGGATCTTACCGTAAGGAATGACATCATCACTCCCCCCTGTAATTATTGAAAACAAGTGCTAACAGTTTGTGGCAAAGCCAGTTTATTAGGTTTCCAGGCTGGTGTCTTGCCCTCCCACCCTCCCCAGCTTTACAACGGGGTGAAGTGAAAACACACGGACAAGGCGTTCAGCACTTTCGACACCAGCTCTGTGGGCAGAACATTACCGCTGCAAGCCAGGAAGTGCACTGAACCCTGCATTAGTGACCACACCACCTTTAGGACAGAACCATTAGGAACATGCTTAGTGCTGAAGGCAAAAAATCACATACTTAACTTAAATGGTGTTTCCACACAACGTGAGTGACACGAGGGCTCTTATTTACAGGTTGTGAACAACTCGAAGCTTTACGGACTTGCAAGATGTTGGACACCAAATTCAACAGTGACATTGGAGCTACATAATTTCTTCACCTCAACCCCCACCCTGACTGACTGACTCTGGACTTCTTCAGTCTGGTTTTTCCTTATTAAAAAAAAAAAAAAAAGAAAGAAAATAACAGAACATCTGCTGATGTATTTATTATACAAATAGTTACGAGGAGTCCTTTTGAGACAAAGCATTAAGGACGTGAGTGAAAAACAAACTGTCCAAGAGGACTGTAAACTATATTTATTTACAATAATGTAGACAGAAATTGAAGGCCCATCCTCTTCTTTAAAAAAAAAAAAGAAAAAAAAACATTAAGGACACTAGTGTTAAAAAAGCTGATTGTTTCTGAAAGGGCTGTAAACCAAATTCTAGTCATGTAAGGTTCAGAGTGAATACAAAAATTCCCTTTTACAAACGTTTCCTACACAAAATTACTGTCATGGTTGTAGCAGCTTTATACAGGAAGGAAAAAAAAAGATTAGCTTTTGTTTAGATTTTTTTAAAACATCTTAATTATATTAGACCAAATTAAATGCTCTTTCTAAATCTAGGAAAAAACAAAAAGTCAATGCATGTTTTTGTTGTCAGTGTCACTTGCAATAGGATTTACACCTCATTAATTGTAACGGTTTAAATGTTATTTATCTCATTTGAATGATTTCTTTCACCAGGGTGGCAGCTTCTGAACTGTTTGGCTGCCAATCAGCATCACACACTACACATCGAAAAAACCTTCATTTTTTACCTCGATTCCTTCACAAGCTAAGTCACCCAACACTGACATGGCACAGAAATGAAGTCATAGACTGCTTTCTATGGCTTGCATTTTGCTTTGTGTAATTACATGCAACCTAGCACCATTTTATCATGATTAAGAGGACACAGAAGGATCTAGAGGAGGAATTGCCCTCACCTGACCCAGCACATTACTACCTTGCATCAGCAATGCCAAGGATGCCCCCCCACACAGCTATGACATTACAAGCAGGTTTTAACTTAAAAAAAAAAAAAAAAAATCTGTAACAGATTTTGGCCATATTCCAAGAGCTAATTTGTTTTGCATTCAGAAGTATTTTAAGGAAATCCCATACTCCTGACATTTTGTTCCATATTCCATTTTCTATCCCTAAAATATGTTATCAAAAGGGCTGTAAAGAGCTTTTTCAAGGTATCTGAAAAACATTCACCAGCTCCAAAATCCTCTGAAAGCCCTGTCTTTGAAAATCAGGATGCTTCTGCCAACTGCACTCAATCTTTTCTTTACTTAAGTGCTTTTACTTACCCTGGGACACTCAGCTCAAACACAGCATCTTTAGACAGAAGTCATCACTGAAGTTTTAGTAAGTTCAGAGAAGTTATGGACAGCTATAGTCCCAAATTTACCCCAAATCCTGTGCTACAGTATTTTTCCATTAGAAGGAATGCATAGTTCAATTTTACATGCTAATTATGAACAATTAACGAAGTTTTTAAGTATCAAATAACGGTCTAGAGGTAGGGACAAGTTTGTCACTTCTCTTACCATTGCCATGAAGAAACAGATGAAGTTTACAGTGGATGACAGGCCAAAAGCTAGCAGTTTGCACCTACTCTGACAGCCCAAACTTTACCTGACAGCCCAAATTTTACCTGACAGCCCAAACTTTACCTGACAGCCCAAACTTTTACCTGACAGCCCAAACTTTTACCTGACAGCCCAAACTTTACCTGACAGCCCAAACTTTTACCTGACAGCCCAAACTTTTACCTGACAGCCCAAACTTTACCTGACAGCCCTGGGTTTAGTTTTCATACACAAAAAGGTGCTGGCTTAGCAATTTGCTAGGAGACACCAAATATTCCTTCACATGCCAAAAATCTCCCCACTTTGCTGACCTAAAATTCAAGCTAGCTGGCTTCTCACAGACCACTTTTTCTCCTACATTATTCCATTGCAAGTAGCAACAAAAGAAGTTAGTGAACTAGCTTACTATTTATAACCTTACCACAAGTCACGAAAACAATCTCAGGCAGCACAGAGCTCAAGTAGAGTTGCTTTGTCAAAACTTCAGTTGAAAGTTTACTTTCCTGTGTATTTATAGTGAAACTTCAGTAATTCAGGAAGCACAATTACAAAGTGCAAGAACATGAGATGGGACACGCCTACACTGGGGGGAAAAAAAAAAAAAACAACAACAAACAAACCCCTAACAAATTAAAGTGCCAAAGAGATCCTCTAGAATGGCTACCAAAACCTGCAACTTTGCCAAGATCACGATTTTGAAGCGTTTGCAACCAAGACAAGGTGATGATTAGCATCATTTAACACCAGCAGGTCATGGTAGGTTTTGGTTCAGGCTTTATATGTATTTCATCACGATCTGGGGGTTGGCTAAGCATTAATGGCTTGTGACTTTTAAGCTTGTGAGCCAGTGTCATAAAGATGGCCTCCACGTGGTCATTGTCATTGGGGTTTTTGGCAGAGGTTTCAAACAAGGGCATACTGTGAGTGTCAGCGAACTTCTGGGCCAAGTCCGTAGGCACCTGAATAGCGCTTCTCAGGTCGCATTTATTCCCGACAAGAATCCGTGGGATATCGCTGGCAAGAAGGTGCTGTTTGCACTCCTCTATCCAGGCTGGCAGGCTGTGAAAGCTGGCAATGTTTGTCATGTCATACACAAAGACCACGGCGTGGACGTTCCTGTAGTAGTGCTGCACCATGCTCTTCCGGAAGCGCTCCTGCCCGGCCGTGTCCCACAGCTGGATCTGGAAAGGGAGAGGCAAGGAGAGAAGAGAAAGGTTCACTGCTCCTGCTGGAAAACACCACCACTCACCTGCAGCGGAAGGCCACTCTCCTCAATCATCACACTGCAGGAAATTTGTGCTTTTAAGTGGTTTCTGAAAACTTCTTGGCTTTCAGAGCTGCGCATGGTAGAAGCCAGGAAGAAATGACTAGGGATGGAATCCTGCACCTCGAGACTCACCTCCAGCACTGTGTGCAGCTCTGGGTCCCCGCTTCTGGAAGGATATTGAAGTGCTGGAGTGGGTCCAGAGGAGAGCAACAAGACTGGGGAGGGGGCTGGAGGGAAAGTTGTATGAGGAAAGGCTGAGGGAGCTGGGGATGTTCAGCCTGGAGAAGAGGAGATTTAGAGGGGACCTTAATCACTCTCTACAACTACTTAAAAGGAAGTTGTAGTCAGATGGGGGGCAGGCTCTTCTCCCAGGTAACTAGTGACAGGACAAGAGGGCATGGTCTGAAGCTGCACCAGGGGAGGTTTAGGTTGGATATTAGGAAGCACTTCCTCACAGCAAGGCTGATGAGGCACTGGGATGGACTGCCCAGGGAGGTGGTGGAGTCACCATCACTGGAGGTCTTTAAGAAAGCTTGGATGTGGCATTGGTGGCATGGTTTAGCTGATGTGGTGGTGTTAGGTCATAGGCTAAGCTGATAACCTCAGAGGTCTTTTCCAGCTTCAATAATTCTGTGATTCTGTAACTTGCTCACAAATAGCAATTTCCAGATGTTTATTAGAACACTTATGGTTTCTTTCAAAACCAAATCCTGAAGTCTCAGGAATGTCTCTTTTAATTGAAAAAACACCATGCCCAACTCTCAGCAGATGTAATTTTTTTTAGTGTCTAAAATATCATGATCTTCCCCAAGGTTTTATTCTTAGCATGAAGTTAACTGCTTATCGTGGTATAAAAATAGGAAGGAATCAAACCATGCACAAATAACAATGCCACCACCAAAACCAGGACAAACAAATCTTTCTCTGTGGTGGTATCTACTGGAATCAAATCCTCCTGTGATAGACCTCTAACATGTAACTTTTGAGCTTCCTTCCTGAGAATGGAAGCTTTTCATCAGACAGAGAATTCAGGGACCATTAAATGATGAAGGTAAATTTAAAATTCAAGCTGTCCCCAAGAAAGATACAGCTAATATCTTCCCTTGATAAAACTGTTCTCCCATTACCATAGTGCTGCATTCCTTTCATCCACATTGCTTCAGTAAAACTTACTTAGAAATTGCAAGTATTTTGAATGCTACTTTAACATTTTTATCAGTGACCTTGTAATTAAAAAAAAAAAAAATCAAAACCGAAGTGCAAGGGAAATCTGCTGATATCACCCCCAGAGAAGAGGATTACAGTATCACATGCAGGATTTTCTGGAAGCTGGAACAGCAGAAGTAGGGTGAAATTGAAGAGAAGCAGATGCAAAGCCTTGATACCAGTGACTAATAATAAAGATTTTTCCTGTAAGTGCAGGATTCATCAGTTTGGAAACTATTTAAAGGGATGATCCAGATACAGGAGTCAATCACAGGATGTTTTGAATCACTAGTGTGAGAGAATGAAGGAAAAAGAGCTAGTGATGTTTCAGGACAGGGTGACTTTTTCTGCAATATGGTCACCCATCCCTAAGGAAAAGCTTGAACTGGAGCAGGTAGAAATGGCACTTCCTGATTTCATCAGGGGAGCAGAGGGTTTACAGAAGAACATCAGAACAGCTTGGCTTCTCCAGCCTAGTCCAGTTACCTGCAACTTGTGATCCACCTGCTTACAAAGATCCATGTGCTGCTTCTGAAAGGGTCATTACTAAGAAAAGCAAGGCAAGACACCCTAGCCTCTGGTGACAGAAGACAGTAGTCACTTGCAGTCCAGCTCCTTTTAGAGGGTCTTGCTTTTTACCTGTTCGGTTTCTTGCCAATGGTATTACACTCTAAATACAACTGACTGCATCTCCACAGTTTGTCAATGGAGCCTAGTCAATCAGATTAAATACAGGCACCTAAATCTGGGTGAGATCAGTTCACTACCCAGATGAGAGAGACTTCCAGTTCTATGCACTTAATAAAAAATTCTTACAGAAAATTTTCATTAATTAGGAATTTGAGAAATTAAAGAGAGAAGAAAGACACACAGACTAGAGTAATCCTTATGTCCAGGCAATGTAATCTTAAGGAATCACTACAGATAACCTTGGGAGGTGCTCTGTCAAATTAATTTAAAGAGGGAGCTCACTTTCACAGGCAGCTGTCAGCTTGCACTTCCCTCCCCACTTCATTCAAAGAGCAGGTATCAGTCACACTTCAGTCAAGCAGAGATCCACAAGTCTGGTGCCAGCCTTGGGCACAGAAGGGGAAATTAAATTCAAGATTTACATATCTTCCAAATTAGGCTTAACTTACAGTTCCTCCAAATTTTATTTATGTGGAGCTTTCAAGCTTGAAAGATATTATATGAAATTAAAAATATTAATATTCTCGGCATAGAATCACTTGTACTGAGAGGCAAATTCTTCCCCAAGATTGAAAATGTCACACTTTCTTTTTCCCTCTTACCAGGTGACCTTGAGATCACTCCATTTCTGGCCTCCTAAAAACACTTGCTCTACTAAAAACAACACTGAAGATGTTCACATTGATAGATGTGCATTGATGAATTACCATCAGGATTACTGTTTCATCATTAGTTCAGTATCATCCATCTTCAAGGGAGCATATATTTGACAACAGCCCTTTAAAATGTGTGATTTGAAAATCTGGTTTAACAGCATAATTCAGCTAATAAACCTGTGAACAGAATCACTTTGTCACACTCCCTGGGGAAAACAAATGGTACTTAAATATATTGAGTCAGCTATCACCTCCCACCTCCTGACTCCTTTTTGTGGATGCAGAAAGGCTGTTTTTTAAACAAGGACTCTTTTAGCATGCATGGTTTATAGCATCCTGGGAAACATAACTGCCCTTTAATGAAGATAAAATGCTAAACAACATCTCCTTTCACAAGACGTGGGAAGAAAAAAACTTGAAGAGCTCAAAGGTACAGAACATGACGTTTGGACTGTCTTCTCTGAATTTCATTTGCATCCTTTGCTCTTTTAATGTAGGTCAGCACAGAATGACATCATTGTTTTCATTGGTTTTCAACACTTACATCAATTTAGGAAGAAAAAAAATTTAGAACGCGAGAAATTATTTTGTTGACAACTTTAATTTATTCATCACATCCAGCCATCAGTGCTCCGTATGAGGCTGTTAGCCTGCTGTACAAGCTACCAAGGAATAGATTGGTCCCTGTGTCTGGGAATTCTACACAATTCATGGGGGAGACCCCCAGTGAGAAGAACTGTGCTTGTGCTCCTGCCAGTGACACAGCGTTTTTCCAGCTGTGAGGGAAATGCTCAGTTCTGTAGCAGCACAAGAATGACCATCCGGCTGGCTGGGGGAAGGGAGAAGAGAGAAAGAGAAGACACTGCTTTATAACCTCCCTCAGTGCAAGAAGGAAAATTCCTCTGCTGAGCAAGCCCTTCAGAGCACAGAAAGAAGAGCAGTAACTCAGTTCATCCGAGCTTCTCCCTTTCCCAGTTCAACGGGACTGAGGAAGCTCCTTGCTACAAGCAACAAAGGTGAAGATGAGTGAGAGGAGGTGGCAAAACCAGAAACTGAGGCATATCTGACAACACAGAGCATTCCCCTAAGAGCTTGAGCCCTGGCCATAATGGCAAGTTTATTCATTTGAAAGCTGAGAGAGAACTTCCCAGAAAATGTGTCTCCAAGGAGCCTCCCTCAGTTCTCTACCTTCCTCAACCAGAACACCAGGCAGTATTCAGCAGAACAACCTAACACAACATAAACAACAAAACAGCACTATGGGAAAGGAAACCTATGTGAAGCATCTCACAGCTGTGCATTAGGCTATATTCTTCTTCACTTCTCTCCAGAGATGGTGAAAATGCCAGTCAGGAAGATGGTGCTGACAAGATCTCTCAGATGGTTCTCTCCTCTGTCATGGACAGCAATGGATCAGGGAGTACAGAATTTCAGCTGTTAGCCAAAGAAGTACAATTCACTGGTTTCATAAAAAGTAGCAAAGACTCTTTACTCGTATGAGTAAGATATGCAGATATGAGGTGAAAAAAAACACAAGAAAATGAATGCAAATGGACTGAGATGCCCTCCACAACTTCTTTCATCAAGTAAGCAAGGAAAAACTGTAGCTTTCAGCTTCATGACAAAGCCTGATGGTAACAAATGCAGAAGTATCATAGAATGGCTTAGACTGGAAAGGACCTCAGAGATCATCTACTCCAAGCCCCCTGCCATGGGCAGGGACACCTCTCAACTAGACTTGGTTGCTCCCTTTTTCTACACATTATCAAACTCTTCTCACAGAAGCAAACTGTCATAAAGAAATAGATTCCATTTAAAACCAAGTTATTCCTAGTGAACAAAGTGCATTTGTAAGCAGCAAGCAGTCCAAGCTGTGACTTCAGGATCCCCACTAGAATGTATATATCAACCAGGTGCATTTCATATACTTCTAAAATTTCTTTTACAGTGCAAAGAAGGCAAAAGAGCATTTTCCCTTCCCCCTAAATTTTCACTAAATTTAGGTTCCTAAGACTTAGTTTTAGCTAAAACCTATAATCAGAGTAAGAACCAATGGTCAGATGTGAGCTGGATATCTGTCCCAGTTCTGCACCACTTTTGCCTAAACAGCATTCTTACCAAAAAAAATCAAGGTCGTGATGCATTGACATCACTGATGCAGGTGTTCACTCCTGAACAACAACCTGTTTCCAAATGGGACATTTCAAAGCCAATATGCTCCTAACAGCCAAGCCAATAAACTGTGATTCTTGATAAACACACAAGCAGAACTTCTGGGAGGCAACAAGCTGCTGAGACCAGGCACAGCTAACTCCAAAACACTGGTAGGGAAGAGATCTAGCTAGTGGAGAAATTAATGTCTTGATACCTGTCAAGAGCTGCACAAAGGTTTAGCCTAACGTAGAAACTTTTCATCATCGTGAAACCTGCACAGTAATTACATTTCCAGCAGAAGCAAGGAAAAACAGTTTTAAACACAGTAGCAGAGGCTACGTGGCACAACCACACTGAACTTCTGGGGTACAGAGGTGTGACAGGAGAGCCTGTGAGGCCTCTCCTCAGCATCACGCCCGCAAGCGGCAGGGCAGGCTGGGATATGCAGTCCCCAGGCCAACCTGCCGGCTGCCCTTCGGAGAGAAGCAGTCCAGCCGCTGGCAGAGGTTCACCGACCCGGCCTGGCAAACGACCCGCATCCTCCTCTCCTCCCAGCGGCTGCCCACAGCGATGCTGGAGCCCCGTGCCAGGCCCGGGATGCTGCCTACTGTCAGCAGCTGGGTCGGGGCCAGGCGGGTGTCCCGCTACCTGCCGCCCCAGCACCCTGCAGCCGGGCAAGGCCCAAAGCGGCCGGAACCGGCACCAATCCGCGGCGGATAGCGGTCCCAAGGCCGGCAGCCTTCACCCGAGACTGACAGGGCTGAGCACGGGCGGGGAGAGCCCCGCGCCGGCCCCTTCCCGCAGCGGCCGTACCTTGATGCGCTCGCCGTCGATGGTGACGGCCCGCTCGCGGAAGTCCACGCCGATGGTGGCCTCGGTGCGCTGCGGGAAGCGGCCGGCGCAGAAGCGGTAGGTGAGACATGTCTTGCCCACGTTCGAGTCCCCGATGACGATGATCTTGAAGATGCGGGAGCGCGCTGGGGGCAGCACACCGGGGAGCGCGCCGCTGCCCGTCAGGCTCAGCTCCAGCGAGGACTCCAGGTCGGCGGCCGCGGCCATCATCGCTCCGGAGGACCCAGGCGGAACGCCTCGGGGACGGGCACCACGGGCGCGCCGCTCTCCTGCCCCTCCGCCCCGCGGCCCCGTTACTCGCCGCCCCGGGAAGCGCGGCCCGCCCACAGCACGCCACCGCTACCCTCCGGCCGCGCCACGTCGTCCCCGCCCGCCGGGCCGCGAGCCCCAGCGCGGGGCGGATCTCGCGAGAGCGCGGGCGCTGCCCCGCAGCCAATCGCCGGGTGCGGAGATTGCGGCCTCGAGGCAGCGCCGGTGCCTCCCGGGGGCCGCCAGAGGGCGCCGCTGTGCTGGGGAGGTGGGGGGGGCGCCCCCTGCTGTTCTCATGGAGCGGCTTGGGTTGAAGGGAGCGTTAGCGGTCACCCGGTCCCACCCGCGTGGTCAGCAGCGACATCTGCAGCTAGGGCAGGTTGCTAAAACTCCTACAGCCTGGCTTGAAGTGTTTACTCGGCATCTGCCACCCCTCTGGGCAGCCTGGGTCAGTGTTTCACCACTCTAGTCTGAATCTCCCCTCTTTTAGTTTAAAACCACCATCCCCTGTCCTGATGCAACAGGCTCTGCAAAAAAGATTGTCCTCATCATTCTTATAAGCTTCCTTTAAATACTTAAAGGCCACAATAAGGTCTCCCCTCCAGACTTCTCCAGACTGAACAACTCCAGCTCTTTCAGCTTTTCTTCATAGGAGACATGTTCCACCTCTCTGATGACTTTTCCAACAGGTCTATGTCTTTCCTGTGTTGAAGACTCCAGGGCTGGACACATTACTCTATCAGGGTCTCACCAAAGCAGAGTAGAGCAGCAGAATCTTCTCCTTTGACCTGTTGGCCACACTTCTGTTGGTACAGCCCGGAATACAGTTGGCTTCTGGGCTGCAAGCACCCATTGCTGGCTCATGGACAGCTTTTCATCCACCACTGCACTCAAGTCCTTCTCCACACGACTGCTCCCAACTCCTTAATCCCCCAGTCTGTATTGATACTGGAGGCTGCTCTGAGGACCTTGCACTTGGCCTTATTAAACCCCATGAGGTTCACACAGGCTCACTTCTCATGCTTGTCCAGGTCTCTCTGGATTGATCCCATCCCTCAGGTGGTGTAAACCACACCACTCAGCTCTGTATCGCCTGCAAACTTGCTAAGGGTGCACTGGATCTCACTATGTCATTGACAAGGATATTAAACAGCACTTGTCACTGATCTCCATCTGGACATCGAGCTCTTGACCACTACCTTCTGGATGTGACCATCCAACCTCACCCACTGAACAGTCCACACATCCAATCCATAACTCCCCAATCTGAGAGGAGGATGTTGTTGAGCACCATGTCAAAGGCCTGACAGAAGACCACATGCCATAGCTCTTGTAAAGTGTTGATGGTGGATAAACAAAGACAAGAGGCCTGCCTTGAGTGCCTGAAATAAAAAGAGGAAGGCTGAGATCATGAGGGTTTGTTTTCATACAGTGGGGAGGAACTGTCTGTGAGTCACTTTATGGAGTGTAGATGATGCAGGCAGCCCAGGCTTCTCCTTGAGGCATCATTGAACTTCACAGCTCCCCAGGCTGCTATGGGACAACCTGCCTGTGTTGCTTGGCAGGCATTTTGTCAAGGTTGTGTGTGTGCTGTGGGGCAGCAACAGGAAAGTGGACCCTGGCCAAGCCCTGTGTCACTGCAGTGTTCCAGCCTGACCATTCTGCTGTCACCTACAGTAGTGGCAGAGAGACACTTGGGCCAAAAGTGATAGACACATCTCACAGGAAGAGGGGAGCTATGGCATTGCCTTAAAAATCTGTTCATAATCTCACCAAGGATATCAACCTAGGAGAGAGGCAGGATGTGCTCACCTTAAAGAGTTTAACCTCTAAGCAAATGAGGCTTGCAGTAATGGAGAGAACTGGTGCCCTAACGGTGAGTCTCTGGCCTGCAACCTGATAGCTGAGCCAGGATTCCCAAAGTTTGGATCATACACCTAATAATAGGCATTGGGAGTCCCTCTCTTGTTGCACATGCTTTGACCAGCCAGGGCTTCTGCCTGCACAAGTAAGAAATGATCCTTGGATCATTGCTCCCTATGGAGCAGCTGTCCTGTGGTTGAGGGACAGTGCTTTGAACAGCCTGTCATTGCCTGTATAGAAAAGCAATAAGCTTGATTAAATCTAAACATAAAATACTACCCTGAGATGAGGGCAACTTTAGTTACAGTGCCCATCTTACTGCTCCTTATTCCCTCCTCACCTCCCTGGAGCAGCCTAATGGAAGGCTATAGAGAAATGCTTCTACCCTGTAGTCCTCTTCTGAGACAAGATACCTTCATTTAAGCTGTCAAATAATTCATTCTGTCAAAGAAGAGGAGTAATTTTGTTCTGGTGTGACAGTAAGATAAAAGGGAGGTGAGGAGGTTGTGACACCCTGGAGTTCTTAGTGTCCCTTCTACACAACTGCTCCTTTTTGCAGCCAGAATGTAAAGCTGAGGAGAGGGAGCAGCAGCAAGCACATCTATAGCCTGATGGCTGAAGAGGCAGTGAAATCCCAGTTCTAGGGAGATGCTCTGACATGGGTGGCCAGATGTCACCCTATGGCAGGCTCTGCCAACAGCTCATTAACTGAGTCTGATCTGGGTTGTGCCAAAGGGGGCCAAATTCAATTATAATTAGATCTGAGCTCTTCCACAGCTCTTAGCACCTTTCATTTCAGCCGGGCTCTTCAGCTGGCAGAATCCATGCTCCATCTAGTGTTCAAAGGACTCCTTACTCATTAGGGTTTATGCTGCTGGTTTTACGTAGGACACCTTCCTGTGAATTTGCCTCTCAACACTGTTAACAACCACCCGAGCTTCTGTTTGGTGAGCCATAAGGAAGGTGATGCTCTGGAGCACAGCTGGCCCCTGCAAGAATGGACTTGAAGACTTCTGAGAGTTTAATGTCATCCCAGAAGTGGACAGGAGGCAAAGATTTTGCTGGTGGTTTCTGGGTCCAGAAAGTGAAGTACTGAATGAGTGAATTCTCCTCACTTAAAGAAGGCACAGCTCTTCTGGAGGGGGTGGGGAGGAGGGCAAAATCAAATCCTGAGTGCAGGTAGTGAAGCTCCTCGTTTGCTTAAGGTTTCTTGGTGTTCACCTGCTCTTCTTGTAGCACTTGCTGTAGCTTGAGCTAGTGGAAGTACATCTGGGAATTTAAAGTGTCCTCTTTGAACTTCCCTGTTCCAGCAGTCATGAGACTTCATGATCAGCCTTAACAAATCAGTAAGGAATCCATGATCTGACATCAGGTGACTTTGCCCATCCCACCCATCCTTCTTTCCCCCAGGAAACTGTCCCTCCAGAGCAGGAATGGGGGAAGGTGGCTTCCCACTGAGATGACAGCAGTCACTGCCTTTGTTCTGCACTTGGGGAGGCCAGATGCCACTGCCCTTCCCAGCTGTGGAAAGATGGAGATGGAAAGGTCAGTCACTTTCACAGACTTGTGCAGACTTCCTAGTTTCACCCAGAATTCCGAAGCTGTGCAGAGTTGGCTTACAGCTCTAAATTGTGCCCATATCAAAACCTCCGGGTTGTCAAAGCAGAATTTTTTTTCCATGGGAATGTGTTTTCAGTGACTAAAATTCTCCCAGGAGGGTGTTCTGTGACTCAGAATGGCGTGCCTGCTCAGACCCAGAGCAGGAAAGCAGCGATAGGAGGGGGTGGTTAAAATGCACCATACCCAGAAAGTCCAATTTCAGTTTTCAGTCCCACCGCAGGGACTTGACCCCAGGTCTCACACACTGGGTGAACACCCCAAGGGCAGGGCAGCTGGCAGTGAGTGCTTACCTCCCCCTGTCCCCTCACAGAGCTGCCCTGTTCTGCACACTCTGCCAGCTGGACCAGGCTCCAAGAGCCTGCTCTGCAGAACAGCAGGTGGAACTTGCATGGTTTTCAAAACCACTTGAGGCTGAGAGGTACCTGCCCCACAGTGCTCAACAAGGAATTGCTGGCCACACATTTCAGCTGAAGGATAACAGAAGATCTGTGTGTGCTGAGTGTGCTACACCTCTGGTAAGGGTCAAAACCTGCCCTTCCCCGGCCCCATGGCCTTCAGCAGATGTCATCTAGTCCATCTGGCAGGAGCTCACCAGAGGCACAAGCTATGTTTTGGTCAGGTGTATCCTGAGCAGTGTGAAACTAGATTACACAGGAAGAGCTTCATGAAAACAACTGCTTTAAGTCTGTGGCCTGCTGACTTCTGTGCACACAAACCCAAGCAAAGCTGCTGCATTGTTGTTCTGATGTGACAGCTACAACTGCTGCAGGTGAAGTCCAGCAAGTCTGCTCTTCTGCCTGTTGTGGGGAGAGGAAGCTTAAGGGAAGACTGCAAGAACAAGGGGAGGACAGAGCCTGGTTTAACACTCTCCTGACTTCTGCAGATCTGTGGGGAGGGATTTCACAAACAGAAATGGCATCAAAACTGTTCTGTTGAATGTCTGCCTTTGTAAAAGGACAAATATTCCTGTGGTGTATTCACCTGTAACTTGAAGATTATCTTAATCCTGATTTTAAAGTTGATCCTCTTAAAGTGCTCTAACCAAGAGCTGTGAAGCAGAAAATCTGTTTGTTTTCAAAGCACCTTTTGAACTTCAAGTATATCACAACATGATAGAGCTCTCCTTTGGAATGATTATTACTTTGCAGTGCCTGGATAAGAGCAGCTTACAAATGCACTTCAAAGCTTGAAGGGGGTTTAGATCAATCTATGCAGCTCTTACACAGCAGTTCTCACTTTTTTCATAGATGCATAGAGTGGCTAAAGTTGGAAGGGACCTTAAAGACCCTCTCATTCCAGCCCCCAAAGGAAGCTGGAGGCAAATTCTCTCTGAAGAGGAGGATGATACAGTTCCTTGGAGGTCCTCAGCTGTGACCCAGGAGGCCAGACCTTTCTGATTAACAATGGGTTAAAAAAATGATGGCTGATGTGGGAACTCCCAGGCAGGGAGATCTTGGGAGATTCTTGGCTTAAGTCAAACTTTATTTGAACAATTCCAGTGCAGCGCTGGAAATTTCATCACTTCCAAGTGAAGGGATAAAGATGTTGATTAGCTCATTATGTTTCATCCAGCACAGACTATTTCTGGATGTCCCTTTCTATATATTTGGAGGCCAGCAAACGTAGTTTAATTTATTTATAGTAACAGAATAAATTTAAAATGCTTCTTGCTGCACAATCATTTGATAAAGCTTTTTGTTTTCTTCTTTTGCAAGGACAAGTGCCTTTGATATGCTATTTGGATGTGTTTGGTGAATGCATGTACAAGAGCCTCAGTTCACAGTTAATTTTATTTAGCAGATGTAGAAGTTTCTAAGGAAAGGGGTTCTGAAAATAGTTGCAAGTCTCTGGGCTTGCTCAGCATTTCAAGAATAGTTATTTCTGCCTTCCCTTGAAGACATCTTTTCACTAGTCAGGCCCATGAAAATGCAGACTGGTCAACATACAAGAAATATGTCTACTGGGTTTTAAATTAAGGCACAAATAAGAGGGGAGGAATGTTAAGTCTAAGACTCTCATGTCACTTGCTATTTTCCAAAGGGATCAAAAAGTTTCCAGGTGTGTCCTTTTGATCCTGGTAGTCTACTGGCAAGGAGGGAATTCTTGCTGCTTTAAACCTTACTGTGTTTTTTTGAAAGTATCTCCTAGAGTCAGATCTCAAAGATGGAAACCAATCAGTCCCTTCAGGGGCTCTATTTTAAATCAAATCGTGGAATGCTTTAAACAAATAAGCGTGCTATACATGCCTTCAAGTAACAGAATCTTAAAAATTAGTAATAATTTCATAGAATTGTTAGGGTTTGGAAGGGATCTCAAGGATCAGCCAGTCTCAACCCCCCTGCCATAGGCAGGGACACCTCACACTATATCATCAGGTTGCTCAGAGCCACATCCAGCCTGGCCTTAAAACCCTCCAGGGATGAGGCTTCCACCACCTCTCTGGACAACCTTTCCCAGTGTCTCACCAGATTTTAAATCCTTTTAAAAGGATTCTGTAGAGATCCTCTGACTTCTGAATTCCTCTGGGGGCTTTATCCTTCTGTGCCAGGCCTTGCATCCTCCAGTTTAGCAGGGAAAAGTCGTGTGGTTTTGCCAGGAAAAGTTCTGCTATTGCAAGACCTGACTCTGCAAGCTCAAGGAGTTTGACCTCCCGTTGACACAATCCTTATGATAAAGCACAGATGGCAGGAATGTGGCAGGAATGAAGGGCAGATTTTTAGGACTTGGGCTTTAAGGACCCTGTGTGTCAGGTTCTCAAAACAGACTGCAAAAGCAGGTACCCTGTTGAAATCACAAAGCCAAATATCTCACCTAACTTTGCACTGAAATGAGGTTTTGACACAGCTGCTTTTACTGCCAGTTACTGGAATGTGACTTTTCTCATGCACTTCCCTGGCCTTGTTCTCACCAAAACTATAAAACTAAAAGCTTAAAATTAAAAGCAAGAAGAATTGTGTCCATTTTTGGCTTGTGCTTGGATTTTATTCCCATTGCATGCCTGGCAAGAGGCTGAGGCTTTAATGTTCAGAGCAGTGTAGCTTTGAGGTTGTCTGAGCTATGATCATAGGTCTCAGCCACTGGACATAACCTCATTTATAGCTGCCTTCCACTACCTGAGGGGAACCTGCAGGAAGGCTGGAGAGGGACTTTTCATAAGGATGTCTGGCAACAGGACAAGGGGGAATGGTTTGGAGCTGAGGCAGAGTAGGTTTAGACTGGATCTTAGGAAGAAGTTGTTCAGTACAAAGGTGGTGAGACTCTGGAACAGGTTGCCTAGAGAGGATGTCAATGTCCTCTCCCTAGGGTGTCTAAGGCCAGGTTGGACAAGGCTTTGTGCAGCCAAGTCTAGTTGTGAGGTGTCCCTGCCCATGCCAGGGAGGTTGGGGTAGATGATCTCTGAGGTACCTTCCACCCTAAGCCATTCTGTCATTCTGTGATCACAGCCTTTGTCTGACAAACCTGCCATGAGAATCCCCCTGCCAGATGTGGGCAGAGAAAAACGAGCCCCTTGGTGCTAAAGGCAGCATCTGCAGCTCTGTGAGGGATGGTCTAACAGGAGCACCCACCTGGCACCCCTTCTGATGGGACTGCAATGGCTGAGGGTTTACAGCTTCAGGGCTTCACACATTGCTGGGGGCTGTACAGAAACTTAACACTGTGTGGCTCTTGGATGGCAGTGACAGAAGAAATGAGCCCTTTGCACTCTCTGGGCAGCTGAGGTGATAATTGAATCACTTCTGTATCAAAGGCTTATCACTGAAGCTCTCCACAAATCCCAGAGCTGTACCCACACTCTGAGCACACAGCCCTGCTGCAGTGCTGGGCATTCCCTCTGCCTCTTTGGGCTGATTCATTCATAGGAGATGAGAAAACCTGATGGGGAGCATCTTAATAGCACCAGTGGACAGCAAAGCTGTTCTGGAATGTTTTGACTTGCTAAGGGTGTGTTAACCCAAAAGCTGTGTCCCTGCTTTCTCTCTCCCTGCAGCTGTACATGCTGTGCTCAAGGGCTTTCTGCATACCCCAAAGCAGTGCTGCAGATCAAATGTCACAAAGCTTCTATATTTACCTGTCTGCACCCTGGCCTCCCATAAATCACTCCTGGGCAGCAAGCAAATCCAGTTGTGCTGTGTGCTGCCAGTGACTTCCCTGCATTTGTGTAAGCTCCAGATTGAGCCTCAAGACTTTGTTTGATGTGAGGATATATATTGTGCTTTTTATTTTCTGGCAACATGTTCTTCTTCAAATAGTGTGGTTTCAGGTGTGGTTTTGTGACTTATCTCTGCAAGAATAAGTTTTCCTCCTTCTTTCCCCAGGCTGTTATTTGTTATCAAGCCCTACTCCTGTTTTAACTGGAATACTGAACAAAAAAAAATCCCAATTGGGAAACTATCCCCACTTCCATCTCTTGAAATGTGAACTGTCCCCACTTCAGTCTGTTTTGGTAAAACCCCACTTACATCAGCAACATCAGTTTTGTTTTCAACCAGAAGAAGACTGGAGGTTCCAATAAAACTAAGATTACCTTCATAAATAACAAAACCCTTCCTCTGCTCTCCTCCTGCCTCAAAATCCCCAAAAGAAGTTGCAGCTAGCTTTGGCTGTTGGTTTGCATGAAGAGGCTGGAAGGAGCCAAGGGGCTGTGATGTCTGACCTGGTTCTTTACCACTGCACTGATTCCATAGCTGTGCTGAGGTACTACTCCAAGGCCATCTCTTCTGAAAGCACAGCAGCCTTCAAGGTGTCAGCCACACTAATCTGCTCTGTGAGAGGGCTCTGTATGAAAGAACAGTAGAAAGCAGACACCAGAGTATATTTGTGCTGCTGAAAAGGTTGTGACCTCACCACAGAAAATAATTTGCAATGTATATAGCAAAAGCAAACACAACCCCAAAGGGATGGAGTTCAGGAATCTGATATTATTGCTAACATAAGTATGAGGCCAAAGCTGTTGTTTCTCTGAGGGTTGCTAAGATGTCCCTTCTGCTGTCAGGTTTTTAAGTTTCCTACTCTATTCAGAGTATTAATTCCAGTGGCATTAATCTTTCTTTTGCCCTTTCTTAGCATCCAGCAACAGCCTGTGCCTCCAGACAGAGCACTCAGCCCTGGGCTCAGATCTCTTTGTTCTTTCAGTGCCAACCTAGCTGCAGCTTGAGGCTTTTCCCTGTTCCCTTCTCTCTCATGGTTTTAAGTAAGGGTAGTTTGAGGTGACCATACATTATTCACACAGCCTGCATGCAATTTGTGTACCTGTCAATAATTTATAAAAGGCAGGACAGCTTTGCTCCCAGGTGTCCTTTTTCAGTGCAACCAAGAGGGAAGATTTGGTTTGCTCTCAAGTTGTTTGTGTTTCTGTTTGAAAAAAAAAAAACAAACAAACACCCAAACCCCAGTGTCTCACACCCTTTTGTTCTTTCTGCTGGTGGAGATTTTCCTCACCCACACACTGCCATGTGAAGTGGCCCCAACTCACCTCTGCCAGGAGCATCACACCCAGGAGGAGGATCCCCAGCAGCCTCAGCAGCAGAGGGAGCTGGAAGAATGAGATCAGCTGCCCAGTGGTCCCTGTCACCTAAGCTCTTCTCTGGTCGTTCCTGGCTCCCTCTCCCCCTCTGGTTTTGGCTGCAGAGGATAACACAGAAGAGGCAATGAGAATCAGAGAGCTGAACAAGACCTGCTCTCCCCCATCTGCCAGTGATTCAGGCTCACCTAGCCAGCTGGCACGGGCTTTTGAAACAGGGCCAGGCTGGTGAAGCAGCCAGAAGGGTACACAGTGAGTTTACCCAGTTTAAAAAGTGCTTTGAGGTCACCTGGGCACAGGAAAAAGCTAAGCAAAGCCAGATTGCCTGAAAAAGGGAATTTTTCTGTACTTGGAGCATCAGGGAATTGGGGAAGGAGGTGATAGGGCAGGGGTCAGGCTCTCTGCCTCTGAACTGTTGCCTGGGGAGGGTTTCAGATGGGTGAGGTGGCTCACAGGACAGCCTGGGATGCTGCTCTACACAGTATACAGCAGCATAATGAAGTCTCAACCCAGTTTTGCCAAAATCTGATTGAAGGGGATAACCATCCTCCACCATCAGCCTGGGAGGCAAATTCTATCCTGCCCTGCATCAAGAGGAGTGTGGCCAGCAGGTCAAGAGAGGTGATTCTGCCCATTTACTCTGCTCTTGTGAGACCCCTTCCCCATCATAAGAAGGACACAGAGCTGTTTGAGCAAGTCCAGAGGAAGGAGACAAAGATGATCCAAAGGCTGGAACACCTCTGCTATGGGGATAGGCTGAGGGAGCTGGTTCAGCCTGGAGAAGACTCTGGCGGGACCTTCGAGTTGCCTTCCAGTACCTAAAGGGATCCTAAAAGCTGGAGAGGGACTTTTCATAAGGGTGTTTAGCAGTAGGACAAGAGGCAATGGTTTGAGGCTGAGGGAGAGCAGGGTTAGACTGGATCTTAGGAAGAAGTTCTTCAGTGCTAGGGTGGTGAGACTCTGGAACAGGTTGCCCAGAGAGGTTGTGGATGGCTTCTCCCTGGCGGGGTTCAAGATTAGGTTGGATGAGGCCTTGAGCAGCCAAGTCTAGTTGTGAGGTGTCCCTGCCCATAGCAGGCAGTTGGAGGAGATGATCTCTAAGCTCCCTTGCAACCTGAGCCATTCTAGGATTCTGTGATCAGGGTCCTGCCATATCAAACAGAAAGTAAAGGACATGTGTTGGAAAGATGCTCAGGAGGGGACAAAAGAGGAATGCAAAAGCACAAACAAGTTTACCTTGCAATAAAGCAAAGATTGTTTTCCCAACTCAAACACAGACAGAAGATCTTTCAGTCACCTTTCATGGAGACCTTTATTGATGTTGCAGCTGAAGGGAAATTGCAGAATTCTGAACATTTGGTGGTTCCTATGAGAAAATAAATAATCCTTGAAATGTAAACAGCTAGGAGCCAACATTTTCCTAGAGCCCCTCATAAAAATGCTTGTAGATGAAAAATTAGCAAGAAAAAACTAGCAGGTAATTAAAGTGGTTTAATATATTATGAGCAGTGCCTGGTTTTAAGTTTCCAGGGTTTGTAATGGAATTGTACAAAGTCCACCCAGGGAAATGAAGCTGTTCCTGCTCTCAGGAGCTGACAGGACATTGCTGTGGTACTTGCAGAAGAAGGAGTGATGGCTCTTGGTTTTGAGAAGCTCAGGATTAAATGCCAGGCCCTGCAAGGTCCTGAAAAAGCCCTCATGAACTCACAACTTGGACTTGGCACAGAAATGCCAGGCTTACTGCATGAATCACTCAGCAGCCCCAGCTTTGATCATTCTTTACTTTCCCCTCACTGAAGAGTATTTACACATCCCTTGGGCTAGCTGCACGAAGGCAAGGTGGGAATACAGTGGCAGCTGAGGTGAGTTTTGGAGTACTGCTGACTGCTTCATCCACAGCAAAGTGAGAGCCAAAGCAGGATCCCTCCTTGCCCTGCTTCACAACAGTTCAGGTGTGGCAGAAGTCATGCAGCCCAAGTGAGAATGCCAGTTTGTACTTATTTTATATATATATATATTTAATCTATCTATCTATATTCTCTCTTTAATATATCTCTATCTATATGCTCTCTTTAATATATATACTATATTTTGTATATATATAAAATATATACACCTTTTATATAGCTACTGAATATATATACTATGTTTTATACAGCTATAAAATATATATACTATATTTTATATAGATATATAGATTTAGATATAGATATTAAAGAGAGCAGAACCCTGACATTGCTTTGCCCACTGTACAATGAGCCAACCAGGTGGTTGCTCTTTTCAGAACAGTGTTTATTCACCTCCAGTAGCATCTGGTGAGTTTTGATAGCTGCAGCAAGTAGCTAGGCAATTAGGATGCATCCCTCCAGTATTTTGAGGGACAGTGACCACAGAGGGTTGTTGTCTTGCTTGCTGCTGCACAGGAGACCTTCAGAGCAGTTTCCAGAAGCATGATGAGAAGGTAGGAAGGTCCTTTATGCCTGGCAGAATGAAGGGGTACTGATGAAAAGCCAATCCTGAGAGATTTCTGCAGATAAAATATGAAGTGCCAGGCTACCTTGGCTCCTCATACATCTTCTGTGCTTGAAGTCCCCTTGTAGACAATCAGGAGGTGCTGTCCCCAGAAACGGAAGGGTGAAGTTTGAAAGTAAGAAACGTTGAAGGCAGGCAGTTACCCAGGGTGAATGCCCTGGAGGAGGGGATGCTGGGGTTTAGGGGATGTTTTCTTCAGCAGGATAAGGTCTGTGCAAAGCAACCCACGCTGCACCAAACTCCCTTTCCACACCTGAAGGGGTGAATATGAGGCTATTGCTGCACCTCACCCCTGCCCAGGCAGAAGCTGCAAGCTGCAGGAGCCCTTTGTGCCCACTGCAGACAGCCTTATTCAGAACTGTTACTCATTACACACAGTAGTTAAGGAGTTTTCCAGGTGATGTTACCTGTCCCACACATTCACAACACCCTAGAGGTCATTCCAGTGCTATGCCAGCTATTTACTTTTGCTCCAGTCTGTCGATGTTACTATACAGGTTTGTCTGCTGGCTGGTTAAAACCACAAACCACCTGGGGATGTTGAATCAGGAAGCCTTTGTGGGCATATGGGTGGGCAAGACATGGCTAGTGACAGCTTTTATTTTGACCCCACAAAAACCACACCTGAGGAAAACAGCCAGTGCCTCTCCATTGAGCTTGCCTGTCAAACCCCTCTGAAGCAATCCTTTGGTAAGAGCACTTCTCAGGTCCCTGTATTAGCTCTTTGTGGCCTGGAAGAGTGAAGGATCTTCTTTGATGTACATACAAGTAGCCTGTAGCATAGGAAAGACAGCTCCCTGCCAAAAGTGTGGTGTTTTTTTTTTTCTTTTTTCCAGCCTGAAGGAAGCCACAGCCTCTCCTTAACTGATCTTCCTCCCTTTTGCAACATCCCCATCCCAATTTACAACCCATCAGGGTGGAGGGAGACAGTGGGGAACTAAGGGAACTAGGAAAGGGGAGTTTGTTACAAAGCTGGTAGGCACCTCAGGAGGACACTGAACCCTACAAGGAAACACTAGCACTCATTTACAAACAGAACTCAGCATTTTTATTCATTGATTGACTTCCTGCCAGTTTTGATATTTGCTACCACCAGAGAAGAGCTTAAAAACACAGTACAACATTGTTAACCAGTTAGGAAGGCTGGAAGGGAAAGCAAATCCCAGTACAATTGCAAGTAACTTGGTGGAGTTTATCATCAAGATTTATTTGTTTGCATTTTTGTTTCAAAGGATCAGCAATGAAGCAATAAATATGCTGCTGCAACTGAACCAACAACAGGACTTGCACTAGAAGGTTGTGGTTTATTGCATTACAGTTTAAAACTAAACGTTACCCATCATCACACATCTGTTTTCACCAACCAGGGAAATTTGACACTTTCTCATAGGTTAGATGCTAAAATGGTGCAGTGGCTGAACCAGACTAGGACTAGTAGAGGTAGATATTGAATGGGCAGTGCCAGGCAGAAATATTGTGTAGAAGAACTTTTTTTTTGTCTTGTCAACAGTTCGCAGGTGTCACCTTCTCAGTTAAAACAACAAACATCTTAGGAGAGCTGTTCTAAGATGCTTTGGATTTCCTAATAATATTTCTCTTGCAATATTCTTACAAACCCTTTGATATGGTCCCTTGTAAACTGGACAATCTTTGTCCTCCTGGGTTTTCTGCCACAATTTACTTGAAGACCAACATACAAAGCTAGAATCTTTGTGAGCATACTACTAGTTGCTTGTACCACTCTAGAAGTAATACACATTTACAGCTTCCTTGGCATGGGAAGACTGCATTTATAATATTTACAGCTTCAGTCATCTTCTAGTAATAAAAAAAACCCTATTTTATACTTAATCTAAAATGGAATTTCTATTCTGCCACCTCCTTACAACTCACTTCAGTCTCCTTTTGCAAAGCCACTCCATCAGTTAGTCCTTGCTGTTCCTGCTGCTGGCTCTATGCTCTTGGGAAGAAGAGTCTCTGCCCAAAACAGGCATTAAAACTGGTGTTTGTAGACTGCAGCTTTGATTTCCAGGAAACAGAATCATGACAGCATGGCCAGGAGTTATGTAAAAGTACCCCCTTTGCCCCTTACCACATTCAAGAACAGCTCATAGCTGACACACTCCTGAAAGCAAGTCTTCCCCCAGGCTCAGCAACTG
This sequence comes from Indicator indicator, assembly GCF_027791375.1. Lineage (NCBI taxonomy): Eukaryota > Metazoa > Chordata > Aves > Piciformes > Indicatoridae > Indicator > Indicator indicator. The sequence goes on along the minus strand of NC_072034.1, from coordinate 12,448,500 downwards.
TCTTCCCTTACCTGGAATTTGAACTTTCCTTAGTGAGCTTACAGATTGCTCAATTCTTTACTGACATGACTAACAATACTCCATTTGCATCGTTTTTCCTCCACAGAAGCCCAAAGCACTACGTGCTCAGACAAGTGTTAATTCTTACTTCCACAGTTTGAGATCTTTTACATTACCACTTTGGTACAAACTGCATTTTTAGAGCAAATTTTCTTAGGGGGAGAGAGAGGGGGAGGGAAAGTCAGCTAGCTAGCCATAACATTTAGAAAAACATTTTAAGTGATCAAGAAAAGAGGGAAAAAAAAAAAAAAGAGGACTTTGAATTCAGGTATAAAGCTGGATTACCCCATCAGGTGCTTTTGTTAGTGCTATGGTGCACAGGATGCTAGCACTGCAGCAACAATGGCACCATTGCTCCAGCCATCAAAGGCATCACAGTAGACAAAGACCTTAAGTTGTTTAATTGAACTTGTTCACATGATACTGAAATTGTATTTGCACCTCTGGACTCTCAGGCCTGATCTCACTCTACTCTCATTGGTGTTTCCTTTCTATAAGGACAGTGACAATTCAATCTGGCTGAAGAAGAAGGTGCTACACCAGCTTCCAGGGTCTGCTGCACACCTGGGAGCACCTCCAGACCTGGAAGAACAAAGCAAAGACTAAAAGGAAGGACGTTGTATGTACCTCACCTAGCCCTAGACAGCTCCCTGGGAAACTTAGAATTTTCTCCCTTAAGCTAGGAGAAAACCTGACAAACTTCCTTCTGTGCTCTGGCTGAGACACCACACACAACAGGACACGATTCCTCTCTATGAACATGGAAGTATCAAGATCTCTACTGAAAAAAACATCTCTGTAGAAGAATATAGAGGCTTTTAAGGCATTTAAGATGCAAAAACATGAGTTACTGAGACTATTTCACCTGTTTGTTCATATGACCATGTCTGAATGCTCTGGTCTCCACATGGAAAAACTGCATACCTATCACCTTGGGGCAAACCACCACTTTCAGTTACTTACAATTTCAAGTCCACTTCTGACTCTGGCATTGCTTCATGCAATGTGCATTTGCACCATCTACAGTCTCTGGGAAGAATCTGTGGCTTAAGCATTTATATTCCCCCCTCCCCCCCCCCGAAAGATATCCATGGCATATGGCATCACCAGGGGCTCCACTGATGGTGAAACCATCTTTCTTCAGTGAAAATCATAAAGAATTGGACCGAATGATGTCATCTGTAAGCCAACATTCTAGGTCACTCTGGCTGTGACTGCAATCCCCGATCACCTGCTTTGGCAGCCAAGCACCAAGGATTGCAGTTTTGGATCTCTGCATGCAAAGGGAAGTTTTCACTGTAGCATAGGACTCTGCTACTACTTCCCCAGACTCATTGCACTGGATTGCAACTTCATTTCCAGCTGTGAAAAACTCTTCCTCAGAAGTTAGTATTGCATCTTGCAGGAGAGATGTGAAGATGAAGGAACAGCAATTCTTTTGCCAATTAAAGAACCTTCTTCTTCAGGTAAACTTTTGACTTAGTTTCATTTCCTGGTATTGCAGTCTTCTGGAAGGGGATGAGGAACCTCTTTAATCCAAAAGCATCATCTCTGAAGCAGTATGGATGACCTTCAGCAAGGTGATGAAGAAGTGTCTTTGGGGAAATCTCAAGAGATGTGTAGATGGAGGCTTCTGGAAGGCTCACAGAAATATCCTTTCCCGCTTGCATAATGAAAGAGAACAAATCACTTCTTGCTTTTCGTTCATCTATTTCAACACAGAAACAGGCAGTGAAGAAGGAAATAATCTCATTTATAGGCAGCACCCCAAAAAACCAGAATTTGTGGGAAAAAAAATTAAAATTGCTTGATGCAATTCACAATCCATTAAAAAGAGTGAGCACTCATCTGCCTCCAGCTAAGCCTCAGAAGATGGCAGCAATACTCAGAGGCAAGGCCAAAAGCTCATAGCTTGTGTAGGCAAGATTGAACCATCTTCAGTAGTTGTAGAAGACATGCAGTCCAAGTATCTCAGGCTGTGGAAAAGGCTGAGATCTAGACATAAATACCAGAGTCACTTCAAGGCTCTCCAGGTATTCTAGTCCCTAAAAGCCCAGCAGATTAAATATACAAATATAGCAACACAACTTACATCTCTGACATGAGCTACACTGCAAACATACACAAGGATAGTCTAACCATGAAAAGAAAAGTGGTGCTGAATATACAAGAAACGAAAAACTCTTCCTTCTGACAGTTAGAAAACTACAAACCCTAACAAGTCTTCCTGGATCTCTTAACTGTACATGTCAATCACTGAACTCCATGATGAGGAAGAGGAAGGCTGTGTATCCACACGACAGCTAACTCTGTAACTGAACTCCTGCGGCAAAGAAGGCACTCACTTTATAAGCTGTAGTTTATTTTCTGCTCTCTTTTATATGATGAGCCTGCTAAAAACAAACCAAACCAAACCAAACCACATTTGAGCACTTAACTGTATTATTAACACAGTAAACTCGGAGACTAAAGCTTGACTTGGAAAGGTAAGATTCAATGTAACATTGGTGGAACTTAAAAAGCCAAGTAGTAAAGCATTCTGTGATAGGACTTCCCAGACATTCAGTATTTACATACAATGCATTTGCACTTTATACTCAACAACCACCCATCAGCAGTGACATTATTAGTGTAACTGGACAGCACAGTAAGCCAACCCTGAGCTGCACTCTAGTGAACCCATTCATTTTCAAAAGTACAACAGAGATTGGTTTAAATATTCACACAATTGTTTTTCAAAACGTTTTATTGCATTATATTTGGTACCTTATGTTTGACAAAGGAAATTACATCTGTAACTGCAGGAATAAGAAGCTGGTCTGTTATTGAAAAAAAAATCTTGGGCCCCTTAAAAGTTACAAAGTCTTGGGCTTGCCTGAAACAACTGAGCAAGAAATATATTCTTAGAAATGTAGGGCTTCAAGTATTACAAACCTGTGACACTGTGGAAAAGTTCCAGAGGTATCTAAACTGCAGCACTTTTTATTTTTTTTTTTATTATTTTATTTTATTTTTATCTGCATAACGTGAACAAGGCCTGCTGAGGTTTTAAACTATTAGTCTCTTGATCAGTCAAAAAATGGTAGTCAGGAGTTCTCCTCTTTGCAACTTCCAAGCCATAGTATGTTCTCATTTTGTTTTCACTCCATGTGAAAAAAAAATGCATGCTATCTTTCTAATTAGTTGGTGCCACATCACAGTGCATAATTTTATTTGGTTCTTGCATTACAGTTTTAAAAATTTTGGCTGACCTGTGCTGATAAGGTTCATCTCAAGAACAGCAATGATTCTCCCCACCCCAACCTCCCCCCACCCCCGAGTTTTAATCCAAACAGAGAGAGAGAGAGCGAGAAAGGGAAAGAGAGGAAGAGTTTGAACTGGTTCCTTCAGTTAAAAAAACTGTGGTGCAAGAACACCGAACTGATCGTGTACAGTGAATCTCAGAGACACAACAAGCTTATTGAACACACTATGTTTCTTAATTCTGCTTGATAGCCTTATGTCCCAGCATCCACAACAACAACACCCACCTCGCGGGTTTCTCTGTATATTTCCGATTCACATTGCATACTTCCTATGGACAGAATCATCCCCGCCGTCGAAAACAAAAATAAAAACAAAACAAAACAAAACAAAACCCCAAAACAACAAACAAAACCCAAAACAACTAACCAGTCAGATGCTAAAGCCCCATCAACTCTTTGTGCTCAGTGAAAGAATCCAGTGCTAAAACAGCATTTTTTTTTTGTTGGTTTTTCGTTTTTGCTGTCTGAGATAACAGTAATCTCACGAGACAAATTGAAAGTAATATTTCTGCCACACACCTGCTCCGAGGGCTCTACGCCTTCTGATTTCATATAAATTAGTTTAAAAACCATGGGTAGGTAGGTAAGGAGAAGGGTTGGGGGTTGGTTTTTTTTTTTCTTTTCAATCTTAGCAGCTTTTAAATTTTTAAGAAACCAAACAACCTCTTATCCAGTAATATGTTAGATTTTTTTTTATATATATACTTTGTCAGCAGGATAAAAAAAAAAAAAAAAAACAACACAAAAGTAAAACTATTTGAAGGCAACGCTTTGTGTTTTTTTTCCTTCTGTTCTCCATGTAAGTTAGAACAATTCAGCAGGTGCGTGACAAAAATATTATACACCAGATATGGTCCAATGTCATTTTTGTTGTTTTCCCCAATAAAGTTGTTCATATTTCGTTGGCCAGTTCTTCAGGTTCTGCAGAACTATCTCCATTAACTGTGATCTTCATATCCTCTTCATATCCAGGGGGCATGAAAGCCAAAGCATAAGGGAAAAGCTTATGACAATTTGCTCTGTAAGTTTCAGATGCTTCTTTACAGTCTCCAAGGCTACCATCACATAAAGCTTCTAATACCTCCATACAAGTCTAATTAAAGAGAAAAATAAAGAAGTGTTATGGTTTCTTAAACATTCATCTGAATACTCACAAGCCAGAAACACAATCATAGAATCATAGAATTGCTAGGGTTGGAAGGGACCTCAAGGATCGTCCAGTTCCAATCCCCCTGCCATGGGCAGGGGCACCTCACACTACATCAGGTTGCTCACAGCCACATCCAGCCTGGCCTTAAACGCCTCCAGGGATGGGGCTTCTACCACCTTCCTGGGCAAACTGTTCCAGTGTCTCACCAATACTGCAAAGAAAAATTCCAAGCATTGTTTTCAGGTTTCTATCAGTATCAAATGACATTTTTTAACTATCAATATCAAGCTAGAGAAGAGCAGATTTAGACTGGATGTTAGGAAGAAGTTCTTTACCATAAGGGTGGTGGAACACTGCAACAGGTTGCCCAGGGAGGTAGTTGAGGCCCCACCCCTGGAGGTATTCAAGGTGAGGCTCTGACAGGTCTCTGTGCAACCTGATCTAGTGGAGGATGTCCCTGCTCACTGCAGAGGGGGCTGGACTGGATGACCTTTGGAGGTCCCTTCCAACCTGGACCATTCTATCACTGTAGTCTGACTGAACCATCAGTGTAGTCTGATTCAAAATAATGTGGTTTTAAAAGGGATTTAAAAAGCAGCTAGAAACCTCAGCTGAAAATTAAAATATTCATTTGCCACCCATTCCTTTTTTTCCTTAAAAGACTTGATTCTTGCTAGCTGGCAACCAAGAACCAGGCTTACTTGCAACTGCATGTTCTATTTTTGTCCCTTCAGTCTTGGGATACACTGAACATTTCAGCAATGGATAGTACACGTTTGCATGGGAGTGTGCTCAAACAAAAACAAGGACTCCAGAATATATGCTGTAATTTCCTAATAATGACACTTGTGGAAGTCCTTTCAGACAGAACTGGAAGATTTGTGGAGTAGAATTAAAATGTAAAACTAGCATCAGCCGAATAACCATTAATTAGATGGAAAAACATTTCTGGTAGGAGCAAAACCTTAGTAGGAAAAAATAGTTTTGCATTTAGGGATATGAGACTTAGTGAAGTACGTCTGTAACTATTGAATCAAACCACACTAGCCAGCTGTTATCACATCTTTCAGACAAATCTGCAGTTTCATATCCACTTCTGTTCATGATTTAAAAGAGAAAACTGAGATTTCCTGGGATGGTGGTTTTTTTTTTTTTTTTTGTAACTTGCATTCCAAACATGAGAAACCAAACTTGCTGAGCCTCACTAAAGCCCAGCAGCATTTAACATCTATCCATGCTAGGCATTAGCATAGCAAGCCAGCCTTTTTCCACTCCTCTGACATTTACTGTAGCTTTTATTTGTTCTGTGCACTGAGATTAACTGCCCTGTCCTCCTGCTATGGGGTTATGAAGTTCTCCTCACCAAGCCCACTTCCTCCCATTTGCTCTTTGCGACACTGGCATCTGCAGAAGGTCAAATGTATTCAGCTTTACGCCTGCAATATGCCCCGAGACAGCTGGGTTTTAGTAAAATGAAATGGAATCAATTTGATCTCTCTGCACACAAGAATGCCTTTCAATGAAGGCCTCAACTCCTTCAGAATCTTTTTTTTTTTAGGGCACTTTCAGCTTGGCATCCAGCAGCTCAGTAGAACTCTTTCTGTTGGCGCCAAGAATGCTTCAAGCGAACTTTTTCAGTTTTATCACGATGCTGCATCTATCATCTTTAAATGCTGCTGAGTCAGTGAATCCTTCTTGTAGTCCTACTAAGGCAACACCTCCAAAACAACCAAGCCATTTTTGGATTACATTTTAATCTTTCTCCACTTCACTCTAGGGTAAAAAATACAGCTGGGGCAGAAAGAATGCTGTTGAAGGCAGCTTGCTTTCTAAAGCTATTGATAATTTATCTTAAACTCTTTGAGACTGCTCAGTCAGTCACACAAAAACCCCAACCCAAACAAGAAAACAGTTTATGAAGTGTGCCAAAATTTATTTAGGATATAAAAGGCATGAGTTTGTGTCCCATAACCAGATTAGCTGGAGAAAAGATCTGAGTCTTTAACATCCTAAGCAAGCTTGCAAATCGTTGCAAATTGTCTTTTCTTGTACCTTTTCGCCTTTCTGTTTTGTCCAAAACATCTATTGTGTAAATCCACAATAATAAAATCCTTCATAATTAAAGTTCTGTTGAACTCAATGTATTTCCAAAGGGATGTTTTTGGGGAAATGCTGATTTTTGGCAACCAAAGAATAAGAGACTCACTAGCAATGTTACTTGCAATAGATCTGAAAATATTTTGAGTCCACACAGACATAAAAAGTATAATAAAGTGCCAGGGGAACAGAGAGAAACAAAATGTCCTAAAGTCTACACATCCTGCCAAGGAATCTCTCTAATACTGAATTCACTCTCACAATGATGCCAAAGGAAACTGTTTGACTGGGGTGCAGAAACAGTTCAGAAAAGACCAGAAAAAGAAGAGGAGATTTTATTCCTTCTTTTCTTTGTCAGGTAAGGTTCTGCCAGTGCGAACTCATAGGAAGAAAAAAAATCATATTTATCAATTCTTTACAAAAAACACGTGAAGATACTAGAAGAAAATGACCTTTTCTCAAATAGTTTGAAGCACAGGTCAGAGCTGAGAGTCTTCCCAGATGAAGGTGGGGCAGCAGGGAAAGCCACAAGCAAGGTGGCAGCAGCACAGAGAGATTATTCCATGACCACCAGAATGGAGCAGAGTTCCAAAATTTGATAGGCTTTTACTTATCTACATACCAAGGCCAAAATGTGCAAGTGCATCTTTTATTACAGCTAAGATAATTCACACAGCTTGCAGAGGAATGAGTACAAAAAGCCTTCACAGAGTCTGTTGCCTGTGTAACAGTTACATCTTGTACAGACTACAATCTCCTCTCATTGGGGAGCTTTAGCACATCAGTTCTTGTGTTCAATAAACTTTCCCATGACATGGTTTTGCAGCTAGCTAGGTATTTTCATACTTTATCAGAATTAAATTCATTTAAATGTGTGAAAAGGACACAAAATATTTCAAGTTCAGATGAACCCAATACCCCCTCCTCTGACAACCCAACCTCCTTACTGTAAGTCACAGCAATTGTTTCAGCCTCCTCTCACCTCCATAATTAGCATAAAGCTATCACAGATGTACCAGAAGTGCTCAATTAATTGATAGATCACTGTTACCTGAAGATTTCTGTTAATGAGGGATTCATCCAGGGTCATTGCCAGCTCCACTGCCCTTTTCTGACTGGAAGGATCTAAATAGTACATCATTTTGGCAGCTAAAGGAAGAAAAATAAGTTTCATCACTCAGTGGACGACCCCAAGCATCAGATACAAACACAGAGGGGATACTGAACTCTGCAGTAGCACTTCAAAATGGAACCACTTGGAGCATTGAAGCCTGACACCTGAGCAAGCAAGCAGAAGGGCAGCTTTAAGTCTGCCAGGCAATGCTAGGCAAAGCATTAAAACAAATAAACATCTTCTGTACTGCAGGGTAGGAGCATTTGGCAGCGTGATGTGGAATCCCAGGCAGTGAAGATAAATCAGACCTGCTGCAACAGATCGCACCTCCCTCCAGCACCACTGCTGACATCTCCTTCACACAGAATCCAGGACACAGAAGAGATGTGCACACAGTGCTCTTGTTCTAATTTGGGGTCAGAACACAGCCAGGACACAGTCCCAAATCCCAAGGCACAGGTGCAGCTGAAGGGACTTTATGCCAGAAAAGATGCAGGAGCAAACCCACTGCTTTTTGTAGCCAGGTCTGAGCCCAGACTGAGCCACAACAGACAGCCCTTTGTAAGAGGGGAAACCAGCACCATCTAAGTTCCTCTTGCCAGGCACACCAGTAGCTCTGGGTGCTGCCTGGCTTGCTGCACACTCAGCACATTTCTCTTGGCTGCCAGCCTCTTCAAATGCACACATCAAAAAGACTCTGCAACTTGGAAATGTTACTTCCCATATTCATACCAACTATTTCACAGATGCTCTACATATAGTTACAGTCTTATGATCCATTCAGCATGCATCAGGAATAAAACAACAGGGCAGAGAGGTCCAAAAAGTCCTATTTTAGCAGAATACAGAAAAAAAAATTAAGAAAACCACAGACAGCCCTGTGGTTACATTGTCACAAAACCACAGGCCCAGAGAAGAAAAGCATTCCTGACTGAGTGATTTTTTTACATCAGTGGTGCCCCACTGCTAGGTAAGCACAGGAAGTACTGCAGGGCAGAAAAAGGATGAAGGTAAAATACCTGATAACCTATGTGGTAATGAGTCATAGTTCTTTTTAAGGAAAGCTTCATTGAAGTTCTTTGGATTAGTTGCTCCAAAAAGCCGATTCATTTCTTGGTTTAACACTGTTCTAACTGCATCAGGCAGATCCTTACTTTCAGATACTATTAAATTGGGAGGGAAAAAAAAAAAGTTAATTGAAGTGAGCACAGGTAATCACACTAACATCTGCTTTAAGCATTTATTTCAATACCTGTCACATTTACATTATTTATTGAATTGGCAAGAAACCCAACAACACACAAACCCCCAAAGGAAGATGCATGGAATTCAAAAGGTAACTAACTAGATATGGTTGGAAAAAGCTCAACAGGGACTATTTTTTGATGCTTAGAAAAAGCCATGGCCTTGTTACCCCAAAACACTCTCCTTACTGATTACAATTTATTAGACTCAAAGACTGAGGTCATCCAAGTCTGTTCTTAAATTTATCTAATCTGCAGCCATCATCTGGGGCAATGGGAGGCAAAGAATCCTTCCAACCTTCTAACAAAAAGGACAGAATTCTAAGCCTTCTCCTCACACACTGACACAGGTTGTCAGCAAAACAGCCAGATTGCTCACTCTGCAGTTTCCATTGCTTCACTCCATCTTTGAGGGGTTCCTCAAAAGACTAACTCTTGTTGGAGTAAGTACTAAATCCAGCTGCAGCCATAACAGACTAACTTTAACATGAATCAGTTGTTTAAAAAGCTTTCCAATACATGCATTAAATATTTGGCATTAATTGTGCCAACAGCCTATAAACTAAAAATGAGTGACTGCTCTGTGGGTTAGCTATCATCTGGAAGCATGTATGGATGAAGTCGCATCAAACATACATACCACTGCTGAAGAGATGAATCATACACTCGTGAAGCCAAGGATGACTAGAATCAATAGCAAAGGCTCTCTTCACAGACTGAAGCATCAGAAGGAACTTCTCTGCAAAAGAAAGTGTTGGCAAATGCTCAAAACCCTGTGGGCTGGAACTCAGAGCAATACATTGCAGGAGCACTTAATGTTTGCAATTGGAACGGTCAGGCGGAATTAAAGCTGAGTGTCCTGTAACAGTCACTTTTTCTACCATGTTTATTTAATCAGTGAAAATAAGCCTGTTAAGCCAGAAAGTGAATTTGAACATAGTAAATTAATGCACAGTATTGAACTGAAGCAAGAATTCAGAAATGTTTCAAAGGACCAGTTCTCATTAGCAGCTGTACACCTCTTCCTTACAGCATGTACTTCTGCAGGCTATAGATCCAAACACACAATTAGGACAAATATAAGCTGGGACAATTAACTGAAGTCTCATTGCAGTTGGTGGAACACTGGAACAGGTTAAGGCTCCATCCCTGGAGATATTCAAGGTCAGGCTCAAACCTGATCTAGAGGAGGATGCCCCTGCTTACTGCAGAGGGGGTTGGATTAGTCAACCTTTGGAGGTCTCTTGCAACCCAGATCATTCTATGATTCACTGCTTAGTGATTTAAACACAGCAAATAAAACTGATCATCACCAAATGTTCAAACTTTGGATTTTCACAGGCTACTCCTGGCTGGGGTGTTGGTCCAATGAAGAGCTGTGTTTAAGGAGGGACTGATTCCTCATACCCCATCAATGATTTTTGCTTAAATCCTACCATGCAACTCTCTGAAACACAAACTGCTTGCTTCCATTAATTTTCTCACCTACCTTTTCGAAAGTAAATTTCGAAGGCAAAAAGATGTGTCTCTATTTTGTTCTTCACTAAATTCTTCAGGGGTGTTAAAAATTTAATGGCTTCTTCCAAAGGTGTTTCCACCTACAGGTTTGAGGAAGTGACACACAACTAAGTCATAAAGTTTAAACCTCATACCTCTACAAAAACAGAAATTAGCTATTTCTGAGCCACATCAGAGTTACTCTCCTAAGGCAAGGCACAAGATTCTTAGAACCTCTTTGGTTTCAAATTCTGCATCTTTCTCTCAATATTCAGTGTTAAACAGACTGTCACATCTCAAAAAAGGCTTTGTGGTAGTTAAAAATGACATTTTCCTACAGAGATACAAGCCTTTGCCTTCTATTATACACCAGCAGGAAATGCAGTGCAGCTGAACCTGCAGTGTAATGGCAGAATGGCTCTCACACAGACCTGAGATGGTGTCATAAGAGTACCTGATGCCCATGACAGTGTGTTCCTGTGAGCTTCAGACAGGTTCCTGAAAGCTGACAGCTCATGGTCACATTCCCTGCTGAGATGCTAACAGCAGCCTGAAGTAAGCAGGTATTGATCAAGGTCTCCTGGTCTTAGCCAGTGTAATCCAGTAAACGCACAACTTTCACACACATTGCACATTCTGTGCAAGGACTCTTTACAGATGGATTTCTTGCACCAAGAGGTTAGAGATAAGTCAAACAAGAATGCCTGTTGTCCTTCATTTTTATGTTTTTATGAATAGAAGCCACTCACCAGGAATCAAACATAAAATGTTAACTGCTAGCTGTCAGCAGCAATTTAGTAATGTTGAAGGAACACAACTTCAGTGCAAGTAACTGAGTTGAAGACAATGATGGCCACCTTAAGGACTTTCTGCTAACCACATGCTACAGCAGTTTTCATTAAAAAAGGAAAAAATTTAAAAAGTTTGCAAACAACAGTCACAACTGTGCACTTCAACTATTTGCACCCTGTAATAAAACAGATTTCACAGAGGTGCCTTTAATGGCAAAGCTACCTATCCAAAGAAGTCTGGGGCTAACTGTTTGAGGAAAACCAGTCTAGTTTAAGTCACTTGCTTCCTAACTAGAGTGAAGTTCACTGTCTCAGCTTTCAAATATCATCGCTTCAAGAGCCAGTAATAGTCATTGTATGTGCAATGTGAAAATACCAAATACCAGATCTACCAGCACTTGGATGTTACACTACTATTGCTATAAATTATTTTTTCTAATTTCTATTTTTTTTTTGCACTATCTTTCCCCACCTTTTCCAAGTGTTTTCCTGCTTACAGTACAACTTTCAGCACAAGCCTTCTGGATCACCTCCCCTTTCTGTACCTCCACAGTTCTTAATCCAGATCTCAAAATCCATCTCAGTGTAGTCTACTGTTATTTCCAAACAGCTTCTTTATCCTTTTTTGTTCCCCCATTCAAAACGAATGCAAGAAAACACTATTAAAGCATTCAGTGTTCCAGTGTCTCCACTTTCACAGGCTGTCTATGCTTAATAAATAAATACATAAATCTATGAGGGGACATAAAGAGTGAATGATAATCACCTTACACACAGAACAGAAAGAGTTCCATCCGCTCAACTAGTAACAGGGCGTAATCAACAAGTTAGCGCAACAGACACGTCAGGATAATTCCACCTGGAGCAAACGTCTATGATTTCAATCACTGCCTTTCAGAACTAGCCACAGAAGCTGTGATTTCAGTATATCAGCCAGTATATCCAACAAACTACTTCTAGGAAAGCATTGTTTTTTTATATGCTGCTCAAGAAGTTATCTGAATGGCTTTCAAAATGTTTGTGTGCTCACTGACTTCCCTAGACATGGCTGTGACTTATTACATTAGTAAGCACCTTTGCCAGTTTCTCAGGGATAAGTTCCTCTTTCGGTCCTCCAATTTCTTCATCATCATCATCTTTCTTCTTTTTCTGGTTCCTCTGTTGCTTCTCTTTCTCAGCATTCTTCTTCTCCTCCTCCAGCTGCGCTTTCTTTTGTGCTCTTCTCTGCTTATTCCGTAGCTTCTTTAGCTCCTTGTCAGACATATTTGCTGTACACACACAAAGGGCAAAACCAGACAATGGTGATGTCTAATCCTAAGTCTCAATCAGCTGTCAAACACTATCATCCTCTTTAAACCTTATCTACTAACTAGCATTGCTGCCACTACGTTTCTGAAAGCTTTTTTACTGTCAATAGGTTGCCTCACAGTCTGTGCTGCTCTTCATGATCCATAAACTCCTTTGTGAAATCAGAGCAAAAGGAATTAGCACAACAGCATCAACATGCTGAAGGCAGGACAAAGTAATCACTGCACAACTCCACAGCCCCAGTGCCAGGTGTAGAAGTGCACATCAACACACACTGATTTATTCCTTAGGCATTACAGAAGATGAGTTATGTTTAATGTAGTAATTAAATAGTCTAACAAAAATAAGGTGAAATAGCTAGACTTTGGCACAGACACTTCCAGCTTTGCTTTCAATGCCCTACGGTCATCTTACATTTCCTTCATGTTCAGATCCTCTCCTCCCTCCAATTAAAGCATGGAGAATTAAATTAAAACATATCAGACCGTGGTTACAAGAAATTCTATTACACTTCTACTTGCCTTCATTTCAACCTGAAGCCACAAATGAACTGAGATGAGAAATACTAAAACCTAGCAAATTCTTCTTGAAGTACTCAATACTCTCTATTCATACCATTTGAGGTGCCTCGAGCTATAATCACTTAAATTGCTCTCCAATAAGAGAGGAAAAGGAAATCGACTGAAGTAAACATTTTTATATCAGAAAAGAGATGATAAAATTTAAGCTGCTACCTCGTCACATTTTTGTATACTGATAAAATGTTTAGAGCTGCGACTGAACACATCTGCTTCAATCTGTTAATTTATGAAGCAACAACCATGAGAACTCCATCTTTTCTCAGCCATTTCATAGCACAAACATGTTTTTACTTAAGGATCACAACAGCGGCTCCAAAACCCATAACTGGTTTATAATCTTAGTTTAACTTGGAACAGAACATCTACTTTCACATGCAGGCAAAGTCTACTACTCTGAGTTGTGACAAAGCTCTGACAATTTTGGCTACTACAGTTAACACGTATTAAGAACACTGGACCTTCAGAAAACATCCTCTAATTAGTGACACTGCATATGTAACAAACCCCTGAGGGTTGAATACCTGTATCAGCCTCGTGTTCTTTATTTTCATCTGTTAAGGGGTTATCGTGGAGTTTCAAATATATCTCTATAGCAATTCGTGCTGCTTTGAAGTAGAATGGATGTTGTCGAAGGACATCTTCTAGTTTTAACAAGTCCACATAAGACCTAAGGGTGATCTTCCTCATACAGTAAGTGTGGAAGTCAAATTGGTCATCCGTGATTTCTACAAAATGCTAACATGAGACGACAGCACATTATTTAGCAAGCACTAACAAAACAGAGATATCAGCCTTGACTTCAACAGACACTCTCCAAAGGAACACTTCAGTGAAAGCCTGCTCTTTGACAAATACACCCTGACTTTTAGAAATGGAAGTTAATGAAACCCTCCAAAAACAAAGTCAGTCAGAAGAACAGAAGGCATCTTTGGTCAGAAGCAAAACACACCTACTTCTATCTCCTCACAGTAACTACCCCCTAACCATTTGCAGCTTAAGGGACACTCATTGTATTTAAACAGCATTTCTGTGAACTCCTCTTTTTTTTTTTTTTTCAGTCAAAACCATATTTTTCGCTTCCATTAAATACTGTGGCAATGAATTCCACACTTAAAAATCCACTGTCTGTTGTTCAAGATCTACTTTCCTCACTGTCACGTGGTGTCCCCTTGTTTGTTTGAGAAGCGGTGAAAAGTCTTCCCCTGTTCAGCTTCTCCGTGTAGTTATGATCTCATACAACTTTGTCCTGAACTCAGTTGTGGCTTGTCAAAGCTGAGGATGAATAGTAGGCAGGACAAGCCAATTGCAGCCTCTTCATGTCCAAGTTACTCCATGGCATGTATATTACTAGCAGGTTAAGGTGTGATACTCAGATGTGAACAGTACAGCAGATCTATGTAATAGAAGTACTACATCTCTAGTCACTGAATTCCCAACACTGTCCCTCTGACTGTTGCTCTACACCAACACAGAAGTTTTTGCAGCACTATTATGGTTCCCAGGTTTCTTTCCTGAGACTTTCCTTACATGTAAGACTTTCTACTACTTTGCACAGGTAAAGAATTCCTCTTCATCAACTACACTGTTGAACGTTGCTTTTCACACACCATTTTATCATTTAGCATTGAGACAGTCAAGTGTTTTCCTGGCACCCTTTCACTTAGTGATATATCAAACAATGGGGACCCCAGAGAGATGCCTTAGCAATCACTGTGATAAACTCCTTTTCTTGCAAAAGCTGCTGTTTGCTCCTACTCTGTCTTTCTAGCCATGAACCAGCTATTAAATTCAACAGATCACCCTCCCTTTGTTTTCTCAGACAGTTTAGATCCTTTAAGGTGTGAAGGATGACACCAGCAGTGTTTCTAAAATCCAGGACACCTTTCATCAGCTCAACTGCCTTAAGCATAACTGGCATCTCTAGAGTATTTAAGAGGCACTGCTTTTTCTTACAAAAGCTTTGCTGATGGTTTCTGAATACAACTTATTTGCCTGTCTTACTTCTGATCTTTACTACACCTTCAGTCAATTAAATCAATAAATAAGTTAAACATAGTGACTTAATTCCTTAAGTAATGGGTGGCCTAAGTCAGCTCTTTATTTGCTGACCTCATCTGGTACCCAAGACAATACACAAGACTAGTAGCTTCTTGCATAGAATCTGTTATAAAGGATTTTACACGCATTTATTTAAAGGATTGATGTGAACAGAACATGGCCCTGGCAAATCTGTTTGCATATCAGCTGTCTGGCCTTTTTCCTAGACCCTAATCTGATTAAATAAAACTCATAAATAAATCCCAGCACATACTTTTTTTTAGTAGTTGTGCATTCAAATTATTTTGTTTGCTTTACTATAAATCTGCATTTAATGTGCAAGTATTCCCCCCCATTTTTAATGAAATTTCTACTTTAGGAAGTCCTTATATTTCTCATACCCTCTTTTCAACTGTAGCTGAGTATTTTTTTCTTTAAAGGGAAATATGTATTTCATATTTTTGATAGCCTTTTACATTTATTCTCTCTCTCTAAAATACAACAACCAAACTGACATCTTTGCTTTACTTCAATGATGGACTTGTCAACTCAGCCATGTAGGTTGTAGACCTAAGGTACCCATATAAGCTATTTTTATGTAGTCTGGCAAAAACAGGACTGTTTCTGAGAGCCTTCTGATCTTCATTGTACCTTCAAATTATTTCATAATGGCATTTTCAAAAGGAAATGCAATTTGATCAGCTGCCCATTAACCAACACCAATGAAAATTCTTCCTACAGGAAGTACACTCTTACTGCTCAAAAGGAAAGGTATCAGCATAGTAAACTTAAGGTAGTGTTTACCAGCCTAGCCAGTTTAACCAGGTACTTACTCTTTCAATTTCATGGCATTTCTTAAGTGCTTCTCCAAATTTATTCATTGCTTTGTAAGCTTGAGCACATTCTGTCTGGAACCACATGCACTGCATTTCATTCAAGTTCTCTACTGCCGAGGTTCCTTCCTGAAAGCAAAACCAGCTCATTAGAAAAAAAAAAAATAATAAAGCCCATTCAATTTGTTAATTGCCATTGCTTTCAGCTTTTTTTCTAATTAAAAGCACAGATAAGGTGGTGGGTATCAGAAGAATGCTGAATTTCAAAACTGGAGTCCTGAAAGTCAGAAATGTCACAGTTAGGATTGATTTGGTTGGTTCATTAAGAGTAATAATGAAAAAAATAACAGTAGTAAAGCAAGAGTAGTAATAAAAAAGTTTTTCCATATTCCACTTACATAAAGAGTCAGAAATAATACCCGGGCAGTGACCACTTGACTGTGACCATTGCTCATCTTTAGGATACAAGAGACATTCATTCAATGTTTTCATAATGTTGTCTGCACAAATAATACATTGCATGAAGAAAAAAAGGCAGAGAAGTTCTAGCCTGTGGCATGACAACGGCAACTGTAGGATTTCTTTTTATTTTTCTTTTATGTTTTAACTAAAACTGACATCTGTGTCTTCCAGAGACCTGCTGATTTCAGCTAAACTAGTAACTGACAGTAGAAATAGTTTTTTTTTAATGTGATCAGTACTAAAAAGTATTGGCAAAGCAAAATGAATGTGGGTATCTTTGACACCCAATTAAAAAATAATAGGCTAGCTGTCTTTCAAATATGGTATTTATATGTAACTTGCAGAGATCTGTAGAACTTATCACATGCCATTCAAGCTTAATGGCAAAATCAGCTGCTTGAGGTGGATGCTGCCATTCTGACTTTACTCTGATCTCACCAAACCCAGGCCATTCCGGAATCAGCCAAAGAGCCAAAGCTAGGAAAATGACAGATAATGTTCAAATGGAAAGGTAAAGAGAATTCCCCCCTCAAATGGGAGAGAAAGGCAGTCTTCAAACTAGTCTGACTTAGGCAGCTAAACATCAGAAACATTTTTAGTTGACTGGCATTATGCTTACTTCAGGTCTTCTTTAATTATTGTTTTTTAATTAAGAAGCTTGCATTTGAGTGCCAGATATAAGATCAAAAGAAGATGAAAAAAAGATTACACAGAGCAGCATCATCAAATTGTATTTTTAAAGTTCAGTTCTGGGTAACTGGTATGCTTGGTTTTTTTGACACCATCTTAAAGCTGCTTAAGGCACAGAGAGAGGTCAATTAACCCAAATTCATAGTAGTTTTGCATCAAAAACTCCACATAAAGTTCCCAAGCTTATATAAAACAGAACTTTCCCTTCCTCAGTGTTTGCCTGTGCAGAGCCTCCACTTAATAACCCCACAGCCTTCCCCTTAGGAACAGTTGTCCTCCATCCCATTCAATCTACCTTACCTCAGGGTTTCTCCTGCTCTTCAAGAGAGAAGAGAAAAATGGGCCAACACATGAAAAAGGCTGTACTTCTGCAGGTAGGTCCCAAAAGCTTGTTGCCTGCCTCTCACTGCCTGTATTCCAAACCTATTATTTGTCAGATACTCTGCAAAGACTCCACTGAGATGTGCTGACTTTCAGTTATGAAAGAATAACAGCAATAGAAGTCAATAAAAACAACCTAGTGCCTGAGACCATCACATCTATCAGAGCTGGTCACTTCAGGGACAAAAAACAATGCATAAAATTAAGTTTGCATAATGCAAGCTTCTTCTGTAGACTAATTGGTCATGGGTAAGCAGCTAGGAAAAAAAACCCCAGACAACAAGCCCACAAACCCCTCTTAACATGCAGGTTTCCTTCATTTCTGTTAAACATGGCCTTAGGGATGAAAGTCTGTTCACAAAAGGAAGACACCTTAGCCTCTCATCTAGCAGGCACACAGATTTTTTTTTTCCAAGAGAATTCTCTACCTTTCAATCACTAGAGAAAAATAAGCTATATGAGCAGCTTTATCAGATCTTTCAAGGATCCTATAGACTTAACAGTAAACCCAAAGACTACTTTGAAAAAAAAAATAATTTTCTGAGAAGTTATCTCCAAAGCTGGCACAATATATTTTTTCCCTACCTGGCAAAAGTCATTAAATCCAAGATTTAGAGCTTTCACTTAAATATTTCTTATCCAAGATTAACTGAAACCCTTTTATTGAAAACCATTACTGAAGCAAACAATCACAGTTGCTCCAAACCAGAACGTAAAGATTATAGTAAAGGTGAGTGGCATGTTAACACAAAATTATTCCAAAGTATTCAAAAGAGCTGTAGTTAAAAGCAACTAACCCTTGTAAATTTAGAACACATTTCTTCTGCTTCTTTAATGGAGTTTGCTTTCAACATATATTTTGCACATTTGGAGTTGATGAATCTGTCTGCTGTGTCCAAAGCCTGAGCCTCATCCATCCACCTTGCAGCTTCTTTAATATTTCCAGCATGCTTAAAGAGACAGAAGCTCAAGTTAAAGGCAGCAATTGTAAGACATGCATGTTTTAGCTACTCACTGAAATAATTAAAGTTTTTAGACATATTTCTTTTTTTTTATAAATAGCTTTCTTCAAGGAAGCACCAGATCTTTAAAGAAAAAAAGCAGAAAAACTACTTTCCCTCTTTATGGATTTACAGGGGTTTTCCTGGAAATGTTTAAAGGACAGTTTGGACAATCCCATTCTGATACAACTCTGCAGTGCAGTTGAGAAGTTGTTTTTAGGCAGTTAGAAAAATGAAGACTAAGAACAGGTGAAGGATATTTAAAAGATCAACTATATTTATCCCTGTGATTTTTAATACAAAAACTAAGGATTCACATTTTGCAGTATGTTTGTCCTTTACTGACTTAACCTTCATAAGGGCTTATTCATATGCAGTAAAAGACTCAAGTAGACAAACAACAGCCTTATCTAAAAACTCACTAAGTAATTTTCCATGGATTCTCCTTGTCTCTTGCTTAACATCAGCTTAACACTTCATGTTCACATAAAAAAAAAATATTACAGGAAAGCATAAGCACATGTTAAAGTCTTTGATCATAAATTAATAACCTTTGGTCACTAACAACAAGCCAAACTTACCTTATAGACTTTTGCCTTCACAAGGAAGAGTTCTATCAAAGTGGGAGTACTTTCTATAGCAGCATTTATATATTCTAGAGCCAGGGATGGCTGCCCAATTTTATCATAATGTTGAGCCAAATAATACTGGACCCAGAGTAAAGTGGTTGGAGGTTCTTCTTTACCGTCATCTGGAGGGAGAAAAATGGGGGGAGTTTTTTTGAGCAGTATATTAAAAGTACCAGGCCTGGGAGGGCTTCCAACCACCTTGGTCCAAGTAAGCCAATGGTTTGCCAAGACCTGAGCATATACTGCTCCCTTCTTAGATTGTGGTTTTCAAGGAAAGGAAAAGTGAGACAGTGGGTCAGAAGAATTTTGCATTTTGTTTCAACTGCTCCCTTAATCAGGGCAGTCAGATGTGCAAGGCTGAGTTTTTAAAACTGGTTTAGATGAAGGGTAGAGCAACTCCAGCTTTAAAAAGATTGTCTCCACTTCTAACAACTTCATCATCACTGTTTGCCTACAGTTATCTTTGAGAACAGTCCTATGCACAAGTCAGTTCTGAAAGTTAGAGAGCTCTGTCTAAAATCCCAAAGTACTACTTATAAGCCTTAAAAGTTAAGTTCACCACTCAATTTTGACTATGAAACATAGCACTTTGAAAGGGGAAAAAAAAAAAAAGGGGTGTGGGCACTCTAGTCCTACCAAAAGATTCTGGTTCTTCAGTTTAAGATAAAACTTAACCATGCAATTATATGCATTTACTCATTTCAAAGGTAGCAGAAGATTGTCTGTGAATGCAATTTAATAGCAAAGCAAATACTGAACTCAGCTGAAATAGTGGTAAGTAATTTCCTTAAATCAGAGAAGTACAAATATGTTTTAAAGGCCTGGACAAATTTAAACAGGTATTAAGTGGCTATATTGTAGCTTATAGCATTAAATTCAAGGCAACTGAGATGAGAATTTCATAACAAAAGGTACTGCATTCGTGTTTCTGCAAAGCAGGGAAGTGCTAATAGCTTCAATTAAAGAATGTCTTTAAAAACTAAGATTATCCTGCAAAGTTTTACCATACATTGCCATTCATGCTATGTTAATTATCACACCATTATAACAAACCTAAAATTTCAAGACTAGCCACTGCTGATATTCTATGCAGAGGTTCTTTTCTTGGAGATTTTGTTATGAAATGCTTGGGCAACTGACTAAAAAAAAAGAAAAAAGCTACCAGAGAAGAAACTATTAAGCCTGGATTCAATGCATTTAGAACCATACCTCATAATAAAAGCTGGAAAACAGGTTTTTAAGCCTCAAACAAAACCCCCAAGAACGCAAAACCCAGTCCCACCAAAAGCTCCAAAGGTCCCTCCCACTGAAGACTGCACTATCAGTACCTGTTCCTTTTCATTTGACATTTCCGTAATGAAACATTTCATGTAGCATTCAAATTTCAATTTCCCAGACAACGATAAAATCAAGGCTTGTAAATGGAATGACCTTGAGGAATGACCTCAAAACTGCAAAGAGATGATCAGATTTGTGGATCCAGAGGAAAAAAAAAAAACACCTAAAGTGGCTAGATTTTGAATACGGACTTGTTATTTGACAGTTTAAATCCACTCTAAGGATGGCTATGGTTCAGGGGAAGAAAAAAAACAGAGAGAAAAAAAAAAAAGAAAAAACCCCACATCACAATTTCATTGCTTCCCACCAAATCTCCCTCTCTAGATGGTCACATAATGCTTACACTACTTCCATGGAGTATGACAGTCTTAGCACTCACCATTTGGGTTAAATAACCTGCAGCTTCGTAGAGAGGTTTCATAACCTATCACAAGCTCTTCTATGATTGCCACCTACACATGCAAGATGACAAAAACAAATCAAAATTCTGTGGGCAAGATGGTATTTTATTTCAATTTAAACTACCTTGTGTTACCCAAACCAGTTATTTTTGGTGAGAGGATTCAGCAATATCCTGAATTACAATACATGTGGGAATCCACTCAATCTCACCTCCCTTTTTAACAGCCTCCATTAACATTTATGCATCTCATAATACACAAATCTTAGTTTTCTACATTTACCAACCTGGCCCAAGGCTATGTATGCTTGTACTTGAATTTCTCCTAGATATACTAGGCCATAATATACAACAAAATAAAGCTTCCTTCATCTCTTTAGTGGTAGAAGGGTTAGGTTAAAGACACAAAAGGTTGGACAAAAACCTACCTTCTCCTTGTCTTTATATAATGACCTCAAAGTATTGAAAACTGGTGGGCAACCTTTGCTGAAATTCATCCTTAGAAACTTGTCCAGACATTCCTTAAACTTTTCACCTTGAGAGGAAAAAGACCTGTTGATTTTGTTTTACCACACATTACTCATCAATTGCAGACTCTTTATGCTGTTAAAACATTAGTATCTAAGAAACAGAATTGGTGGTCACTACCTGCTCAGGAAAAAATCCACTTACCCGACAAAAAGTTTAAAGGCAATCTCCTTGGAACTAGTCCCCTTGGGTATTTAGTCCAGGCCTCTTCATAGATCTTTAACCTCTCCATCATGTTAGCTGGAACAGAATTGTACAGTTTACTTTTTCCTTCCCTTTTGGAAAGAAAGGACAGGGTAGTGGTGGGGGGGAACTGATTTCTATTTGGTTAAGAATCAGAATATACAGAACTAATGGCTATATGCTTCCTAAAGGACAGGAACTTCCATTTCACTCTTTCTAAAGCTGCCATACACCTCAGGTACTCAGTATCTGTAAATTCTTCTTCCAGCAGAGGTAGATTAACTGCTTATCTCATCTCAAAGAGTTCCTGCTTTATCACCGTGCTAAGACACTCAAAGAAAATCATTCAGGAGAATTGTGTTTGTTTTTCCAAAACCTGTATTACCTTACAACAGAAGATTAAGACAAAATAAACAGTAAAATTCTAAACTTAAACTATCTTCTAAGAAATATTTATCTTTCAACCTTGCACAAAGAGTACTGCATTTTTTTGGGTTGTTTTTGCCTTAAATAAAACAGGGTAATATGAGAAATACTTCCAGCCTTTCTTAAAATAATCTTATGATAGTATGCAGACAGAATGACTAAAAAGCAAAACTTAAATGGGGACATATTTAAATAAGAGTTTTATTATCTAAAGCAATGTAAGTTTTTGACACATAGATACATTTAAAATGTACAGAAGCAGCTTATTTACAGCATTCCAACTCATTACCTGGTTTAAGTGCCCGTTCTAGACCTTTGTAGTAGGCCCAGTTTTCAGGATTTCTTTCTTGCAGTCCTTTGTAGACTTCAACTGCTTCTTCAAGTCTGCCAAGCTGAAGCAGGAGTTCTCCTGTGTGAAATGCAAGCATTTTATATTAAGGAAAACAAGACATTGAAGCAGTGTAATATTAATCATTCTAGGTTAGAAGGTTAGATGTTCCTTAGCTCCATCTAGATTCTGTTTTTTTAGGGAAAAAAAATTATCACAGTGGCCACACAAATGCCTTGTACAAGAGGCGCAATTACAGTAAGATTCAACAACTTAGCAAATAACTCCTGAAACACGAAAATTAAATGTCAAAAGTGAGATGCACATGGTTTTATCTCCTCCTTTACTGAAGTGACTGACTACTTGAAGCACAGTTTTGACTACAGAAGGCAATTACAAGCAGTACATTGGTATTTCATGGATACAGCACCTTCAAAACCAAACTGAAATCACAGAGCTGCAAATAAAGAACAGTTCTTCAGTTTGGTATCTCATAAAACTACCTTCCATGTTTTAAATAAAGTCATTGATCTGACCAATGAGTTCAAGATTTTGCAAACAAGTTTCCTTTCAATGATGCTTTCTCACAAGACAGCATCATAGACCTAATAACTGTGCAGACCACACTTTTACTGATGTTGGAGTTGCAAGAGAAATCAATTTCCCATTTCTCAACAGGAAACTGTATTTTACAAAGCTGTGCCTAGTATTTGCCAATAGAAACAAAAGATCACACCAGAGGTAAGACAAGGTCATTAAGGTACGATTTTCTCAGCCCATTTCAAGAGGAAAACATGAGTCAGCATCACCTCTCTTTTTCCCCTACGTCATGCAACTGACATGTAATTCTGTCAAGAGATTCCTCTTCCCTCAGGTAGGATAACTGGAGGACTACATGCAGTATCTAATGCCAAGGAAAAGAGTAACAGCTCACTTTGAGAATGACAAAATCTGGAAAATAAAGCTAAATTCCCCTGGGCAAAAGAGAATTTCAGGACACCAATTCAGGATCATCTGAAATGCTCAGTTTCAGAACACTATGTCTGTACTCTATTGGTGTTTTATCAAGCTGGGAGAAGAATGTAATAGTGACCAAACAGCTGCAAGACAAGCAGTCCTTCACCACAGCAGAATTAAGTAAATTAATCTAAAACCAAACCAAAGATGAAATTCCAAAGGATGGGAAAAGCTGGCAGGCATTTCCATTGCATATTACATATTCAAATACTTCTTCAAAAAGCAATTACCTTTAGTTTCTTCAACAGCCAGTTTGTCACAGATCTGCTTTTCGTAGGTACAAAGATGCTCCAAGGCTTCTTTAAAGAGTCCTGCTTCCCTGAGGACCTGGTTTTGATACAGCAGCAGTTCACTGTACTCATAGTCCACTTTATCAGGTGATGTCTACAGAGGAAAGCAAGACACAGGAGAAAGGTCAGCCTCAGAACACATGTGGGATTTAACTGCTTTGTCTACAGAAACTTCATGAAGTGTTCACATTGTGAGAAGAAGCAATGTTTTATTTCCTCCTTAAGCTGCAATCCATACTGGAATTTCATGTTTTGCTCTTACCTGCTGTGTCTTCCTGAATTCCTCTAAGATTTTTGCTGCCATTTCATAGTCTTCCAGCAGATGGTAAGCAATAGCATAACCAATCCATGATGCTCGCTGTGCAGGTCGCAGCTGAAGCAACTGGTATCTTGTTTCCTGCAATAAAAGTAGCTACTAACTCTCCTGACTTTATTCTGATGCTCTGAAGAGTCCTTTGGGCAATGCCCCATCTTCAGTATTCTAATATTTAAGGGATGTCACTAAAAATCAGGCTTCTAAATGCAAATGTTGGAGGCTTTATTGGAATCAAAAGAAAGAATAAACTTTCAAACTCTACAATGGTCTTGACTAAATGAAAAAAAAACAAAACAACCCACACAGAAAATAACACATCATGTCCCACTGAATGCTGATGAGTCAGGCCAGCTTTGTTAATGTATGACACAGGTGCTTTTCCTGTCTTACTGCTTGTGAAGAGAATGCAATCAAGGCTAGTTGGATTTCAGTTGCAGGAACATTTACTATACACTGGTGTTTTCAAATTCCCCTTGGAAGTACACAGGCATTAAAATATCACAAGTGTTGTTAGGCAAACTAGGTCATGCAAGTGCAGCTCTGTTCTTTGGCAAGAAGGTAATTACAGCTGGAAGATGCAACAGATTTGCTTGGTATTGTGCTGGTTTAATCTGAGGGAAGTTACTCCTTGTTTTGTTACAGGCTCCTTCAAGTAATTTAAGACAAAGGAAAAAAGTTACTACCTACTAAAAAGGCAAGCTGTCAGGAGTAAAAAAAACTAGTTACAGCAGTTTGAGAAGAACAAAGATCACTCAAATCATTAAAGTAGGAGAGGATGGAAGTTAGTGCAAAAAACAACCCCAAAAAACCCAAACCCACAACCCTATTCCTGGTTTTTAGAGTAAAATCACATTCTTTAGAAACTAGCATATTAGTCATGAATTGTTGTGTTAACTCCTAATCCTTAATGCATTATACATCCACGTGTTGCTTTTATGCTTAGCAGTTATGGATTTGCATTCACATTTATCCAGGGGCCAGGAGAGCACACATCTGCAAATTGGTTTTGGCACCTCTGCTAAGTTGTGGCTATCTTGTCTCAGCAAGAGAGGAGTCAAGTTTCTAAAAAACCAGTATGAAAAAAGAAACCCAGTGATTAAGACACATCCCAACTCAAGAGTAAGTTTGCTGAGGACCTGTGTTAGTTGATGGCTCTATGCAGCTGAGAATACCACTTAGCATACTAACCTTGCCCCAATTTGAAAAGGAAATAATCTATAAAGAGACCAACTAATGTGTTTTAACAACCCCAACTTTAAAGGTGCAAGGAAAATATGAAAAGATTAAAGCCTGACATAAAATATTATCCAATATCTGTCAGGTAAAAATCTTAAAGGCTGTTTTTTCCCCTCAGAGACAAGGAATACCTTATTACACCAGTATGCATCAGCTGAAACCCAGACACAAAAGAATATAATTCAGGGGGAACTAAGGGTTGTTGTTTTGTTCTTTTAAATTAATTAATGTTTGAATTAAATATTTAGGGTGACCATTGTCATCTCTCCCTGAATGGCACAGTAAGAAACAAAGAAATCTTCTATAGTCATTGTTCTGTCTGATTCTTAGTAAGCCACCCATTGACCACAGGCAGCAGCTACAGCTTAATCTGAACTGCACAAACATCTCTGCAATATGCAAACTGAACACAAGCTGCTACTTTAGAAGAAATAAAGCTATTGGCAAGCTAGATAGACATCAGCTTGCAACTCAAAAAGAGAGAGAGAAAAAAAAATGTAACTACATGAGGAGCAGCATTTGTAAAGAAGACAATAGAAAATTCATGTTCTTCTTCACAGAAGCATCACAGCCATGACACTACCACCTCACAACAGCTGCAAATAACTGGGTGCTGCTCTAACAGGCAGGAAGAGGGGTGTAATTTAAATTACCAAACTGTATTCAGCTTTGCTGCAAAACAAACAGAAGAAAACAAGGCAGTGATCTAAACATTTTGAGTATTACATCAAAAATGAAGAGGGAGGAAAAAAAAAAAAAATCAAGAGTTCTGATCCAGAATCTTACAGCTCACAGCAAAGATAAGGAAATATTTGACCCAAAAGGAGGTTACTTATGCCCAGGTTGGCTAGGAAGCAAAAGAGGATGCTCCATGCTGCTTGCTTTGAGTTGTTACCCACTGCCAAGACAAAACTGTTGGAAGGAAGAGGAATATGCTATGGAAGGAAGAGGGATATATGCTAAAAAGTTAGTAAGAAACAGAAACTCCTTTGCCTGAATAAACATCATATTCTGAACACACTGTCTTTTACCTGCAGGAATCCTGCTAGGAAAATAACTTAAAAAGCCTGGAGATGGTCTACAGCTGGATTATACAGCATTAAAATAAAAAAAAAAAAAAAAGAAAAAGCAGCAAACAATTCTGCACTGAGCTGAAAAAGAGTAATTTCATATGCCATTAAATCTGTACACTTCACAGGAATTACTCAGCAGTACACCTGCTTTTACTTTCAGTAAGTATTGAGAAGCACACAGATTTAACACTCTGGCTCTAACCCTGTGTCATTGAACAGTTTACCACCTTTGCTGCAGTCCCCTAGAGGCTGACAATAAATGCAGTATAGATCACCCAGTACTTACCCTGTAACCTTCAAGATCTCTCATTTGAATCTGTAGCAGAGAAAGATCTCTCAAGATTTGAAGATTGTCTTTGTCCCATTTCAGTGCATTTCGATAACATTTGATAGCTTCATCATACTTCTTGTCTGACCTCTGAAGGAGGCCATAGACATGCCAACCTGGAAAACTCTGTTAAGGATTCTACTGAATTTGAGAAGGGAGGAAACAAATCCAATGTGGCAGTGGCAGAACAGTTGGTGAAAAGCTCTTCAGCTGTTTCATAAACAGACACCAATATTACTACCATCATTACACACCTTTTCTTCAGCTGTACCAAGATACTGCTTGCAAACTGAAGAGAGAGAAATGTTTGCCAGTGTGTACAGGGTACCTATAATATACTGTAAACTCTACCTTCCATGTGCAGGGGGAGGAAATAAAGTAACAGGAGCTCTGAACAGACTATCAGGCTTATTCAAACACATTTTTGTTAAGGGCTTGTATTAGACAAGTGAAGTGCTTGCATTTCCTACATTCTAAGTATATGACAAGTCCTTATCAATGTAATGGCAACTACTCGTGCTTTTAAAGCAAATCACATGTTTAAAAGCCTAGTTCAGCTCATCACAAGTTTAGACAATTGCAGATTGATGGTAAAAAAATACATACAATGCAAGCCAGAACAGTATTTGAACTAATTGTGACTGCAAGGAGCGCTGCAAAGCATCTGTCCTCTGGATAGCTTAGCCAGGAAACAAAATTTAAAATTCTAAACTTGAAAGTTTAATGGCATTTTGTTGCTAATTTTATAAATCAAATGGTTGTAGAAATAAACCTTTTCCATTCACAAGGGAAAGGCCTGCTTGAAAAAGGATACAGACATGGCTCTTCAAGTCGTTCCTTAGGCCTCTACGCACAAGTTCATACGCTTCCTCCTTCTTGCCTAGACAGTTTAATGTTAGTCCTTTCATTGCCAAAGTTTCTAAAGAAACAAAAACAGTAACAGTGATTAACTTTCATAGGGTTTCTAAACTTAATAGAGCAACTCTAAATACAGTATAAATGCAAATTTGGATTCAAGTCATCAGCATCTTTTTTACGTGCACAAATATATTGGCAGATGATTCCCTTAGGTATATCTTACACAGTAACAAATTTTATGCATTATTTCCACCAAGAAGTGGAAGTTTAATTCTGAAGACACTAAAGATACCTGTTCTACAAACACTTTGCAGAGAGCTTTGTTTGTGGCCCTTTTTTTTTTTTTTTTTACTGTAAAGAAGCATTATAACTACTGAAGTATTTATTCACAACACTAAGAGTTCCACACATCCATCCATAGCTGCCAAGGAAAAAAAATGAATTTCTGAACAGCTGAATGGAACTCTGGGCTCAGTATTGAGAACCAACTGAAAGTACAGCATGGGATAAACACGTTTTTCTTCTACAGTAAGACTGTTCCTTAGAAAAAGTAGCAGACCACAGAGCTGACAGACACTGTGCTGAGCAATATTCCATCTTTTCTGTGTCCTTCAGTTCTACAGGAGTGAATAACCATTTGCCCTCAAGTGTGATGTAAGCAGTACATACCTGTATTAAAAACATGCACCATGCTATAATGAATGTTAGGACATTCTGCAGCAGAAGGAATTCCAAGCTCTAACTACTGGTAAGACTGGTATTTAAGATTAAAAATCTTACCAGTGCTTAACATGGTGGGCAAAAAATTAATTAAGTGCTGAGCAGATTAAACATACAAATCATTACTCATAAAATATAGGAAAGAGAGCTCATGCCACATGAAAACTTACCTCCATGTTCTGCAAACTTTGGGTTAGAAAGGATCTGTTTACAGAACTTCAGCCCATTTCTATACTGCTTATGTTCATAACACCTCTGGTGAAGAAGAACAGAGTACATTTATTTTAAAAAATTTGGAGTGAAAACATTTCTGCAACCTCCTCCTCCCCCCCTACTTCCAACCAAACCAAGCTAGGGCTTTTAGAAAATGCACTACTATTTTAATAAACCCTGTTTATAATGAGCTTCCTGTGATTAAAAATCCTTTCAATCAGCAGAAAAAAAAATAGCATATGTTAATAGGAAGATGAATTTCCATGTGCAACATGATCATACAGCAGTTTCTCAGCTAAGACACCAGAAGAAGCAAAAGTGCCTACAGAGATTCAACTGTCCTCTAACATAAAAGCAAACCTCATGTCCTAATGTATCTCAGGGAGCATTCAGCTCACTTTGCCTTCACTTTCTGTGAAAGACAACCTCCACCAACCATACAACAGGGAAAACAATGGAATCACTGGAACTTGACTTGAACTACCTCTGAAGACAACCTCTTGGACTCAATTCATTCAAATGTTACCTAGATCTCACATACATCCCAACTTTACCAGCTGTTCCATACTACCAGTGTCCTGCCACGCTGGAAATGAAAACATTCCCCTACAGGTTTATTAAATCCAGCTCTAACAATTTGCTTGGGTTTGAGTCTCATTTCTTTAGGCAAGGTGACTGCAATGCAAAAATGGCACACAGCATGAACTCTTAAAACCAGTTTTAGCATTTCACTTGCCAATCCACTCCCTCTGCTAACCTTTGAAGAGAAGCCAAAGGAGGAAGCGGAAATGTTGTAAGCACCAATTCATGCACTTAAGCTTTCTCAGGTTCTGCTTTAATGCAAGAGCATTGCCCTGGTTTTTGTATTAAAGAAACACACACTGCTTGAGCACAAACCCAAATCCCATGGTAACTAGGATGTCAGTCATAACAGGATCTCACTGACTCTAGCTGACAAGTCCTGGTGGCAGGAATGCTGACAGGAGTGTAAAAGTGGGTACAGTTGACAGTTTTCAAGCTGTCCTACATAAGCTGCTGTTCAGGATTCCACCTTTCCTTCTGCTGCTCCAAATTAACTATGCAAGAGCATTCATAAGCATGCATGGACATCATTTGCCCCCTAAGCACTCTCATCAAAACACATTAGCAGAGGCAGACCCAACAGGTCTTGCCATCATACAAGGAAAATCTAGGAAACAGTCACATGAATGTTATGGAAATATAACACTAATGGCATAGGTACCTCAACCTTCCTGCTTTACACTGGTTTTGCATCATGAAATGTGCTGTTTAGTGTCCAGTGTACTCTTCCAAAGCACAGATGGAAACACCACTAAACTTCAAAGGTGTAAAAAACTGGGATACCACTAAGTGGATGTATTTTTTTCTAGGTACTGAAGTCATACAGCTGAAACAGCAAGGCTGAAGACCAAGAGGCATCACAAAACAAGGACCCTGCTCCCCCTATCTTGCCACCACCCTTTGCAGAAAGGGAACCACGGGAAACAGAGGAGAAGGAAGATACTCAAAGGAGCATTCAAAGCAAGATGGTCTCAGAGAAATGTACAATGTACCAACAATGGTTTGGATTGAAAGGGACCTTCAAAGATCATCTAGTCCAATCTCCTTGCCCAGGGCAGAGACATCTGTCACTACATTAAGTTGCTCAAAGCCCTGTGCAACCATGACTTAGAACACTTCCAAAAGACAACTCCCTCTACCACCAAGGATAGGAAAAGTTAGCAAGGCAACCACCTAGCAAAAGGAGATTAAGGGTTAGGTAAGAGGAAATCTGTATAGGCATCTACTTTTTATTATTATTATTAAACTTAACTGGTTATTATTTACCCCATTTAGACATGACCTGCTTTCAAGTAGCTGGCTGAGTCACTGGTCAGAGCTGACAGAGAGCTTACAGGTGACAACACAACAGGATCAAGCCTGTTTGTTGGTTGGGGTTTTTCTGTTAACACTGAAATCATCAGTCATCAAAGTTCCCGCCCAGGCCTCCTCCCTAAAAGCAGCACCAGTTGCTCCCACCTAGGTAGGTATGAAAGCAGCAGAACCTGTCACAAAAGTGGTGCAGCCACAGGAACTGAAGAACATGTGTCTGGTGTAACTAATGCACTGTCACGAGCAGTAGGGGTACTTTGGGGTTTTGCAATTTGCCTTTAAGTACAGCTGCTCGGCTGCTGACTATGAGCATGAAATCTTATCTCTGAACAGTTCCATTTTACATACTCCAATAACCAGTCCTTCCCCTTGAAGTTCCAGCAGTCATATAGGATGGTATATATGCTAGAGACTGAGAAAAGTCTATGTGCAAATATTTCCAGAGTAATACAAAACTTAAGTTGCAGAGGACTTTATAACAGTGTAAACTCACTGAGAATTGTAGCAAATTCTACCTTTATGCTGCAGGGAGGCAAAACTTCATGAGTTTATATCACTTACATCTAAGGAAAAGGTTCTCATCAACCCAGAGGACACCAGATATGACCAGGAACTGATTATGTACTTGTATCACCTGAAGTATCAAATGAAGAACCAGCCAGAGCTGTGTATATCCCCCAATGAAGCATCAAAGGTCTCCATTTTCAGGTGTTTCTAGATCAAGACAAGTTGGGAGTGATTTGCTATATACAATTTCTCCAACCTTCCAGGTTAATACCTGGAGCCTATTTCATGCTGTTAATGGAAGCATTTCAGATTGTGTAGCTTTATGAGTTTCCCTATTCTCTGTATGTTCTGTGTACACACTCTTAAGTTTTGACAGGGGAAGAAAGGAAACAAACACAATCAATGTCATGGTTCATCTGTCTTCAGAAAAGAGGAGATTGTCCCATCACAGTGAGTCCAGCAGCATGACTGAGATTCCACTGCTTGAAGCCTTGCATATACTTATCTCCTTCTCCAAAGAGGGTACAGACTATGAAGCTTAAACAAAGGTGTGAATGAGAGAGAAGGAAGTCAGGAATGCAGCATATTCCACCATGGCTGGTATAAGCCTTGAGGAATCTGGGACTTCAATCAACACAACCATGGCAGAAAGATCTTTTCAGAAAAAGGAGACAGTAAATATTGAAAAGAGGAAAAGAAGAACAAAAAGAACACAAGGAAACATGAGTGTGAGTAATACAGAGCCTGGGAGAGAAAAGCCCTAAGGGAGTCAGTAGTTTCTGAGTAAGAGGAAAAAAAAGTGATAAGAAAAAATTATAATTACAGAAGCAGGAATGGCAATGTGAAGTATTCTTGGGACATAAAGATTCAGGCTTGTTGGAAGCAGAAATGGTTTTCACCTGGGTAGTGTTTCCTCCCAGATGAATAGCTTGTAGTAGTCATTCCCAGGCCTCCAACCCCTATTTTGGGACGGCTGCTCTGCAGAAGCAACGTGTTTCTCTGTTCCAGAGACCACTAAAAGAGGCACAGTTGCCTCTTCTAAGCTGAACTCCTGCACATATGCACTTCCACAGCCAGCAGTCAGAGCCTGCCTGTGATGCTTGACAGGTAAGTGCTCCAGCTATGGCTTGTGACATCAAAAATGAGAAAACATAAAGGCTGAACTTCTAAAAAGGAAGGTTAAGGCTTTAAAAGATTAGAATCTGACTCTCCATCAACACTGAATCTCTACACACATTAGGTGCCCTTCAAAGCTTTTCCTTTAATGAGGTACCAAACTTTGTAAGGTATCTGCCAAGCTTTTCCCTAGATGCCTGTGGCCAGAATGACAGCCTACTCCAAACACACTGAGATTCTTTTTATACACTTCAGCTCATTTTCTGTTTTTACAGCAAAGAAATAGCACCTGCTTTAATATTTAAATATTAAAGCAAATAATTAATTCTACAAAGAATTCATAAGATGAGACAGAGTGTAACTCCTTCAAAATCATGCAAGACTACAGCAGATGGGAGAGAATTTACATTTGCACTGCTCACCTCCCTCCCCTCAGTATCTACTCAATTAATTTGATTGCATGATGATTAATAAAGAGAGACTCACAGTGAACTTGTAAGGAATGGAGCTAGCCTATATTCTCTAAAATCCCAAGCCTGAGGTGTAAGAAGGGCTCATGTTCTGGTGTTTGGATCCCTGAACAGTACTAGGGCATCTGTGCAGAATCAGTCTTTGGCCAGCAGATGTCTTACCCACACACACAGCTCAGCATGCCAAGTGTAGATGAATCTCCCTGCACTTCCTCCTTGAAGGCTGCCATAAAGAAAAGGGAAAAAAACTTCACTACTTACAGCTTACCTATATCTAGACAGCTAACAGCTAGATGGAGTATGTTCCTTGCCACAGTTTTCCAGTTTTGAACCTTCCCTCTTTAGTGCATCTCCTTTCTGGTTACCAAACCCACAACTAGCAGCTAAGACTGAGATTCTGGAGCTACTGCTCCAGTTACCCATAAGGTTATGTACAAGGGCCATGATTAAAGTTGCACTCCTAAGGGCTGCTGACAACAGCACAGAGACTACTTCTATCCAAACTTAATTCTGCATTGTTTTCTTTACATATTTTATAAGCAAATACATTTTCACAAGTGCCTTTTAGGAATTTTACAGCTGCAAGTTTGAAATGCACAGAAGCAGCCTAATTGTTTGCTACCCTGTAAGCAGGCAGCACATTTGCTGACATTTACTTATGTCAGCACCTCTGACATATTCCTTCCCTCTCAAAACAGGCATTTTAATAGCCAAGAACTTACATTCCCAACTAAAAAGCAAGGATAATAGTTAAGTGCAGCATTCTGATGTGCAGACATGTATCTCAGCATCAAATGCACAGCACATGGCAGAGCAGATTTTACTGCTACATGTGAAATATTTTACACACATTCAGTTCCAAGAGTGCAAATCCTCTATCACAAAGCAGTCTTCAAGTCCTTCAAGCATTTAATAACTAAATAATTTAACAGCCATCCCAACTCCAATTTGCCATTTTTAAGACATTTTATAATCACTACACCACAGATTAGTGTTCTGTGTGTTCATGAACATCAATAGTTAACAGCTCTACCTCAGTACAATGCCAGGAGTTAGCACAGGGCTTACCAGAAGCTTCATAGCACAGGGATCATACATTGCCACCAGGCAGGACTCAAGCAAAGAGTCACCAAGATCATGACACAAAGCAGAAACCTGCCTTTCCAGCAGGGGCACTTGAGAAGATGCTTATGTCTAATCCAGCTGATTCAAGGGTGTTTTAAGACCATTTTGCAGTAGTACAACTGAATGAGTACCAAAGCTGGATTCAGCTCCAAAAGACAAGGGAGACAAAACCTGTCTAGTCCACTGTACTTAGCCTCTTCCTCAGATGGCACAGCCTGCATCATCAGTAAGAGGCAATACACTGCAGACTATTCCGTATCACATACAAGAGTTAACAGACAGGTCAACTGATCTACACACAGGTAAATTTTGTATTTTCATCTGAAAGTCCCCAGGAGAAAGTACAATGGAGAACATGCTGCTCTGCCACAACAATTCAGGGATCAGGCAAGGCTCTTCCCTAAGGGTTTCTGAGGCTTGAGTGAAACCAAGGTGGACAAATCAACTACAGCAAAGTGCTCCTCAGGGAGCTGCAGTTTCTGCCAGTAGCAGCCATGATCATGTCCCCTTGTGGCATCACGTTGGCAGCTAGAGCACCGTTAGACCTTCGGCAGGTGTCAGCACGAGCTAAGGTGTGCACTTACAATGCATGACATGCATGGCTGCCATTCCCATGCTATCTGTTTCTTCCAGCCTGTTCAGATACCAAGTCCAGCCAGTGGGCAGCTGAAGGCTGTTTCCCAGCACAGATACTGTCTCCACAGCTCAACTAGATCAGGTCAAGTCACTAAGGTGCGCTAATTCAAGCTAAATGTAGTAAAGAAGATTCTGAAAGCTGGAAGCATTAGGAGCAACTACTCACTCTGAATTAGTGGGTCTTCTGAGCACTAACCACATCAAGCAGCTCAACAGCTCCAGGCAAAAGCTTCCACCACACTGATTCAGTTGCATGACAAATATAAGATGTTTGAACCCAATGACTGAAAGAACTCCACACAACCCTTACAGACATTAATGCTGAAAAACTATGGGTCAGATTTGCCTCTTTTTTTTTTTTTTTTTTTTTTGCTGTCAAATCTAAACCAACCATCCCCTTCCATTACTCTGCAGTGTCTATGAACAGACCTGGTCTGTGTTAGAGGCAGCTACAGCAACTGTCTAATTGAAGTGACTAAGAAATCCTCCTCCTGCACAGCTTGCCTTACTTTTTGGAAGTGATCTTCTGCACTGCTTGGCAGAAGATAACCAGAGGTACAGGAAAAACACAGACCGAACTGAAGAAGATGATAATAAATATGTACCTTTTCATTTAATACTGAGGCAGGAAAAAAACTTTAAAAAAAAAATCCATGCTATGTCTATGCTTTTGAATGGCCTCATTCCTGTATCTGACAAAATCTGTGAGGAAAGAACTGCTGACAAGTAGTTACAGCTCTTCTGGAACTAAACTAGAAAGCTTCACTCACTGAAGCAAGACTTGCTGAGAAATCCATCTTGCAACATGAGTTCTGTTGGACTTTATTTGCTTACTTTCTCCTTCTTGGGGAGAAATAGAATGAATTTTTTCGCATCAACTAAGATCAGCTGACTTCTGTCCATCACCCTGGAACCCCTATGTCCAGGCTTCACCTCTGAATTCAGCATGAAACTGACTGTACCTCACAGAAGATGCAGTATGCATGCATAGGATATACTCATTTTTTAATGATCACCTAAAACAGCTAAGCAAATCAATTCAAATTACAAGGTATGGCCATGAAAAGCACTAAAGGAGCCCCCAAAATAGGGGTGGTGAAGCTACTGACAATTTCTACCCATGTATTATGTCCAGAGTACTCTTCACCCTTAGCTCTGAGGTATGTGAGATGCTGTCTTGTAGCACTGAGCCATTGTGAAATAGTTAAACATGGCTAGTAAGGTAAGAAAGGTTGTTCTTCAGCATTACAAGGTTTGCTACCCTGATTATGTTGTATCATGGAAGCAAACAGAAATCCTTGGAATGAGTTGCACTGACCTCAGTTTTAAGGGCAGCAACAAATTCATTTTCTCTAAATCCTCTATCAGCAAACTAAGAAAAGATCTAACTCCTTAGCACCTCTTGTTGCAATGACACAGCACTACAGTGGACAAAAGATTTAAACTCCAGATGCCCAGAAAGTCCAATCAGAAAAAAAAAAAATCATTAAGAGAAAGAGGAACAAACACAACTCAATTCTAGAGAGTAGCAGAGGGTAATAAAGGGTAGTACCATGTAAAATGGATTAAATCTTTTGTCCCAAATAAGATTAGTTTCAGATCATTACAAAACCTACTCTGGATCCACTTAAGAGTATCTATAACCATAACAACATAAGACTGGCTATGATCTTACAACCATAAAAGAATTTGGATGTGTTTCTCTAAGTCTTTTATTTGCATAACTGAAACAAGTAAGGAACAAAATTACTGTGCTCCTCAGAAATTTACAGCAGGGAATCCTTCTTCTACACCTTCTGACAGCCCCAATGACAACAAATGGCCTGATTTGGTGAACAGGCTTTAGTAGCAGTAGAATTGCTCAAGTGATTCCTTAATGGTATCCTAGAGTCTCAAACAGTAATTAATTTCTACAGGAAGTTTGAGAAATATTTCTGAAAAAAAATAAGAAGAGTGACTTTGCTTAAAGCAGCAGGTCTGTTGTTTACTTCCACTGCAATGTTTCAACCAAGACATAATTCTTCCTGCCACTTTTGGCAAAGCCAAGTGGGGTATTCCTTTCGGCAAAGGAAAACCAAGCAATTCCCACCTTAACAGCCAAAGTACTGGAAAAGCCTTGCTAGCAATTCCACATTTCAGATGAGATAGAAAGTGATGAAACTCCAGTGGTGAGCACACTCGATGACTGCACAGTCATGCAAACGTAACAGTGATTGCATACAAAATGTGCTCATTTTTTTTTTTTTAGCTACTGATAAAAGTGACTTTTTGGAAACCAGTCTTTAATCTTGAATCAAGATAACTTAAAAGGTTTACAAGTCTGCCACCTCAGCAACCTTGAAGTCAGCATCTGAACTTCTATGAGACAGAATATTATTTTCTAAGGACTAGTGCTGCTGAAAGTATTAGTGAAGGTGCAGCACAGGTCTGTCTAGTTTGAAGGTGGAGGGACAGGGAACAGATTCTGGAATGAAGAAACAGGAAGATGGCCCAGCAGGAGGGACTTGGCATATTTACAGCAAAGGCACTGAAGAGACACTGTTCAATAGGCTTTTTATCATCAGGAAGTTCCAATGTCTTTCAGTAGAACACTTGTCAAAGCTTTGTGGAAAGGACATAAACCAGCTCAAAGATAGATACCTTCAAGCAGAGCATTGTTACAGCAGAAATGACTAACCAAGGGTGAAATTCAGACCCCCTTTTCTTGCAGCAGACACCTTGGATAGTGTAATGCCCCAATGGAGCACACAAGTTCTGGCCATGCCTACCACACAAGGCAACTAATAGAGATGAAAGATGCGTGGTTCTCCAGACATCACGAAGACCACAGATTATCACCAGTCCTGAACAAACAGAAACTCTGATCCGCATACAATGCATTACACACAAGCCCAGACCAGCATGGCATCTTGCTTACTCAGTGTGCCACTTCCACAGTATGTACTAGAGTTATAAACCAGTAAAACTGTTTAAACAAGGCCTGAACACACTTAGTTCCTCATTTGGATTGTTTGTTTGCACCATAAAATGCAACCATGTTTCATTTAAATACCTGGACTTTTTTCTCCCTGCTCAAAACATGTTCAACTAGAGGCTAAGCCCAGTAGTTCTGGTGAGAAGTATCTGCACCTCTGTCAGAACATCATGATTCCAAGAACTTTATCCTCTGCTCCTTAAAGGAACTTAAAAACTCTTCCACATGGCACCTCCAATAGCTTCATATTTAATACTTCTTCAATACATTTTCAAATATATTTAACTTGCACATCCAAGCAAAAGTTCATGGAATAATTTATGAAATGAAACTGAACACATTTGATGAATTGTACTTGACCAGACAGAGTGGCTGAATAATTTGGTAAAATGCCAGGAACATTAATCAGTTATATTTAATTAAAAATAAATAAAAATCAATCAATCCTACTTCCTACAATTACTAGTTTCATACTTGCTACCATAAAAGGGTGGGGAAAAAACAGGATAAACTGCTTTTTTCCATTACTTCACAGGGCATCCAGTATTCTGGGTACCAAAAAGCCACCTTCCCCATTCCTTCAACTCCTGCCTTTGCTGTTCTATCCTTTCCTCTGCCTCCATAATGAATTCTTCTTGAGTACTCTCTGGACTGCCTAGAGATTATCTGTGTCCAAAAGAATGATACAGACTCAATCACAAAAAGAAAAAGGAAAAATTGTAGAGACCCTCAATCCCACAGAACCTTTGAGCAGAAAAATGGCAGTATCTACCTGTAGGATTAATAGCAAACAGTCCAAACCCTATGAACAATGTAAGCTAGAAACTTAGTTTTTAACGGAAATGCAAGTTTAAACAGAACAGTGATCAATAATCCTGTGGGTGGGTTTCTATTCAAACTAATTACACAGATGCCTTTCCCTTTGTACTACAAGAACACTAAACTGTAACATACCTTTCAAATGGAAAAATGTTTCTATTAGAACCACCACATACCTGTAAAGTGACTAGAAGAGGTTAGTCTGGTTAGTGTGTTGCAACACGCAAGGCAAAGTGCACACTCGTCTCAACTCAATGTGTCACTAAAGTGGAAATGCTGCCTTGCAAGCAAATCCATATGCAAAAGACATTTACTGATCCTGTAAGATATTTACTGTGAAACAAACAGAACCCCCTCAAACTCTGAAAGCTCATTACTGCCTTTCCCTATGGACAGCTAGGCAGCTTGGTATGAACCTTTATATTCAACGTTTGTGCTACAGGCACGCTTCTTAAGGACAGCAAAGAAATGAGGCCTCAGGAACTTACACACAAAACCTTTTTTTTTTTTTCATTTTATGCTTCACTTACAAAAATATAAGGCTGTTACCTGCTTAACTCTTGTGTTTATCTACCTCCATGAAAATTAGAATGTGAATGACATTGTAAACAGCCTGTCTACCAGTAATTATCTATTTGCTGGGTAAGGCATCCTTTCAATACTACTTGGGCTAGTTCCCAAAGCATCTGCTGAAAAAAAAAATCTCATCCAGACATGCTCAACAGAACAACTCTATGGTTTGCCTGGGCCAGAAGACAGCATGTGCAGAGCCACGGCCAGACAATGAGACCACCTCGTCAGCTGGCCCAGGGCTCAGAGGCCCCTCTGGAGGGCCAGCTGCCCAGGCAGACTCAAGCTCCCCTTGCTGCTGTTCAGCCTCCCATGGGCCAAAGGACCAGGGAGCAGTCAATATGGCAAATGAAGCCTCCTGAAAAGAATGGGCAGACTGAGGAGAGGTTGCAGGAAGACAGAGGTAAAGGCACAGAAGTAAGGAATGTTTCTTTGGACTTCCACTGATAAATGGGACTTTCTAAAAGATGCCTCACTAATTCAAGTCAAACATGATCAAAACTTCACAAAGTGGGGTCATTAGCCATAACAGGGCAGACAAGTAGTTCATTAGCCAAATCTTCAGTGTGATGAAAACCAGCTTTAACCCTTTCCTAGTCACCACACATTACAAAGCGACCTGATCACAGCATAATGTTAATACTGGACCACACACATCACAGACTTATCCTTGCAAAATACAAGACAACATCAAAGTGCCAGAAAAACTTCTGCCTATCCAGTACCTGAAACTCTAGTATCTTTATTAGAGATTTTCAGTTTTTAAAAAGGGCAAAATTAAAAGATCTGCTGGAACTGAAGCACACATTTCTCTCTTCTGACCTGAACCACATTGCAAAGCTTTATGCAACTCACATGTGCTGAGCCAGCATTTTCTTCAAAGAAATTCTTATTCTTCTCTTACTCCTGCCCTCTGCACAAATACTCAGAGATCCACGCACCAAGTCCAGAAAACAAACAAACAAAAAGTCCAAAACACAAACAAAAAAACCCCAAGCCAGTCAGTTTAGTCATGGACAAGCTCCAGGATTCAGTCTGTCCTGTAAGCCCACAAGCCATCCTCAATGCACAGGAAAGTGGGTGAGTGAGCAACAAGGCTACTACCTTCCCACCTCCCTAACATCAAAAATTACACACACAGTACAAGGCCACACCAATTCCCAAGCAGAAGTTAATCTTTTAAAGTAGAAATAGACTTTACAGTTCATTGTAGCCACTTTTTAAACCCTAACTGAAGCTGCATGTCTCTTGAGATGTCTGTATATATGGATTACAAATTCTGTGGATTATTTCATTTTCACTAAATCCTTTGCAAAGCAACAGAAGATTACACACATTCCCCCCACTTCAGTGGCAGAAATTTAGAGAGATGTGTTCTGTTACTCCAAGAGGACTAAAGTACCCATCCTCTGAACGGATCCAAAATAGTAGTCTAAGCCTCTCTGAAAGAAGATTTAAGATTTTTAGATAAAAGTGACTTTTTGAGAGAAAACAACACAGTGCTTGACCCAGGTAACAAAAATATCCTAAACAATGCCACCGAAGTTGCTCACTAGCATAATTCTGTTCTTTTTCAATTCATGCCAAGTCCTTAGAAACAAGGTCCCTGCAGCACTGCATCGGAGCTGAAACAAGTTCCTTACGATGTAACTGAATCGTGCACACTTAGGTGGTATCTGAACTGCACATTACCTTAGTCTCATTCTAAAACCCAAGTCTGCTGCCTAAACTCTGTTACAGTTTCTTTCGTCCACACACTGGTTGCCGCCCTGAAAAATCGATTGTCAAACTTTTAACAAGAGTTAGCGCTAAATTAAGCCCCGGGAAGACTACAGAACCTTCATCCTCCTCCACTGCCTCCTCTGAAAGCCATCATCCCCACCGTCCGACAAATCTGGTTATTACCTACAGCAAAAACCTGAGTTATACAAAACGAAACAAGAAACGCAAAGGGACAAGGGTTCAGCAAGGCAGCTCCAGACAGCAAACCGATGAATGAAAGGGCCACGGTGGTATTTTCGCGGAGCCGCCGAAGTGCCTCGCCGCGGCCAGCCCCTTGGGTCCGCGCAAGGCTCTGCTCGGGTGTGCGAGCAGGGAAACACAGCTGTCTCCGGCGCTCCTCGGCCCCGGCGAAGGCCGCGCCCGGGCGGGACAGAGCGAGGGTGACAGGCGCCCCTCTGCCCGGCCTTGCTCCGGCAGGAAGGAGCTGGCCGCCCGGGCGCCGCAAGGGCCGGGGTGATGGCGTCGGGCCCGCGGGGCGGCGCGGGGTCTCCGCTCCCTTCCAGCCTGGGGAATGAGCCGGGGCAGGGGCCGCCGCGCATCCCCCCCACCCCGCGCTCCACGGCCCGCCACGGCCGAGCCCGGGCCTCCCGCCACTCACCAGGATGCGCTTGAAGAGCGCGTTCTCCTTGGGCGGCAAGCTCACCGACGGCATCCTCCCCGCCACTCCCGCTCCCGCCGCTGGCTCCGGCGCCGCTAAAGGGCTCCGGGGAGGGGGGTGGGTGTGCGAGCGGGCTCGTCCCGTCCCCGCCGCTCGGTCGCTGTTGCCGGGTGCCTCACCACCGGAGTCTGGCTGCTACCGCCGCCTCCCCACCCCCACCCCCCGCCCGCCCTCTTCTCAAACCACCGCGCTCTCGCCGGCCGCGGGCCCGGCCCCTCCCGGCCGCCGTCTGCGCGCCGGGCTGCCCCGCGCCGAGCCCCGGGCGGCGGCTCACGTGGTAACTGAGCAGGCCGGAGAGGCGCCTCCAAAATGGCCACCGCAGAGCAGCTTCCCCAGCCGGGTCACCGTGGCCTGCGCGCATGCGCTGCGACCCTGCGCCGGCGTCGAGCGCGCCCTCGTCCCCTTCCCCCGCCAAGGTGTGCTGGGCTAGGCAGGGCCGAGTCGGGATGAGCTGGGCTGGGACAGGGCGGGCCAGGCTTCGGGGCGGTGCGGCGCTCCCCGCAAAGGAGGCACGGCCCGTCGCCCGGTACTTGTACATCAGTCTGTCGCCCGCGCAGGGCGGTCACTGATCAGCCCCGAGGGGCGCAGCACCTTCTTTAGGCGTGGTGGCTTAACGAAGAAGGCGGGCGGCGGACGTCGCTCTACCCACGCTCACAGTACCCGCCCAGCCTGGCAGAGCCGGTTCCAGGCACGGAGAGCACGGGCAACCCGCTCAGGCTGCAGGCGGGGCGGGCAGCGCGGCGCTCTACTACCAGTGAACGAGTGCAAGGAGGGCACACCCCAGGAGCGTAAGCTCAACCAGTACCCAGCCTCGTGCAGGGTAGCGCGTCCGCTCGCGACACCCCGCGGCGGGGCGGGGCCGGGCGGGGGGTGGTCCCTTCCCCGTGGGCGGAGCTGGGCCGACAAGATGGCGGCGGCGGCGCTAGGGGTAGCGAAAAGGTTACGGTTAGTAGCGGCACTGCCGAGTCTCGGTGAGTGGCGGCGGCAGTACGGGGCTTCGTTCGCTGTCACTGGGATGGTGGGGAGCCCCTTCCGGGCAATTGGAAGCGTGTCGTCCTCTGCCCTAAGGGCGTTGTGCGTTAGTGGGCCGCGACAGTGTCTCGGGGCCTGTCCGCTGACCCGGGCGCTATGGGAGGCTGCCTGGGGGGCTGCCGACGTCGTTCCCCTTAGCTGGAGAACGTCTCAGTTCATGGCTGGAATTAAAGCAAGGTGAAGTGGCAGGTTATCTCTTTATCTTTTTAAATCACAACAGTCACAAGTTACTAGGGGTTTTACCGTATTAGTGTGGTGCTGCTTGCAGGCCCGTGAGGTTCCGCCGTGCCTCGCCACGGCTGTGCTGCTGGCCCTTCGCACGAAGGCTGTGCTGTGGGGCGGGTGTGGGCAAGTGGGGAAGACTTGAAGGTAGCTTTCTGAAGGGCAGAGTGAAGCAGCACCACCAGAAAACGCTGCAGGGTCTGGTGGATAAAGAAAAGAGGGATTAAGACACTGCTTGGGACTGTGGGTAGTACTCCCATCACCACTCTCCTCACTCAGCTCAGGGAGCGCATTCTGCTGCATGTCTACAAATGGGAGAGCTACAATGTTATAGGCCCCGTTTATACATGATAATTGGATTTGTTCGTCGGGGTTTTTTTTGTTGCGGTTTGTTTGTTGTCTTTTCCCAGGTGTCGGTAATTGACTTGCTATTCACAATCTGGAAAACCTTAACATGTTTGTAATCTTTTCCCCTTTCAGCTTTTACTCGTTCTGCATTTGTTGCGAAAAAACGCAGCTATGACCAACCTAACTGGTTTGGAGTAGCCTTGGCTTTTGGCACCAGCGCTGCCTTGTGGGGTTTTGTAAGTGTTTTCACTTGGTTTTGTTGAACTTAACTTTTCCCAAACCATATAGTGATTTGAAGGCAGTGATTGCAGCCTACTTAGTTGATTGGGTTAGTGGCTAGTCATAGCAAGTGTCAAGACTGAAGCATGAGATGTTGATTAGTTATGTTTTCCCCAGTCTCTGTTGTGTTTTTCATTTATCAAAATGAATAACTTATTTCATTTCTGTACAGAAATTAAAAACTTCTTAAGCTTCTCTCTGATGCAAACTTAAAACAGCCACAATAGAAGAATTAATTTAATCCTGTTGGTTTAAGGTTTTAACACTGTTTTCCCCAATGGATCTTAAAAAAAACCAAAAACATAGGCATATGCCTAAACATTGTTGTGTTTATTTTTCAACTGTAGTTAATTAAGACCCCTTTTCTCCTAAGTAAAATGCAACTATAAGATGCTCTCTGTTTTAGAGAGCTCAAAGATTCAATGTTTATAAAGCGGGGAGTAGTAGCTCTCGTGAGGGTTAAGCAGCACTGTCATGATGACAACATTTTTCAGGGTGGGGTGGATTTTCTTTGGGTTTTTCCCTGTTTTGGGGGATGGGTTGCCTGGTAGTAGGAGCCTCTCTCACTCAATCAGAGAGCAGAAAATGTTTTAAGAAAGGTGTGGATAAAAATACCTCGCTGGACAATTGGTAATCTACAGATAATTTACTCTGTCTTGTCGCAGTTACAGATGGGTTTGCATTCTAAGATGGGTTTTATATTCTATAGAAATCCTTTTTGTTCGCTGTGCATTGTGTAACTGTATGATATTGTTCTTTATAGCTTATCAAGCAGCATGAGGATGATGTAAGGGAATATGAAAGAAGAAAAGCAGAGAGACATCATAAGTGTACAGATTGTTCATAGTAAGTGTGCGCATACAGATGCTTTTCATTTGGCTTAACACCAGTCTGCAGGTCTTTGACTTCTCTTAAGCAGTCAAGATACAGGTCAGACTTGCCTTCCCTGTTCCTTATTTTCCTTAATACTTTGTGTTGGCTTTTGCTGTTCTTTTTGCTTATTCCTGGTTGTAAAGAGAGTAGTTGACTGATATTCATATATTAATTTGGGTGCATTATTTGCTGCCAGATTTCTGTCTTGGGTGTGCAAACTTGGAGGAAATCACACATCCCTAATGAATTTAGATTGCAAAGACACCACCACACAAGTGTTTCAGCAGCAATGAGAGCAAGGTCACTAAAATAGGTTATCTTCGCCTCTTTTTTTTAATTTTAACAAGTCTAGAGTGGGAAACATTTCTGTTTCACCCTTGTGTTGCACATAAGAATGATAGATACCTGTAGACTTTCATTATAAGGCAAAAAAGTGCATGTAGTTAATATCCTTTTCTGCCAGCTAAAAAAACCTATTGGGCATTATGGCCCCAGAGCACTTAATGTACCACATGAAAGAGTTGCTTACACAAGGTATAGAAACACTTGTAGTGCTGTGGTGGTTCCTCCTAACACTGTTCCTCACCAGCTAAAATTACAGTGTGTTGAGAGGTATTTCTAACCATATGCATTTTGTCTATTTTTCTTGTTGCTAAGATTTTTTTTTTAATCTTGTTTTCCCGTCTTTCTTAGGTTGATGGTATGTTCAGAAAGAAGTAATGTGGTCACCAGTTGCCCTGCAAAGAAATGAGTACAGCAGAAGTATAAAGTATCTAAATACTTCTATGTTCATTCATGTCATGTGCAAAATTATGCAATAAATTATGAAGTCTGGAAGAAACTTGTGAAGACTTTTCCTGCCATTTATATTTTCTTCTGCTGTTGAAATTGTTTGATGTGGCATTTCTGTTTCAGAGTTTGTTTTTATTTTGAAGCTCTGTTGTTGTTCTGGGAGGTATGTTACAAACTTAGACATCAGTTCTGAGGAAGTTTAGCAGATATTCCAGAAGTTAAGGGTACTCTGGCCCTGCCATCATTTTCATTGCTAAATTTAGAATACAAGCAATAAGGAAA
This sequence comes from Indicator indicator, assembly GCF_027791375.1. NCBI lineage: Eukaryota > Metazoa > Chordata > Aves > Piciformes > Indicatoridae > Indicator > Indicator indicator. The sequence continues at coordinate 12,403,688 of NC_072034.1, read as the reverse complement.
TACAAGAAATGGGATTTATGGGACGTGTAATAAATCTCATCTGTGCAAGTGCTGAAATGTGCATTTGTAACTTGACACATCAAAGCAGCAGCTTTCAACTCTGTCTTGACCAAGTAGTCACTAGGTGAAGCTTTCAAAACTTTCTAGATGCTGTAATTAAAGTTACAGATCTATTTGCAAGCTTGATCTAGTTCCTGAGTGCTGCTGCTCTTCAGTACTTTCTGGACTAGACTGATTTTCTTTTTTTTTTTCCTTTCTCCTACAGCAGAACTGAAGCTTTGTTTTAAGACAACAAAATCAGAGGTGGCCAACCCTTAAATTGTGTGGGTCTTTTTTGTTTTTCTGTGCCAGGAAGTTTGCTTTGCTTCTGCTACTGCATGTGAGGTTGAAATGTATTCTGTATTTTCAGATCAGAAGGATGGATGCTCAGTCTTTCATCTTGGAGACTGTTTAACTGGCCTGCAGCTTGTTAGTCTGTCTGTTCCCCAGTGGCTATTACATGTGCTTTCTTGGGCACAGCTGCTTTTCTGTCTTGCAGCCTTCTGACAGAGCCATACCCTGCTATTCCCTATGGATCTGTTCCTCAGAAGTGCAGTGGTTGGCAGCTGAGGGGATAGCATGAGTTCTATGCTGTTTGTTCAAGGCAGTACAGAGGGAGCATGTGCAGTGCCTTGTGCAGGCCTCTGTCATGGAGGATAGGCTGGCTGTCCCCTGTCAGCGTGTTTGGAATTGCACACTGCCTGGAAGGTGCCCACATCTTCAGTGGTGAGACAGAGTGCCCACATCCTCTAGTGGAAGTGCTTCCTTTAGAGTGCTTATACCCTCACCTTGTCTTCATGCATCAAGGACAAAAGACAGAAAAATGAGATGCAGCATTAAACAGTGGGGGAATATTGAAGCTATGGGTAGGGAAGGGACAAATAAAGAGGTGAGTGTCAATGTGTGAAGGGGAAGTACATACATGATTTCAACAGCTATTGTGATCCCATAGCAGTGATTTCCTTCCAACACACTTTACTCGCAACGCTGAAATCCTTTGTCCTGATGTTTAACCCCAGTGCCCTTGCTGTAGGCTTAGCTGATTTCTCCTGATACTTTCCTAGAAATATTTGGTGAAGGAACACTCTTAGTACTCTGAGTAAATCAGTAGTATGTTCTACACTATCTTTCCCCTCTCATTCTTGGTAAATGAAGTCCCTGGTGTCTTTCAGCATGTTCTGGGTCTGTGGAGTTTCAGTAATTCCTGTTACGCCAGCCTGAGTAGCGAGCCCCGCTGGCTCTATTTCCCTGGCTAACGTTTAAGTAGCGGTACCTGGTATGACCCCTGCGTTACGGGTCTCCTTTCCACGGCAGGGGAACCTCGGTACGCCGCTGCCGGGTTACCCTTGTCCCCTGCCGGCAGCGCGCCCAGGTGCGCCGGCACATGGCCCGGGGGCGGGGCTGCGCCGGTCCCGCCCCGCAGGGGAGAGGGGCGGAGGATCGGTGTCTTCTGTCTCCGGCGCCGCTTCGTGCTGTCAGGCAGCCCGGCGTGCCAGCTCCGCTCCCCAGCTTCCACCGCCGCCGCTATGTACTTCTGCAGGGCCGCCTCGCAGGTGCTGGCCTCCCGCCTAAGCAGGGCCCCCTCTGCTGCCAGCCGCCTCAAGCAGCGTGGTACGCGGGGGCCGCCTCGGAGCTAGACCCGGTGCCGGGTAGAGGTCAACGGGACAGTGCGAGGCGGGGAGGGGGGGACGGACGCGCGGGGCGGGACGGGACGGGACGGGACAGGGAGGGTGACGGTGACGCGCCGCCGTGTCTCCCCGCGGCGGGGGGAGGACACGCGAAGGTCGCGGGGGTTGCACGGTGCGGCCGGTGATAGCGCTCGGCTGCGGCTCCCGCGGCGTGCGGGGCGGGAGGGGCCGAGAACGCTGCTTCATCAGCCCCGCCGGGGACCGGCTGCCTTCAAACCGCCGCCGCGTTCCGTCGAGGAGCCCCAGCCCGCGCCGGGCGGGATCGCGTTCCGCGGGCCGTCTTGTCCTTGGGAGCAGCGGCTGCGGGTGGGGCCATGCTCCGCCACCCCCTCCCGACCTTTTACCCATGGAATAAGCGGCTCGGTGGCGGGCAGGTGTAACCCCCGTTTCCGCAGCGAGGGGACCGCCCTTATCTTCACTGCCACCCCGCAAGAAAAAAATTGTAGAGAGGGGAAAGCCCCCTGAAGTGGGCGGTCAAAGCAGTGGCTTGCTCAGCGCCGGGGGCAGCGTGAATCAGCCCGGTGTGCGCGGCCATGGCTTTTGGCGCATCAGGAATTGTGTAACCAGTAGCAAAAAAAAAAAAAAAAAAAAATCTTGAGGCTGTGCTGAATGATTGCAGGCCCCATGAGCACCCTCCGACCTGTAATATTAGTGCAGCGTTTGAGAAGGCGGCATTAATGCGGAACTACTGCGGAATGTGGATTCGAATGTAAGAAGATCCATTAGGATGCTCGATTATTGAGGAGGGATCTGAAAAGTGTGTCATGAGACAGATGATGCTGAACATAATCCGGCACCCGATGGCAACATTTTGAGATTGAGACTATTTTTGCAGCTACCGATTGAAATGCTCAAAGCCATTTTAATATTCAGCGAGCACCCTTCCCTTAAGGTGTTTCTCATTTGGGATGAAGCCATCAAATTCAGCTGAAAGCTTTGCTGCTGAACACAATGATGGTCGTGGGTCTTATTCGTGGATCTCTTTTTGAGATGTACAGAAGAATCCATGCCTGTAGCAAGCACTGAAGCTACAGAAATAGTGAATAAAAATAACCCTCCTGTTCTAGTGAATATGTAATTGATCAGGGCTAAAATAGTGTAATCCTTCCTGCCTGCCCTGCCGATCAATTCCTGAGTTATGGATATGTATCTAAGTAGTAGCAGCCCATTTAAGAACAGAAGAATGTGAGTCCAAAGGAAATGCTTTTTCCTTAAAAGTTCTTAATTATTAAACTGAAGATCTGCTCCATCTGCTGATCATAACTGCAGCAAGATTGAATAAGGAGAGATTAATTCTTGCACATTCCTTAGGCAGGAACATTTTTACAGTCCTTCTTGGGGGTTTTATGTTCCTTAGGTAGTTCCTTATTCAATATAGGCTACATCCAATATTTGGATGTTGCTAGGCAGAGAGCATAGTTCCCAGAAAATCTTAACACTCTTAGGGAGAGCTCAGCTCCTTCAGTTAAGCACCGCACCCTGTGTTGCTCACTTGTCCTAAACATCACTAAGCTGTACCTCTATTTTTTGTGACATCTTTTTAAACCATCCTTACCCATACAGAGTTCAGGTTCCTTCATTCTGTTTTGTGGTGGTATTTTAGCAGCACTTTACATCAATTTCAACAATGGTTTTTGTAGCACCTCTTCGCCAGATGTCATCTGGGAGCGTTCCTGGCTCTTCTGGAGAGAACATGATTTACTATCTCCTTGCTGGTGTCGCTGCTTTTGGTGGCTTATTTTATGTAAGTGTTTGGGAATGGAGTTGTTTGTGCTTTCTGAGTGGGCATGGTATAAGGTGTGTTCTGGGTTAAAGGATAGGAACAAGACACAGTCAACAGAACATGAATGTGGCAGCATGCAAACACAGTCTAACTTAAAACTCTGTTCAAGAGAGCTAAAGAAACTGAATGCCTGGTGCTTGCCTGTGTTGCTGTTACTCTGATGTCTAGTGCTGTTGTCATTCTTAGTGGAAAACATGCCTAAAACTATGCAAAATTAATGCATCCAAAGATGGAGTAAGGCACCTGCTGCCTCTAACCCCTTGCCTCTTCTTGTCAACTACAAACATTAAGAGTATCTCAAAGTGGGCAAGACAGATAGGAAGTAAGCTCTCTGAAGCTGCAAGGGGAAGATTATGAACCTTGTTTATGATAAGAATACTACTTGGAAAAAAATTGTTAAAGTTTTGTAAACGTCTGCTTTTGTCAAGCTTTATGGTGATCATTCTTTTCCCTGCGTCTGAATACATCAGACTGTGCTTCACATCTCCAAAGCCTCCATTTCATAGCTTCCTTCCACTCCCAAGAGTGGAAGAGATTTGTGATAATGACAAGAAATGAGATAGTGACTAGCACATCCTGGGGATGTACGTTTTTCCCCCTCCCACAAAATAATCCTCTTGAATGGTGAGTAGCTTCTGCTCGTTCCTAGTATCAAACTTGTGTGATTGCATCTACCAGAGGAATAACAGAATCTCTTGCTGTCATCTTTTTATCATAGTTGTTTGTTTTGTGGTTTGTTTGGTTTTTTTTTTAAATCTTAAAGCACTGTTTAACTCAAACAGCACTTTGAATGATGCATGGTATTAGATTTGTTAACAATGGAGAAACATGAAGTGTATAAATATGTCAGCAGAGCAAAATAGATTTATTTTTTCTAACCTTTGCTTAACATAATTTGATAAGCCTCTGAGGTGAGCTGTAGCACTTGCTTAGGAACCCTTTTCTCCCCTCTTTTTTTGCCTGGAACTTTGCAGGGATGTAGCAATAAGTTTAGGTGTAATTTTCTTTCAGGCCTACAGAGTAGTCAGTTCATCCCGCAGCAACTATATCGAACATATGAATATCCTTCATGAGAGAGCTAAGAGGCGGAACGCCAGGGGTGAGTTGAGCTCTTCTCTCTTGTTCTCTGGGTACAGGAGGATCTGGAACAGATTCCTAGATTGTCTAATCAGGCCTTAACCCTGGCCAAGTCCTTGCCTGAGCTCTGTGAGTGGGAGTAAAGACAAAGGTGGTTGTGCAGTGTTCTGTTATAAAGCTGCTTCTTCACACATTTTGGGAAGGGGCTTAATGTTTAGGCAGTGAATCTGTTCTGTGATCAACCTGCAGGAGTCTCTTGGGATGGAAGGAGTTGATGTGTGAACCATTAATTGCGTGTTGAGTACTTGCATTTGTTTTCCTGGAAGCTTAATGAAATTTGACTAGATGCATCATGCTGTCAAAATAATTTTTATTCTTTTGTTTGTCAGGGGGGAAGGAGATAATACCTTTCTCTTGGTCAACAGTTTGGGTCCCGGCCAAGTGCCAGGAGGGAGCACAGTTCAATAGGAAAAAAACCTACATTAAAAAAAAAGTAAAGTAGATGGGACCCATTTCTTGTCACACAACTTTGATTTAATTTTATTTTTTAATCCTTTTTTTTATTATTTTTATCTGGGATTAAATGAAAAGCAGACACCACCTGAATGTATGGCAAATCCTCACTTAGCTCTTCATGCTTAAATAATTAGACCATGTTAGTTCAAATACTTGTAATGGAATGTTGTCCCTGTCTGCATCAATTAGTGTTTAGACAGCATTAACATAAAAGATAGAACTTTGGCAGGCATGGCCTTGCTAGGAACAGCAATTAAAAAAAATATTTCTTGAGGATCTTTATATTTCTATTTATTTCATAAATAAATATATTTAAGTCATATAACTTGATGCTGTTCCTTATTTTTTCTAATCTTGACCTCCACAGAATAATCAATTCTTTGTGTGCAAATATATTTGAATAAAATGCACAAAGTTAATTTTAAATTTTTTTTCCAGCAATGTGAGAATGTGCTTTGAATTGTCTGATCTTAAAGTTATTTAATTTGAAGCTGTTTGTCTTGAAGTTCCACAATACAACCTCTAGTTTTAGAGCTTTAAAATCACAGATTTGAAGATGTAAAATGGCAAAACACTTTAATTTCCTTTCTTTTAAGCAGCTGGAAGGAATACATTTTTTTTTTAGACTTATTTTTTTATAAATGCTGATAATTTGGCCATAAGTTTAATGCAATCTTTCATTGTCCCTAAAATAAAAAAACCTAACCTGGAGCAAAGCAGATATTTTCTGCTAGTGACCTGGTCATCTGCTGTTCAGGAAAGAAATGAGGATTACAGTCTTTGACATTCTGACTGACAGAATCAGAAGAATGTGGTAGATATGAAAGCATTAAGCAAACCTTCCAAGGCACTTCAAATGACATCAGTGTGTTCCCACTTTACTCTGCAAGGTACTGACTTTTAAGCCTAGTCTACCAAAATGTTTGAGTGGGATGCCCACAGAGTCACTGGTGCCACCCCTCTGGTGCCTGAGACTGGAGTTAAGAGCACTCAGTGCTCTGTAACTTAATTCTGACTTTGGGTGCTCTCCAGACATCCCATAATCTTGTGCTGCTTAGTAACTTAGATAAATGCCCCAGCCAATGGCAGATGATTGCTGCTTCCCTAATTATTGACAGTGAGAAGTCCAAAACGTTTCTTAAGGCCATCCAGGGAGCACAGTTGAAACTTGTTTCCTGTATGGTTTTCAGTGTTGGATTTCTGAGTAAATGCCCAATACCCGGAGCTTTTAGCTGGACTTCTGAGCAGCTAATTCCAGCTCACAATACAAAACTACTGTTGAATCAGCTCTTTTTAAAAATCCTTCTTCATTCCCAGCTGTACTACCCCCCAAAAGAGGTTTCTGTTCTTACTTTTCCTATAGAGTTCTTACTTTTCCACACTATTCCTCTGTGTGCTTTCTCAGAAGAACTGATGTCTCTCTTCCTCCCCTTTTTTTTCCTCCTCCCCTTTTTTTTCCTGCTCCCTGCATAGTTCTGTTTTTGTGTCTATCTTGTCACAGACTGTTCCCACAGTTCTGCTTTTCCTAGAGGTGCCCCTGCAGCTTCTTTCCCCACACATTCTGTAGGTTCAGGTAGTCCTTAACATTTTTTCACAGTGAGCACTGCTGATAGGAGTGATTACAAAGTCTGCTCTCAGAGCAATCCAATATATTTTTGGGGGTCACAGAAAATCAAGCTTAAGATAAGCTGTAAAACAGTGCTGGCAACACTGTGGTGGGTAGAAGAGCAGCATGCCAAACAGCACAATCATGGCATATTTTCTACATGCCCTGTGGTAAGGGAAGAACTTTTTAGCTGGGAGAATTTAATGCTGGGGAGCTGCTAATCAAGGGATCGAGTCTCCTGATACAAATAATTTTCAAGGTTTCTGGTCCTGAGGAAAATTCTCCCCTTGTGCCCAAATGTCTCTTACAAAAGAACTGCACATAGGTAAACAAGGTTGTCAAACCCAGAGAAACAATGAAATGGCTTGTTTGTTTACTGGAGGGTTGGAATGATACTTAATGGTATGTTAACTAAATTACATGAGGCATGTGGGGAAAAAAAAATCTCTAACAGCAAATTTTCTGTAGCTCTTCTTAAGTAAAAGCTACTTTCAAGTTTAGAGAGGGATTTTAAAAAGCCCCTGTCAGAAGCCTGAGTTGAAATAGCAGTAGAAAGTCTGGGACATCATTTGAACTGTGAAATGATGTTTGCCTTGCAGAACTTTCCACTTGCTTATGTAGCAAATGCTGAGTTTTGTCTTCTGTTTTATGTGCCTCCTTTAAACTTGTTCCTGAATTCCTTCTTTTGTAGTAGTGACTTTTCTTTTTTAACTTGATGCAAGCTGATTCAATCTTTCTAATCTCTACTCTGCTTTTACACTTTCCAGACTAATATACAAGGGAAATCTCTTTCCAAACCTGAGGAAGTTAAATACAAACAAAGGACAGTCGTTCACCATTGCCTACCTTGCAGCCTACCTTGGGATGACTTTATGCCTTCTATTGTAAAACTCCTTCCTTGTGAGACTTTGAAAGGACTACCTGTGTTTGCAAGGCCAAACCATATTGAGCTTATTACTGAATCTGCTTTGTAGAAGGCAGTTCTGAGATTGAGAAGCTGGCTGTTCTGAATGAATGCACTCTATATTTGACTGTCCAATAAAGTGTTCTGAATGCTGAGCTTGGCTGTTAGTCTGTTCTTTGTGTGATCAATTTTAGTGGTTTTGAAATACTGCATCCTCTTAAAGGGACATGATCAGGCTGCACGCTACCAAGCTTTGGTTTTTACTGAGCTGTGAATAGATTTGTATTTAAACCTGGACATCAGATGATAGGCTTGCACAAGCACCAGAAAACCAAGAACTAAATTTGATCTGTTTATAGCTTTTAAACAGATTTAAAAAAAAAGATAATAAAATAAATTCTGACTATGTCTCTTTAAGCTGCTTCTGTTCTCACCTACTTTACACAGTCTCACAGACTTTATTTCCAGTTGTGTTTTGTCACAGGGTGAGTTGGTTCTAGAGGTAAGCTTGCAATGAACACATGGTACACAGCTTCCTTTTGTTAGCTTGCATGGTTGCTTGGTGATTGTGCATCCACGTTGCTGTGTGCTGTTTGTTTTTGATGGCTTGTCTCAACTGAGTTTGAAGCAATGCATGGTTGGGAAGCACGGGGGTTTTCAGATTTTATCTAAAGAGTCCAACCCACAGCAGGGCAGAGAAGACTTTAAAGGACAGCTGGGACCTGTAAAAAGGAAAACAAGTGGTCGTATCTGCAGTAAAGTGAATGCTGAATGCTTCAAATTAGCAAGTTGTTTTCTTACATAAACTTAGTTTCTCTAAGAGCTCCCTGTTTAATTCTGCCCCACAGACCTTGCCTTCCTTACCTGAGGGCTATGGCTCTTGCAGGGCTGACAGTCATTCAATATAGCAGAGTGAACAGGGATAGCAGAGTACCTGGGGCAGCACAGAGCTAGATGGCACAAACCCCACCTGAAAACTAATCACCTACCAGGCTTGATGTTACTGCAGCTATTGCCAGCCAAGTTAGCCATCTTTAAAGTAGCCCTGCACAAACTGAAGGTACGTCTTGGCTTGCAGTGCTTCTAAGTGGGTAATCAACTCCCATAAGAGCTTAAATATGGTAGCAAATGTCTTATGCCCAGTGTGGTACTTCCACTGCTGGGTGCAACCAGGGCAAGAATCCTGCTCCCTCTGACACTCATGGGTGCTTTATCACTGGCCCTTTCAGCAGAGTGGGTTTGGAACAACACTTGGTGTAGGTTTTTTTGTTGTTTTTGTTTTTGTTTTTTTTTTTTAATCTTTATCCTACCCTGCACTCCCACCTCTTGCAGTCAGGCACTTGCTTTAAGCCACAGTTTATTTTCTTACCACACTGAAGCAGTCCTGAAACTCGGTAATTAAGAATATGGTTTCCTCATCTTGTAAACATCTGTTGTGGTGCCACGTTAGACCATATGTGGGGACTGAGTATTGGTTTCTTAATTTGGTAAATTCTGCTCCCAAGGCTTAGCTTCCCATTTTAAATGTAAGTGAGGAGGATGGTAAGAAGTAGTTGGTGAATTTGTGTTGCATGCATGCACTTTACTCTCTTTATTATATTAAATAAATCCTTACAAGGTGATGAAGAAGAGACAGATGAAGTCACTGAAGGAGAGACAGCCACGGAAGAGGCTGCTGCAGTAGCTGCTGCTGGACCTGCAGCACAGGATGAGAGTTCTGGGGTATCCCCAGGAACTGGAGAGGAGAACGACTTGCTGGCTCCTGATGCATCCCCTGCTGTGGAGGAAGCACAGCAGGAAGCTGCTGCTAATTTGGAAGTTGCTGCTAGTTCAGAAGGTGCTGCAGTGCAAGGTTAACTTACCCATGTCAGTTTTGTGTGTGTGTGTCTGTGTTGTGGCTTCTATAAGCTTTGCCTCTTACTACAGAACATTAAGAACAAATGTCAGCGTTCCTAATGGAGTTTGTCCTGCAGTGAAAATTAATTCAGGCATTACCTTGACATGTGTTAGGCAGAAGGTAATTAAGTTCATTAAATTAGTGTCTCTACAAGCATGCTGTCTGTGGCACCACAGACAGTAAGTCTATGGAATGAAAAGTTCATTTCACTGCCCTAGTCTATTTCTCTTGTTTAAGATCTTCTGTTAAGGTGAGCATGTCATATGATCAGTTAAACCTGGTTCTTCAGGGTTTGTTAAGGAATAATCCAAATGCTGTCTTTCAGTGGCCATTCCTAAGATACACTAAATAATCACAGCTGTTCTCTCAGTGTAACCAAGCAGCCAAAATGCTATGATCTCAGTCTTCAGGATACACTAGGCTAAAAATGTCAAAATTCAGTAAAACATCAGATTGGTATTGGACACCTGCTCTAGGTGACCGTGCTCTAGCAGAAGGTTGGACTCAATGATCTTTGGAGGCTTCCATGCTGGTGAACAGTTCTGTCATGCACCGGTCCCCAGTGGAGACTGTTGTAAATGACTGTTGGCAACAGGTGTGCTGAAGGGAAGGGTGAAGCCTATGGATCTCATAAGCAGTTCACATGAGGTCCCCACCGGGACTAAGTCACTGTGCCTGCTCTGTAACCTGAGTCCTGCCCTGGGAGGCTGCAGAGGTTCCTGCTACCAGGTCACCTTAACCTGCCTTGAGGGACTGCTCTCCTGCAGGCCCCATCTGCAGAAGAGCAACATGTCCTCTGAAGTGGTTGCTTCCTTGGATCTGAGGAATCAATGGGAGGCTCTGGCTCTTGACTGCATGAAGGGTTTAACAAGCAGCATGTGGGCTTACACACCCAGGCTGAATCCAGCATCCCTTTCCTTTCAGCTACCTAACAGGCAGTTTCCAGTGGCACAATACTTAAAATATAAGAAGATGGTATTTTGATTTTCTTTGGTTTTTCTGTACCACTTTGTTCAGTGTTTACCTGCAGTCAGCAGCTGTTTGTGGTTGTTTGTTTCTCTTTTTGAAGTTATAACTGAAATCCTTCTGGAAATGCTTCCCAGTTTTGCTTTTATCCATTTGGTCAGGATTTTAGAGGAGAAAAAAAAGTGTATCTACATTTTTACAGAGCTAGGGAAGGATTTTTCTTTCATAGAATCAACCAGGTTGGGAAAGACCTCAGAGATCATCAAGTCCAACCTATTACCTAATACCTAACACCTCCTGACGACTAAACCATGGCTCCAAGTGCCACATCCAAGCTTTTTTTGAACACCTCCAGAGATGGTGACTCCATCACCTCCCTGGGCAGCACATTCCAATGGACAATTACTCTGTGAAGAACTTTCTCCTCACCTTGAGCCTAAACTTCCCCTGGCACAGCTTGAGACTATGTCCTCTTGTTCTGTCACTGGTTGCCTGGGAGAAGAGACCAACCCCCCCTGTCTACAACCTCCTTTCAGGTAGTTGTAGAGAGCAATAAGGTTTCCCCTGAGCCTCCTCTTCTCCAGGCTAAACAACCCCAGCTGCCTCAACCTCTCCTCAGAGGGCTTTCAGAACTGCCTGAGGAAATGCAGGCTTCCTTTGAAAAAGAATTACTTGGTTCAATAACTCTTATTAGTTTTGTTGGTAGCTTGATGTTACCTCTGCAGAGGAAGGTGCAAGCTGTTGGAAATGCAATTGTTTCATTTATTCTACAAGGCTGTCTGCAATGTTTGGAAGTGCAAGGTGCCAGTGAACATTTTGTCTCCAGCTCCAGTGTACATACATATTGTAGAGTCATTGGGTTGGAAGGGACCTTAAAGATAATCTAGTTCCAAGTTTTTAGCTTCCTCTAAATTCTATTTTTCTGTACCTTTTGCTTCCTTGAGCTGTTGCAGTGTCACTCTTGGTTACTGCCTAATGCAGGTACACTTCCTGCTGTTCTCCTACGCGTACTCTGTGGGGACCATAAATTAAGATTGATTTTCCTTCAGGTAGAACAAATGCTATAAACCACACAGACTGGCAAGCTGCTGTTTGCATTAGGCAGTGTTGGTGCATCTGTGGCTTTCAGTTTTATGGATTGCTGCTAGCAACGTTTCTCCAACTCTGGTATTTGAGGCTTGAGTTTTCTGTATGATCAGCTAGGCTTGCAAAGGCAATTAGCCCCAAACTGTGCTTTCCTGGACTTCTGTAGGGTAGATTCCTTCCTAATTCTGTAAATATTGAAGGCCGTGGTCTCTTCACTGTTATTTCAAACATTGTTTGGGTGAGTAGCTGGGGTTGGGGAGGATTAGTGGGTGAATGTGCTAGTGCTTTCCATGGTAAGCCCAAATGGCATTACAGTGCCAGTTGCCTGCAGCCTAGAGAAGCAAATCTGGGCTGCACTGGACAGGAGTGGCTGCTCTCTGGGCAGGACTTTTGCTGAACTGATTGCTTGGCCATGCCAGGCAGACAAAGCCACCCAGGGCGATGGGGGTGCATGGGTTTGGGTTTTGCTTGGTAAGTTACCCAACTCTGGTGTGTACACAGCTTGCTGAGAAGTCCTCATTTTCCTATTTGCTGTTTATGTTACCTCATGCCAGTTTTCCCCATGATCCATTCCAGTCAGTGGTGAGATGTTTCAGCCAACCAGCCACCCACCCACAAGGCAAATTGGTTCTCATTGCTACAAATCCTTATTGCAGAATACAAAACTACATCCTTGAAACTACATGAGGTGTTATAAACTACTCTGGATTAATGTGGTTTGCACTGTTAATGTGGTTTGCACTGTTATGCTTTCAATCTGACCATTACAAGCAGCTAAGTCTTTTTGTTAATCATCCTTTGTAGAGTAAGCTCTCTTGAAGTGAGTCTTCTGGTCATTAGTATGAACTAATGAGGCTTTTCTTAGGAACTAGTGACCTACATTAGGCACAAACAACCTGCAGAATGTTTGGTTGAATTAATTTGTTTCTTCTCTTCCTGCATGGAGTGAAGAAAAGTCTTTTTCTTTTTTTTTTTTTTTTAACAAAATGTGCCTCATACCACCATGGTTTAGGCTCTCAGCTGGACCTAATGGACTCTTATCTCAAGTACATATAGAGGAGGTGATATATTTCTATGGGAGCAGGATTATTAGAGATCCCAGCCTGCCTTTGGTAATCATTTTCTCAAAGACCTTGAGCTCTAAGCCTCTGGTTCAGGTTTCATTTACAAAACTCCCAATGCCTGATGCCCGTGGGCATTGCAGGGTAAGGAAGGCTGAAACTGCATTCATGCCACATCCAAGCAATGCAGTGGTCAGGCCAGGGCAGTTCCATGAGCAATGTCTTCAGAGCAATGTGGGCTTTGGCAGCTCCCAGCCATTAGTTCCTGTCCTTTGCATTCAAGCAACTGATCAGAGTGAAAAATAATCAGTGCTTTTCTAAATAATTGTTACTTCCCTGATTCATTTGAGCACATAGAGCCCAGAGGTTTATTTTTGTCCTGTCTGAATCTCAAGCACTGAATTCACAGTGTGGGAGAGAGGCGTTGGGCTGTGCTTAACCACCCAGGAGATCTTTTTCCTTCTTAAGTCCACTGTTTAAGTGTTTCATGTATTTTCTTTCCAAAGAGATGGATAACTTATTCCAGCTGGTTCTAGTCTTAAATGGTCACTGAATAAAATGCCAGCGAGCAGAGAGAGCATTTCAGGTAGTCCTAAGTGCCATTCCTGGTGCTTGGGATATTCCCAGTGGATATCTGCAAGCCCTGTGTGCTGAGCTCCTTGTACCATTCAGGCCAATGAAACCTGAAGCATTTGCTCCCTTTACAGGCACATATACAGAGTTTTGCCTGTTTTGTCCCCAACTGACTTGGTGATTATTTCCCCCTCTTTCTACTGCTGGTGTGGCTGATGGTGGTTTGAGTCTGTGTAAGCTAAAAGGAGGAGATGCTGAACCAAAGTCAACTGTACCTGGGCTGGCAGGTAGCTTCTGGTGGAAGGAAGGAAGGGGACCTTAGCTGTCACCACCACCTCAGGATTTAGAACAGAAGACTCTGTTGAACACACTACTTTTCCATTTTCCTTAAGGCTGATGGTGGAACCAATGTGTGCCAAGTTGGCCTTAAAGGGAATTGCAGTTTCCTGCTGCTACTGCTGTGTCTCCCCAGAGTTAGATCTGAGGGGGTTGGATACTTCCACCTCGTGTGCTCTGTTTTGCAGCCTCTCTCAAACACATTGAATCACTTTTCAGATGTGGCAGAATTTGATCTTTTTTTTTTTTTCAAGTGACTTCCACTCTACTGTCAGGTTTCCATTATCAGGTCTTTAAATGATGAAAATGAATGGGGAATTTTTAGCTCTGCCTGCTCAAATGTTTTGGGGGAACATGCTGAGACCCTCAGTGGACCTTACTGAGGAGAAGCTTTACACAAAAGCATCACATTCTAGTATGAGTGATTCTCTAAAACCACCAAAATTAAATACTGTTTCTGTTTCCACAATTAAATTTGACTTTTTTTTTCCCCCCTTTGGAATTAGTGTATGACATTGGTTATGTTATAGGCAGCTTGACATATCAAAGCTTTGTTTTTGTGCTCCAACTTTGGTTCCTGCATTCCAGGCAGATTCCATTTGTATTATGCAGGCTAACTTGTATTATTTTAGCTTAATAAAGCCAAATTCTTCTGCAAAGAATATTTTTTTTAAAGCAATTGGACCTGATGTTCTGCATTATGGATACCAGCCCCATCCTGACTACTCCAAAGAAATAATTAGTGATATGAAGGATGCTTCTTTAAGTGAACTGCTTCACTCCAAAAAAAAAAAAAAAGTGTATTTTTAACTTGAAAAACTGCAGGAAACTTGTGCCTATGCAGATTTTTTTGTTGTCCATTTCCAACTGGACATAGCACTTTTAAAATGAATCAAAGGATTAGGATTAGGCTCAAAATAGGATAGTTCTAAATATATTAGTAGGGAAATGCAAAACTGGGGGGGAGGGAGAAGAAATAGAGGCTGTACCCCTGAGAAGGCTGTGGTTATCTTGTATGATCTTACTATGAAACGTCCATCCTGGGGTGGTGGGAGGGAAACCCTCATCTCTCCTGAGCCAGGAGAACATGGAATATAGCTTTCATTTTCTTCTCCTATGTATTGTAAGCAAGGAAAACATACTTGAAAAGCCACTTAAAAATACAAAGTAAGAGCTTAAAGTCCAGTGAGATGTAAAACTATAATCTGGAAGTTAGTTTAATTATACCTACAGGCTGTATGTGTTAATCATCTATACATTGGTATAAAGAGATACTAAAAATAATACATTTCAACACAAGCACTGTGAGCAAGGAGAGGGTTTCCAAGCAGGGCTGAGCTGACTGCTCAAAGGTGGCAAAACCTTTGCTGTAGAAGTGAAAGTCTGAATTCCACAAGTGCCCTCATGCTTTATATAACATTTGGACAGCTCCTTCTTTTAAGGCTGCTCTGTTTTTACACCTTTCCCTGGTTTTAATCCTGCCTCTGTTTTTACACCTTAAGAGAAAGATGTATTTCTTTCACAGGGTCAAGTGCTTCACCTGTATGAGCAAAGCAGTTCTTTGCTTCTTAGAATCATTTCCTTCTTAGAATCATTTCCTTCTCACAATCATTTCCTTCTATATGTATGAGACATATTTTTTTTTTTAGCAATTATTTGCTAATTAGCTGCTCCTTCAGTGGAAGTGTGAAGACCTAACCTTCACATTAACATGGATGATTTGTTGTTGTTGTTGTTGTTGGTTTTTTTTTTGTATTTGATGCGCTGCTCTAAGCTTTAAAGCAGTAATTTGAATCAGCACTAAAGAAACCTCTCAGAGTTGTTACAAAGGAAGGTGCTTTGCTCCCAGAGCTCCAAGCTTGTTTAGGTGGAGGAGCAGAACTCACTCTCAACTTGGCAATGCTGACATGACTGTGGACATGTACACTCAGCTATTTGTTTCTTCTCCTCCTTGATCTCATACATCCTACTGCTTTCTTCAGGAGCTGTGGTCAGTGAAAGCTGACATGAAATAATCCCTGTGTACCAGACAGCTGGTGGTTTGCTTTGGCAGCTCTCACACGTGGTGTGTGGTATGAAACCCAGCTTGGAAAACCCAGCTTTATGAACACTGAGCACTAAAGCCTGGCAGTATGTGCCCTGTAGAAATGCTGTCAGCAGCAGTGTCTTCTACAAACATTCCTGCAAGAACCTAATTCTTGGCGAATTTCAGATTCCACTTACCACTGCCAGTGCCAGCTCAATTCTCTCCATACCTCCCTTTCTCCTGCCTGCTTCTAGATCACCCTACAGCATGACTGCTTCCCAGGTGGTAGGAAACCACTGCCAGTGGGAGGTGGTTTAATTTTGGACTAGAGCTTTGTGTCCCAGGCAGAAGTCCAGGCTGATTCCACATAAAAACTCCTCTAGGAAAGTTGGAAAGCTTAAATGCTTCAAAGCTTTGGGGGAAGAAGCTATATGAGCAGGAGCATCTGGGTTCTGAAAGTCAATCCATGTGTGTGGGGCTTTGTGTTGTGGTTTTTTAATATTAGCAGGGAAAAAAAAGTCTGTTGGGGGGAGAATATTATTTTTGTTATTAACTGGAGAGACGATGAGTCAGTCACACAGGGCATGCAAGTCCCTGTGTATCACAATGCTTTGTTCTGCAGGGGGAATGCTGAGCTCACTGATATTCAAACAATTCAACTGCCCATCATGAGGATGCTGAAGCTCCCTGGATCTGGACTGGTTTCTGTCCTACTGTGAATGCACAGAAACGTAGAGTCCTGTGCTCTCAGTGCAGCTGCAGCCCTTGTAAGAGTGAAAAGTGTGTCTTTAAAGACTGCAGGAATAACTTTTGTACAGAAAGCAGCAGGTTCTTTTCTTTTTTTCTCTTTTCTTTTTTCTCTTTTTTTCCTCGTCTTTTCCTCTTCTCTCTCCTCTCTTTTCTCTCTTCTCTGCCCTCTTTTCTTTCCTCTCTTCTCTCTTATCTCTCCTCTCTTTTCTCCTCTCTTTTCTCTCTTCTTTCTTATCTCTCCTTTCTTTTCTCTCTCCCCTCTCTTCTCTCTTCTCTGTCCTCTTCTCTCTTATCTCTCCTCTCTTTTCTCCTTTCTTTTCTCTCTCCACTCTTTTCTCTCATCTCATCTCTCTCCTCTTTTCTCTCTCCTCTCTTGTCTCTCTCCTCTCTTTTCTCTTCCTTTCTCCCTCTATCCCTCTCTCCCTCTCTTTCTCTCTCCTCTCTCCTTTTCTCCTCTCTCCCTCTCTTTTCTCTCCTCCTGTTTTTTGTTTGTTTGTTTGTTTTTTCTCACCTACATGACTGGAATGGTTCCCTAAAAATTACCTGTCTAGGTGGAACTAAATGCTGGATCTCATAGCAATAAACTGCTTGAAGCTTCCTAACGCTGCTGCCTTATTTAAAGTAAAAGGGAAAAAAAAAAAAAAAACACGACATTTACAAACAAACCTTCAATTTCCTTTTGTCCCTAAAACCAATTTCCTCTTCTGTATTTACTCAACTCAAACCAGATGTGTTTGCATAACATAAATGGTTTGCTGTCCTGTTTGGTGCATAGGTAATGTGCTGCTGGTGCTTGCCCAGTCATGCTCTGCTGCTGTGTGTGCACTTTGGAAGGATGTATTTCTTCTCAACACAGTTACCTGGTGGTTGACTCATAAAGCAGAGGAGCAAAAGACCACTCAGGAGTGCCTGGGCAGCAGCAGGGGATATTGTTGTTAGGGTTCAGTGTTACCTGTAAAGCAATGGAGAGTCCAAAGAGGTTATGCACTGCTGGTTGTATAGTGGAAATATGTCGGGGGGAGGGGGTCTGACTGGCCTGAGGGCATTTGTCCTCAGAGTCCTGGGTTGTAACAGTGTGAGAGCTGAAATCCCCCTCCCACACTGACAATAACCAGGCTAGCTCAGTCTGGAAGCAAAAGAAAGCCATATTTACAAGCAAAACTACAATCTATGATGAAATGCAATGAGTATGTACAAATATACACTACTCACAACATTTACAAATATCTACAATCAACAGAAAAGCACAACCAAGCCCCCTTTGCTTCCCCCAAGAGGCCTCTCCCCCCAGGTCCCCCTGGCAGAAGGCAGAGTCAAGAAACAGAGAGGCTGTTAGACTTAGCTTGTCAAGGTCAGTGTGTTATCTTCAGCCAGAAAATAAGAAGCAGGCAGACAGAAGCTGAGCAAGCTGAGGCTGAGACACTTTGTTTTGAGTAGTGGTCCTTAAACATTTCTCTCTGTCCAATGGAAGTATTTAGAATAATCATTATTTTGCTTTCTTACACCCAATAGTGTTTTGTTTACATTCTTTCACTTTCTCTGCTCGAACTTTGTGAAGAAAAATTAAAAAGACAGCCTTAAAACCATCACATGGGTGTGTTAAAATTCCTTTCAGGACAGCTGATGGTGCCACATGCAGAGCCTAACCACTTGCCTAATGTCTGTAAATGTGATTAGTTTGATAATGACCTGCTGCAAGCTGCCATGTCAGGTGCTGCTGTGAGGAAGCATGCTTGGACCACCAGCTCCTTCCACCTTTCTCTTCCTGGAAAGAGCACTTCAGCTGGGTCACCCAGAAAGGTGGCTTCTACCAAACTCCAGTACTCAAGGAAGGGATGGGAAAGCCATTTGAAGTTTTCTGCAGTAGCCAAGGACAGTTAACTCCTTTGTAGAGACACAGATGTTCAGAAATAGAGCAGGGCCCTTTGTGTTTTAGGGACTGGAGCTACTCTGTAGAGACCTGGATGGACAACATCTTTTGTTGCAGTTGGTTGCCTTTCTGATAGCCAGGAAGAATCCTTCAGACCAGAGACAAAGCATTCAGTACAAGTGGTATAACTGTTAATGTTTGTTTTCAAGGCAGGTACACAATTTCCATTCAGAGGAAATGAGGCTTTGTTAAAAAGCAGGAAAACCCATGCTGGTCCCTCTGCCTGCTTACTGATCTACTCTTCTTGGTGCAAAAGAACCTAGGACACTGAAGTATCACAAGAAATAAAGAAAAATTAGCAAAATTAAACACTATAAGCCAGAGAGCACAGTTTTTGGTAATATAAACTGAGTATTTGATGTCACAGACTGAAAACCAGCAGCTTGTTACCATAGCAAATATGTTGCATTACATCAAGTGGTGCTAGCTATAAAAGAGTTAATGTTCTCAATTTCAAATGTACTATTTTTATTGCTTAGCTGTCCCCTGTAAAGACAAAGGTCCCAATTCCTGCATTTTGTTTTCCTGTTGCTTCCTCAAAATTCAGTCAAGCAGTCAGCAAAATGAAGTGAAGTAGTGGATGTTCAGAATATGCTGCATCTAATAGCTGATAATAGCTGCAAGCTGATATTTGGAAGAAGGAGTGGGGTGCTAGGTCTACAAAACTCCTGGTTAATGCATTGGTTGAAGTTTGGATGGCACTGTTTAATTAGCTGTATTTAATACACATGTGGCTTAGCACAGGGCACAATTTGTAACAACCAAGTCCCTGCAAACCTTACTCTGTGAGCATCTGAGGTGTGTGACGATGGAGACGTCCCCTAGGAAGGTTTAGAAGAACATGGTAAGAGAGAATTAAGTAAAGTTTAACATGGAACTGCTGGCTGATGTGCTTGGTCTCCCTGCAGGGTCTATCTCTATTACCTGTTACAGACTTCTCATACAGAGAGATTGCTTTGTCCTTAAGGAGCATTGACAAATGGCTCGTTGGCAATCATGCTAATGAGCCACTTTTCACGAGGATGATTAGGGGACTTGAGCATCTCCCCTATGAAGAGAGACTGAGATCCCTGGGGCTGTTTATTCTTGAGAAGAGTGAGAGGGGATCTGATCAATGTGTATAAATATCTGAGGGGTGGGTGCCAAGTGGAGGGGGCCAGGCTCTTTTTGGGGGTGTGCACTAGTAAGACAAGAAACAACAGGTTCAAGCTTGAATATGGAAGATTTCACTTCAGCATGAGGAGAAACTTCTTTACTGTGAGGGTGACAGAGCCCTGGAACAGGCTGCCCGGGGGTGTTGTGGAGTCTCCTTCTCTGGAGCCTTTCCAACCCCACCTGGATGCATTCCTGTGCAGACTACTCTAAGTGACCCTGCTCTGGCAGGGAGGTTGGACCTGATGATCTCTGGAGGTCCCTTCCAACCTCTAATGTACTGTGACACTGTGATACTATGCTACACTGGCATCCTAGCCTGAACCTTCAGCCCAGTGTTAGGGTATTTCTACCTTAAAGCTACCTGACATCTTTGCAAGATTATGGGGAGTGTCTATGTGATGTCCTACTGTGTGTTTGCCCTAGTGTCTGCTGATCAGACTAGGATTACTCCCATGGAAACCTCACCATTAGTATTTTGCACATCATTAATAGTTGGACAGAAGTTAGAAAATAAAATGAGGGTACCTGCAAGAGAATATACATGTCAGAGAATTCCCTCTGTCTAAAGACATGCAAATAGCTCATGTTCATAGTTTCCTGCCCCAGAGTCAGAGTTTCCCTGCAGTTCCACTGGCAAACTTTTATTTGCATGATAAAATTTAATCATCTGATGGATCCTGCTGCCTTCAGTTACTTCCCATGTGTATGTCAGGCAGGTACTTCATGCTTTGTGAGCCTTAACTGCTCACCCTCGTTTTTGCTGAATGGAAAGCCAAGACAATTATCTCTCTAATTTGCTTCCTAGAAACTGTGAGTGAAATCTTGGATGTTGCAGCTTCTTCTGCCCACGAGGAAAACTTAGACAAGGAAGGAGCAGCAGCAGCAGCAGCTGAAGAGATTTCTGACACATCCTCAAGGAGCGAGGAGGTCGATGCTGAGGAGTCAAGGCAAACTTCAGAAGGTGCAGGAGTACAGCTGAATGGCTCTGAAATGTTCTGTCTCTGGAAAGCACTGATGGCTGTTTGCACTGCTCTAGCTGCAAGAACACACAGGACTCCAGTGATGCAGTGTGGCTGCTAGCAGAAACTGTGCTTGGCATCTCAGCAGAAAATGGCATTTTGAAATTCTGTGCCATGCAGTAGAAATATGTCTTGCTAAGTTGGATGCTGGGGGTGGGGGAGATGTTTTTCTTCAGCTCTGCTAAGTGGCTAGATGGAAAGTTCATGAAAAACAACACATTCTCCTTTGTGCTGCATGAGATGTAACACACTTCTTTCTTTTTCTCTTTTTCTTTTTCTTTTTCTTTCTTTTTCTTTTTCTTTTTCTTTTTCTTTTTCTTTTTCTTTTTCTTTTTCTTTTTCTTTTTCTTTTTCTTTTTCTTTTTCTTTTTCTTTTTCTTTTTCTTTTTCTTTTTCTTTTTCTTTTTCTTTTTCTTTTTTTTCTTTTTCTTTTCCTTTTTCCTTTTTCTTTTTCTTTTTCCTTTTTCTTTTTCTTTTTCTCTTTTTCTTTTTCTTTTTCTTTTACTTTTTCTTTTTCCTTTTTCTTTTTCTTTTTCTTTTTCTTTTTCTTTTTCTTTTTCTTTTTCTTTTTCTTTTTCTTTTTCTTTTTCTTTTTCTTTTTCTTTTTCTTTTTCTTTTTCTTTTTCTTTTTCTTTTTCTTTTTCTTTTTCTTTTTCTTTTCCCTTTTTCCTTTTCCTTTTTCCTTTTCATTTTTCTTTTTTCTTTTTCTTTTTCTTTTTCTTTTTATTTTTCTTTTTCTTTTTCTTTTTCTTTTTCTTTTTCTTTTTCTTTTTCTTTTTCTTTTTCTTTTTCTTTTTCTTTTTCTTTTTCTTTTTTTTCTTTTACTTTTCTTTACATCTGACTTAATTGGAAAGGTTTTCTTAAATTACTTTGCTGTAAGGAAAACTATAGAGCCTGTGACATTTATAAACCTCACAGTGTTTCCCTGCAGCTATAAACTGTCTTTTATTGCCATTGAAGTTGAACAATATAAATGAATGCAAAGAAAAATGTGTCTTGAATTCATCACTGAGGAGATTTTCAAAGGAGTTTAGAAGTTTGGCCTCTAAACTCTTCTCCAATTAGAATTTAAAAGCTAACAGTTAAAATGTCTGTACCTAATATGGCTTTGTAAATTGTATCCCTTGGACCTTTGGATCTGGAACAGGTTGCCCAGGGATGTGGTTGAGGCTCCATCTCTGGAGACATTCAAGATCAGACTTGATGTGGCCCTGGCCAGTCTGATTTAGCTGGAGGTGTCCCTGCTGACTGCAGAAGGGTTGGACAAGGTGACCTTTGAGGGTCCCTTCCAACCCAGTGCAATCTGTGAATCTTTGGGTCCTTTGGACCAAAGGAAACAACTTGCTTAACTATTTGTCACTGAGTAAATTGTATCCAATATTTCTCATTGGTGTTTTGTCTCCATTTTCAGTTTCTGTGGAGGACAAGACACCTGAAGAAGCTGCTAAGGAACCCTAAAGGTACAGAGTACAATTGTAGCCTGTGGTTTCCCACTCTTCACCTTCCTTTGTTAGTCAGTTAGTGACAACTGCAGGATGCAGTGTGTCTGCACATGCACTCTGGTGGAGAACATTGCTTTCTGCTCCCAACAAGTATACTGCCAAAAAAGAACTTAACCAAAGTACTTCTTATGGTTTGGGAACCATTGCTGGCATCTCTTAGAGGCTAGGGAGCAAAATTTTCTGTATCAGTTGTCACGCTGGGTGACTACCTCCCCCCCAGCCCCAAACCAAAGCAAGCCAAACCAAACCAAAAAGTATTTTTATGACTGTAGCATCATAAGTTTACAAAAAGTGCCTGTTACTACATTCTGATTCAATCACATTGGGGGAAAAAAACCCAAACCACTAAATGTCTATAAAACATTTTACTACTTAGTGCTGGAAGATTGCTGCTGGGTTGAAAGCTAGGCTGACTCCTTTTTTTTCCCATTTACAAGTCAGGAGCCACAATGTTAGGGAAGAACTATTTATTTATTTATTTATTTATTTATTTATTTATTTATTTATTTATAGTGTATGTTTTGATTGTAAACGCTTGAGGGTACAGAACTTAACTTTCAGTTTGTTTTAAAGCAAATAATATTTGGGGGGCAATTAACAGAAGAGGGAAAAAAAAAAAGCACGTTGATGTGAGAATCAAAGCAGTAATCCAGTTCACTTTAAAATACCCCAATAATTACTCAGTGAAGGGATTAAAGTAGTAATAATGCATGAAATCCTCAGATGAAGCCTCAAATTGATGCTAAGAGCACACCTGAGCAAGAATATCCAACTGTTCACCTTTCCTTCCAGAGTACAGCACTTCTGCTGCTTGTGGCTGTTGGCCCCAGATTCACACCACTATGAAGCTACTTAGATCAGTAATCTCAGCAAAGACAATTGGTTTACCTTGTGCTTAAAGTTAAGCAAGTAACTATTTGTAGAAGTAAGGCTTAGTGGAATGTGTCCAGCATGCAGGGGAATTCATTCATACCTGAGCAACAGGGCTGAAGAGGAAGGATTCCTTGAAACTGAGCTTTGCTGGTGGCAGCAGAGTGAGTTTTCACCAGCCATCAGCTCAGTATGATTTACACAGCAGTAGTGGTTATATGCTGTCATTCCCTGAGCTGATAACCTGCAGTCAAGTGTACAGTGTGCTTGGAATGTTTGCAAAGAAAAAGAGTTGATGAATCAACTCTGTTGCTAAACATCATTTGTTGTTGTTGCCTCTCAACCAGATTCTTTCTTTCTTTGTTTTTTCTTTTTTCCTAGTAAGCAGCGCTGAAGCCTTTGAAAAGTTTAATGGCAATATTTGTGGCAATCAACCAGCTGATTCCTGTGTGAAACCTCATCCTCTTCCCTGGAGACATAAAGGATATTGTGCAGTTTGTCATACCACACACTGCTCATTAGGACCAGTATTCAGCGCTGCAACAGACAACCTAATACGATTTGAGGTGGTTAGAGAGACGCTTCTGTGATTAACATCTCTGCTTTAGAAAGTAGCATCCAGTGATAACTGTCAGAGCACTTCCAGCATGTAATAACTAATCCCTGCTAAGGGAAGCAGTAGACTTAACTGAAACCATGTCGGCTGAACTCCCATCTAGATCTTTGTTGTCTTATGTACATTGACTTCTTACTTTTGGTTCAAACTGTGGTGCAGAGTTATACCATTGTGACATTCCAGGCTAAAATATAAGTGAAAGGTTTTAACTGAGTTAAAATCTTATACAAATCACCTATTAGCATTGTTAAATTGGGCTGCAGGGAACATAGCAGCTTTGTCTGCTGCCAAGTTTGGGTTTGCAATTCTAAGCACAGGACATTCGGCTGTGTGAGATCTACTTTTCCCCTTGCATAAACATTCTAGATGCTACCCTTCCTTGCACAGGAGCAAACATTTTTAAGGCTCCTGCTTTGAGAAGAAAACCTGCATGGAAGTAGTAGCAATAAGTACTTTGTAGCATGAAAATCCAAGTAACACCAGCTGAAGTTACCATCATTGATCCAAGTGGTGGCTCCTACCTTGGGGGTGCTGGGCCCCGTTCCTACCACACCTTAGCCTGCTGTAGTCCCTCTGTGTTGTTCTGTCTTAGCAGTGGCATGCAGTGGTGGTGGAACAGCATGGAGGTTTGAGAGAACACTCCTGTATAAATCATGAGCAATTTAGGCTATGGCAAAGCTCAGAGCACTTGCAAGCGGCCAGCAAAATCCTGCTGGAAGGCTGTGCCGTAGGTGCAGGATTGAGGATGAGGATTCTTAGGGGGTAATAAAGAACAGAATGGCTAAATAATCATCTCTCCTTAGTATTATCTTAATGAGGACAACATCTACAGTGAACAATGGGTTGGTATGACACTGTTCTCTAGCCCTCCCTTGTGCTCTGTGCATGGCTCTGCATCTACTACAAAACTGAGACCCACAACTGCCATCACAGAATGATGATCATTCCAAACTGGGGCCAGATAAGGCATATTATACACATTGGTATGGGAGGTGTGAATCCCAAGGTGTATCTGACTGCCTTCTCTTCAAGCAGAACTTTGGAAAAGTGTTGACAAGGAAATTGCAGTGTTACATTCCTACCCACGGCACAAAGCAAAGCTCCTTCCCCCCTGTTGTAAAGCAAATGGCAACGGTGTTCCAACAAAACCCTCAAGCCTATTGCCTCTATACGTGCTTATTCCTGTACCAGGAGCAACTGGAATAATGCAGAAGCCAAACCAGGCTCCTGAGCTTCAAGAAGACATACCACAGCCTTCTGCGTAAAGGATAAAGCCACTGTGACTAAAAGCAATTTTTGTAGGCAAAGCTACTGGAATAAAAGTCTTAGACAGATATTTTGTTGGATGAGAGTCTATCTTCATTTATCTGGTAGAGTAAATACCCTGTGATGGATGCATGCTCTTAAATGTTCCATTTCCTCATGTTCACCGAGTCCCAGTGAAAGAAGCTGTGTCTCCTTTCTGCAGCTGGCAGCAGGGTTTCAGAAACTGTTGGCTTTGCTGAATGTCCATTTATCTCTGGAACTGCTCTGGTACATGGCAAAATGTATTAGCCCTTGGGAACAGGTGCCTGAAGAACTGAAGTACAGCCTCAGGGTGTGCTTTCCAAAGCTTTTCAGCCTCCCAGTTTCAATAAATGTCAGCCTGCCAGGGTCGTTGGTACATATGCTTCATGACAGAGATCCTCTTGATTGATTGTTTTAATTGAAGAGAAAAAAAAAAAGGTATTACTATTATTACTATTGAAAGCCAAAGGAGCTAAGGATATATTACAAGCTCTAGCTGCAATGCCATGTAGCACAGCATGGTCTGTTTCAGCACTTGATTATCCTGGATTAACAAAAGAGAGATTTTGCTGTTTGCAGAGGGCTGCCCTTCAAAATGAATAGCCAATAGCTGCATGCTGAGTGCCTTGCTGCTTATCAGAAATGGTTTATCTTTAGGTGATCTTTAGGGTTTAGGTGATCCCTGCCCATCACTGATCACTCTTATGAGTTATGCTAGCATGGAGTCAAATTATCACACAGGTGAATGTTTTTTTGTGAGTATATTTCACCTCCAGAAAAGTGAATTTTTGAGTTGCTACACACAGACTGTGGTGAACCACAGGGTGAAAGGGTCATTGTGGAGAACAAGACCACAGCAGAGAGCAGACATAATGCAAGGCTAAAGGGGAAAGGTTTGCTCCTGAAAATACTCTTCAAAACTCTGAGCAGAACTTGAGATTCCTGAATGTCTTCAAGCAGCAAATTGCTCCTCTGCAGTCAGCATCTCTGAAACCAGCTGGGAAAGCATCCCTCTAGCCCTAGTCCTCCTGAAGGATGACAGCCTGTTGCTGCTAGGAGCAATTGCTGGAGACAGGTGAAGTCCATCTGATAGCTCCACTTTTACTTTTTGCCTGTGTTGATGTTAGTATAGAATTTCAAATTTATTTTCCTTTGCTTCTTAAAAGCTTGAGGCAATTACTTACAGAGATCATTCCAACTGCACGTTGGTACTCAAAATTTGGAAAACCTAAGAATGAAATATTTTGACTAAGATTTCTTGTGTCTGTACAGCAAGCTTTGAGGATGTAACAAAAGACTATTTTTCCTCTGTTTTTCTGGAAGAAAATCAATCCACAAAACACCAAAGAACCCAAACCAAGAACTGAGGCTGTGGTTTTTCTTCCCCACCTGTTTGTTTCTCTTCTCTACTCTCCCGTGTAAATTCTGAGCCAAGTAGCCAACTTCTATTTTACCAGAGAGCTGGGAAGGACATTAAGTTCCTACCAGCTGGGTGATGACTGAGGACATCAGTAGTTTATTTTACTGTTTGCCAGCTGATGAGCAAATGCACATATATGATGCAGCTGAGTACCATTGGGGGGCCCATAATTGGCTACTGCAGAGGCTGTTTCCTTTTTGCTGGTGGTTAGAGGGTTGAAGACTGAGCCAGCAGCACCACAGGAGGAAGACTCAGAGAGCACAGGCGTGTATGGGGTGTGGGGAGATGTGCAGGGACAGAGAGCACTTTGTGTGAAAGGACAGAGGGCTAGTGTCACTTGGTCTGCTGGCCATGGATTAGCTCATTCACACAGCATGCCGTCCCTGGTGCCACTTTAGCAAGTCTTCCTAGGCTGTATATTTTTGTTTTGCCCTGCTCACCTGCTGCAGAAGATGGAAGGTAAAGTCCATCTCAGAGTGCCAGGCATCCAACCTCATGGGAACCTGCATTCGGGTCTTTACCTCTTTGTTTGGGATGCTGCAGGAGATGCTGCCTCCTCCAACTTTATTGGGATGGGAAGAAGGGCCAAAGCTGGAGATTTCTGTGCTGGAGTTGTTCCTGCCATTTTCTTGAACCACAGGTAATTACACAAGTTGTTGAAATAGGATGATTTGCTTAGTTGTTTAGATATCTGCTAATGTTCTCCACCTCCTTGTGATGTTTTACCAAACTCAAATGGTGGCTTCAGCAAGCTCTGAGAGGCTGCTTGTGAATAACTTTCAGCAGCTCTTCTATAACAAACAAATGAGAAGCTTCCAAGAAATAGAAGACTCTTCCTCATGCGGTCTGCTAATTATTTGCATCAGCTTTATGTGCAGATTCATTGCCTCTTAATTACCTAGAAAAATCTGCCTTGTATAGTTATAAACCTTTATGACATAATGATGTTCCAAAAGAGCTGCATGAGTTCTGCTTGTCCTTTGGGACAAGTTATGCATTGCTATAGGGTCTGTGCTTCATCTCAGGAAGCCTGGCTGCCTGTACTCTGTCTTCTCAGTTCAGCTTTGACTGCAGTATGCAAACCAATTAAATTAAAGGAGAAAATATAGAGAATAAGTGGAAGAGGAGAGACAGTAATACCTACCAAGATCACATTTCCTCTTTTCCTTTCTGTAATGAAATTAAATTACTGATGTCTGTGGAGATTCACTGATCACCTTCCCATAATGTGATTAATTGATTTTCCCTCCCCCCCCACCCCCCGGCTTCTTTCTTCCTGTATAAAGCTATTTTCTTTCTCACTAGTTATTGGGAAATGTTATTATCCAGTGAGGACTAATTGAGACTAATTAGCCACTGGGCAGCATGCACTCACATAATCAAGCAGAAGAGGGCAGTAAATCAAAAGCATTGTGATTGATAAAACTTAGAACAGAGACAGAATCCCCATCCACAAAACCTGGAGCTGAACAATACAGGAAGAAATGAATAATGTATGGCTTTTTTTCTTTTCTTTTTTTTTAATGGAGAAAATTTGCTTCTCTCTTTCTCTTTTTTTTTTTTTTCCCTAGTAAGTTTAATTGTGGTTTGGAGAAAATCCAAATCATACAGATCCTTTTCATTCTACTGTTGTAGTAAGTGACTAATTTCCAATGCAAAGTGTTTGGTGCCAAGGCTGTTATAATACCAGAGGAGCCAAACCTGGAGCAACTGTTCAAGGCTTGACAGTTCTTGCCAATGGGGACACAATGAGGCTGGGTGTGAATGTCTTTGTTGCTATTTAAATGATTCATGGAGTTCTATAAAAATCAGAATCAGTAAAGTCTTGTCCCTGTTCACGTATTACAAGTACCAGCAGCAGGAGGAGGTTACACAAAGTATTCAGCCTAAACAAAGAGAGGACTTTGAAGTGTTTGAAGTTGTTACTTTATGAGAAAAACCTTAATGGTTTGAGTCCTATTTCCATCCCATCCCCTGCTCCTTTGCTTTCAGCATGTCTCTTCTCAGAATCTTGTCTTCTACACCAGCTCTGAGAGATCCTCGCTCTGGTAATGTCCTTTACTGATTGCAGAGCTCAAACGTTCCCAAATGAAAAGTAGTTTCCAATGCTGAAATATTATGCTATGAAAGAAATTTCTTCTAGAATTCTTCCTTACAGTAAAAGTTGAAAACAAACAAGACTCTGTAAGAAACTTCTTCTCCCAAAACATCAGTTTCCCAAGAGTTTTGCTGTGTTAGATGGGTCCCTTGTGAGCATTCTGCTTTCTGCTACATCTAAACTAAAAATCAATATGCCATGCACATCCTATGTATTTTTTTTGAGTGAAAATGAGGTCGAAGTCCTCTTTCACACTTACTTAGAGCCTTTCTAAAATATTTCAACTGCTGTAGTTTTAAAATATATCTCCAATGCAGGAGCAAACTGCCACAGGCTCTCTTCCTTTATATCCATGCCATTCCTTTCTCAAAAGCAACACAAATGGATTTAAGGGTAAAACCCTGCCCCTGACAGGCTGGTTTCAGCATTGCATTGCTCTGCTGATCTAATCGCCTAACTCCCACGGAATTAGTGGCGTTACAAGCCCTGCAAAGCTGAGATCAGAAGCTCCTTACCTACTCCACAAACAAAGCAGCACCGTAGCTCTGAGGGAGGGAGGGGTTGTGCTTGGGTTTTGGTTTGAGGTTTTGTTTTCTTTTCTTCGAACTTGTGTGCCATTAAGGAGAAACTATAAGGGAAGGAGAATGAATTCACAAAAGATTAGGATTAGACATGCAATTTAAAGGACTTTACTGTAAAATGTAAGCTGCTTTAGTAGCCCACAACAAGGATAAAATCAAAGGGTAGATTGGGAGTTTGAGCTGGAGCTAAGCTGACACTAGCCATGCATCTTCACTGCATAGAAACCTTGCATTGGAGGGCAACAAGTCTGAAACTTTGCCTTAAAGCTGTCAGATCCAGAATTTTTCACAGATGGAATCTTTATTTATCTGCTATTTGTCCTTAGCAATAGATTTATGTGAATCATCAGCTCTATAGACCTCAAAACAGGTCCCATATCCCTGCAAAAATAACTCCTTGCTTGTCTATGTCAAGTGAACTTGATCCCCAGACTGGGGTGAGGAGGGCATATTCCCTCCTGCCCTTCAGGCAGGAATGCACCTGTAAAGTGTGAGCACAAATTTGCTTTCCAGGATGGACTTCCTAGGGATGCATTCTAGGATGTACCCATGTATTTCACAGATTCCCACAGCTATACACAGCAAGCTCTGCTGACCTGCTTGGTTCACCATGGATTTGTGGTCTATGCAGAAGTTCCCTTGTTGCCTTTATTTCTAATCCCAGATGTTTCCTCTGTGGTCTGAGTGATCTGTTTGCCCCATCAGGCCTTCTTCACATCATCTACTCCCACAGTGCCACCAGTTTTCCACCACATCTCTGTATAGCTCAAATGCCTTCTCTTTTAGAGGGGAGAAAGTCAGTCAGGCAAGAAATAGCATCACTGTAGCTGGTACACAGCTACTGATACATCATCTGGCTCCTGTAGGGCAGCATAAAAGATAGCTGCTTTCTGGTGAGGATGCACACTGGCATTGGTCTTGTCTGCTTCCACACTTGTATTCTTGAAACTTGTAGGAGCTAATCATGGAGAGCTCTACCTTCTTATGAATTTGACCTGAAATTGACCATTAATGTCAAAAGGGAATGAATGACAGAGATAAATGGACACACAGATAGCTAAGGGCTCAAAAAAACCTCATTTCCTTAGGCTAAATCATAGTTTAATTTAGTGATGTTGGACTACTTCACAAGTTTTCTAGGACTCTGTAAGAACAATATGAAGGCTATTAAAAGTTAATGGAGGGAGGGGGAAGAAAGAAAAAACACAAAGAAAAATATCAACATCTTTATTTTAGGAATTATCAACAGTTTTTACTGGTTTTCTGTCTCTAGATTTTTTACACATTAGTCTGTTCTGCAAGCCTATCCTAGGAAGGAAAAAAACCCTAATTACACCTGTGGAGTTACTGCTACTTATTAATAATGGTTTACAGCATGGACAGGCTGACAGAAGGATCACAGGACCCTCAGTAGCTTATTTCT
The DNA here is from genome assembly GCF_027791375.1 of Indicator indicator. Taxonomy (NCBI): domain Eukaryota; kingdom Metazoa; phylum Chordata; class Aves; order Piciformes; family Indicatoridae; genus Indicator; species Indicator indicator. Next base: position 12,373,479 of record NC_072034.1, on the reverse strand, counting down.
TCTGGGTCTGAATCAGTGTAACTTTGCCCTTCCATCTGAACCACCAAAGGCAGGAAGCTCAGCATACAGAATTAGAGAAGGCTGCAGTCTTTTTTGGGACCAGCTTTTAAAATGCAACGTGGCCCCCAGCTTTCTGTGTGCAAAGGGGCAGAGAAGCATCTGTTGAACTGCTGACCCCATGTTAGCAGTTCAGCAGTGTCCCAGCAAACTGACTGCAAGTCTATCTCATGGGTGGGTGACAAGGGCTGAATCACTTAAATAACTCCAAAAAACATCCAGCTGAACTGATCCAAATCTCTTGGTGGCCTTGTTTTTTTTTTCCATTTTGAAGTTTACTAACTTTTCAGCATAGCCTTCCAACTAGCTTAAGGTAAACCAGAAAGAACTGTTCCTAAGAGAAATACACTCTTACACATGAAGAGTTAATCTAGTTTCATTAAAAAATAAACCCAAACGCCAACAAAAACTCCAACCAAACAAAAATAAGCAGCATCAGAGAAAGAAATGAAGATGCCATTGTGATTTTCCCAAACCAGGCTGCTTTTCTCTGTGGAGCAGCATAGGTCAGATGAACACCTGCCAAGACTCCTTCCTGGAGAGGTGCTGTTGAACTTCCACTGGAAATAGCTGCACAGCTCAGTTAGTTGGAAGGGAAAATGAGAAGTGGGAGCCACATAAATCAGATTAAGGGCAGCAGGAACACTTGTCTCATGGCATGACCAACATGTCTCATGACCAACAGAAGGTGAAGAAAACCTGAATAAACAGAGTGCTGCATAGGCCAGGTATCAGGAAACAAACACCAGCATTACAGAAGAGGCCATGTAAAGTCTATCTTTAGAGCACCACTAAGTGGTGGCCATGTCACCCCATGCCTGGTGACTTCATGAAGGAGCTACCAAGATGTACAAAGCAGCATTGGTTTATATGGCTTTGTTCAGCTGATGGTAGGCCTGTCTTCAAAGAAGCTGTCTGCTGCTCTTCTCCATGAAAATGAGCATAGCCAGAGGGTTTTCTCATTTTTCTGAATATTAACTTGGACTCATGAAAAGAAGAAGAAAAAAATAGCTAAAAGTGTGTATGTCAAGTCAGGGCTAATCGAGGACTGATGATGAAGCTGACAGCAATTACCTCTGCCAGGCTGCAAAAGAATTTCTATTGAGGGCTAAAACTCCCACTCAGCCAGACCCATTTCCAATCTACAAGGCAATTTTTGCTGGGAACCCTCTAATCTTTTCCTCCCAAAATCCTTTTCTTGACTTGCTCTTTATTTTATATTCGTGGCTGCTATCTCAGATCTAAGCCCAAGGCCTATAAAAGGTGAATTTCAATTATCCACTGTCTATGAGACTTTAACTTTACACTTTTGTTGATACAATTTGCATGATAGAACATTAACTACAACACTGTAACCTCTAGCAATAACATGGGTATCAGCTCTGTTGCTAATACATGATATTTCCCCCCCCCCCATGTAGTTTGAGACTTCCTTGTAAAGATAAAAGATCTAGAAGTTGTAGCTCTCATTTTCTAAAGAGCAGAGAGAAAACTGAAATTTCATATTGCTCAGTGTGAACTAATAGCAAATTCTGTAATTGATGACAGCTAAATATTTGCCTTATTAAATGTCTGGCAGGTTTGGTATGTGGTAAGACCTCTGTTTTCCTGTGGTGTGTGTTATTATTATAAAGTGATGGCTAAGTTTAAGTTTACAGCTCAGTAGTGGCCACTTCTGTAAGAGGCTGCTGATAGCAGCATCAATTATTAATATTGCCTGACGTGGTCTTGGAAGGAAAGAATCTCCACTCTTTCAATGCTTCAGGGCACAAGCCTGATGTCTTTAGGGCTACCTTTACTGATAGTGAGCTGTTTGCCTGATCCCTGGGGAAAACACCTGCCCACATGGTGGTAGTGTGCCAAGGGCAGAAGTTGAAGATTGGAAATCAGATGTGATGGAGAAGGAGATGAACAGGAGTGCCAAGGGAGCGGTAGAGCTGGATGGTCAGATGGAACCTGAGGTAGCTGAGAAGTCCTTTTGCACGGATGAAGGTGAAGAGCGTGTGTACTGATGTTGTGTCACCTGTGCACAGCTGTTCAGTGCCCAGGGTTCCTGTTACAAAGGAGCGAGTCAGACTTTACAGTGCACAGACACAAGGGGGCCCAAAGCAGTTTGAACTGAAAACCTTCAGCCTAGAGAGCTCCTTCTGAGCTGAAAACCTTCAGCCTGTAGAGCTCCTGAGATGAAAACCTTCAGCATATAGAGCTCTTTCTGAGCTGAAAACCTTCAGCCTGTAGAGCTCCTTCCAAGCAGAAAACCTTTCATCTGTAGAGCTCCTTCCGAGCTGAAAACCTTCAGCCTGTAGAGCTCCTTCCGAGCTGAAAACCTTCAGCCTGTAGAGCTCCTTCCGAGCTGAAAACCTTTCATCTGTAGAGCTCCTTCCGAGCTGAAAACCTTCAGCCTGTAGAGCTCCTTCCGAGCTGAAAACCTTTCATCTGTAGAGCTCCTTCCGAGCTGAAAACCTTTCATCTGTAGAGCTCCTTCCGAGCTGAAAACCTTCAGCCTGTAGAGCTCCTTCCGAGCTGAAAACCTTCAGCCTGTAGAGCTCCTTCCGGGCAAGTGGTTTTTTTGAAAGTCTTCTTGACAATGTGTTTGGGTTTTTTTGGTCTGTAATGAAAACGTAATATGTCCTATTCAGCTAAAGCTCCTCTGATACTATGAGGTGCAAAAGAAGGATATATAACGGTTAAAGTTCAGTATTTGTGAAGGAGAAGACTAATTCTGTGCCAAACCTGTCAGACCAGGCTAGATGGATCCTGTACTTGGTTTGTGAGCAGAGTCTGATGATGACATATATCTTGTGTTGACAGGAGACTAACAAATGTTGCATTATGAATTTGGCTAATTTAAAAAATTATGCTCAATGAGGGCAATGAGGTTTGTGAAGGACCTGGAGCACAGGACCTACAAAGAGTGTCTGAGGGAGCTGAGATTGTGCAGTCTGGAGAAGAAGCAGCTGAGGAGAGACCTCATTGCTCTCTATAACTACCTGAAGGGAGGTAGACAAGAGGAGAGGGCAGCCTCTCCTCCTTGGTCTCAAGCGACAGGACTAGAGGAATTGGTTTCAAGCTGCTCCAGGGGAGGTTTAGGCTGGATATTAGGAAATAATTCTTTCCTGAAAGGGTTCTCAAACATTGGAATAGTCTACCTATGGCAGTGGTGGAGTCACTGTCCCTGGAGGTGTTTAAGCAGCATTGGACCTGGCAGTTAGGAGCATGGTTTAGTGTTGATCCTTCAGTGCTGGGTCAAGAGTTGGACTGGATGATCTCTTTCATCTGGATGCGATTCTGTGACACACAGACAGGCCACCCTCTCACCTACCCTCACGAGTTCCAGGAAATAATTACATCTCTTCGTTAAGCTGGGAGGGATTTTTTGAAAGCAGGCAACTCTTTCTCCTCTTTCCGAGGCAGGGTGGTAGCTGAGGGTCACCAAGATCCCATCTGCCACAAGTTTTCCCCTCAGCCTTGTGCTCTGTGTTACGCACATTGACTCTCTTCAACTCTGAATACGAAGACCCAATCCAGCCCTAGGAAGAAGGAGGGTGGGAAACCGCAGGAAAGGAAAGAAGCTCCAGGTAATGCTCGAAGCCCCAGGGAAGGGTGCAGGAAGCCGCGGGAAAGGCTCCCACAACAGACAGCTGCACCCCGAGGCCAGCCTCGTGCCCGGGACAGGGCATGGGTCCCAGCGCGCCCCCGCGCACGCGCGTAGCGGCCGCGCATGCCCGCAGCGCCCCCGCGCGCCGGGCGGCACGAGCATGTGCAGAGGCGGCGGCGCGGCGGGGGGGGCCCGGGCCGGGGCCGGGCAGGTTGCGCTGCTGCGCCCGCCCCTCCCGCCGCGGGGCGGCCCTGGCCCCGGCTCTCGCTCTGCCCGGGCGGCGCCCACCACCTCCTGCTCCCGGCCCAAGCGGGCGACGGACGCGGCCTCCGGGCGCACGGGCACGGTAAGGGCGCGGCGCCAGTGCGTGCCGCTGAGGCGGGTGGGACGGGCACTGACAGGCAGCCCTGGGAGGGAAAGAGAGGGGAAGGGGGTGAGTGGGCAGCCACCCGGCGAGGGAGCATGCGGCTCCAGAGCTCCCCACCCCAAGGGTAGCCGTTGAGGTGTGCCAGCCAGCCCCGGGGTGGCGGGGTGGAGGTTGCCCTGGTGGCAGCCTCCTACCCCTCCCTCCGCAGCTGCACTTTCGGTTTCGCGTGGGGCGCGGGACTGGGTGCGGTGGAGCGGCCGCTGGGCCGGGCCGCCCCACTCCCCCTTCCTTGGCTCCCCTCTCACTCCGCCCCTTGGGGGTCTGCGCCCCGGCTGCCGCCCCGCCGGCCAAGGGGGCGTTGGGGGCGGTGGCAGCGGCAGCGGGCGGTTCCCGGCCGCTGTCAGTGTAAACACGGCCCCGGGGCGGCTGCGGCCTGGCGGGCCGGGCCCCTCCCGGGCCGCGGCGATGGTGGGGCGGCGGCCGGGGCAGCGCCGCGGGGGCAGCGCCTTGTTTACACAGGGCGTCGGGAGAACATGGCAGCCCGGGCGTGCTGGTCACTGGCTGTCATGCGTGCTCGCTCCTCCCGTGCTGGCGGAGGGGTATCCCCGCCGGGCCTGCAGCCTCCCGCCCCGGTTTCAGCTACGCACCCTCCTTTTGCCCTAAAATCGCCCAGCGCCCTGCTCTGCTTGCACCGTGGCTAAGGTCTGGCGTATTTTAATTATACTTGACCGTGCTTGTGAAATGTTATACCGGGTTATCTCTGGTGTGCATGCTTATCTCTTGCCTTTTTGAATGTGTTCTTTCATGTTTCCTTTCTTCCCCCCCCCACTTAAATAATTCAGTTCATTCTACATGTTTCCTCCCTTATGACTAGTCATTGTCATGTTCCTTGTGCCTTGTTTTTAACCGTTTAACTTTAGCAAAGACGGCTAAACCTTACAAACTGTCAGTTTAGAAACAGTTTGTGAGGAGGGTTCTCTGTCTGCCGAGTTCACCTCTTGTCATGCTTTCAAGCTGTCTTCCATATGCTAATAATATTTCTCTTATAATAATTATTCTCTTTTGTTGCAATTTAATGCTAAAGCTCTTTGGCACTTCGTGATCAGTGTGTGAGAGCTTCCTAGTTAGGGAAGACAAATAGCATGAAATGAAGTTGAGCCCAGAGATAGAGGGGTGTAAGCATTAAAGAATTCTCGAACTCATAAACCCAACACTCTAAACCATAAAATTTCAAAGCAGTTCAGGTATTTCTGTGTCCTAAAAATGAAATATCACGTTTTGTACCGCAGCTTTGAAATGAGGCAGAAGCGTGGACACTGATTTGGGGAAAGCTTGGAGAATGTAAGGGTGATCTAAAGATCACTATAACAGTCGCTCTTATTAGGGGTATGATGAAAACCTCATCTCATTGAGAGGGGATGTGAAGCCATTCTATGTGGAGTACTGTAGGAGGGATCTGGGTCAGCGACTGTAACCACAAGACTTTATTTCAAGGATCCTAATGAAATTACATGTAAGTCTACAAAACTCTATGTAATAGGTCTTACCCAAGATCTGCTTCCTCCCTTTCCCCTCGCTCCATCTCTGACAGTGAACAGGATCAGTTGCTTAAGGAGGTTCTGGGAGCAGGACGGTTATTTGGTATGGTGCTTTCAGTGATAAACTCTTTCCTTTTCTCAGGTTTGAGGAACATTTGCCTCAGAAGGTCCCTAAACTTCAGACTGCTTGTGCATCTTTGTGTTGAATAGTCACAGAAGCCTTTCAGAGGCTTTGCTTCCATAAAGCTGTCTTATAACTTAGAGATCGAGGGTTGTCCTATGGAAATGAATGACATAGTTTGTGTGCCCTACTTCCTTTAGCGTGGGTGCTGGATTTGTTTGCTTGTTTTGATTGGGTTTACACCAGCATTCTTACCATTTAATTTCACCTCTCTTTGCTCTTTTATTGTGTAAAACGGGGAGTAATTGCTCCCTACTCTGGCTTGTTGGGATGTGGAACTCGTGTTGAGGACCAATAATTGACACCCTGGAAGGAGAAGTGCTGGTACAAAGGAGGGGTGGGTGTGTGAGATTCCCGTCTGAGGGAAGAGAAGGTTTCAGGGGATCTTTAAATAGAGAGCAGTGGGACGAGAGCCTGCTAATAGGATGACATACGGGAAGGTCCAGAAGAAGCTTGCTGCAGCCACAAAGCTTTTTGCAGAACGTTAATAGTTTTTAAGTAATTATAAGCTTACCTGTTTTGGGGCTCATCAGCTTTAGCTATTGAGGTTTCGGAGCAAATTTGGGATGTTCAGATTACCAAATATTCATGGAAGGAGTTCAGCTCATTTCTTACTGGATTTGGTACATCACTGATTTGATCCAATGTAACAATTTCTGTGTGCTCAGCAATAAAATTATCAAACTTCTGAAGTATGATGCGGCCAGGACTACATACATGCTTTGACAATTCGTCATTTTGATTTCTATAACTTTCAATGATTGGTGTAATTTATAAGATACCATAAATTGCATGGATTATCTGGTTTGTTCCCCTCACGTTGTGGAATCAAAGATTTGCTTTGTATCTTCTTTTTGAGCATACCTGCTGATTCTTTACTGTTTACAAGGTCAAGTATTTTTTTTTCACTATCAGCTTACAGTAACTTAGAAAAAGTTAATTCACCATTATTTCTACAGATGCCACTGTGAATTAGTTATAGCTGTGAAAATCACCTGGGAAAATGTCTTTGAAAAGAACTGTCAGTTAACATGAATTTTTTTTACAATGTGTGCTATGGTTTATATGTATTGGAGTGATAGTGACATTTACTGGTATGTTTGAGGTGCTGCCTATGAAAGCCCACCTTTGTATTCTTAGAAGCCTTGTTACAGTTAATGGGTTTCTGCCATGATCTTGGCCAGTGCATTTCTGTATGTGTAACTAATTTCATTTTCAAGCCAGCTTGCTTAACTCTTTTTTTTTTTTTTTTTTTTTTTTTTTTTGGTCTGATTAAACTGAAGTAAGGCTTTTTTGAAAAAAAATAAAAAACAAGGAAAAAAAAGGCTGTGTGTGATGCTACTGCTGGGTGCAGTCTTGCTGTTGTGGTTGCATCTCTGTAGGTACCCACATAAATCTCTCCTCAGGATTTGGGATGCCAGCTGAATAAAAGGGGGACATTGTTGCAAGTACTCTTATGGCTCTTGGGAGTTCTACAGGAGCAGCTGCCTCTGGGCACTGCTGCCCAGTCTTTGGCACGTTTGTCTTGTTAATGGTGCGTGGGTAGGAGTGTGTGCATCTTGTTTGTGAAATAAAAGTGTACTAAAGCTATCTGCAGATTTATATTGAGAGTTTTGTGTTGAAGCCAGTCCTAAATGAAGTTCACTTTGAGTCTGGCCTAGTAGAGGTGCCACTCTGCCATCCTTTCCATGCTGGTTGTTATTCAGTCATTAGTTTTAATTCTGTTGAGCTGTGTCTTAGATTCTGTGTTAACTTGGTAGGTGGTTATGCACAAGGGATAGACTTAAGATTCTGGATTTTGGGGAGTTACTATATGGTTCATCACAGTTGTGATTTGCAATGTTTTTAGGCTTTTCTGGTAGCTGTTGAAAACATGAGGACCATTTGGATGTCTTGTCAGCAGACAGTCAGGTACATCATGTAGGCAATATAAATGTACTATTAAATGTGTGAATAAGCTGCTTGGTGCTTTGCAGCCATTATGACAGGTGCTCTGCAGCCCCTGAAGACCTACATGTTGATTCTTCTTGACCAGTGTAAACTATCAAACATTTGTCTTTTGTAGTGGTAAACAGCTGGAAACTTCCTGCTGTGGTGGCTTTAAGATTTAGATTTTTGGGGTTTGGGATTTTTGTTTGAGAGTGGGAGCACCTAGATTTATTTTTATGTTCCTCTGAGATATGTATAAAATTAGTGGATGATGCAGCAAAGCTGTTTTCCCTGTTGTGAGGGATATTCTGGATGTTTCACAACTAGTTGCTCTCTGCATGGCCAGGAAGAATGGGAAATAATCTGATAAACAACGTAAATCTTACTGTCATTCAGCCTTTTTGTCTCAGTTAGCCTTGGGAAATATGACTTTTGGAAGTGATTTCTGAAAATGGCCAGGCAGTCTTTTCCTTTTACAGAAGTCAAATTAATTGGGACTTGCTAGGGAGAGGGTGGGGAATAGATTCAGTGTTCTACTGAAATTCGAGGGGAAATGCAACAAGGCTCCCACAAGGACATGGTGCTTAGGGAAAGGGAAGAGGGCAAATGCTTAGCTGAGTCCTTCAAAAGGGTTATCTGTGGGAATCTCACATATAGGTCGGTGTGTGGGGTGTGCTTGTGCATCTGTTGCTAAACCAGACTGAACTTCAACTCTTGACTTCCCACTTGTTGACTAGTGGGCTTGATTTTCCCCACCCTGTCAAGTTTTGGAAAAGGTTGCTGAATAGCAAGATTCTTAGTATGAAGTTCAGATCCTGTTATATAAAGACTCTGAGTCTTTCATTTATCCCTTGCCTGGATTGTTCTCTGCCATAAGATATTGTCCTTGTGACAAATGAACATTTAGCATCTCATTCTTCTGTATATTTTTCCCTTTCAAGGTTCTTCCTGGATCTGGCAAATGAGGATTATCTTTTATGTTTCTGCATTGCCTTATTGTCACTTCTATAGGTAATTCATAATTCATGTAGAGATAAATCAGCTCAAAAATCATCTAGCCTTGTAACCTAGGAGACAGAGAAATAGCTGGGTTTTGACATAATCTGCTGTAGTACACAGTACTAAGTGTTTTCAGTTGCTACAATTTGGCAGCTGTTTGGCCACCTGTCTGGGATTATAGTACATAAAATACAAATACACAGTACACATGGTCTAGCATGTGATTATTTATTTGCATTAATATGCTGCATGAGAGCCAAGTTAGCTTTGTGACATGCTGAAGCTGTGGAAAGGTACTGTATGTCCTTAAAAATCTATAGAAATCTGCCTTGCAGGAATAATGCTGATGTTTGAAATTGGCTGGAGGCTCTGCCTCCAAATGAAAATACAATTTTCATTATCTGGACTTGGCAAGATTTCTAATGTGGATGTAGATGGAAAACTTTGGAGGAGGAAAAATGTTTGGTTTCTCTCTCCCCTCCCCCCCCCCCCCCCAGTAAAAGTGATTTAGTTTTTTCCCCTCATGGTTGTTTGTATTAATGTATTCATAAGAAACTGTTTATGTACTTTGCATATTTCTGAATGTAGATACTTTTGAAATAATGTGGTGATTGGCAGGCAGACAAGGAGTAGGCTTGGGGGGGGGTAACAGGTGTGTATGGCTCCAAGGATGCTTGTTAAAGACTTTCCAGCTTGAATCTTATTTGGGAAGCAGAGGTCTTTGTGTTCTTTTTCATCAAGGAGAATATTGATAATCAAAAAAGGAACAATGGGAAATAAAGTATCACTCTGTTTTTTTTTTTTTTTGTGCTATTACAGATGAAATATTTTTAGACATGAATCATGCTTTCTCATGTCAAGCTGATTGCCTGTGTAAACAAAAAATGCCTTAATTTTTATTCTAAATTGCATATATATTTTTCTTTTCCTTTGGCATATATCTTATGCTTTCACTGCTGCTACTAGGACAATTATTTAAGATTATCTCCTTCAGTTTTAATTCCTGAGGATTAATTGCCTAGAAATCTGCTTTCAAAATTAATTATCTTTTTTGTATGTAAGGGAGAAAACTATGAATACCTCCTGCTGTTTTGCTGGGGTTTTGTTTGTTTGTTGTTGTTTTTTCATTTGGTGTGGGTTTTGTTGTTGTGGTTGGTTGGGTTTTGTAGTAACCTGCCATCCACTGCATGGCTACAGATTTCGGGCTAAGTTGATACAGCAATATAAGCGGTGCCTTTCTGACCATGTTTTTATGGTGTGCTGAAGGCTCCTTAATAATAAAAGTGAAACTTCTAAAATAGTTTTTGCACAGTATTTTTTGTTGAGTTTCTTGATGAACTAACATCCAGTGGTGGAGGCAAATAATTGTGATTTTGTATTACTAAGATACCTAAGCTGTTTTGCCTGTGAAGATTTCCATGCCTTAGGAGTCCCAGTTACCCTGCATGTGCAAGATGAGTTTAGTTTAAGCTGGCTGCCAATTGTTATTAAAAAGCAGGCTTATTGAGTTTACCCATTGGAGTATTAATTATGCTGCTTTATTTTTTTTTTCTTTAATGTGTGTTGGAATTCCTGTTTTCATGCAGACCTAGTGGTTGTGCTAGCTTTTGAAATGTATGGATTTTTATAAAAATGTTGGGCTAAATTCTGGCTTCTGCTATGGAGCATTGATCTCAGGGTAATTGATTTCAGACTGAGGTCTTACGTCTCACGTGGAATGTGTGCTTTCTGTTCTGTGGCTAAGAAGCCAAACTTCTTAGTTTGCATCTTGAAGCAGTAAACTGCTCCTCACAACCCAAGGTTTATAAACACCGATTATTTGTGTCTTCCAAAGACAGGATATGAGTAATAATATTTATTCAGAAGAAATAAATAGCAGTTGTTCAGAAACAAAGCACTGCTGTTAATTTAAAGAAATTTGCAAAGATGGAGGTTCTGTATCTTTGTAAGTTCAATGAGTCTACAGTTTTACCTAAATTAAAGCATTATGATATGGAACTACTTTTTTTTTTTTTTTTTCCACTCATAAGAATTTCTATGGGGAAAAGTGTAATAGTTTTTATTTCAAAGAAAACTGTAGATTAACCCTGGTGAGACCACACCTGCAATACTGTGTCCCATTTTGGGCTCTCCAGTTCAAGACAGACAGGGATTTGCTGGAGAGAGTCCAGCAGAGAGCCATGAGGGGACTTGAGCACCTCCCTTGTGAAGAGAGACTGAGAGCCCTGGGGCTGTTTAGTCTTGAGAAGAGATGACTGAGAGGGGATCTCATCAATGTGTATAAATATCTGAGTGGTGGGTGATCTCTTTTCAGTGGTGCACAGTAATAAGACAAGGAGCAATGTGTACAATGGGTACAAGCTTTAACATAGAAGATTTCACCTCAACATGAGGAGAAACTTCTTTACAGTGAGGGTGACAGAGCTCTGGGACAGGCTGCCCATGGGGCTTGTGGAGTCTCCTTCTCTGGACGCATTCAAAACCTGTCCAGATGCATTCCTGTGCAGACTACCCTGGGTGATCTTGTGTTGACAGGGGGGTTGGACCTGATGATCTCTGGAGGTCCCTTCCAACCTCTAGTGTACTGTGACACTGTGATTTATTTGTGGGAAGGATAAATATACTGCACTTTTAAAGCAATACATATGCAATGAATGCTTCATGAAACTACTTATGAAACTTTATGAAGCTATAGCTTTGTGAAACTATTGTGAAACTAGACCAATAAAGAAGTAAATATAATTAAAAAAAAACCCTCCTATTTAATAGGAAAAGAGCAACTTCAGAAAAGCCATGCTAGCTCACATCTATATCTCAAAAAACTGTTTGATGCTTGACCTCAGTGAGATACTTATTCTTTCAATCACTGGAAAATACCTAAAAATACTACTTGCTTTTAGAAGTGTGTGATATTTAACTGAAATTGCATTATCTTAGTATTTGTTATTTGTTATAAAAGTTACTGTGAAACCTGTGTTGCATGGCCGTATTCAGTGTTAACTTTACCAGGGTCAGCACATTCTGTCACATCTGTTTGCTTGCTGATGACCTTTTTAGATGCAGAGATGGGGTTTTTATAAATGCTGTAAGACTTTGAAATATAAACTATGAAAAGACTTACTTAAAGTTGTTTTGTGTTTCAGCCACCTCTGCCCAGCTGTTAAACAGCAGTGGATTGTGAATGTAAGCCTTCGATAACCTCATCAATGCTATCGGCATTACTGTCTTCAGGATAGATAAACAGCTCTCAAATCATCTTCAAGGGATGCACCATGACATCAGCAGTGATAGACACTGGAGGCCCTGGCCTGGAGTTTGACAGCAATGGAATAAAAAATCAAGAGGTTAGAAAAATAAATAGCATTATTTGCTAACAAACTTTACACCTTTTATCTTCGCTTGAAAGAAAGATTCACTCTGAGCTTGCCATGTGAAGTGGATTAGGGCTTGTTCTGTGAGGAGGAAGAGAGCAGCCAATTTTTCAAATATCTTTCATTAGAAGGTTTTATTATCACAGAGAAGTAAAAGTAGGTTTTGAAGTCTGCAGTACAACTGTAGACTGGATTTACAAAATTAAAATCCTTATCTCAGGTGTGTCTTGAGGTGTTGAGATAAGCAGAACAATACAATGACTTTTTCCCCTGCTAGCCAATGTGACATACTTGCTTGTATTTTGCATTTTCGTCAACAAATAATAAATACATTCTACTATTCTCTAGCTTTTGGCAATTTGAATCTGGCAGGGTTCCACTTCTGCAACACTTGAACAGATTAAATGTGCTGTTACAGACATTTTGATCCTTAAAGAAGTAGAGATATACATATGGGCTTTGAAGTAGCCAGTTCTTTTGTAATAGCTTACATACTTAATCTAAAACATGAGTGTTCATAAGATATAGGTCAGATGTAGGTATGTTGCAGTACATATGCAAAGCCTTGATTACGTTTTGTGGAGCAGAGGCAGAAGAAACACTTCCCAGAGCTGAATGTCATACTGCAAAAGAGCAAGCCTCCTGATTGTCATGAAGCTGATGCTTTAAATGTTAAATGCTTAAAGCCAGGAAAATACCTTTTGAAATTCAGGAAGGTCCCTTTGGTGAATGACAAAATGACAAGCTGTCTTTTTTTTTTTTTTTTTTTTTTTTAAAGCTCTTGAGAAGAAAATGTCCTTAAAATCTTTAAAATTATTATAATTATTCCATAAAATATGTTAGAGCATAAGAGACAAATACTGATGTAGGGTTCAACAGTGCAGTATTTAGTGTGTTTGGGTTTTTTTTGTTTTGTGTTTTTTTTTCTTTCTATAGGAAAATGAGCCAGTCTCTGAATTCCCTGCAGTGATTGTGGAACCAGTTCCTAGTGCCAGACTAGAACAGGGATACGCTGCTCAGGTCCTGGTTTATGATGATGAGACTTACCTGATGCAAGATGTAGCAGAGGAACAAGAAATTGAGACTGAAACTGTGGAAACAGGTAGACTTACTATATATATTATTTTTTTCGTGAAATATTCTTAATTTTAGAAGTCCCTGAGGAATGTGACTTTGTATTTACTCTCATGAGGATGGAGATCCTGACCTGAATTCATCTCTTTGCTCTAAACTTACTTTTACTAAGTTTCAGTGGTGACAGGCTTGGGGCATGGCAGGTAGAAATGTCACCTTATGTCCACAGTACTACATTGTAACCCTGTGTACCCTCATAAGTAAACAGCTGTTCATTCATGTCTTTGTTACCTGTTTCTGCAAGGGGTCACCTACACAGCTAAACTTGAGAGTTCTTTGACAATCTGCTGCGTTATAAAGCTGGTTAGAATTTAGTTTTATAATGTGTTTGAGCCAAATAACTGCAGGGCAGCTGGCAGTATGGACTGTATGACTGTTTGCCTTCTCTTCCAACTCTTCTCTCTCCGCTTGAGCTCTGTCCTCAGTCCCTTGCTATTCTGCCTTTTTGGTCCAAGAGTGGTTTTATTGCTGGTATAGTGGCAGTGGTGGCTGTGGGGACTGGAGTTGGACTGTCCTTTTTTGGTTAAAATGCTAACAGGTTGAAGTTAACTCAGCTCTATGATAAAGACTGGAGAAAAGGAGCAGGGATTTGTCATTAACACAGCTGACCTTAGCGCTTAGTGTGTATCTTTTTGTCCAGTTCTCTCCAAAGAACATGATGAAGAGCTTTAAACTTCCTAAGGGGGTCGGTATCATTTTTTTAACTGAAGAAACAAAAGTTGTGCTCCTGCAGGAGCCTGATGACATTTGACTGCCAGGCTGCAGTTCCTGCTGTCCCTCACACTTGCTTTGTAGTACTTGTAGAACCTTCTGTAGTCATTTGAGTATGCTGATTTTTGAAAGAAAATACAGGAAGGAGAGCCTCAGCTCTTCTGTGCATTTGAGTTAACTTTCTGCTGGATTTGTATGATGACAGGGCTCAGCCAAGGGTCTGATGAGTGCTGAGGTAGTGACTGCATAGGCCTGCAGGCAGAGGGAGGACAGGTCCTCTTGGGCACTGAGCGGATGAAGCTGCTAGATAGAACATGGTACGTGTTCCTGTCCATGGGCTGCCTAATTCAGAGCTGGATTTTGAATGTGTCAAGCAAGCAAAACAAAGCTGAGAGACAGGTTCTTCTCTCAACTGCTTAACTTTGCAGCCCAGTGAATACATGTGCATTCCCATCAGGTGAGGTAGGTTTCAGGTCAAATTTCTCCCTAAACAGCGAATGGAATTGCTCTTAAATCTTTCTGAATCTGGATGTTAGTGTCCTGGAGCACTGCATCTAAAATCACATGTGTCAGCTTCATTGGATGTGCATGGACTAATGGTGCAGGTTTGGGGAGAATACTTCCAGTTTGCCCAAATCTTTCTGTGTCTGGATGTTGGTGTCCTGGAGCACTGCATCTAAAATCACACGTGTCAGCTTCATAGGATGTGCATGGACTAATGGTGCAGGTTTGGGGAGAATACTTCCAGTTTGCCCAAATCTTTCTGAATCTGGATGTTGGTCCTGGAGCACTGCATCTAAAATCACATGTGTCAGCTTCATAGGATGTGCATGGACTAATGGTGCAGGTTTGGGGAGAATACTTCCAGTTTGCCCGAATCTTTCTGAATCTGGATGTTGGTCCTGGAGCACTGCATCTAAAATCACATGTGTCAGCTTCATAGGATGTGCATGGACTAATGGTGCAGGTTTGGGGAGAATACTTCCAGTTTGCCCAAATCTTTCTGAATCTGGATGTTGGTGTCCTGGAGCACTGCATCTAAAATCACACGTGTCAGCTTCATAGGATGTGCATGGACTAATGGTGCAGGTTTGGGGAGAATACTTCCAGTTTGCCCAAATGTGTTTTGAATTAAATATGCTAATTACAAGTTCAACAAATCTATGTAAGGAAAGGGTATGAAATAAATACTTTCTTTATTTTTGGCTCTGGCAATAAAGCTTTGATGAAGGTTAAAGTTCAGTGAGAAGTGAGGGTGTTCTTCCCAAGAAGCTGAATTTGTATTTGAAATCCTTTGAGGGCTTTTGCATTCAGAAGTGTTGGATTTTTAAACATGAAACAACAGTGTTTTGGTAGATAAATGGCTAACACAACAGTTAAGTTAAAGAACTACTGCAAGTGAACTCCTGTTTTTCAGTATCATTTTCTGGCCACAGTAATTAGGTGGAAATGACAATTAAAAACTTGTAGCATTTCCGTAGGAATTTGTTGTTTGTTTTTTGTTTGTTGTTGTTTTGGTTTTTTTAAGCTGTTGTTCAAAGGAGTAGAAGTGGTTGCTTTTAAGCTTTGATAATTGAAAGTACAGTCTTAAAATTTGTAGAGCAGTTGATGTGGTAATTTGAGTTTGTTGCTGGAGGTGTTAAGGGATGTGTCTTGAGTGCAGGTGGTTTGTGCAGCGCTTTTCTAGTTTGTTGTGGTTTTTTCTTTTAATTGCACATTAATTTTGACATGAGTATGCCCTTAAAAATTTAGTATAATAAAATATTAAAATGTATTCAAATAGTAAAGAAACATATAAAATTTTAAAAAACATATTGAGATGTGTGTAATTTACAGTAGTGTTGAGAAGGAATGAAAATTAAATAATTTAAAAAATGGCTAATGAATGTTTGTGATTCCAAAAGGTCTTTGGGAAGAGAGGTGATCTCCTCTTGCACACCTGTTCCCATACTCCATGTTTCCATTAGTAGTTACATAGTATATACACCATTAATCCAGTGTGGTTTTCATGGTTTAGTTACACATGACAGCGAGTAATGTTTCTCACACAGATCTTCTGTCTTAGTGCTGATGAAAGAAGTGCTTGAGGGAAGCAGTTTGGTGGGGCGTGTGTTTTGACTGACACATTTTGGTACAGCCAAGAGTCTTTCTGAATTGGTTAACTCATGCAGAGAGGTGAAATGAGTGGAGAGAAAGCATAAAGGCCCTGAGAAACCTTTATTTTGATAACATGCTCTTATTAGCAATGAGTTACAGGAGTGTGAATCTGAGTGTGTGCTTGTCCTTTTGTTGGGGAAATGGGCTGTGGGTAAAAAGCAATTGGATGTTGGAGAGTTAAAAGGTACTGTAGTAAATGTTAATGAGAAAGCAGGCTAAAGCAGAAAGAAGGAAACAAGGCATAAGAATATTTATTTGAAGAGCATTTTAAAATGCTGATTTATTGAGTACATACCTTTATAGTCTTTAAAGAAACAGTCAGTTTGCAGTTAACAGTTTCTATAGTTGTGTTTGTCTGGCATGCCACAGAACCCATGATATGGATCTCTAGGTTTATAATGGGATAATCTAATCTCTGGATTTGCCACATATGCAGTGCTGAAGGTACCACAGCAATGATCTGCAGATCTCACACGTGCCTTTTGGTCAAATAAGGCATTAGATGAGTATTTAAGTAGGATAATGCTGTTTTTAAAATGCCAAGTTATCTGTAACAGTGTTGTTAAAACTGCATAATACTTTATGGACTCTCTTTTATTAGTTTTATGCCTGCCCCAGTACTCTTCTCTTCTCTATTACCTCATGATGAATTTGCAAAACCTGTGTTGTTTGTTGTTTACAAATCTTGTTGAACAGTGGGCACTTAAGCAAATGTTGCTGTAAGTACAGTAAAGCTTGATCCTTATGGGAAGCAAAACAAAATCATACTGCCAGTGTAAACTGTGAGTTAACTGATTCAGTGAATCTGACTTCTATCAATAGTATTTTTTCCCTTTTTTTTTTTTGATTAATCATCAAAGCAGCAAATACACAGTCAGGATTTTTTTTCCTCCCAACTTTAAGATTAAAGAGGAAACAAACCTACTTTTCAAGAAGCTGAGAGATCATTTGATGTGTCACCACATATTTTAATTCAATGTACCATCAGAAATCCTCCCTGTGGTGTGAGCTGAAAGTCTGTTTTAATTGTAAAACTGTTATTGCCACAGGGAGGTAGAAGATCTGCGTGAAAAAATGCAGATTATGATCTAATGGAAAAACATTGACCTACAAAGACAACAATGATGGTATGTTTGTCTGTATGATATCTTAAATTATTTTTACACCAGGAAGTTCAGTTGCATCTATCATGTAAATTGATAGCCATCCTTACTGAGGAGGGAGGAGATTCAGTAAGCAGTGAGTTCAGGCTTAACTCCTCCACTAATTTAAATAAATGTATGAACAAAATACGTACTTTAAGGCAAATCTTCTTTTACAGAGGAAATTTCATGTTTGTTAGTTAAATTACCACCATGGGAACCAGCTTTGTGCATCTGTGTAAAGTGTTTAGTTACTACCTGTTCTTCTTTCTGCCTCTAAATGTCTTTCCCCGTTGTGATTAGAAGTGCTTCCTCCTGACATCTTGTATGTGAATTCTGGCCTGTGAACTCCTTTGTTTATCTCAGAGGAGTTTTCATCAGTTGTTAAATATCACATACTAAGACCTCAGACCTTTGATTAAGGCAGGTATACGTAAGGAGTGAACAAGATAATGTTATCATTCATTCTGTTCAGACATTATTTGATTAAACTGCCTCTTAGAAAAAATAAATTAGCAGTAACATCTGGTGTATGTTTTGATAGTGCTGACATATCCTATTGATTTAATTTCATTTCCTTGCACTGACAGCTTAGCGAGGATTTTAAAAGTAAAGAGCAGTTTGCTTTAGAAGTCTGCTGACTACAGACAGGAGTTTGGGTGTTCCAACAGCTTCATTAAACTCAGCTTAAGTTGGTACCACCTTGATCAAAGAGCTAAGATGAAGCCCACTAGCTAGATAAAAGCAAAATAAAACTTTGCATTCAGTACTTTCTCAGCTGAAGAATTAGATGTCTCTAATACTTTAATGGGTTAAGACTTTTTTCTTTGAATGTGAGCTGATTTTATTTTTATACCATGCTACTGCACTGGTACTAATTCTCACTCTGCCAAGAAATCCATTGAATTCTGCCTAGTCAAATATTGATGACAGTGAAACAAAATGGTCCTCGTTCCATTGTGTGTGCTGTTGTATTGCACCTGGAGCAGTTATGCCAAGGGCCTATGCATCTTTTCTCAATAATTCTTAATTCAGAAACAAAACTGAGCTGCAACTTCAATTTTATGTCACTGTTGCTGGTGTTTCCTTTTCTAAGAAATGAATGAAAAGAGCTGTGCAGCTGCTCTATAGATGGTCAGATTTTACACAACATAACAGTCCAGTTCTTTCTGGATTTCAGGTTTCTGCCTTGCTGTGTTCAGTGCACTATTCATACTGGAAGTATTTTGTAGTAAAGCCTAATTAGCTACCCATTTGGGGCCTAGGTTTTATTTTCTGAGGCTGATACAAAGCTAATTGAATGGCTTGCTAGTCTGGGGCATTATGAGTTGGACTTCAGATGTACAGGTGGAATCTCCTCTAAACTCGCAGCTCTCATTGCAACTGGAAGTGAGAAATTCTAGGATGTTACTGTGAAGACTTAGCCACTGCATTTTAGTTATGCAAGTGAAAAAAAAAATGATTCACATCTTGTCCTTAGATTGTGATATGGCTAAAACGTGCTGGTGTGAGCACACTTAAAGGTGCAGACTGTGACAGACTCACACCTTTGGTATTACTGGTCTTCATATGGTGTAGTCAGAGGTAAGGCTGGCATGGTCACTGACCTCTTTCCTCAGTTTTTCCCTGAAACAGTCAGATTTTATTAGCATAACAAATGAGTTAGTGTTCAGCAGAAAATACTGCAAATCTTAAGAGTTTGGACAGGCTGAACTGCAGAACATTTGGGGGAAATCTCATTCCTCCTCAAAGACAGTGTTATGCTTTAATGTTACACGTGTCCTGTGCCCAGCTGATCTATACAAAACGATCACTTCACAGATTTATTCTAGGCACTCGCATTGTAATCTTGAAAGTGCCTGGGCTTGGTCTTTGTTCAGCTGACTGGAATCCCTTGGGCATCCAGTGATACTCTCTCCATACAGGATCAGAGAGAGCAAAGAATCAGAATAATATGTGCAGCTGTTCAAGTCCATTTGATCTGAATTGGCAAGCACTGTGCTAAGTCTGTGCTTGCAGTAGTAAATAAGTGCTGCTTAGAAAATGGTATTAAAGTGAGAGCTTGACATTTTATACTCTCCTTTTTTTTTTTTTTATTTCAGACACATGGTGTTTGTCAAAACTTACACATGCAGATCACTTGAATGCACTTATTCAAGGAGGCCACAGATCTTAGGCGAAACTTTATTTTACCCGTAGGGAATAGAGGGAACAATTTGGATATGAGTCAAACCCTTCAGTTTGTGACTGGAAGTTGCAGTGAGTAAAAAATCCTCACGAATTCCTTAGCGAGTAGTAAGGCAATAAACTATGAATGCATATTTTCCAAAGTATGTACATATGAACTGTTGACACAGGTCTGGATCTTCAAAGGGGTTTAGTATCTTGGTGTACCTTTTGACCTGGATATAAACTGACTATAAACTATTTTAAACTGTGTTTTATTGCTTGGGATCCATCTGCTTGAAGAGAAGTGTGGGTAAACTTTGATTTTTAACAACAGTAGGTATACAGGACAGTGATATGAACACAGTTATTTGGGTATGTAAGCTGCAGCGACAGTGTTGCTAAACTACACTGCATGAGGTTTCCACTTCGACTTGAGGATGTTTTAATGAAGGGCTGTGAAGTTCTATTCCACATTTAAGTGTGTACCCACTTAAAATGCCTTTGCTTGTCCTTGGGCTTGCCTCCACTAGAGAAATTTTGGCTGCAGAACGCAGCAGAGTCCCCTAGCGGGAGTAGGCTGACAGAAGGAATTCTTGTTAACGCTGCTGTTCTACCTCTCTGAATAACACAAGAGCACTCTGCTGCTGGCAGAGCTGTATCTGCAAGAGAGCATTGCGCTGTCACAGCTGGCTAGAGAGTGCCTTTTTTGTCCATGAGCTTGTCTGGAAAGAGCTCGGCTGGCAAAACTTTACACACAGCTACCCTTAGGTGTCATGGCTTGAATGTGAGAACCAACAATCTTGCTGGCAGGGCTTGTGTGCTACCTGACGAGATGGTGAATACATGTAAATCCTTACAGCCAGGAACAGATAAGAGAAGTCTACAAAATGCCTGGGTTGCCTTTGTATATAAATACACTTAATTAAATTGTATCACTAATAAATCTTGGGACTTGTAGTAGGAGTATGAGCTGTCAACAGCTGAAGGTACTGAATTCACCAGTAAGAGGTGATGCGCCACATGCTATTTTGTAGTTTTTGTGATGGGGAAATAGGCTTCTTAACTCTTGCCTATTACCTAGATCCTAGGAATTTGAAAACTTGAGAGGGACAGGAAGATTTCGTTATTGTCAGATTGATGCAACTGATGCCCTATACCTTCTCCTAGCAGAGCTGTGAAGCTGTTATGTGCAGGGAAGTCTTGGTGCAGTAAGTGGTTGCTTTCTTACACCCAATAGTGACTTATTTACATTCTTTCACTTTCTCTGTTCTGAACTTTGCAAGGAAAAATTAAAAAGACAGTTTCAAACCATCACAATCCTTCTGATGTCTTCTTAACAGTACAGGCATAGTCAAGTGTGTGTGATGCTAAAGGAGGAGTTCCTGCTACAGCTGATCTCCGTCTAGGACATATAGACTTTGCTTTCCCTGGCATAGCTGCTCTCTGCAGGCAGCCCTGATATTGTACCCTGAGAATAAGCACAGAGGACTCACTTTGGGAAGCCTAAAGACTGGGGTCTTGTAGTTGTTGCTTCTGCCCAACTGCAGGGTGGCAGGGAACACTCTGGTGTTACAAAGTAAGTTGATCTTCGGATGGGAGAGGACACAACCATAAAAAGTGGTGGTGCTGTGGATTTTTTTTTTTTTTAATTAAGAAAGCAATGCAACTTGCCCCCATCCCCTACAAAACCTCAGAGGCTAGATTTGGTGAAGGATGGCATATCTGGCTACCTGGAAAAGGCATCTAATATTCCCTTGGAGTCGGTCCCGCTCTTGTCAAGTAGACGAGGTGGATTGCATTCCAGAAAGACTCAAGTTTGCTGCACAAAATGGGACTAGAGTAGGTGGCGAGAACACTTTGGGTGCCGCGGTTAGGGAGCGTCAGCAGGGCACGGAGGTGCAAGGGTACAAGGGGCCGCGGCAGCGGGGCGATGCGGGGAAGGCGGCGGCTGCTGCTGCTCGGGGCTGTGCCGGGACGGGCTGCGCTCAGCTCTGCATGCGTCCTTGCCTGCGTTCGCCTCGGGGAGCCTTGCGAGGAGCCAGGGCGGGGTGGCTCTGCCGCGCCTCCACTTACCTGCGCCCCGGGGCGGCTGGCGGGTTCCCCCGCCCGCGGGCGGCCCTGCGCTGCGGCGGCGGCGAGTGCCGGCGCGGCACTTCCTGTCTGAGGCCGGCGGCGGAAGGATCGCGTGCGCCGCGCCGCCCCGCAGGAAGCGCTCCCGCCGCCGCTGCCGCGCCGTGGCGGTGTCCGCGCCGCCCGCTCTGCTTTACCGCCCCGCGGGAGCGCGCCTCGCCGGCCTCGCCGCCGGGCCCCGCGCGTCGCGGGTGCGCGTCCGCCCGCCGGTCAATGTGAAGCCGCTTCGGCAGCGTAAACATGGCGACGTCCGTGCATGAGGGGCCCACGAACCAGCTCGACCTCCTCATCCGAGCCGGTAAGCTGCCCCGCGCGGCTGCCCCGTGCCGGTTGGGGTGCAGGACTGGCGGGAGCGCAGGAGCGGGCACGGGGGAGGGTAAAGAGCCGCGGCGCACGCCGCGCTCAGGCGGCGGGCGGGGAAGCAATGGAGGGCAATCAGGAAGTGATCACCTTGGTAGCGGCCGGCCCGGCGTGCGGGCGGCGGAGCGCGGCACCTGCCCACGCTGCAGGCAGCCCCGCTACCGCCGCCAGCGCGGGGGAAGTTGTGGCGCGGCGGACGGAGGAGTTTTGCGGGATTTGCGCGGCCGGGGGAGAACCAGGAAGTGTGGGAGATTGTTGTCCTCCCGCCTCCCCCGGCACGGCCCTCCCCTGCACCCGTCGCCACGCTGTCTGAACGGACAGGCAGAGCGCCGCAGCAGCCGCACACAGGGCCGCGGCCCGGTGTCCCTTGCCGCTGCGCACCCGTGCGTGTACGCCCCACCGACCCCCCTTCCCGTGCCCTTTTAAACTCTGCGCTGGCTGCGGCGACGGGGCGGGCGGAGGCGCCCGCGGGCGGGGGCCGCGGCCCACGTGTGCGGTACCGGAGGGGCGGGGGACGAAGCGGGGGGAGCCGTTGGTAGAGGGGAAGCGGTTGGGGGGCGGCTCCCCCTCCCCCACGCGCGCTGCGTAGCGGAAGCGGCGCGTTCCCCGGGGCCCCCCGAGTGCAGGGGGAGTGGCGGCCGCCGCGCGCCAATGGGGGCCGCCGCCGTTGGCGGCCGGAGAGCGGCGGGGTGGGGCGGGGCGCGGCTGCCGCCAATGGGAGCGTGGAGGGCGGCGGAGTGACGGCTCCCCGCGGCGCTGCCGGGGCGCGCACGGAGTTGGAGGGAAGCGGAGTGTAAACACGGAAGTAGCGGCGCTGCCGCCGCCGGCCCGCACGTGGCCACCCCTCACGGTGGCAGCGCCGTCCCTCTCGAATGTCGCCACGGGGCCCGGTGCTGGGGCCGGGGCCGCGCTGCCTGCGAAGGCGGGAAAGGTGATCCCGAGACCAGAGCGGTGGGAGGAAAAGCGAGACAGCAGGAGTGCTGCTCACTGCTGCCGTCACCAGCCGCTGCTGGGGCCAGGACCGTTTACCCGCACCATGACAGGGACGAGTCCAAATTTTGGGGTCCTCACTAGAAGAAAGATACAGAGGTGCTGGAGCAGATCCAGAGAACGGCTATGAAGTTGGTGCAGGGTCTGGAGAATAGGGCTGGTGAGGAGCAGCTGAGGGAATTTCGCTTGTTTAATCTGGAGAAGAGGAAACTGGGGGGAAACCTCACTCTGAAGGGAGGCTGGAGCAAGGTGGCTGTCGGTCTCTTCACTCTATTAACGAGTGAAAGCTCGAGAGGAATAGCCTCAGGTTTAGATTGGATATTGGAAAAAACATCTTCACTGAAACGGTTCCCAAACACTGGAACAGGCTCCCTTAGAGAGGTGGCTGAATCCCCATCTCTGGAGGTGTTTAGCACCAGACTCGATAGGGTTAGATAGTGTTTGGACATGATGAGCTAAAGGTCTTTTCCAATCAAAAATATTCTATAATTTTTTTCTGGCTTTGTTGAATCTATTGCCACTTCCAACAACTGGATGCTCTGATGATTCTGGGATTTGTGTGGTACAGTCCTGGAGAAAACATGAGGGAGGCTACACAACTCAGGAACACAAACACTGTGGCAAACCTTCTTTTCTCTACAGAAGCCATAGCAGCTGTGATTTGATTTTTGTCTTTACATGTGGAGCCCCCCTTTTAAAGTAGTCCCTGGAAACAGCAGTGTTGTGTGTGATGCTGTAAGTAATGAGTTGTGTGGTCAGTGTTTTGACATGAACTGATTGAGCATACACCTTCACACTGGTTGTGCCTCGACATAGCAGTGGGTTTGTATGAGCACGAATGTGTGCTGATGCTGTGTCATTTACCAGTGTATAAGATACCCTTTAAAAAGCTGTGTGGGGGGGGGAAGGCAAAGGTCACCTTCATGATGGTTTATTTAACTTGGCAAAACACTCGGTGTTTTTAGAGGCAAGGGGAAACAAAACACAGACACACAAACCCACTGCAAATCAGCAGAGGCCTGTTGTGCACAACAGAAGAAGTGGAGCATGTCAGAAGCATTCAGCTGCTCTCCTGTGTATGATAGAGGAGATAGCTTCACTTTGCCAGTAGGACACATCTCCCATTTTGACAGGGCTTGCTACTGCAGGAAATTTCAGTTAGTTTTTACTTTTGATTGTTGGTAGAGAACGTTCTAGTAGTTGATTATTGTGTCAGTAGCTTCTTAAGTCACTGTAACTACCTTGCCTGTCAGCCAACCCTTAGCTAAATAACCAGTGACCTTTGTATTGCTCTTTCTGATGTCCTTAGCCCAGCCAACTTTGTTCTTTTTTTGATATTTGCATTGCAGTGAGGTATGCAGATACCTCCTCACGTCTAGTATTCCCAGCATCATACTATCGGGATACCCTATCTGTTTACTTAGTTATGCATGTAGATGGTATCATGTTGGATTTAAGAGAGGAATCCTTTATCCTGAGGGATTATATTCATTATGCCCTGCCTTTCACTGGCCTCAGTGTTGACAAAACTTCAGGGTGTTTGATAAACTGTGGGAAGAAAGCTGGATTAAAATGGTTGCTGTTTAAGGTTATCTTAATTACTGGTTGTAAGAACAACTTCTAAATGACTTTTTGAAGATATGATTTGGCTTCGTGGCTAATGTTTCTCTGTATATTGGGCTGATAACATGCAGCTCACGAGGAAAGGTTTGAGGTGCTTGTTCTTGTCTTCATTATTGATTGCTGGTATGCAGTGGGTTATGGATCATCCTTAAACTGTGCACAGATGAGAGGCTTTCAAATTAACAGAGACAGGCTTAGGGAGATGCTAAAAACCCCTCAGGAATTGTTCTTCAGCTTCTGAACAAATGTCTGCTGTAAAACAAGCAGTAAACTGAAAATGCTTTCTTCTCCAGTCAAGTGTTGCATACAGAGAGGTTTCTGGATATTACCCATACGGGCAATTCAGCTGGTTTTAATTAAAACGTGGCTTAAGCACTGTTAGTACCTGCCATTGCTGCTTAGTGTGGTCTTCTAAATGCTGAGATAAAACAAGCACATGAACACCAATAAACTTTAATGAGCTCTGTTAGCATATGTGTAGTCACTCTTGATTGAGTTACATGCTTGGAATTGTGAGTTCTTCATTAAAGTGTTGCTTTAGTTGCCCGATAGTTTTAAAGGATAAGCTATTGTAAATCAGGTGCTACAGTTAAGTGTTGACCTTGCAAGTGCAGACACTGATAGCTCTTCAGATAAAGAGAAGGCAGCTGTGTCACAGGTCCTAGAAGTACCATTTGAAAATGTCAGGCCATTATTTGTCTCTCATCACTTTGCTTTAATTAATTTTGTTACTCTTTTTATATATTAAAATAGGAGACGTTATTAAAAAATGGATGTGTTGCTAGAATTCTCTTCTGTAAAGCTAAAGTACAGCCCTGTCAGACTTAATTACCAAGTTTGGAGTTTTGTAGCAGCTGTTGAGAGCATTGAACAATCTACTGTCCAAACTGTTTGTTTGGAAGGTGGAGATAGAAGGCATTAGGTCAGCTGTGAAGATAGGCATCAACCAGCCTTGTTAACTGTTTAGGTTTTAAAAACTGAAATTATTTTCAAGGATTTTTTTTTTCTGAAAGCAGACCAGAAACTTTTTTAATGAACTATTTGAAAATACATTGTCAAGCAATCAAATTTCTTCTTAAAAGCATTAAGATGAGATTTGGTTTAAAAGAACAAAAGATAAAGGTGCTCTTAGCTCTGCTGTGTTCTAAATTGCTAAAGGGCAGTTCTCATGTTAATCAGTTAGTAAAGTCTGGAAAATTTATTTCCACCTATTTAAGCTTCTTTTGGGCAAGTGATGGCCTTCCTGAAAGGAATATATGAGCTACCAGAGCTACATCCTAAGTTTTTTACTTAATGCAGTTTTTGCTTTGTTGTTTTGTATGTGTGCACAGTGGTACCACAATTGGTAGGATAAATATAATAGACAATTAAGGATTGTAAAAGAAAAGGGTCATACGCATCATTCTTTGGTTAGAATTTTTTCTGCCCACTGTGGTACTGCACTTGTGTATAACAACCTTGGATGTACTGAGATTAAGGTTGCTATGATGATAATGTTTGCCATGACATGAGCTATACAAGCCTGAAAGGTACTGTACAGTAAGTAACTGCCAGTGATTCTCTGTGGTGATGGCTTTTGACTAAAGTTGGCTTTTTTAACTGCAGAATTCTACTCCTTTGGTTTGCTTTTTGCCCCTTGTCTTTATTGTGAGAAGTGCCAGCAAGTGTGATACAAGCATGGTTTAGTTGATGACATTGGATCTAATCATCTGCAGGAACAGCTGCCTGGTTCTGGTTTTCTCTTGTCCCATCCCCTCTCTGAGAGAACCTGCTGCCCCACTTCATCTTCTGGCATAGCTTTTCTAGCTGTAATTTCATCAGTGTCATGCCTCCTGGCTGAGCATTCTGACTTGGTGTCTTCTGCTAGACGTTTTCTACTGTGTCAAAAAGACGTTTTATGTAAAATCCATGTTGAGAGATAAATTTGCACTTTCCTATTCCAAATGTGGTGGTGCCTTACCTGAGCACAACTGAAAATCTCTTCTGCTTACTGCATAGGCAAATGCTTCTGAGGTTGAAGGAGACTGTAGCTAGCTGAGAAGACTTCAAATTTGGTAATAGCGCTCAGTTTAGTAAGTATTTTAATAGATGTCATTTTGGCTGTGTTAGTTTGTTAACTGCTGTGATGGACAGACAGCATGTGTGTTGCTCCAGCCAAAGCCAGAAGTGTTGCTATTTTTTGCTTGATGTTTTTTAGGTGGCAGTTTTACTTGAGCCCTAAGTAACTCATGTTGGAAAAGACCCACGTATTAAGCGTGTATTTTCAAATGTCAGAGGCTTTGGAGAGTAGATTGTGCTATTTCTAATGGAAATAGAAGGGTTACTTAGGGCAGAGTTTGGGTGTCTTCCTTGCTCCTTCACTCTGCTGTTATGGTACTGCAGTCTTAGTCCCTAATATGGGGGGAGTGGGTGTACACGACACTGCCTTTTCTTCCCTTCCACTCTATCCTCTCAGAAGAATGCCTTAGTACTGGAAAGGTACAAAGATGGCTTTCAGCTGTTGGTTTGGTTGTTTGCTGCTTTTTTTTTTTTTTTTTGCCTTGTCCTGCTCCTTTCTAAGTACCTCTCATTTATGGTGCATCTAATCTATTCCCTGTAGGAAATACTTTGGATACAAAAATAGGAAATTTCTGTATGCTTTTAAGCGTTGAGAAGTAGATGGTTTCATAAAGCTGATTTGGTACCCTCTTACAATTGAGATTCAGCAGCTCTTGAGTTTCTTTATAGAAGTTTATATAGTGAACCTGATACCTGCACAGAGGCAAACTAACTAGTTGTCCCAACCAGCAGAAATAGAACTGAAAATTTTACAGCTCTTTGCTGCAGAGTAGATGGGCGGGTGGAAAAGCTTTGCTGACCTGCCTTAAATATTTTTTCATGCTTTTCAGTAATAATGTATTAAAAATGCAGATTTAGACTTCATAGTTTCAGTATTGATGTGGAATTAATGAATTTGTAATGACTGGCTGTACATTGTTCCTGTATTTTGATGATTGGTGGAAAGTTCTATCTGGTAGATGAGAAAGAAAGAGAGGAAGGTTAGCCTTCAATTTCTGTGCTCCTCTTATGAAAGAAAAATGTTTAGATAGAGTTTCCTTCAGGGTCACTCAGTTTCAGGTCAGGTGTTCAGCCTCCCACTCGGGGCACTTCCAAACTGCTGCTTGAGAAAGAAACAGCAGCTGCCTGAGCACAGGGAGCACGCAGGACCTGCAGCTGGGGAGAGAGCTCACCCTGTAAAACTCCTGCTGATTGCCTCTGGTTCAAGTGTCAGTGTGCAATAGAGACCCTAGCCTTTAGTGTCAGGTAGGCTTTTGTTGTTCCTAGCCTGAGGTGGAGTGGTAGTGGAATGTCAGCTTTTTCAGGCATCTGCTATTCCAAAAAGATAAAGCTCCTTAAATAGTATCCCAAGAGAGGGCTGTGGAGGGAATCCAACAGACAGCCAGGAAGTGGGAAGCTGGGATGGTTCAGAGAGACAGTCTTGTTGCCCAGAGTTTTTCATTTATGTGTCTTCCAGATTTAATTCACTTTCAACTTCTGGTTTATGTGTTCAATCTGCTGGCTAGTAGGTTTTTCAATCTCTTAGTCCTTGTCTTTAAATAAACTGCAGTACACTGGAAAGTGTTTTTTTTTTTTTTTTTTCCCCAATGTGCTGGCATGAATCTGTTTGTATCTAGAGCTTCCTGAAGTCAGAAGCAACTCTGCTTCTCGTTAAAACTTTGTTTCTTAGACCCTTTCAGTGCCTTGGAATTCTCATAGAGAATTATGACTGAATCCTCTTTAGTTCTGTGACGCTGGAGATAGGTGACCCTGCTTACTCTAAAGATAGATTTCCTGGGCTGCTGGCTGCCTTGCTGGAGCAGTTCAGCTTTGAGCAGATGGCCATAAATGGAAAGAGCAACTGGAGAGTGCTGGCGTACCTTAGGGAGTGTGTGGATGATGTGCAACAGGTGCTTCTGCAGTCACTGCTTTTAAAAACCATTGCAAGGGTGAGGAATAGAGCTGGCCTTGAATGGGGTTGTTGTCCTAATTGATTAGTTGGGGGGAGAGAGGGGTAATGTTGCTCCTGTGTTCAAGTTGCTGTGGTCTGTGCTGTATTGAATGTAAAGGTCTTCAAGTTACTTGAAATTATTTTTGATTAATGATTTAGTTTGTATCAACTTTCATAACTTAGAAAAAAAGTTTGGTTTTTTTTTTACTTTCTTCCCTTAGTTATCACTTAAAAAAACAACACTGCATATTGTTACATTTCTGTTTGGTTTTTTAACAACCAAGCTGGCTAAACCAAATGTCATTTAATGTCATAAAATGAAACTGGGTATATTTGTTTCACAGACTAATACCATATTTATATATATGTGTTTATCCAAATACATGGAAAATTTGAAGAGAGTTGATCTTTAGATTTTAATAGGAGGATAGTTTGAGATAGTCCTACCCTGCTCTGCTGTGTTAGTTTATAATCATCCTCCTTGCAATCTGATTTGTTCTGAGTGACTAGAAGGCAGAAGACAAATCCCAGAAGTCTGCTTCTGCAAGCTCTTGAACACCTCATAGAAATGAGGAGCTTGGTTGCAAACTAGAAATCTATTTTAAAGAAGTGACAGTATTGGTTCTACTTGTCTCGTGTCTTCCCTAAACATTTCTATTGAGAGGAAGGTGTCAAAGGTGTGAAGACACTTGACAATTTTGGGATTTTCATGCTTAAGATGGATTGTAGAGCAATACAAGTGGACTTGTAGCAGTAATCTCAGTAATTTTTTTTTCTGTCTTTCTACAGTGGAGGCATCAGTTCATGGAAGCAATGTGCACTGCACAGATAAAACAATTGAAGCTGCAGAGGCCTTGCTTCATATGGAGTCTCCTACCTGCCTGAGAGATGCCAGGAGTCCTGGTATGTCAACTGCATTTTCTGGTCTGTCAGCCATTTCTCCTTCCACTAATTAGTTAAACAAGCAAATTGGGAAACCTGCTTCTGTGGGGACCTGTGTGCTCTTTAGAACATTT
Organism: Indicator indicator; assembly: GCF_027791375.1. Lineage (NCBI taxonomy): Eukaryota > Metazoa > Chordata > Aves > Piciformes > Indicatoridae > Indicator > Indicator indicator. Next base: position 12,344,019 of record NC_072034.1, on the reverse strand, counting down.
GCTTGCTTATTTCAAAATGACTGAGTTGTTTTGAGTTTTTACCTGATTTCTCCACTCTGTGACAAGCATACCTACAGATAAAATTATTTATCTGAGAGAGTTTGTTGAGCAGAGACTTGAGTAGCTACACATTTAAAATGAACTTTTCCACTGGAACATCAGGAAATACTTTTTCAGTGGTACAGGTTGCGAGAGAGGCTGTTGAGCCTCCAATCTTTGGAGTTACTCTGAAGCTGTCTGGACATGGTCCTGGGCAGCAGGCTCTAGGTGGCCTTGTTTGAGCAGGGTGTTAGACCAGGTGCCTTCCAAAGGTCACCTCTAACCCCAGCTATTCTGAGTTGCACATTTTAAATTGCTAAAATAAAGAGTTACTTTAAGGGAAAGTATTTTAACTGCTTTTCTGAATACACTGTGTTGCACAGTGTTGCCAGTTTAAAAAAACAACAAAACTTGATGGTTACTTCAACATGGTGTTCCTTCTGAAGTTTCATGTATGTTGGATGAAATGATGGTCAAAGTGAAGCACAAAAGCTACAGAACAGGAAATGGAGACTGAAATAAGGATCAGCAGTTAAGCTCTAATTTGTTTCATTTAAAGTTGAGTTTAGTTCTAAAGAGTTTTGCTGTGATAATTGCCTTGTGCCTAACACTATTGGCAACCATGCACGTTTTTGGGAATTGGATTGATTTTGTAGGTGACAGGCTGTTGGGATATGCTTGGTTGGAAATAATTTAATTTAAGGTACATAAATCAGGTAGAAACTTCATCAGATGCTTTTTTTTCCCCTCACCTCATAGTGGAAGTTTTTGTCCCTCCTTGTGTGTCAACCCCAGAATTCATCCATGCAGCCATGAGACCTGATGTGATCACAGAAACTGTGGTGGAGGTGTCAACTGAGGAGTCTGAACCAATGGATGCATCTCCTGTACCAGCTTCCCCTGACATCCATGAACCAATGAAGAAGAAAAAAGGTCTGTGGCTCTTTGGAGCAATCTCAGAAATGTCTTTCTGTTGTGCATCTGCACCAATATCTCGGTTGATGGTTGGTGGAGATGGGTTAGATGACCTGATTGCTGATATGAGTTCTTGGAGAAAGAATCTGCAACAAGAAGAAAAGTAGCATGAGAAAGGGTTTTGCCAAGCCATACAGGAAAATGATGTCTTTGTTGTGTTTTTAAGAACAGTTTATGAAGTGGAAGAAGGGTGGAGAGAGATTCAAAAAGGACTTGTGTAGGTAACCATTGGTGCCTAAAATACATTTGGAGAGCAGGTAGACTTGGAGTTCTTCCAGTAAAGTGTCAGGGTAGATACTGACTTAGAAAACCATAAATCAGTTTACAAAATCAGTACAAGACCTTCTTTCCCTGTGAGAGAGAAGTATTTTTTTTTGCCTGATTGTCTTGTCTTGTGGAGAAAGTGTTCAGAACAGCATTCCAGTTCTAAGTGTCAAGCTACCAAGTTCTAAGTGTCAAGCTGGTGAGGTGTCTCTCAGCAGTTTTACAGACAGCAAAACAGATCACATAATGAGCAATATTGTGCAATTAGAGCTTCCAGAGATGCTAAGATGAAATATTTACTTGTAATTTAGAGTAATCAAAATGCAGTGGTAGTGATAAAGTGATCCCAATCTAAGCTCTATCAATTTTAGTTTTAGTAAACACACATATAACAGGTTACTGTAACTCCACTGTAAATTACATAAGCAGGCAAATAATGATTAAAGCTTTTCCATAGCTGTAGTCATACACTGGATTTAAACAATTTCTATATATTCCACTGTCTGTTTGAATGAATGGTCATTACTGGGCACATTGTGTTAAAGGGCTGTGCTCAGGAAGTTCTGACATTTTATGAAGGTAAATATTTTTTTTTCCTGTGGCAGAGTCCAAATTCCTGCCGTAGTTAGAGAGCCATAACTTTGCACTTCATAATTAATGCCAATTCAAATTCAGTGTTTAATGAAGAGCATTGCTCATCAGCAAAATAGCATGCTCTTGCACCTGAGGTAGGAGAGTTAATTGTTGCTGCTTGCCTTTAACCAAAGGCAGAAGCATGGATTGTTTACAGCCAGCTGCTGTGGGGTGTGATCTTCTTCCCTGCTTGGGCCTGTTTATGTTGAGTGAAAAGGTCACTGAAGTGTGAAAGGATGAAGAAGCTGCAGGTCATGCTGGGGGAGGGTTTCCCTGGCACAGGAAGGCTGGCAACTCAGTCTGCTGAGGAAGGAGTCCCCTCCTGAGGCTTCTGGCAGGGCAGGTGAGGGGTAGGAGGAGGTGCTGGGAGCCCTGCCAGCGTGTAGCAAGCCTGGGCAGGGCAGCCCTGTGTGGGCAGCTGGGGGCTCTGTGGGGCAGGTAGGGCTCCCAGCAGTGCCCAGAGCTGCCTGCAGCTTTGTGGCTATCCTGACGCTCTGCCGTACCCCATTCCCTGTGGCAGCACTCATGTGCCCAGGGCAAGCCTTTGTCTCCAGCTTTTGATGGGCAGGTGCAAGGTGGAAATGATTGGTTGTGGTTTCAGTAGTAATGCTTCTTAGGAGAACTGATGCTTTGATCGACACCTATACTAGAAACCCAAAAACAAAGCAGCTGAAGAAATAATAACATTTCAGAGTAAACCAGACTGGACTAAAGGAAAGCAAATGAATGGAACTTCTACTAAATACAGATGGTTCTTACATCACCTGCCATTAACTTGTCTGAAATTGAGTTACACCTGCCTATGAAATGTCCAGCCAACTGAAGAATTAAACTGGGTGTGCAGCAGTAGTAATCTAAGAGTTTAAGTTTATCCATAGCTATGGCAGAGGAAAATAAAAGCATGAACTGTTTCTTTCAGTGAAGACAAACTTTGATTCAGCAGATGGTAAAGACTGTTTTTCACTCATGTTTTATGTGCAGCTGGCCGTAAACCGAAGACGCAACAATCAGGTCTATCTGATGGCTCTCCAGATCTAGGTATAAAGAAGAAACCTAGAGAAGGCAAAGGTACATTTTTCCATTTATGAAGTATTTAAAATTATGCAGCCCTGTTTGGATTGTGTTGGTCACAGGAAATACACAGATCTGTAAAGGTTCGGTGGATGAGTTTGTACTGACTTGGCTAGAGTTTTAATTTTATTCAATGTCTTGAGATTTTTGTTGTACAAGATCTAGCACAAGGATGTGTCCATGTGCTCTGTAATACACTCTGCAGTTAATAGGCTTTATGATATTTTTCTCATTTCCTTTGCTTTGTGTTTATTAACTTCTACTGCCTTTTGTGTTGTGTGTTAACTTACTGCTAGACACATCATTTGTTCAGCTGCTGCTGAATGGCTTCTTCTCAAGTGGAAGCAGCTTATGGGCATTTATAATGGTGATGGTTGAAAATACGTTTTCTTAGTTGATTCACAAACTTCAGTGGGCATATGTTGCCAGACTAATAGATTCAGTTTGGCTTCAGGGAGAAACCAAATGATGATCTGTTTTACTGGTTGAGTGAAGGATTTTTTGCTGGAGAATCATACTCTCCTAGTGTTTCCCCTGATAAATTTCTTTCCTGGACTCCAAGCCTCTGCTTTTCATTCAGCTGCGAGACAGACTAGGACCTTTGCTCACCTTTGGGTTGGCATACAGTGTTAACTGCTCTTCCCCTGGTTACAGGTGAAAAATGTGTATCTCTTCCCCACTTGCTGCACTGAAAATTGTTTGGAGGTGTTGCTATGGTGAGGAGAAACCAAGTTTAGTGACTTTGTGGCAGCATACCACAAAGTATAGAGTGTGGAGTGGCCAGCTCCACTGTTGGGATTTGTTTGGAAGCAAGATATCTGCTGTTTATGTGATTTCTACATTTGTCAGTCCTGGGCATGGAAGAATGGGATTGATGTGCAAATGTTAGCTCATAAAAACCACTGCAAGCAGTCATTAAACTGCCCTGTGCTGGGTACTTTTGCTGTCTTGGGATTTGGGTGTAGAAGTGGACTTCAGTGAAGAAGAGAGATTTGCATCTGCTGTACTTAAAGTACATCTTGTGGAATTTCTTTTTTGAGTATTTTTAACTCTTGGCTTTCTTTCTAATTTTGATTTCACTGTTACAGCTTTCCATTCTCTAAATGGTACTTGTACAGTGTCCCAGTTTCTAGTTTGCTGCACGATTAACAGATAAAGGAGGCCTGTATTTCTGTCTCTTCTAGTTCCTGTCTGTAGTGCTGATTTCTCTCTATAGCTGTTTATAAACTGGAAGATGATACTGGTTTAGATTTTGTGGTTTAGTTGCCTTTTTAATGCATTGCGGTTTTGGAAAACAAGGAAATAATTTCTCAGCAAGGTTAAGTCATGGAGGAGAACAGCACATTTGGAAGGGACTTCTTGGTCATGTAGGTCCCCTTTGCTTGCTGCATTCCTGATATTTTGTGGTGCTGATTTAATTGTGCCCTTCAGTTTATTATTCAGGAGGAATTGGAGATTCCTCTTCACCTTTTCCTAGGTGAAAGCATTAGAGAGCGCAGACAACCCTCATGTTATCTTTTATACTGTCCTGATACTTACTGTCATAAACCCCTCTCCTGGAGCTTCTCCAGTGGTACACCTCTTGAATATCGAGAAATACAGTAATCTCTTCTTAGGCTGACTTCATTTTGCATCCCCCTAATGACAGAAGGGGGCATGGGATTTATGCCGTAGTGGCAGCAAGAAGTTGGACTGGCTTTGCACCTAGAAGGACCTTGGTCACTCCGAAATATAATTTGGGAAGGGTCAGAACATGGGGCTGTCAGAGAGAGGTGTGAGGTCCTGGACAGATCCAGAAGGTTTTGTTACAAACTTAGCACAGTTCAGATGATTTGTCATGGAAAGTTTTATGTCTTTTAAAAATTCCTTCTTTTTATCCTCGTCTGTTAGTTCCATGCCCTCTTGAAGCAGACACGAGAAGAAAATTCAGAGTTCTTGTTCTGCTGAACAGATGCTCTCCCACACTTCTCAGGAACTGAGAAGGGGTGGTGGATCAAACAGGCTCCTGTGCTATATAGCAGATCACTTGGATTAGCTCCTTGCAGAATGTAAATATTTATAGAAGCTCTACTAAAGAGAAAAAAATGAATATGTGCAGCTTGCATAGCATACCATCCACTGGGTAACATTTGCTGGTAATGCAGGTCATTCAGAGTTACCTATATATGGAGAACTTTCTGTTATCTTCAGAAGTGGGTTTCTAGTGTTTAAATGTCTTCTGATTTTAGGAAATACAACGTATCTGTGGGAGTTCCTTCTGGACCTTCTCCAGGACAAAAACACTTGTCCTCGATATATTAAATGGACTCAGCGAGAGAAGGGAATCTTCAAACTTGTGGACTCGAAAGCTGTCTCCAAACTGTGGGGAAAACACAAAAACAAACCTGACATGAACTATGAGACTATGGGACGAGCTCTGAGGTAAAACTCTGACATCCTTAAGCTAATTACTGTAATTTAAAATCTGATTCTTAGTTTTGCCTGTAGAAATTTAATAGTTCTGAAGTTTTAAAAGCTTTGCCTTCTTACTGACTTAGCCTTTTTAAAAGCATCAGAGCTTTGCAGTTCCTATTGCTTTTTAGGTTACCAGTTAATTTGCAAGTTAATTCCTGAGGTGGTGCATTTCAAAGGTCAGATTTTTTTTTTAGCTAGATCCTTCAGATACTTTGCCACTATGCTCTGCCAGCTTCTTGCCATACCTTCTGACATTGTACATCAGATTTTCTTGTTAGCATAGAATGAGGTTTTCTTCAAAATCTGTCGCAATATTGGTTACTTAATTGTACTTTCCTTGCAGATACTACTATCAAAGAGGAATCCTTGCAAAAGTTGAGGGACAGAGGCTTGTATATCAGTTTAAGGAGATGCCAAAAAACATAGTTGTCATAGATGATGACAAAAGTGAGTCCTGCAATGAAGACTTGTCAATGCCTACAGATGAAAAGTCATTGGAAAGAGTGTCTTTATCTGCAGAAAACCTTTTAAAAGCAGCAACCTCTGCACGTGGAGGAAAAAACTCCTCTCAGTTAAGCTGTACTAGATCAGAAAAAGCAGTCACCAGAGTTGTGAACATTGCCTCACCAGCACATGACACATCATCATCTCGTCCCTCAACTACCACTACTACTGTCCCAGCAACGACAGCTCCCAGGTCTGTATTAGCCAGCTGTCAGCATGCTTGCCCTTTGCTTATTTCAGAACTATGTGGAGAGAGGGAGAGGGGAAAAAAAAAAAAAAAAAAGAGGTATGAGTGCTGTTAAATTTCCAAGGTTCCGTTGGTTGCTGTGCAAAAGGTTTGGGTTTTTTTTGTTTGATTTGGTGTAAAATAACCAATTAGAAGTTTGTGTATCCTGGATTTGTCTGTTGCTGTTGTCTTCTTGGATGGTGCCCTGACTTCTGACTTGAAAGAGAGGTCAGGCATTGGAACAGGTTACCCAGGGAGCTGGTGGAGTCACTGTCCCTGGAGGTGTTCAAGACATGTGTGGGCATGGCACTTTGGGATGTGGTTTAGTGGCCATGGTGGGGTTAGGTGGATGGTTGGACTCAATGATCTTAGAGGTCTTTTCCAACCAAAACGATTGTGTGACTCTATCCTTCTCTGTTTGGCAGGACTGTACGTGTGGCAATGCAAGTGCCTGTTGTGATGACCTCTCTGGGACAGAAAATCTCAACTGTGGCAGTGCAGTCAGTGAACGCAGGGTCACCGCTAATAACCAACACGAGTCCCACGACAGCCACAACTCCAAAGGTAGTAATCCAGACAATCCCTACTGTCATGCCAACCTCTGCTGAGAACGGAGACAAAATCACCATGCAGCCTGCCAAAATCATTACCATCCCTGCCACCCAGCTCACGCAGTGTCAGTTACAGACAAAAACAGGCCTGTCTGGGTCAGGAGGTATTAACATCGTGGGAACCCCGCTGGCTGTCAGAGCACTAACCCCAGTCTCTATAGCTCATGGGACACCAGTAATGAGACTATCAGTGCCTGCCCAGCAGGCATCTGGCCAGACTCCTCCCAGGGTGATCAGTGCGGTTATAAAAAGCCCAGAAGTTAAATCAGACACGGCGGCTTTAAAACAGGAGCGCGAAGTGAAAACCCTGCAGCTGGTCAAAGACGAGAAGCCGGCAGATGGAGGCAAGACTGTGACCCACGTAGTAGTAGTTAGCACCCCCTCAGCTATTGCCCTGCCTGTAACAATAAAAACAGAAGGAATCATCACGTGTGAGAAGTGAAGAACAGGTTGCTTCAGCATAGACTTCTAGACTGTTACGGTTTTGAACATACTGACACAATCGGGGAGGGAAGTGGATGATCGCCCCAGTCGAAAAAGGAGCCTTTGGAAATGTTAACAAACCTGCATTTTGTTGAAGACTTACTGGAAACAAACAAACAAAATCTTACCTTCCCGTGTTTCAGTGGGAATTGAACCACATTGATATGCTGACAAAAACTGCCTCTTCCAGTTGGGAAACAGCTGAACCTGTGGAGAAGGAAAGATAGAGGGAACTGGAAAGGGACCAAACAGTTCACTACGCTACCAAGTTACACTAAGACCTGGAACACTAAAAGAGTGGTGTGAGAGGTTTGCCTTGGTCGTTAGGTTTCAGTGGGAGAGGAAGGTCTCATTGTTACAGATGGCAAATTTGATGCATTTTAGATGCATACCAGCAATTACTACTGTGTGCCCACAGTACTCAACTGGTGCTATGTGAAAAACTCTGCTATTAGGTATTGTAGAATGTGAAATAAAGGAGAAGATTAAAGAGCTTCTAAAAGAAGACAGAGACCTAGAGGGATTTTTTTTTTTTTTTATCATACAGCTTCAGCAGATTCAAAATGAAAAAGCCTTAGACTGATTTTCAGTTATCTTTCTTGAAATAAGCTAATGGCTTGTTTGTGTAAAGCTTTTTTATTAAAAACAAATTTTTTAAAAAACCTTGTACCTAGCACAGTATTGTTATAGAATTCCATGTAACATATTTTGTATGGTAGTTAAAATTCTGTCTAAAATTTCTTAATTGTGGACAAAATAGCAGCAGGCTTTCTGCCTTCTGCTGTAACATGCCTGTGGCTCTCACTTAGCCTTGACATCCCTGCATACATTTCAGTTTCAGCTCTACTCTGTCACTCAAAAAGGTCACGCCTAGCATGAGCTTTTGTCAGGTAGTTCTAAACCTGTAAAATTATTTTTTTTAATTTTTTTTTTTTTAGTTGAAGTTAAGAGGGAAGTACCAGTGTTCAGAATGAACTATAATAGTTTGTATATTCAACATTTGAAGTATATTCTATTTTGTTGTACTCTTGTTTCAAAGTGTATTCAAGTAGGTTTTACTGAAATATAGAAATGAAATCTAATGGTGTTTGGTCTGCTATTTATTTATTTATTTATTTACCTACCTATCTTTCAACCTATTAACCTTTTCTGCTTATTTGAAATCTTCCAGGCATTCAGCTTAAGATGAGCTGGTATAGTGTGGAAGTTTGGAACCCCTCACCACTGTGATACTCTGCATGGCTGTCCAGTTGTCCCATACAACATACTGGAATAGTTTTCAGTGAAGTGTCTGAGAAGTTTGCAGTAGCTGGTGAGGTAACTTTTCTGACAGGGGCCTACTTTTTGCATTTTCAGGACAGTGAGCATACACAGTGTTCTTGCATTGTGTTTCTGACATTGTGGAATAGCATGTATAGCTTAAGAAGAGTTACTGCCCTTCAGCTGACAAGTGGTAACTTCATGTTTGCTCCCGTGTTTTAATGCAGAAAAGACAGGATTTGTTTAAATGACTCTGAGAATCAATAACTTCTAGAACTTTGTGAAGTACCTCACACTTCCTCCAGCTACACCTTAATGAGCAGCCTTGGCTACTCCAGTGTATTAACTAATCACGTGGAATATGTGAAAGAGGCAAGTAAGAAGTACAGGTAGGTTGAAAACTGTGAAAAAAGAAGTACTGAGTTACACTGCATGGTCCTTCTGATGTTATTTCCATTGACATTTCCAGCTGTCACTGTTTTGGCTTCAGCACAAATGCATGACTTTAGGTAGGTGCTGTCTTTTCTGAACGAAGTAAGCATCTAAATAGGTTTTCCATTTATAATTGCCCTGATACGTTACAGAGTAAAGCTTGGGTGAGGACACACAGTACACAACCTGCTCCATAGTTCCAGTCCATGTGCAAGAGTTTGGCTTAAAATAGAAGCAGAGTATCTTGCCCTGTTTTCATGGAGTCCATGTTGGCACTACAACAGTTTAGTAACTTGTAGCACATTGAGTTGTGGGTAGCCAAGTGCCCAGTGGGACCCCCAGTTCTAGTGTGGTGCAGGAACTCAGGTAATCTTGAAATAATTTCTCAATGCTTATCTGAGCACTTCGTGTCTGGAGGAGCAATTTTAACAGAAATCTGGAACTGGGGTCTTCAGTAACTATAAAGGGGACCAGAATTAAATCTTTACATGGGAGTTTACTTGCCCTCTTAAGTTTAATACTGAAAAATGAGCTGCCTCTAGTGTCTTAGCAGTAAGCCCCCTTCTTCCCTCTGGTAAGAAATGTGGGAATAGCTCCATACAGCCAGGCCATCATGTGGGGAACTTTGGAATTCTTCTGGAAAAGATCCTTTTTCATGCTCTGAAGCAGAGAAGCAGATTTTAAGGAATGGACAAAGTGAAGCAGGTAGAAAAGCATGGTGTGGAAGATGGCAGTCCCTTCCACCAGCACGTAACCTAAAGAAGCAAAAGTTCTTACATATGAGCTGTGTGTCTGATTTGGGGTAGAGGAAAAAGACTCCTTGGCAGGAGGAAATGTAGGAGAAGGAAGAGGATTTATGTTGCCAAGAGGTAGGACAGAAAGGCAAGTAGGGGGAAGCTGTGCAGTGGGTTGACTAATTGGGTTGTTTCAGAGGGACTAATTAATGCCCTGGGTAAACAGTGTGGAGGGAGGCAGGTAGAACAAATAAGCTAGAAGAGAGAAAAATAGCAGCATTTTGTCTGTAAGAAGTCCTTTTCTAAATGGCTGTTACTTGATAGTATTTGAGAGATGCTGTGTCTCAGAGCATGAAATGTCTGTCTCTGGAGTTTTTAGCTGAGACCTTTCCAACACCTAATTTAGATACACTGGAAGTCAAATGGGGACAAACTGTCTTCGTGGAAGCAGATAGGATCTCCAGCTGATGACCTCCCCCTCTTAAGTTAGAGCCAAGACTTCATCATGTAATGGCCAAAATGAAAGGAATGAAGGGTGCCCGTCTCCACTGCTGGTGAGGTAGGCACAGCAGTGCTCTGAGGTGCTGCTGGTGGTGCTGCATCTCACTGCAGAGCTGCTGATGGTCCTTTGGCTCTCTCCCCTGGCCACCCGGCGAGCGGCACACACGCTGCTGGCTGCCAGAGGATGTTTTGCAGAAGGGCATCAAGTGCTTGCAGAATCTCTGTATGAGGGGGCACTGTAAGTGTGACATGGGAGGAGCACTTGACCTGGCTTCAAACAATGAAGACCTTTGTCATTAACCTTTCCATGCATGCCTTTGCTAATTTAGCTGCTAGCTAGAAGTAGAAACGGGCTTTTTGTCACAGTCAAGCAGTGATTTCAGCCCATCTGCTTAAGCATAGCTCTGAAAGCAGGACTAGCTTTTGCATCTGAAGCTGGTGACTGAGGTAGAAGAGTCCAGGCTTAGCTCATCCTTGGCAAGTAGTAACTTGTCTAGATATGTTAGTGGAAAGAAACTCCAGTATGAAGTGAGCATGAAGTTATCCAGAAGGCACTGAGACAGGTACAGCCCTGGTATCCCTGATTTTACAGATACAGACACATCCTTGTTTTTCAAATAACTGCTATAGTAAGATGTGTGTAATCCACAGCAAAAAAAAAAAAATCTGTGATTTGAAACTTGGAATAAAGTTCTGAGAATCAAAATTTCTGGGTTATGGCAAAAAAAGTTGAAAGGGCGCTCCCATCCTGGAGACCACTCTTCTTACGTTCTCTTGGACAGAGTCCATCCTGCTTTAGTAAAGGGTTCTGTGCCTTGACACAACTCAGGTGATCCAAGCAAAACATGCTGCAGGGAAGCCTGAGCTCTTGGGATGCTCTGCTAATTGATTTCCTCAACTTCTCAGGGCTTTGGAGACTTATATCTGAGCTGATCAAGGATCAGTGAGCCAGGGGCAGTGAAGAGTTGATGAGAAAGCAAAGAGGTGCCTGAAGCCTCAGTTTTTACTCACTGTGACAGTTGTGGCAGAGATCTCAGTTATGTGTGAAGATTGTCACAGCCAGAGCAAGCTAATTTCAATTTTTGCCTTGCAGAGAGTTCAGAGAGCAGGTACAAAGCTTATTAAATGAAGAAGATGCAAGTGACACTATCTACTTGTCATCTAATTGTTCTCCAAGAGAGAGAGTGTTTTAACAAGCTTGCAACAGCTTCTGCCTTTCAGTAAGTAAGTGGGTCATTTCTTCCTTCAGCTAGCTTGGGGCTGAGGGAAAACTCTCCTACAGCTTGTGTTCAAGGAATCTGTTGAGCCTTTTTTAGTCTTGGTGTGCTTATGAGGCAGACAGCCACAAGAAGAGCTTTGAAGGCATTCTTACTGTAAAAGTCACAGTGCTACACAGGGGAAAAAAATTAAATCTTCCTGCTTCTTCCTATGAAAAGTATTTGATGTACTGATATTTATAGCAGGCTAAAGCATTTCAGTGCTGCAGGGTGGCCTCTTGCTGAATAAAACAAAGCAAGAGCAGTATTTCACTGAAGTTTTCCAAAGCAGTTTGTCTGCAAAATATGTATTTATAGCAAGCACTGGACTAAAAAAGCTGAAGCTTCCTTGAGAAGTTACCAGCTAATTCTTGCATCTTGTCCACCTGTTGCCCAAATACAGCAGAAATAGTTCATTCTTGTGCTACAGCAGGGATGTGTGGTTTTCTGAGGATGGCATTATTAAGAACTGCCATGTGATGAGAAGAAGTCCCCAGACTTCTAACAGCTCTCCCACCCTCCCCTGGCCTTCAAAATTACCCTTTAAGGACATGAAGCAGTGAACATCCACTGTCACATGGCCAGGGTGAATGAAATAAGAATCCCAGCCCTTTATGCTTCAGAGGAGCTTTGCAGTGATGGTAAAACCATCCACATCTTGCCATTTCCCTGCAGTTTGGTTTCTTCGGTGGGGGAGTTAGCATTGAAAGCAAGGATCTGAGTAAAATGGTATAAGCACTGCCCAGACCCCAAGTGTCATCACCCTGTGAAAATGCCAGTGGGAGTTTTGTAGCTGCAATAGTTTTCCTCCTGCTGGTAAGCAAAGTCTGATATGATCAGTGTGATGGCTCTGTGCCCTGGCAGCCCTGAAACAGGACCACGTTGATGGACACCCTTGGCTGTCCTTAGGAAAATGGAGTTACTTATGCAAAAGTAAAATGGAAATTCAAGTCTTTCTTTGGTGGTTTGCTTTTGTTTGTTTGGTTGGTTGATTTTCTTTTGTTGGTTTGGGTTTTGTGTGTGTGTGTTTTTCCAAACACAGATCTGAGTACAGTGTCATCTTTACTCTCAGGTCACAGCTTTCTACCATTAAGTGTAGCTTTTCCTAGAAACTGCCAAAGGGGTCCGAGTGGAAACCCCAGCTTCTGGTGTGACTTTGTGTGGTAGGTGAGCAAGGATTTAGCTTACTAAAGGTACCATCTTACAGGTCAACATTGTGGTGTTGCTTTTAGAAGTGTTTATCTACAGATACCTCTATTAATGAGCAATTGTATTATTTCTTGCAAAGACCATTGGAGGGAACATCCTAAGAAATGGAAGAGAATCCTAAAGGAGCAGCACTGCATCTCACCTCCTCACAATTGAGGGCAGCCAGCACCGTGAAAAGGAAGCTGTCTCCACCTAGCTGGTATGCAATGCTTACAGCAGGGATGCTCAGAGGTCTGCCTTTATGTGGGACATTAAGACTGTCTCAGTTCTGGCTCAGAATCTTCCTCCAGGGGAGCCACCCCTTCTGGCTTCCAGGGCCACAAGAAAGATTTGCCCTTAAGGAGGCCCTGGCTGATACTAGTTGATTCACCAAGAAGGCTGGTGTCCTTGGTCCTAAAATGCTTTGTCTGAGGAATTTCAAATCTACCCTTGTTGGAGGAGTCCTGAATCCCAATCTGGTTAGAGGGGCCTGAGCAGCACTGCTTGGAAGCAAGATCACTAACATCATCCTGCAAGGGTCAGGAACACAAGCAGAGCATGTTAGGGAAGTGCAACACAGCACTGCATTCATGCACTTGAAAGGGAGTGTGTTTGTGTGGGAATCTGGGACTTCCAGCTGCAGGTCCTGTATTTTACATACCAGCCACACGAGTACAATGATTTATGGGCTGTGTAAAGCACATACCTGTGGTGTTTCTTGCTCTTCAAATGACCTTTCAAAGGAAGTGGCACACACTGCCTGCTGTGAAGTGCCTGCTCTGCCCAGCGTGCTTAGCAGACCTCAAGGGCAATGCTTGCACCCTGCACTGCAGTACTGCACAGGTTTGTAGCTCCACACAACTGCTGGAAAGAGAAATATTTACAGTAATAGAGTCTAGGCATCATCTTCAGCTAGGGGGGAGAGAGCAGTGACTCCTTCACAGATTTGCTGTGGCACGTGGGCATTTCAAGTCTGAGAAAGCACTTGTGGGGAAAGCAAAGCAGCTGTGCCAACTTGGAAGATCAGAACTGCAGGGCTCAGGGACAGAGGTCTGGAATATGAGTAGCATCAACACTAACTTGAAGCTCAAACAGTCCCTACTTGAGATAGATTCTCCTATTTAGGGAAAGGCAAGAGATGACAGGAGAAACATGACATTTTTTTCCAAAGACTTTTATTAATAAACACCTGGAACATTTAAGAGTTACTCCAGGCCCTATTATCCATGGAAGTACTGCTTTACTTGCCCTGCCTCATCTTTCCCAGCTAGTTAAATGTCATTCCAACTTCCAGCTCCTCTCTTCCTACGTCAATTTCCAGCAGAGTGGCATGTTTACAATCCATGTGTGCAATACCTGTGCTGTTCCAATGAGCACCATTCCATGCACTACAGTTCCTACACTAACACAGCTCTGCTGTAGCCTAAGCACTTTGCCAGAGCTCCCCTGAGCCATGGAAAGAGGCTCTTGAATGCATTTTGTATGATTTCAAGTCAGATGCAGGATCACCAACTTCTCTCAATAAATAAATTTTATCTTCTTGCAGGTTCCAGTGTAGCTTTAGGTTTTGAAGATAAATAAAAGAAAGTATTTCAACATGAGGATTGGCCCTTTACTGAAACAGCAAGATTGACAAGACTACAAATTTAAACCATTTAGAAAAATAATCCTTGAAGCAGAGAAGGAAATGCTCCCTGGATAGGTGAGTCCTCTGGAGGGAAGCAGAGAAGAGGCAAAGGTAATTGTCACTGTGTGTATACCTACAGGCCACAGGTGTGTAATGGACACATGCACCTTCACCTGGAGAAGTGAGGAGGTTACTGTATGATGTAGTTTATCTCTGCTTCCTCACCTGCTCTTACTGCAGGGGTCCTTCCTCACACTGTGCTATTACCTATTCACTTTTAGTGAAATCCTCTTACCAAGTCACATAAAAAGGAGAAGACAACATTAATATGAGCTTAGATTTGTTCATGTCTGAACTGCATTACTGCAACAGAAAAAAAAAAAAGACCGAAGAGGATCTCACTGAGTAGTGGGGCCTCGTTCCCTTTGGTACTTGCATAAGCTTAACATGAAATAAATAAAATTAGCATGCTGTTAGGGCAAGTTGTTTTACAAACACAGGTGTTTGGATTTAAATACTAAGGCCTCCACATTCATTAGAGGATTAAATCCTTAAACACAGGGGTTAGTGAAAGGATAAAGCTCATTTTCCTTCCATTTTTCAAGCCCTGACAAGGCAAAACCACCACCAGGAGAACACCGACTCCTTTCTTCCTCTCTTGGAGGCTCCAGGATAACAAGTGCCGAAGGACAAGAGTAACTCCAAACAAGTGCCTGAAATAATGTCTAACCAAAGGCATTTCCTCATCCTCCAGGAGCTTCCAGCTTCAAAAGTTCTCTCTGAAATAAAATAGTGGTGAGTTAAGACACGGCAATACCAGGTGGCATTCCAACACCTTACAGCAGTCTGTCGGGGTCTTGATTAAAACTAAAGTCACACACCAAAGACAGGTGATCAGAAGGGTAATTGAATGAAGGGAGCCTGTTGGGCCCAATTTGCTCTTCAGTCAGCAAGCCCAGGGCTGAGTTCACGTTCAAGGCATGCTGGGAATACCAGATGTAATCCAGCGTGTGCCGGCACTCTCCGGAGGGCCGGATCTTCCAGGTGGTGTACGGGGGCTCCGACTGCCCGTCGGGGCTCAGCAGCTTGTATGCACTGTTTAAGTTGAGGCTGGAGTTGGAAAACTCTCTGTAGACCTCCTCAGTTGGCTCTGCGTTGAAGTCTCCGCAGACGATCAGAGGGATCTTCGCCCCTTGGGTAATGCTCTTCAGGTTCTGGAGAAGATCACAGCCTTGTGCAGACCGAAACCTCTCCCAGCCCGTACGGGCTTTCAGGTGAGTGACAGCAATGCAGAAGAGCCTTCCCGTTTCGTTGCACTTCAGCGTCTGGGCTATGGCCACCTGGTTGGTCTTCAGCTTCATGGCGGTCAGGCGGATGTTGGCGCTGTTGACGAGCTGGAAGCGCTCCTTGACGAAGAACAAGGCGCAGCCGTCCGGGCCGTTGTTCTGCTCCACGTCGAGGCACGGGGACCAGGGCTTTGGGAAGAAAGTGCACTGGTAGCCCAGTCGGCTGAGGAGTGGCTCAAAGGTGTCAAAGTAGTGGTCAACTTCTTGCAGGCACAAGATGTCAGGCTTGTATGCAAGGATTTCCTCCAGGATGAGGCATTTCCTCTCTTCCCATTTCAGAGCTTCCATGGGGCACTGAACAAAGTTGTCTTTGCCTTCTCCCAGAGCTGAAATTAGCAGGAAGGGGGAGGAAAAAAAAAAGATAAAGTTATGGAGGGCTAGAACAGGGTCTTCCTCTGGGTTTGGCAGAGGTCACAGGCAAAGGCTCTGCTCTCGGGAGCCAGCTGCCACCCTGCAGCAGCTGCTTGCATCCCCCCCTGGAGAGCAGGCAGTCACAGTGCCAGAGGTTGTGATTGGATGCAGTGTGAGTTTACATCAGTTAATGTGCAGGTGATGGGTTTTTCAGGAGTAGCTGCTCTCTCTAAGGCTGCCAGGCTTGCCTGTGGGTGTCAGAACCTCTTCTCTAAAGACTGAAGCCTCACCAAAGCCAGTTCCATTACAACTACAAGGTAGATAAAAGATTTCTTCCCCCTCCTCCCAAAAGTCACTACACTGTGACAAGCACTTCCACATGCAGCTGCCACACCTTAAGCCTAAGGAAAAGTGCAGTGGGATAGGAGTGACTTTGATGCAGAATGTTAAGGCAGGCCCTGCATGGGGATTTCCCACCCTGAAAGACTTTAAGGTGAGGCTATTGTGTAATTTACAGCCTTGATATTAGAGGTCTGAGAAAAAAAAAATGGGTTCAAATGATTTTGAAAGATTAAGAATTCCTGTAAGAGATCTGAATCCCTGAATGGTTCACTGACAAGCTCATTAGAAAATGGTAGGGAAGCTTTACAAAGAATAAAACTCAGGGAAAGATGAGTTGTTTCTGGAGGTTAACATCTATCTAGAAATTGTCACAGCTTTCTCAGTATAACATGTTCAGTCAGGACAGGCATTCAGAGCTACCCTGGGCATTACACTTGTAAGGGGAGACCTTTCCTTTCCTATAGAACAGAAGGCAAGCCACTGCTTGTGCTGAAAATCTCCCCCTCAGTCAGTTCTGTCTCATGTAATTCACCTCTCCCTTTGCTCTGCCAGTCCCTGGCATGTGTCATTACCTAGGCACACCTGCATTTAAAGGTCTTCACTGCTGGGTTTGATCTCAAAGTCACACCTTGAGCTTAGAGGCAGCTCCTACCTTGGGCAAGGATGTTCCACTGCATGACCCGAATGGGGCGGTGGTTACTGGCAGTGTTTTTCCGCAGGTTCACAAAGCTCCTCTGGAAGCGGGGGGGCCGTTTCTGCAGCACCATCTGGCATTCCTCTAGCAAATCCTTGGGGTCTATAGGATCCAGCTGTGCCGAGTCTGGCTGCTCCAGGCAGTCCTGGTGCTGGGACACGGTGCCGCTGCTCAGCGTCTTGGCGAGTGCGCTGTAGAGCCGGCTGGTGCTGTTTCCCATGGAACACACTGGGAAGGAAACAAAGGGGATTAGAGATGTCCACCATGACTCTTCTCACCACTTAGATGCCTTACAGAGAACTTTGTTATAGTGCCAGCAACTCATGGTTTGTACTGCAGCTGAACCTGAGATAGAGAAGGATGCAGAGAGGGTTAGTTCTGTCCACAGTCTCAGAGAGTTTTGTTATCAGGGGCTGCAGCATGCAAATGGTCTGGCTTAAGGTGTTGGGCACGTGTCTCTGAGGGAAGAAAAGAGTCTTTCATCCAGCATAGCAGGGCTCAGATGAACTTCTCCATGTGTTGTAGGAAACAGAATAGAACATACTTTTTCCCTCCTCATGGAGGAGAGAGTCCAGCAAGTGGACAAATACTTCCTGCTCCTTATTTCATGTGCAACATTTGTCACTGGGTGGAGATGGCAGTCTGCATGGCCCACTACCCTGAGACTATTTGGGATGCCTCTGGGCTTCCTGCCTGCAGAGCAGCAAGCAACGGGGACTCATTCCCTCATGTTAATATTTCCTGGGAATCTCTAACCACAGCTTCATTTGCCCCAAAACAGCTGAAACCTTTTCATGAGCAGAGTGATCAGATGCGTCTGCTGGCTTATATTTCAGGATGTGGAGAACAGGGTGTCTCCAGCTCCCATTCATGCCCCTATGCTCATTCCCCTCACCATCCTTTCTCCCTTCAGCCTCTTGCTCCTTCATGCTGTGCCTCAGTTTGGCAGCTTCCTGCACACCCTGTGGTCTTGCAGTTCCAGGACCCAGTGACCTCCTCCTCCTTTGGCCATCTTAAGCACATCCTGCAAAGAAGCAGCTGTCCCCCACCTCTCCCTGTTAATGCCTGCTAGCAGACAGCTCCCAAGGCTGAGGGCTTTATAGCCTTGTGCTGTAAAATATCTCCTCCTCATACTTCATCAGAGCACAGCCAGTAAATGCAATGCCCCACAGCTTGCTTACTGCAAACACACAGGAGACCAGTAGTATTAAGGGATGGGCTTCAGGGAGCTGTGGAAGTTTGCACAGAGCTCAGGACATTGAGGGTGAGGGTTTTGCTCTGAAGCGTCACCCCAACAGGTAGGGGTAGTTGAAAGGAAGCTGTGCTGGCGTTTTTCCACACTTGGAGCTCTGCCTGTCCAACATGCCTGGACAGTTGGTTTTCCTTCAAACACCAGCAGGAAAAGCACTGCTCACACCACAGCAACCTGCTCAAGAGGCAGTGCTGGCAGAGTTTTGTTGCTGTCTCAGCTGACTCTGAGTGTGTTTTGCAAAGGTGATCATGAGGAAAAGAACTTGGTGCTGCATTACTGTTGGCCCACAGCAGTTTGTGAGTTTATTTGCATCTTTGAGTTACTTAAACCCAGGAGAGACTTGATTATCTCACGCTCACATCTTGTGCCAGCTCTGGGGTGCCACCCACCATACTTCCAGGTTCAGCCTTTGCTAGCCTGAGTTACAGCATTACCAATTGTAAGAGCTGGTGACAGACCTGGCTTGAGGGGAAGTTATAACTGTTCAGTAAACAGAGGGAGTAAAAGAGAAGAGAAAGGACCCTGCAGCAGTAGCCTCATGTTCTTGTCTTTAGGAAAACAGGTCCTTCTAAAGACACTGAAAAGTACTTGCATCAATGTGTTTTGCATGTGTAAGCCAGTGGAACAGTGCCTCTGAACAGTTCTAAGTCATAAACTAGGGATTTAAATTGGAAGTAGGTTGCCTCTCTTTACCTCCATCCCCTCCTTGTACCAGGAGTTCCTTGAACTGAGATGTGATCTGGGGCTCACAATGTTTTTCTAGGGGAACTGTGTTTAGGGGATGAAGTTTCTGCAGTGTGTCTCAAGTTTACAATTCTTGTCAAGAAGCCAAGTACAGCTGAAGTAGAAGAAATGCCATTTCACAGTGAGGGAAGCAGGCTCAGATATGAAATCCCTAAGCAATGAGGGGATGTGGAGTAGGAACAAAAGTGTGCCCTGTACTGGTTACAGAAGGGTCCTGCTTACACACTACCAGAGCTGCCAGGCAGCCATGCAGAAACCCAAAGAAATCAATAGAGCTTTTAGTGAAATCTCCACAGGGAGCTCCTCACCTATTTTGGGGGTAAGTACAACCTGCTGCAACTGGAGAGAAGTACATAGTGGTTTCTGCTCCCTCAGGGGTGCCATCAGCAGCTGAGTACAGCCATGAGCCCTGTGCCCTGCACAGCCCTGCCCTTCCCATCTGGCACAACATTAGCCATGTGGTGGGAAGCCTGTGGAGATGCAGTGCCTTGGGCACAGCCCCTGCCATGGGTGAACGTGGCTTGTGCAGGGCGTTCCAAAGGAGTAACAGGGAGTTGTTTTGCTCCAAGCAGCCACTAGCAAGAGTAGGCTGTTCATAGCTTGACCTCAGTCAGAGGATGTTGAAAGGGAAAAGCTTGGTGTAATGTGTCTGAGGCCAGAAGTCTAGCTCTAGCTCTAAGTCTAGTCTAGCAAGCTCTGAGCAGCTTACATCTGTTAGGCAGGATTGAGGTCTAAGTTCAGTCATGCCCCTGGCAAGCTGCAAACAAAGCCAGAGTATTGTCTAAATCTCATCATCCATGGGGTATCCAGCCCTGAGATAAGCATAGCCTAACTTGCACAGGGTGGGCTACAGCACTTATCTGACAGCTTTTAAAGTCAGTAATATCTCAGGAAGGAAAAAACTTCTGCCTTCTTCTGAGAGCCCAGGAAAGGTTCAGTGAAAACAGGGCCTGGGCTGCAAACTAAACACTTCCAGGCACATTGCAGGTGGCTTGGGAGTCCTTGGCTGAAGGGGCACTCCTGCAAGAGGACTCTAGCTTAAGATGACTGATGAACTGCAGAAGTTTTGTCCCCAAAGTGCTGAAAGCATCACAGCATGGGCTGAACTGTTCTGCAGAACAGGGGCCAGAGCAGCAACCTGACCATTAAAACCCTAAATACAAACCCCATTTGCTATTTTTGCAATGCTTAACATGCTCATGGCAGTGAGACAAGTAGAAGATGTCACCATTCTGACACCTTTAAAGTCCAGGTTAAGTGACCTGTAACTTTCTGGGATGTCTGCTGCTGGCACTGTGACACCATGGTGCTGGTACATGCAAAGGAACAAGTGGACTCCTGAGCTTGTACTTTAGTAGTGGGTGGGTGAACATGGAAGCCATTCTCTTGGTGCAGGGTTGCAATAGAGAACACCAGCTCAGCAATTATGATTCAAGGTGCTTCAAATAAAAGAAGCCTTCCTCTCAACAAGGGTGGTGCCTCAGCACAGTAAGGGCAGGGGAAGAAATTCAACTGTTCATTAAACTTTGAACTGGGTGCAAAACTCAAGGTTTCTGCTGTCACTTAGCAAGAGCACAGAACAGATGAACATCCAGGATCTCAGGCAATGAGCAGTCATGGACTTTATTTCAAAGATGAGGGTTGCAGCATGCAGACAGACCAGGAGGTTGCAAAGGGCAATCAGAGCCAGGGCCCATACCTTTTGGGTAAGGTGAACAACATTCTGGTTTCCTTTCATCTCCTACTTCCCAGCACTGCTTTTGGTTGAAGAGCCCCCACCTTGTGCACTGCAGAGATTTCACTGCCAGGTGAACAGCTCCACCACACCTGCAGCCTACTGTGCAGTTACATCAGCCTCTACTGCTGAGGAGGCCACCAGTAGCCTCAGATGCCCTCCCTGCAACCCCACATGCAGAGGAAACTTGGCCAACACCATCCCCATGTGACAAATTCTAGGCCACAGGGTATCATAATACATGTACAGCCTTGTTTGGGCCAGCTATGGATTGCAGTCCTAGGCTGCCCACGCTGCAAAGTTCAAGCCCTGATTTTGGCACCTGGGCCAGTCATACACAGGGGAGTCAGGTCCCTCATAGGGGGATTCAGAGAGCTTGTGACAGCAGGGGCAGTGCTGCCTAGTCAACAGACAACACCAGAAAGAGAACCTCAGATCCTGCTCTGAGTAACAGAATAATCAGCAACTGGCACAAGCTCTGGGAACCCTTTTTCTCATGAGTGCTCTAATCATGAGCTCGGCTCTGCCAGCTTGCAGGCACATATGCTCCTCTTCCCTGTAGCCCCATGAAGCTTTACTCCTGCCATTTGGTATCTTGGCCTGGCTTCAACAGGAGGAATGGAAGCACCTGCTCCAGCCTGGCTTGTAGACCTCTTTTGTAACAGCACCAACCCCAGCTAATAACAGTAGGGAACGGTGGGTCTCCTGCACACCAGGTAATACAGCCTCGGGGATTGCAGGAAGGGTGTGAGACATCACCTCTCCCACCAGCAGCAGCCTGGGACAAAGGTGGCTGCTGCCCCAGCTTTCACCAGGAGCTCCTCTGGGTGTGCTCTTTTGGCCACAGTAAGAAGCAAGCTGCTTGTCCAGAGATGCAGCTGAAAGCTGAAGCTAACTGCAGAGGCCCAGTGGGGAGATCACCACTCCACTGAGCCTCACCAGAGATCAACAAGCAGAGGGGAAGGAGCACAGTGCATGCTGAGGTGCTGTCCTCACATGGACTCCACATGCAACCAAGGACGTGGGCTTCTGAGTGCTTTCCAAGTCTCAATTTGGGAACGTGGAACAGGGTGTAATCATTTAACAGTGCAGGCAAGTAGGAACCTGATCGCTTCACACTGCCGCTGCTGCCTGCTCAGGGCAGCCTGGGCTTTTCCCACAGTCTCCATCAGAGAATACTGTGAAACAAGTACCTCCTACACCAAGTGCAAACTGGGAGAGAGGAGAACAAGGAACCATTCTGGCACTGGGGTAAAGATCTTGACCCATCTGGACAAGTTACTCCACAGAACGGCCAGGTTAGGAAAGGATAGCTGGAGAACATCTAGGCCAACCTACAGCTGCTATAGAGCAGGTTGCCAAGTTCGTGCTCACTGCTCCTTATTCCCGCTTAGCCTTCTCCAGGCTATGCGGTCCCAGGTCTCTCAGCCTTTCCTCATCAGAGAGATGCTCCAGTCCCCTCAGCACCTCTGCAGTCCTAATCCCCGCAAGCACTTGGGTCCCTTCCGAGCAGCCACCTTGCGCTTGTGCGCAGAGTGCGCCTGTCGCCCAGCCGCCGCTGCCACCCTTCCGGAGCACCGGCGGGCCGACGGCAGCGCCTGTTCGCCGCCGCCGGCTGTCCCCAACTCACGCTCCACGCACAGGAGCCGCGCCACGAAGCGGAAGAGCCGGGTCGACTTTTGGGGAACCGCATGGCCACACACGGGGCCCCAGGGCGAGCCGGGCATCCGAACCCCCAGCTTCCCGTTCCGACTGTGACAGCCCGGCTTCAGCGGCCTGGTGAACCGGAACGGGCCGCCAGCCCCGGAGCCTCTCGGCTCCAACCCGGCCTGCAGCGGCCCCGCACCTCCCTGATACCCACCTGTGCGGGGCAGTGCCCCCGGGGCGGGCGGGCCTCCCGGCGCTGCTGCCCGCAGGGCGGCTGGGCCGAGTGGCGGTAGGGAGCAGCGGGGCCGCGGCGGTAGGAGGGAGGCCGAAGCAGCGGCGGGGGCGCAGCAGAGTGCGGGCAGCGCCGAGCAGAGGCAGCGTACGGGGCTCTGGTACATGCTCCTGGTGGGGCGGGCGGTGCAAAGCGGAACAAGACGGAACGAGTCCAGCCGCGGCTCCTGCGCCCGCCCCGCGGCGGCGCTTATAGAGGCGGTGGCGCTCTGCGCGCTCCCAACATCCGGCACCTACCACCCGCGCCCTGGAGAGGGGATCGGTGGGGCGAAACACGGAGACCGACACGAAGCGAGCGCCGCTGCCCACACGCAGTCTGCACGCGGGAACCGGCGTCTCCCGCCGCCTCTCTGTGCCTCCCACTGCCCCAGGGGAAGGTGCTGCACCAGGGGGGGGCCGCGCATTCGACCACGTCCCCCTCCACCAGAGTGGTCTCGCCTGGCGGAGGTTCTCCGCTGATGACGTTAGCAAAAGGAACGCTGTGTGCCCACGGGCGTCACGTCGCGGGGGTTGTGTCGCCGTGACCTCATTGCCTTTCCCCGCCACGCCGGCTGCCCCCCGGCCTCGTTAGGGACCGGGCGGCAGCGCGGGGCCAGGCTCTCGGGGTCACGCAAACTGCCGTCTCAGGCAAGAGCTGGGGCTGCGCCGCCCGTAGCACCCCGTGCTCCCGGAGCAGCGGGGAGGGAGAGCAGGGCGTGCACCTCATGGCTGACCCACGCGTGGAAGCCTGCGAGGCGCCCGCTGTGATGGGGGAGATGGTGGAGCGACACCGTGTAACGGGAGTCTTGTCTCCGGAGCGGAGAGTTGTGGGGGCGGGGGTGTGCGTGTGTGTGTGGGGTGTGTGTCCTGAGGTGGGTGCCCGCTCCCCGTGCCCTCCTGGGCTCGCGTGGGGCAGCAGACGGCTTCAGCTGAAACCCAGGCAGCGGCTGAGGAGAGCGGGCTGGGCGTGCACTCTCCGTGTGAAAGTGTCACTTTCCCCTGAAAGGTTGCGTACTTGGTCTGTCCGACAAAGCGGAGGTCGCTCGTGGGAGCTGACACCTTCTGCGAGAGATGCTGCTGCGGGAGCCAGGCCAGCAGTTGGACTCAGCTCTGCTTAAAACCTGCCCTGCCCAGCCTTTCCCTTCCCACGAGGGTCAAGGAAGGCACTCCCTGGTTTGGGGATTTCCACAGTGCTGCCAGGGTGGCTTTTTCCAGCTCGCCGCCTGCCTGGCTCGGGGTGGTTACAGCCAGCCTCTGGAAGAGTGAGGCAAGAGAGGAGCCTCCTCGGCATAGGAGAAGCACTGCCTGAGCTCCACCGCGGAGCACAAGTTTCAGAGAGGGTCTCAACTTTGCTCTGTTTCTTTGTGCCGTCAGGGTGAATTACTTACAGGCTGCCTCATGTGTGATGTGCAACCTCTGTCAGCAAAGGAGGTTTCACAACCCCTCAGAGGTCCCAGGAAGCTGTGGCTGCTTTTGTTGTTGGGCATAGCTCGGGGCACATGAAAAAGGGAGTTTTTGTGTCTGTGGGGACTGAACTGGCCCTCTGGGACTGGAAATGAATGCCAGGTGTCATCAGGAGAGTGGCACTCCTCTTTTCTGGCAGGTTGGTGCTCTGATGCGATGAGAGCTCTGACTTTCTAGAACAGTGTAGGTGCTTATCCTTTCCTAAGAGCGACAGCTGACCCTGTGCTCCCCAGTGTGAGGAGGGGATTACATCTTGGCTGCAATTTCAAATGTGAGTCCTGGACCTAGGTGCTTAAACATGCACCTGCCCATGAGTGGTCTCACCTACCCCTCCCTAAGCAAAATGTTTGGTACTCTGATGATGAAATTATTTTACCTAAAGAGTGAGAAAGTTAATTAATGTTTTAAGGTAGCTAATTAGTACCCTGCTAACTGGTAAAATTAACTGGTTAACCCTGTAAAATGAAGCAGTTGTGCTGCCCTCAACAGGGACCTGCCAGCACTGGGAGCACAGGGGAGAGCAGAAGGGAAGGGCTTTTAGACACACTGGCCACTCCTTGCAGATGTCTTAGCTCTGAATTACAGCAACTCTGCTTTCAGTCTGCATGGTGGAGGCAGAGGCTTCCATGCAAAACTGAGCTCTTCTTCCTCCTTAACCAGACTCACTGTCTGACTGGGCCTATGTGGCTCTCAAGTCTGGGCACCCTTATCTCTTGTGGCTAAGAGTTTATTTCCATGCCTGTTGTGCATGACAATCTGTAACCAGCTTTTTTGCAACCCTTCCTGGAAGAGCAGAGACATCTGGAGAGAAAGCATGGTTGGTGATTCAAGTAACCCATGAAGTAGCTGCTATTTCTGGCAGGATCTGGCAAAGAAAATATCCAACAGCAGGGGCCTCAGGGACAGGTAACCCAGGTTTTGTTGCATTATCTGCCACAACACTGCTGACAGACAACAGACTTGTGGAGCTGCTGGCTAACTTTCTAGCCCTGCTCAGGAGGCAAGTCAGCTGGGCCCACCTCAGAGCAATGTGGTCTCAGCTTCTGTCCGTCAGTTGTTGACATTCTGGTGCATCTTAGCCTGGTGGCTTTTCATGCAGTGCCTCCTGCCCCATGAGAAAAGCCTTTGCCTCCAGAGCTGGCTGCTTGTTTGCCCTGCTGCTGCTCCCCAGCTCCTGCTCCAGCAGGTTTCGTGGGGCTGCTCCCAGCACAGAGAGCTCAGCAGTTGTTAAGTAACTGATGGCTGGGAGGGATGATGTGTTCATTATTCAGCTTATTGCTCTGATGACTCAAGTAGCTGGGTTTAGGGCAAACCACCCCCTCATGTGATCTGCAAGGAGGAGGAAGGAGAGGTTTCCTGCTCCCTGCTGTACTGAATGTGCTTTTCTCTGCTGTTTTGCGTGTTGCTTTTCCTAAGCTGTGGGTGACCAAACCAGTGTGACAATAACAAAGTTGTTTTTGAAAGAAACAGAAGTTCCTGGTGATGCACTAAGCCGTTTCCCACACTTCCTGCTTTGTCCCTGGGATTTAGGAAGAATGGTGATTTAACTCCAGACTATGAATTAGTGTTTGCTTGGCATCTCCTGGGGTGATTCAGAAGTCCTAATAGTGTTCCAGGGAGAACAAAATCCATCTGAAAGTACACAAATGGTGCAATTAATTTGAGGTGCATGTGACTGAGAGAAAGGAGAGAATTTTTTTCAGGAAGCAATCTCAGCTATTCCCTGCACATCTGGGTCATATTTCCACTACCTGGGAACAGTGAGCAAGGAGACAGAAGTGATCCAGGCCAGAGTCTGCACAGACTGCAAGAAATGCTTTTTTCTTATCTTTTTAGCCTGCTCTTACCCTGCAGATGCTGGTTAGTGGGCAGGCTGTTAATCCTTTTCCAGTACTGTGGCAGTCCTAGGCCCAGCAGAACTGTGTTACTTATCAAAACCCACACATATGACAAATATTTTTTTTTCCCAGCATGTAGTAAACCCCAGTGATTGTCACAGACTCCACTCCCTTGGGATTAATAATGAGCTGAAGACAATAATTCACCTCCTTGGTGAGGCAGCTTCTTCCATCTGGTCATTCTTATGTCAGGAAAGCAATTGTTTGGTACCCCTGCCCTAACAGGAGGTGGAAAAGTGTGGTCTGAAAGGCAGCTATGAGCTGGGGTAGGGGGGGATGAGGTAGTCACAGACATATCACACATTAACAGGGAGTTTCTAGCTTCATGGAGCACATGCATCCCACCACCTTCTTATTTATTCCATGAGCAAAGCCATCCCTGGGGTGATGGTTGCTTTCCTGTGGGATGAATTCCACCCCAGGATGTCCCTTTGCCCTGCTACCTCCCCAGGAGCCTTTCACCTCCCTGCCGTCACCCTGCTATGGGGCATCCTCCCTCCCCAAGTAGAACTGCTTGCCTGCTCTTCCCTCTGTTCCTCACCTTGATTTAGGCAACTGGGAAGAAGCTGAGAGCCAGGACTTGGTGGCAGAATGGGTTTCTTGGTAGGTTTGATGGAGGCTTCCTTGCCACAAGTTCACCTGAGGCAGCAGGGCAGAGGATGGATGACTAAACCAGGCAGTGTTGCCATAGATGGCTTTCCAAAGCACTCAGCTCTGGTTTCTCACGTGTTTTGGTGGCTAAAGCCTCAGAAAGTGGAGCTGTGCTGATTTAACCCAGTGTCTGCCTCTCTGGGAAATGAGTAGCAATAAGCCTGGGCAGCAGCTGGTGAGATCTTCCCAGGCAGCTAAGGAGAAGGGAGGGAACAACAGTGACGCTTCTGACATTCAATAAACACACATGTCACTTCATCTCAGACCTGAATATGCTCTGCAGTGGGGGTGACTGAAAGGAACACTTTGTATTTAGAAGTGTCTGCCTAAGAGGTCTCTGCCTGGTGCATCAAAGCTTCCACTGCTTCTACATGTGGCAGCCAGCCTTTGGCTTGACCTGCTCAGCACCTCTCTGAGTCTACTTTCTGACACTTAACAATTTTTTGGAATAATTAGTTCTGCTCCAAAGACCTGGCGCCTAGCTTCTTGGGGCAAAGCCATTTGAATTTCCTCTTCTAATGCTGGTGACTTTGAAGGGAGCTGCTGTGTGAACAGTTCTCCTTGGAGCCCCTGCAGCCACTGGTGCTGCCACGCTTGCCTGTGCCTGAGCAAGGGAAGGATCATTCATTTCCAGTTAGCACAGGGAGGAAAAGATGTTTTTGTCTTTCAGGAGACAGAAATGGGCACGTTGTCCATCCAGGACACAGGACACAGGTCCACAGGATCACAGGACTGCCTAGGCTGGAAAAGACCTTTCAGACCGTTGAGGCCGATCATTAGCCATTTGGTGGGAGCTCCTGAGCAGCTTATCAGGTGCTGACATGATTTTTGGAGGACTCTAAAGAAGTCAGTCTCTGCAGGACCTGGCAGAGCTGCCATGTACCTCTAGCAGGTATTGGAGCCCTTAGTGATGCAGGAATGGTTCACCTGCCTCTACCAAGAGCAGGAGGCAAATAGGTAGAGTGAGTGCTGCGAAAAGCCTGGGGTTTGCCCAGCATTGATTGATTAATTGGTTGATTGATGCTTTTTCAGAGCTCAGACCAGGAAATGCTGTCCCTGTGGAGCTCCTGGTGGTGATGTGCTTCCTGGCACTCAGGTATTTAGAGGTGAGAGGAGGAGTGCTGCCCATTAGCATCATTCAGTGCAGCTGGTGGTGGGGTTTTCCCTGCTTCCTCTTCAGAAGTGGTCTGCAAACGCTGCTCTTTGCCTCGTGTTCCAAGGCACAGAACATTCAGCTTTCTTCCCAGTGACTGGCTTCAGGTATTTTAGGCCAATATAAATATTATTTTTCTATCTTTCTTCTCCTTCAGGGTGCAAATAGAGTGTGACATTAGATTGTGTTAGTTGGAGGAAGCAGTTTTTGGGGACAGGCTGTGTGGAGAACTTTCTTCCTACCCTCTCCTCTCCTTGTGTTTCCTGTCTCAGGGAGATATGGCTGGCATCCACTCTTCATCCCCCTTTCAGCAGGTTGCAAAATGATGTATTTGATTCCCTGCACCAAAAAAACAACCTCCAAGCAGGAGGAGCTGAAATTCCATCTGGCTGGGATGAGCAATCTCAGCTGGTGGGAGAAAGAAAGAGTGAGAGGGCCATGCCAGAGAGCTTTAACTTTGTACAGGTCAGAACTATTCTGTTGTAGAATCTTACCTGGGCTTTGCTGAGGGGTGGTTGTGGTGGGGTAACACAGCCTCTTATGTTTACAATCTGAACTTCAAGCCCCATAAGCCTGTGGACTGGGGAGCACTGGGACAGGCTCCCCAGGGGGGTTGTGGAGTCTCCTTCTCTGGAGACTTTCAAAACCCACCTGGATGCATTCCTGTGTGGACTCTCCTAAGTGATCCTGCTCTGGCAGGGGGATGGGATCTGATGATCTCTTGAGGTCCCTTCCAACCTCTGATACACTGTGAGACTGTGATAATGCCATCTACATAAAGCCATCTGCAACTACCTGAAGGGAGGTTGTAGCCAGGTGGGGGTTGGTCTCTTCTCCCAGGCAACCAACAACAGAACAAGAGGACACAGTCTCAAGCTGTGCCAGGGGGAGATTTAGGCTGGATGTTAGGAAGAAATTCTTCACAGAAGGAGAGACTGGCCATTGGAATGGGCTGCCCAGGGAGGTGGTGGAGGCACTGTCCCTGGAAGTGTTTAAAATAAGCCTGGATGAGGCACTTAGTGCCATGGTTTAGTTAATTAGATGGTGTTGGGTGACAGGTTGGGCTTGGTGATCTTGGAGGTCTCTTCCAACCTGGCTGGTTCTGTGATAATACCCTCCAGCCAGCACTTTAATTTTGAAGCTGGCATGTAGCATGGTGGTATTGAATATCAGCAGCAGATTCAGCTCCACCCATGGCCTTCTCCACCCCTTATTCTGTCCCATCTGCATCATGCCCAGCAGCAATTAACACCACACAACACACATCATCCGTCCTTCACTGTCTGCTCTCACTCAAAATGAGATTGTTCTGTGGTACTCAGAAGGCTGCTCACTGCAGATGCTCGGAGCTCCACCCTGTTCCAGTACAGTCTGGATCAGTCCATGGCCAGTCCAAAGGGTAGGGGCTGTGTTTCCATCCCTGGGGCAGTTGAGTCCAGTCCTTCCACCCCTCCAAGTGAAAGCAAACCGTGGCTTGCATTCTGGTGCTCAGCTTCCAACACATCCGGCTGTTGGGATCCCCCTGTCACACCAGAAGTGCAGCTGGGTTCCACCCCTCGTGGTTTGCTGGCGTCAGAGTGCACTGTGTGCTGAGGACACTGAGAGCTGAATCATAGAGTCATAGAATCAGTCAGGGTTGGAAGGGACCACAAGGATCATCCAGTTCCAACTCCCCTGCCATGGGCAGGGACACCTCACACTAGATCAGGCTGGCCAGAGCCTCATCCAGCCTGGCCTTAAACACCTCCAGGGATGG
The DNA here is from genome assembly GCF_027791375.1 of Indicator indicator. Taxonomy (NCBI): domain Eukaryota; kingdom Metazoa; phylum Chordata; class Aves; order Piciformes; family Indicatoridae; genus Indicator; species Indicator indicator. The sequence continues at coordinate 12,314,458 of NC_072034.1, read as the reverse complement.
AGCCTCAACCACCTCTCTGGACAACCCATTCCAGGCTCTCACCACTCTCATGGTGAAGAACTTCTTCCTCACTTCCAGCCTGAATCTCCCCACTTCCAGCTTTATTCCATTCCCCCTAGTCCTGTAACTACCTGATAGCCTAAAAAGTCCCTCCCCAGGTTTCTTGTAGCCCCCTTCAGATACTGGAAGGCCACAAGAAGGTCACCTTGAAGCCTTCTCTTCTCCAGACTGAACAGCCCCAACTCATTCAGTCTGTCCTCATAGGAGAGGTGCTCCAGCCCTCTGATCATCCTGGTGGCCCTTCTCTGGACACCTTCTAGCATGTTCTTATCCCTCTTGTAATAGGGGCTCCAGAACTGGACACAGTACTCCAGGTGGGGTCTCACCAGAGCTGAGTAGAGGAGGAGAATCACCTCCCTTGCCCTGCTGGCCACACTTCTCTTGATGCAGCCCAGGCTCTGGTTGGCTTTCTGGGCTGCAAGTGCACACTGACAGCTCATGTTGAGCTCTTTGCCCACCAGCACCCCCAAGTCCCTCTCCTCAGGGCTGCTTTCTAGCCAGTCACTGCCCAGCCTGGATTTGTGCTTGGGATGGCCTCGACCACCTGGGGACCCCGCCATCTCACCACCTGACTGTCCAATCCCTTGATTGTTCCCAGTCCCATCTGAGCAGGGATATTGATGTGCTAAGCTGCACTGCTGCTCTCTGGGCTCCTCTTGAAAAGCAAAGTGATGGATACTGGTGGAGAGCTGTGTTCTTGGATGTGGAGATGCTGAGGACCCTTGGCTGGGCACGGTGCTCCTCCTGTTAATGTTCATCTCAGGAAATAAAGGCAACTTCTGTTTTTCATGCTTTATTGCCCTGGTTTCACAGTCCTTGGTGTCTTGGTCAGGAAACTTGCTGCTTACCAGTTTCTAGCCAGTAGAGCTGTAACTGGGGAGGGGATGGAGCAGTGGAGCCAGCAGCTAAGCCTGGGGTGGACTTTCCCCTTAGGGGTGTGCCCAGCTGCAGCATGGTGGTTGGGCTGCCCTGGAGGCAGGGCTGCAGGCAGCTCCCACTGCCTGGCCAGCATCCAGCTCTGGCTGGCAGGCATCTCTGCCCCACATCAGTGGCCCTGCAGGTTGAGCAAGAGCCCCTGGCCCAGTGTGCTCTCTCAGTGGATTTTATAACCCAGCTGGGTGTCTTTGCCTTCTGCCCTACCAGGTACCCCAGGTCTCCCCAGTACTGAGGCTTTGTTCAGCTCTGGCCAGTCTCAGCAGGAGAGAGAGACCCCAAAATCTTAACTGGGAAGCTCTTGGTACTGCTGGACACACCAAATCTTGTCCTGGGGACAATGTGTTTAGCAGGGCCTATTGTGACAGGACAGGGGGTGCTGGTTTTAAACTGAAGGAGTGTAGATTTAGACAAGATAGAAGGAAGAAATATTTCACAGTGAGGGTGGTGAAACACTGGCCCAGGTTGCCCAGGGAGGTGGTAGATGCCTGGAAACATTCCAGGTCAGGTTGGACAGAGCTGTGAGCAACCTGCTCTAGTTGCAGATGTCCTTGCTCAGTGGAGGGAGGTTTGACTGGATGACCTCTAAAGGTTGCTTCCAACCCAAACAGTTCTATGATTTTGTGAAATCAAGAGGCTCCCTTTTGGGCACCTCTGGGGTGGGTTTTGGGGCTTCTCGTTCTTTCTATGGCCGCCCTGGGCACCGCCTTGCATGTGGCTGAGCAGCCCTTGGCCCCACTGCCCTGGACTGGGCAGCTGAGCTGGCAAAGACCAAGGTTTGCTAATCCCCAGCCATGGAGGCAAAGGTTGGAGGCTGGCAGCTCCCCAGGAGGCCAGCTGGGCTGTCTCTTGTTACCAGCTGTGTGCCAGGCAGGTTAGTCTGCTGAGGTCTTGTGAACAAGCCATGGCAAATGCCACCTGGGCTGTGCCTGGAGTGCGGTCTGTGCCCTGCAAAAATGTCCTAAATGTTTGATAGCAGTTTCTTCTGTGAATTGCCTCCTTGTAATGCATCAAACACAGATTTAATTATGAGCAGGTTTTGTCCCTCCAGGGCAGCTGAGGAAGACACAGAAAGGTGCTCTTCCCTCTGCAGGTACAAGCTGGAGTTTGGGTGTAACTGCTGCTGTTTTCCTCAGACAGCAGCAGGGCTTTCTCATAAGATCCTTTCTCTGAGAGAAATTCTGATTCTACCTCTGCATCCCAGGGATGTTAGGGGATTGATGTGGGCTCTCAAGAACAGACTTTCAGCAGCTCTAGGTCCAGGAGGCAAAAGAAGGGCATGGTCAGATGCTGATGGCTGTGATGTGAAGGTGTTGCTCTGCCTGGCATGGCTGCCTTCAGGGGGATGCTGAATCCCCCCCCATCATATCTCAGTCTCCTTGAATTCTCTTCAGCCTTCTTGTTTTGGTCTCTTAGCACCCTGGGAGTTGGTGACTTCCTTCAGTTGAATTCTGACTTTTGGAGCTGATGCCACCCTCCATCTCTTCCTGCTCTTGGCAGGGGTAAGACATGGAGCAGGCAGTGCATGACCTACAGAGCTGGCTGAAGACAGAGAGGTGCTCCAAGGCAGCAGAGAGTCCAAACTGATGTTGGTTTTAGTATCTTTTTGATGACTTGGTGGACGTGTTGGTGAGTTTTTTGAGACCCTCTTGAGCTCCTGCTGAAGGCATGTCTTTCTGTGACATTTCATTGTTGGCTTTTCAATGTGAAGTAGTGATGCACTCAGGGCTGACAAGGCAAGAACAGGCAAGACTCAGGCAATAAATCCAAGAATATGGTATTTAAATAATAATAACAAAAAAAAGAGATGAGACTTCTGGGGTGATTTCAGGATTTCTGTATGTTGGCTGGATTTGGGGCAGTTTTGAGCACCTTGCCCTTCACATGGGAGCAGAAATTACCCTGTGAAAACCCCTTCACCCTTTCACCTGGAGAAAATAGGACCTTGTTCAAGCCTAAATCCAGTTCTTCTCCACTGAGCCAGGTCCAGCATAGCAAAAAATTCCCCCCTCAGGTGGGCCACAAGTTCTGGGTACTGAAGTTCAAGGGGGAAGGACCATAGGGTGACTTGATGGCAGCCTAATGACCTGGTCCTTCAGTGGGGTGACACAGAGGAAACCAGTGGACCAAAACCATGTTTGTGAGGGCAGCAGAGCCAGGGTGATTGATCACTAGTGACCCCTGCAAGGCTTGAACATGAAACCTGGAAGGGAAAGGTTGCCTGCTTCACTTTCTCTGACAAACTGAACATCCCTCCTGTGATGCAATTGGAGATCCAAAGTCCAGCTGAGGTGTTTTGGGGCACTGCCAAGAGCAACTTCCCTGGCCCAAGGTCAGGATTTAACACTCCTGGCAGCACTCATTTTGCCCTGTACAGTACAGGGCAGACACTCATGTGCCACCACTCACTGAAACCCCATCCAGCTGCAGGGGGTAGGCACAGCCAGCTGCAGGTCATCCCCAAACCTTCTGCAACTGCAATGCTCTTTTTTTTTTTTTTTCCCCTTTTCCTTTCCCCCTCCCCTCCCCCCCCCCCCTTTTTTTTTTTTTCTGGTAAATGCAGGCAATTGCCATTTGGCTGTGGTCATGAAACAGCATGGTTGTACCATTCTCATTTTCAGTGGCCTCTCTTCCCTTGAAGGAAACCTTCCTAGCTATGCTAGCACCTGAATTTAAATGCTTTTGGAGACAAGCAGGATAAGTGACACTGTGCTGCATCTCCAGGTGAGGGGTTAGGCAAGGGGCAGAGCTGGCCCTGCCTGCAAGAACCCAGACAGGCCCTGCACATATTTCCTTTCCTGGAAAACATTGGGGTTTGGCTGTAAACTAAACACAGCCTGAGGCTTTTGTAAAGGCAAAACTCACAAGCTCCTGTGTCTGCTGGCTGCAGGTCATGAGATGAGTTTTGTATGCAGCTTTTGGAGCTTTCAGCATGTGAGCACGAGCCCTGCATTGTTTTAATTGTGTGGTGTTGGAACCAAAGTGGCTTGGGGAGCTCAGCACAGCTAGGCTGGTTCCAGAGCTGCACCTCTAGGTGTGTGGCAGGGCAAAGGCTTTCCTAAGGCACCTTGGTTAGTAAGCACTCTGCCTTTCCCAGCAAAGTGTGTCTGAGAGCTTTAGTGCCTTCCACTGAGAGAGATGCTGAACTCACCAGCACCTTGCTTTTCATCAAAACAATAATGAAAAAGGCCATATATTTCTGATAATCAAATGTGAGATGGTGATTTGGGGGGGGTGGGGGGTGGCACTTTTCACAGAATCACACAAACATTCAGGTTGGAAAAGACCCTCAGGATCACCAAGTCCAACTGATAACCCTGCTCTACAAGGTTCACCCCTACACCATACCCTCAAGCACCACATCCAAATCACCTTTAAACACATCCAGCACTGGTGACTCAACCACCTCCCTGGGCAGCACATTCCAATGCCTGACCACTCTTGCTGGGAAAAAGTTTTTCCTACTGTCCAGTCTAAACCTACCCAGTGGCAGCTTGAGGCCATTCCCTCTTGTTCTATCACCTGTGAGAAGAGACCAGCACCAGCCTCTCCACAATCTCCTTTCAGGTAGTGTTAGAGAGCAATGAGGTCTTCCCTCAGCCTCCTCTTTCCCAAACTAACCATCCCCAGGTCCCTCAGTGACTCCTCATAAGGTTTATTCTCCAGGCCCTTCACCTTCTAATGTGCAATATCCCTTATTCAGTGTCTGCAACACCAGTGCCCTGTGCCAATGCTCTGCTGAGGCCAATGCCAGGGAGAGGTGAAGTTGCCTCAGGTGTGGGTATTTGAACCCTGGGGGTCTGGGTGACAGGGGGGGGGGGGGTGGGGGGGGGGGTGCTGGGATCCTGCAGCCCTTTGTTCTCAAATCACATTTGCTGCAGTTTCTATTTTGTGCATTTTCCAACTCCTGCCTGGCTGTCACACTGCCTTGAGACCAGTGCAGAGCTGCCCCTGGGTCAGCTCCTCCTGCTGTCACCTGGTGTGGGGATCCTGGGCTCAGCCTGCAAAGTGCATGGGCTTCTCCTTGAGCTGGAGAGAGGTGTGCCAGCAGCACCCCCTGGCACCTGTGGCCTCAGCAGGGTGTTTGCACAGACATCAGAGATAGGGAGGTACATTTCATCGCTTGTCCTCATGATCACTGCAGTGTCTTCTGCTTTAGTTTGTCCTGCCACAAGAGCAGCCATGCCTGTGCTCAGGGCTGCTGCTGTTCCTCTCCCTTATCATCTTGTTACTTTCTCTTTTGACTCATCTTCCTCTTCTCTTTTAGAGTTTCTCTCCTTGCAGTAACCTTGCAGTGCTTCTCTTCCTGCTGCCTGCCTTCTTTCCTTGGCTGCAAGCTATCCCCTCTCATTCCCTCAAATGCTGAGGAGATGATAGGATGTGCATGAGCACCTCCTCCTGTTGGTGACAAACCTGGCATCAGCTGCAGGGCAATTTACCAGCTGGTTTTGTTTGGATTTAGTCTGTTTGGTTGTTTTTCTTTTTTCCTTTTGGTGTCCCTCCATCTTGGATTGAAAGCGTTGGGCTCCCACCCCCCCAGTCCTCCCTCCAGCTTTGGGAGCCTGCTTTTTCCTTTCCTCACCATTTGCACCTCCATGAGGAGGATCTGTGACAGAGGTGGGACCTGTTTCTCCTTTCCATCACTAATTCATCAGGCTCAGGGGGAAAAGCCTGGTATAGGAGGCAGGGAAGAGCTGCTCTCAGTGTGCAGGTTAATTGGGATGCTGGGGGCTTGCTCTGCCTCTCCCAGTCCCTCCCAGCACTGGTGCCTGTTACCCAGCTCGCAGCTGAACCATTCTGCTTTGCTCCAAAGGGATTCACCTCTGCAGTCAGAGAAATCCTTCTTCCAACTCCAGGAAAGGTGTGGACCTCATTAGGAGCTGTTTGCATGCCAGAGTTCAAGGTGAATGCCTGAGAAGACTCCTGTGGCTGTGGGGTGGAGAAGGATGTGGCTTTTTGATAGTGAGAAATACTCAGGTTCTTGTTGCTCCACAGCAGCTGATCGATCTGTCCTAGATTTCTCTCCCCACAACATTAGGTCCAATATTTGCAGTGACAGGGACAGAGGTTTCATTACACTGGCTGGGGTGCAAAGGCCAGGGTTGTCACCAAGCTGATGCACCAGAAGGCTCTGCTGCCATCCAGAGTGACCTGGACAAGCTGGAGACGTGGACAGAGAGTAACCTTGTGAAATTCCACAAGGGAAGTGTGGGATCTAGAGCCTGGGCAGGAATAACCCCACATAGCAGTGCAGGTTAGGGGCTGACCTGCTGGAAAGCAGCCCTGTGGAAAAAGACCTGGGAGTGCAGGTGGACAACAGGATGGCCAGCAATGAGCCCTTGTGGCCAAGAAGGCCAGTGGCATCCTGGGGTGCATCAAGAAGAGTGTGGCCAGCAGGTCGAGGGAGGTTCTCCTCCCCCTCTGCTCTGCCCTGGTGAGGCCTCATCTGAAGGACTGGGTCCAGTTCTGAGCACCCCAGATTAAGGACAGGGAACTGCAAAGGACTCTGAAGATGGTTAGGGGACTGGAACATCTCTCTTATGAAGAAAGGCTGAGGGACTTGAGGCTTTTCAGCCAAGAGAAGAATGCAAGGGGATCTTATCAGTGCTTATAGGTACTTAAAGGGTGGGTGTATAGAAGATGGGGCCAGTCTCTTTTCAGTGCTGCCCAGTGACAGCACAAGAGGTAATGGGCACCAACTTGAACACAGGAAGTTCCATCTGGATGTGAAGAGGAACTTCTTTATGTTGAGGGTGGCAGAGCACTGGAACAGGCTGCCCAGAGAGGTTGTGGAGTCTTCATCTCTGGAGTAATTCAAAACCCTCCTGGACACTGTCCTGTGCAACCTGCTCTGGGTGAACCTTCTCTGGCAGGGAGGTTGGACAAGGTGATCTGCAGGGGTCCCTTCCAGCCCCTGCCATTCTGTGATAATTCCATGCTCTGTGAAGCTTTGGCACTGAGGCAGCTGCAGATGTCCCTGCCGCAGGTGGTAAGGGCAGGATCTACCATCGCCTCCTGCCACAGGTCGGCGCTTGGCAGCCCCTCTGGCCATCAGAAATGTCCTGGGAGCTCAGCCTGGCTTTCAGCTTTATTTTTTTGTTTCCCCCCAGGCAGGTGAAATGCAGGGCCCTGCAAACGCTCGATTTTTGTTGCTAGGCGAATAGATGAATTTCTGCGGGGTTGTAATTCAGCCTTCTTTGTGCACGACCCTTGGCCACCTCCGTTGCAGCACTTCCAAACGTCCCTCTGGGCTGTGGCAGCCCCGCGTCCGCACCAGTTCGGCTTTCCTTCACTAGATGTCACTGTCTGTACGGAGAATCTCAGAAGCTGGCAGGAAGGATGATTAAATTAGGAGGAAAAAAAAAAAAAAAGAAGGAGGAAAAAGCAGTAAAGCTATTTGAAGAGGGTGTGTAAAGTGAACAAAACCCCCTATTTTCAATTACATCCAAAATAAGAAGGTTTTGCTCTTCTTTTTCCAACTGCCGTTTGCAAGAGTCATTCAGAGCTGCTCGGGAAAATGAGAGCCCTGGCTAAACGCGGCCCAGGAGGCTGGTGGCCATCTCGCCCTCCTCTGTCCTCATCTCTGCAAAGCACAGGTGCTAGGTTTTAGATTCTCTCAGGGCACAGACCGAAAATCACAGCAAATAAGAAAAAAAAAAAAAAAAAAGGTCTGCTGACTGCAAGGAAGGAAGGATTTCCAGCTCGTTTCTGGAGCTTCTTTTCAAAGCACAATGTTCCTTTCTGTGTTGTGGAGAGTTTTAATTAACTCTTTAATGAAGCTGGCAGGGTGAATAAAGCAACGAGTGTGTGTGTGTGTGATGGGCAGGTTTTGCTGGCTGTGTTTGTGTTGTCTTAGCTGGAAAGGATAAACATTTCTTGTGTGGCATCATGCTAGTCTTCCTCCTCCTTTTGCTCCAGGTTTGGAGTCAAGGCTCAGGATGCTTCAGCCAGCCAGTTAAGGCACTAATGAATGGTTGTGGGGGGTTGAAAATTTCCCCCCAACCTTACATTGCCAGACCAGCTCAGCTGCAAAGCAAATGGAAGCTGTATTTGCAAGCAAAACTACAATCTACAATGAAATGCAATGAATATGTATAAAATAGGCAATATTGACAGCATTTACAGGTATTTATGAATATGTACAAAATAGGCAATATTGACAACACTTACAGGTATTTATGAATATGTACAAAATAGGCAATATTGACAGCATTTACAGGTATTTATGAATATGTACAAAATAGGCAATATTGACAACATTTACAGGTATTTACAGTTGATAAACAGCTCCCCTGGCCAAAACCCAGAGGAGCCAACAACAGCTTCCCCCTCCCTGCTCCTTTCCCTTTACCCTCTTGTACACAAAGGGACAAGAGAAAGAGCAGAAAGTTGTTTGTCAGTAGTTAGTCAAAACAAAGAACACAGCCAAGGTGAGCAAAGAGCCAGCAGAGACACCAGCCTGAGTGAGGAAGAGAGAGTTAGTATATACAACCCCACTTTGTGGATAGTCTGCCCAAGGGGATGGTTTAGAACTTGTCATTATTTTCCTTTTTACACCCAGTGGTGATTTATTTGAGGGAGTGGAACATCTTCCATACAGGGAGAGACTGAGGGAGCTGGGGCTCTTTAGCTTGGAGAAGAGGAGACTGAGAGGTGACCTCATCAATGTTGATAAATATGTAAAGGGTGAATGCCAAGAGGATGGAGCCAGCCTCTCCTTGTTGGTGCCCAATGATAGGACAAGGGGCAATGGTGGAACTTAAGGCATAGGAAGTTCCATGGAAACAAGAGGAGAAATTATTTCACTGTGAGGGTGATGGAACACTGGAAGAGGCTGCCCAGGGGGGTTGTGGAGTCTCCTTCTCTGGAGATATTCAAGACTCGCCTGAACGTGTCCCTGTATGATTTGGTGTAGGTGATCCTCCTCTGGCAGGGGAGTTGGATTGGATGATCTCTTGAGGTCCCTTCCAGCCCCTGACATTCTGTGATTCTGTGATTTCCATTCTTCTACTTTGTGTTCAAGATCTGTGGAAAATTTTCTAGGCACAGACTGGCACTACCACAAGGGTGCTTTCGGCAGGGCTGGTAACGAGGCCAGCCTGGCTTTTGCTACTCTTTACTTCCAGTGTGGGTTTAGCATCACAGATGTCCTTAAAACGACAGAATTTACTTCCTTTAAGATTTTTCAGCTTGGAGGAGAACGTTGAGAGCTGGGCTTTGCTACACTGGGAATATTACTTCTTTTTGGTTTGGCAGGCAATGAAGTATATAAACAGACTGCTGGGCCAGATCTGCCTTCGTGTTGCAGTGCAGTCTTTTTGTCTGTCACCCTGAGGGAGGGCACACATGAACCCTTCTGTGATACACCAATATCCTCATGCAGAGGTGAGGTAAAAGCCTCGCTCTCTGAGGGCCATTTGACTTGCCCCGTGGTGAGGGTGCTGCAGCAATGACCTCCTGGGATGCAGGGTGACCTGCCACAGGGAGAGATGCTCTGAGAGAGGTGAGCAGGCTACACAAACCCTCTTCTGAAGTCTCACCTGGGTGTTGTACCTCTCTTTGCCTGGCCATGGACTGTTTCTGCTGGCTTCTCGCTGTGCCATACATCAGCCCTGGGTGCAGAGCAGAGAGGGTTTGTGATGTGTTGCTGTATCAGTGTGAGAGCTGAAATCCCCCCCACTGACAATAACCAGGCTAGCTCAGTCTGGAAAGCAAATGAAACCTGAATTTACAAGCAGATCTACAATCTATGATGAAATGCAATGAATCTGTACAAATAGACACAATTCACCACATTTACAAATATATACAATCAACAGAAAAGCACAACCAAGCTCCCTTTGCTTCCCTCCAAAGGGGACTTTCCCAAGGGGCCTCTCTCCCAAGGGCCTCCTCCTCCCAGACCCCCCTGGCAGAAAGCAGAGAGGCTGTTAACTTAGCTTGCCAAGGTCAGTGTGGTACCTTCAGCCAGAAGAGAAGCAGCAGGCAGACAGCCCAGCAAGGCAGCCGAGAGCTCAGACCCCGACTGCCCCTTCTTTGTTTTGAGTAGTGGTTCTTAAACATTTCTATCTATCCAATGGAAGTGTTTAGAACAATCATTATTTTGTTTTCTTACACCCAACAGTGACTTAGTTACATTCTTTAGCTTTCTCTGCTTGACCTTTGAGAAGAAAACTTAAAAAGACATTTTCAAACCATCACAGTGGCACACTGTTTGCTTGTGACTTGGCTAATACAAACAGGAAGGGGCTGAGCTGGTCTCAGCTGCTCTCACCTTTGATCTGGTGCTTGAGTGCTGTGAAATGTGGAAGCAATAAACACTGCCCCCCCCAGTGTAAATCCAGCAAGTGTCCTACCCAGTCAGTAAGGCCTTGAGCGGGACTTGTGTGCTTGAATTACCTCCCCTTGTGTGTCTGATATAACACATTTCTTCAGCAGCTCTGCTCCCCTCTTGGTGCAGGGGGAACAGGTACTGACTCCCTCAGGATGGTGCTCAAAGACCTGGTCATGAAGTGTAGTAGCTGTCTTGGGTTTTTTGTTTGCTTGGATGCAAGCAAAATCCTTGCTCTGATGCAAACTTTGTGGCTGTTGCTGAGGTGCACGTAGGGACACAAAGCAATTCCGCTGTGTGTTACTACAATTTGTCTCTGTTCTCATATTAGCCACTTAGCAAAATTTTCCTACCCTGCTTTCATTAGCATAAAAGAGCTGCAGGGGGACTTCTACAGCAGTGCAATGAGCCGTGCATCCTCTGAACTCACTCCTCTTTCCTCCTTAACTTGTTAAGGGCACAGCAGAGCCACAGATACCAGCTGCAGGCTGGATGCGCCCCACATCAATGGGCAGCTGAAGGTTGCAGGTTTTGTGCCTCAGATTTTCATAATGGGGTTCTCCTTGTTTTGTTAAGGGCACAGCAGAACCCCAGATACCAGCTGCAGGCTGGATGTGCCCCACATCAATGGGGAACTGAAGGGTGGCAGGTTTTGTGCCTCAGATTTCCATAATGGGGTTCTCCTTATCTTGATAAGGGCACAGTGGAGCCCCAGGTACCACCTGCAGGCTGGATGTGCCCCACATCAATGGGCAGCTGCAAGGTGCCAGGTTTAGTGCCTCAGATTTCCATAATGGGGTTCTCCTTATCTTGATAAGGGCACAGTGGAGCCCCAGATACCACCTGCAGGCTGGATGTGCCCCACATCAATGGGCAGCTGCAAGGTGCCAGGTTTAGTGCCTCAGATTTCCATAATGGGGTTCTCCTTATCTTGATAAGGGCACAGTGGAGCCCCAGATACCACCTGCAGGCTGGATGTGCCCCACATCAATGGGGAACTGAAGGGTGGCAGGTTTTGTGCCTCAGATTTCCATAATGGGGTTCTCCTTATCTTGATAAGGGCACAGTGGAGCCCCAGATACCACCTGCAGGCTGGATGTGCCCCACATCAATGGGCAGCTGCAAGGTGCCAGGTTTAGTGCCTCAGATTTCCATAATGGGGTCTTCTTGCAGAGAACAAGTCCAAGGATGTAGTAAACAGCACGAGGGCTCCAAATTGTCCTCACTGTGGTCTGTAGGGTTCTGTTAAAGCCAGAGAGAAATGCAGAGAGCAGCTCTGTGTCGGATGGATATCAGTTAATGCTTTTATGAAACATGCCTGGAAAAGCCTGGGGTGAAAGTAACGTGTGGGGAGGAAGGCAGCAGACAGGAGTGAGGAACTGCCATTGCTTTTTGCACAGCAGTCAAAGGAAATGGAACAATGTTAATTTTATTTGGAATTCAGAATCAAAGGGAAAGCTGCCATTTGGACTGGAGATGGAAAATTGCCTGATTATCTTCACTGCCTCTGTGCCTGCATAGGGAAGCGCTTCTCTGCTGGTAAAAGCAAAGGAAAACGTAAAAATGAGAGGATGGAGAGGAGAGGAAAGATACTGTCCTTCCCCCCCACCCCTCCATGCATGCTTTATATTCTGGTACCAGCATTAGCAAACAATATTGCTGCTTTCCAAAGCTCTTCTCCCACATGTGTGAGGCCTCCCTGGGCAATGACAGCAAGGCTTCAGCAGCTGCACATCTGGATGATTTCCTTCTTTTCCACAAGTTCTTCACTTCTATCAGGCTGCCAGTCTGTTGGCTTGTTGTTTCAACCTCCTTATCTGTGAAATGGGACAATTCTTAACTTCTTTTGTAGAGGGCATGAGAAGGTTGTGGGGTTTTCTCTTTTTGATGCATCCAAAATCCAAAGCACTTCAAATGTTTTGTTTGTTCAGTTTGAAGGAGGAGGAACGAAAGGCACAAGCATCAGGGGTAGTGCAAAATGATAGATCTGGGTGAGAATTTTTCTGAGCTGGCTTCCCTAGCTCTATCAATCCAGTTAATGAAAGCAAAAATGAAGAGAAACCCCTCCCCCCCCCAATCCTGGCAGTGTGACCATTTGTGGCAAATACATTTGATTCATTTATTTATTGCAGCTTTTTAATGGCAACATTCCCCTGCCTCTGGTACCAGCATCTTGAAGTTTTTGGAAGGATATGGTTGATGTCATGTGAGTGGCTGTGAACAAGAGGAGAGCAGAGAGGTGCAGAGGGACAAATGAGGTCAGACAGCCCCAGCAGGGCTTGCTGCTGCTCTCTCTGCTGAGCAGGGATGAGAGACTCTGCCAACACTGTGCTCCTGCTTCAGCACTCCTGTCCTGGCTTTTCAACGACTGCTTTGTACTCTTAAAGCCCACCCACAGGCTCAGCTGGGCTTCCACAACCAAACTGTGAGCAAGCTGAGCTTCCTGGTCCTTGGAAGGCAGAATAAATGTCTATGAAGTGAAAAGCTTTAGTTTTTTTTTTTTTTTTCCAGAGCAGTCTCCCCCTTGTCCACCAAGCTCTGTGGAACTGGATTGCCTGGAAGGTGGCAGGGTGCAGTCACCACACTTGCAAGCAACACTTCCAGTCCTGACAGTCACCTTGTGGAGGTGACATTGCTCCCCAGCCTAGATCTGTGTGTAAGGATGGCCCAGCATGAGTGTGACCCTTCCCTGATAAAAGCCATATCTTATTTTTGCCCTTTGTCCCTGGACCTTCAGGGGCTGTCACAAGCTGTGTGAGGTTTGCAGAGCATTGCACAAATAACCTTCAGCCTTTGCAAACCACTTGGGGCTGACCAAGTAGCACGGAGCAGGAAAGAAGGAATTTCTTCCTGCAGAGACCTGCTGAGGCCATGGGGCTGCAGGAGCATGTGGTAGTTTTAGGCTGTACCTTTAAAAATTTTCCACAGATCTTGAACAGAAAGTAGTAGAATGCAGATAAATCACTATTGGGTGTAAAAAGGAAAATAATGATAAGTTCTAAACAATCCCATTGGAGAGGTATCAACCATAAGATTTAGTTTAGGGCTATCATTATTTCCCTTTTTACACCCAATAGTGATTTATTTACATTCTACCACTTTCTGTTCGAGATCTGTGGAAAATTTTTAAAGGTACAGCCTAAAGCTACAATATTTTCAACCCACCACATTACAGAGCAGCCTTGCTCTGACCCAGGCTCAGGCACTGAGGGTGGAGCTGATGGTGATGCTTTTGCTGTTGGCTTAGAATATTGTCTCCTGGGTGCAGAGTGCTTCAGACCCCTAGGGTAAATAAGGGAAATGGTCAAGAAACAACAGATATTTGGCACTGCACTCCTTCAGCCAGCTCTCCTTGTGCTCACCAATACATGGCTCAATGTTTGACCATCTGTGCCTGGCCTGGGCAGTGACTGGGGGAAGCAGGAGTTGCCTGGAATGTTGTGGGCAGGGAGTGCTCTGGCTGGAGATGGCTGAAAAGGCAGCGGTGGGGGAAAGGAGAAAAAGGCAAGCCAGGTTTCTCCCAGGATGCTCCCTCTTCAGCACACAGCCTTTTCATCTTGTTTTCTGCACGCTGTGGCACGCCTGATGGGAGCTGCTGGATGTTTGAAACCAGGAGGATTTGCTTTAGCCTCGGTGACTTCTGGAGGACTCTGGAAGTTTTTTTGGGGGGTTTATTCCCTTTCAGGAGCAAGGACAAGCCTTCTGCAGCTGCCTCCCCCTCCCCTGACTCCCCTCTACCAGCAAGCCAGTGAATTTTTCGCATGTCCTTCATGGAAATAGCTTCTTTAATATCAGCTGAGCTTTTTACAGACCTCTCCGTCTCTCGGCGTTTCTCCGCTCCCTTATCTTGTTTACGAAACTGTATTATGTGAGACAAAACTCATTTGTTGCTGGGGAAGGGACATTGTACTCAATGGGATATTTACTGTGTACCTGAGGTATAATCTATCCTCTGCAGTAATCCAGACTCCACAATGAATGGGTATTTATTTATAATAATACAGCAGCCAGTCCATAGGGAGGTGTCATCGTGTCTGTAATCAATCCCGGAGCGACGCTCCGGCTGCAGCACAATAAAGGGCTTTGCATTAAGTGATGAATTGGTTTAGTCTTCTCCTTCTGACTGTCATTTTTCTTCACTTGAAGATGCATTGCCTCCATTATGCGACCCTTGTAGCTGAGCATCAAATATCCACTGGTGCTTAAAAGGGAGCGGGTGAAATCCTGTGGCTTCCTGGGCTGGGAGGGGAGAGAGCAGCCCTCCCCCAGCCAGCTGTGCTGTTGGTTATAGGGAGTAATGGGTTCCAAATAGGTGAGTGGGTGCAGCCTGAGCTGTGCCTGCAGTGAGGTAAGCAATGATTTACCCTGCTGCAGTGGGGTCATGATGGAGCTGATGTTGTCTTTTGGGATTGATTTCAACTCAGAACCTGATGACAGAGTGGGTGTTTTCCTGCCGGAGGAATGGACCATCCCTGAGACCAAAACAAGCTAGATGTATTTAAAAAGAGACATTTTTTGGTATGCTGGGGGAAAACAACAGCAACAGCAACAAAACCTCTGTTCAAACCCCCTGAATTTGGGTGCTAGGAGATGCAATCGATACGTCCGTGTCCTAAACGTGCGGCTGGTATGGTCAGAGAGGGAAACCTGCCCCTTGCTCAGCAGCTGATGAGTGAGCTGCCAGAAAAGTAATAACCTGCTTTTTGAAAGGTCCTGTGGAAAATGTAGGCATATAGTCACTTTGGAAGGCTCTCTTGGACGAGCTCTGGACATCTCCCAAGGTGATGCTGCCTTGAGAGGGAGGGCTGGGCTCTCTGTATGCCAGCAGTGGGAGAGAGAGCAGGGTTGACTGCTTTTTTTTTTTGGTCCTGTATCCTTCCCTCCCATGCTTGCTCAAAGCTCAGGACTCCCCCTGTGCTGTCACTGCCAGGTCATTTGCCTGGATCACTTGTCCAACAGGCCTGCATCTTCAAGATCTCTTTTAATGATAGAATCATAGAATTGTTTTGGTTGGAAAGACCTCTAAGATCATCAGGTGCAACCTGTTAAACCATGTCCTGAAGTGCCCACATGGGTTTTGGACACCTCCATGGCAGGTCAGGCTTCTTGTGTATGCCTTGGTTTGTCCTGGCCGTTGGTGGGTTCAAGGGCTTGAGAGGCTCTTAAAAGAAGCAGGAGGAGAAAACATATCTGTGGTTTTAATCCTTTCTGCTCCCCTGTGATGCATGAGAGAAGTCTTGCAAACGTCCTTCTGTCTTTGTCAGATGCAAAACACCAGGGGTATGAAGTCAGCTCTTCACTGTATTTCCCCCAAGGCAGCAGCAATGTCTGGGCTCTCAAAGGAGCAGCTGGGGTGTACAGAGACAGCTCTTCTCCTTGTCTCTGGGAGTTAGGGACCTGGTGAGGAAAATACACAAAACACTTGGCTTATGCTGCCTCTCCTTAGTAACAACCACTGGGTTCTCAGTAGGAGCAGCTGAAATAACAATCCTTCCCTTCTGCCACTTTGCCATCAAGGCTTCTAAGAGAAATGGAGCAGGTAAAAATACACTGAAACACTGGGGAGAAATTGGCAGGTTTGAAAGAGGCTGGAGAACATCCTTGGCACCCTCTTAGGCAGCACAAAGAAACACAACTGGAAAATTGTTTTTTCCTTCCTAGGCTGCTTTTGAAGGACTTGAACTCTCCCAGGCTGCACTGTTTTACTGCTGCTCTCACTCCTGACACCACTTGTGTGTCCCTGTGGGCACCCTGACCCACCATGAAGGGCATCCCTGTATTGGTGGAGGAGGCAGGCAGCAGGGCAGTCTGCTTTCCCTGCTGTCCCCTCCCTGGCTGCTGGAACCTGTCGCTGAGCTAACATCAGAAAAGGCCTCCAAATCAGTTATTCTTCTGAAGTGGGAGTTCCCACTGGGACCTGAGCTTGCAGCCAGCAGGGGTGGGGATCAGTGGGCTGATAGTGCCAGCTGGCTGTGGAACTGCCTGCCAGACCTCAGGCTCAGCTACCACTTCCCTGGGCTTGGGATGAAGTACAGGCAGGTGGCTGTCTGATATGTGCAAGTACAGTGCCTGCTGCAGACTTCCTCTTGGGCCTCAGGCTGCTCCTAGACTTCAGTCTGGGAGAAGGCTTTTTTCTCTCCTAGCTCAGCAGCTTGAGCACTGGGCAGTGCAGAGGTGGTGGTGCTGAGCTTGGGGAGATCTCAACCCCTAAGGGCTTGCACCCTGGGCACGCTGTGGCAATGTGCTCAGCCTGTTTGTTCCCTGCTGCCTTTAGCTGTGGAGAGCTTCCTGAGAGTGCAGACAGATGGTGACGGCTGGACTGGCAGATACCCATGCAGAGGGTGCTGCTGGCAACACCATCCTGTGGTCTTGACAAAAGCACATTTTCCTCCTGCTCTGGATGAGCCCTGGAGAGAACAGAGTCCTGTGCAAGGCACTCAGGCTTCAGACAAGTGGAAAAACCCCATAAAATCAACAGGTAGGGAAACTGCAGATGCTCTGGGGCCAGGCACTCGATGTCATTTCAAACTACCTGTCATCAGTGTCACTCTCCACTTGTACAAACACCACTAAAATCTAAACTGCCAGTCTGGAGCATCCTCTAGGCATGGACTGTGACTCATTTGATGATTTCCAGAGCACATTCAGCTTCCACTGTAATGCCTTGTTTGAATTTGAAAGGCCCTTAAAGATCATCTAGTGCCACCCCTGCCCCTGCCATGGGCAGGGACACCTCCTGCTCAAAGCCTCATCCAGCCTCTCCTTAAGCACTTCCAGGGGAAGGAAGTGTTTAAGACCAGGCTGTTCATAGGCTGTTAAATCTTCACTCCCAACCACAGTATACTTGGCTCCAGTTCATGTGGTCTT
Source organism: Indicator indicator (assembly GCF_027791375.1). NCBI lineage: Eukaryota > Metazoa > Chordata > Aves > Piciformes > Indicatoridae > Indicator > Indicator indicator. The sequence continues at coordinate 12,297,267 of NC_072034.1, read as the reverse complement.
GATGTGCCCAATTCTTCTCTCTCAAATTCAGTCTTTCGAAGAGAGGGAGCTTCCCATGGCATGGCCATCTGGAGTCTTCTCTCTTTGGAAAGGGACAACTAAAGCTCAGTGTGGATCTATGAGGTTAATGCAGAGCAGCCCTTAGTGTCTGGAACAAGAGGACACAGTCTCAAGCTGTGCCAAGGGAAGTTTAGGCTCAAGGTGAGGAGAAAGTTCTTCACAGAAAGAGTAGTTTGCCATTGGAATGTGCTGCCCAGGGAGGTGGTAGAGTCACCATCCCTGAAGGTGTTCAAAAAAAGATTGGATGTGGCACTTGGTGCCATGGTTTAGTTGTCAGGAGGTGCTGGGTAATAGGTTGGACTTGATGATCTCTGAGGTCTTTTCCAACCTGGGTGATTCTGTGATTCTGTGATGTGGCTCCTGGCTGATATCTGCTGCCGATGGAGATTCCTCAGGTCTGATTTCAGCTTGGTTACTGACCTGGGATGTGGCACAGGACAAATCACTCCTTGCCTCAAATTTCCCATTTATAGATTGGAATAAATATTGCCACTTTTGTTGTCTGGTACTGTGACAGTGCTGTCATGAGAAAGGCTGTGTGAGACAAGTATTAGTTATTCATTTTCATTGCCAATCCCTTTGGTTCTGAACTGTTGCCTTTATAATGGGTTTGAATTGAAATCTGTGGGCATGTGTGAGCTTTTCTCTGGAGCTGTCTTAGGATGTTTGATGTAACCTAGTTGGCTGAGCTCCCATTACAGTCAGTGTAGGAAGCATCCCCTTAAAAGACAGGTGATTAATTCCAAACCAGCTGTGGTGGATCCTTCCCTGACCTTCCTATGTGTAATCAAAGATCCAAGTTGTCTTGCACAGCTCTGTTCTCTTGTGAATCCTGTGCACTGGCACCTGCTGATGGCAAGTCCAAGTGAAGTCTCTGCCCGTGTGTAAGCTGTGGTGCTTTGAAGGTGGCCAATGTATTTTATTCAAAAAAGTTGTTTGGAAAATATTTGCAAGATGTGTGGAATTCCCATTGCCAGGAAAACCTTCTGCTGTAAGGTGAGGTAATAAAATGGAGGAGCTGAAAACTATCCCTTGCTATCTTGCTTACCCATCAGTTCTGCTTTCCTCAAGAGGAGCTTTGCTTAAATGAGTCTTGATGCTGCTGTAGGATCATAGAATTGTCAGGGTTGGAAGGGACCTCAAGGATCATTCAGTTCCAACCCCCTGCCATGGGCAGGGACACCTCACACTACATCAGGTTGCTCACAGCCACATCCAGCCTGGCCTTAAAAACGTCCAGGCATGAGGCTTCCACCACCTCCCTGGGCAACCTGTGCCAGTGTCTCACCAGCCTCATGGGGAAGAATTTCTTCCTTGCATCCAACCTAAATCTACCCATTTCTAGTTTTGTTCCATTCCCCCTAGTCCTATCACTCCCTGACACCCTAAAAAGTCCCTCCCCAGCTTTCTTGTAGCCCCCTTCAGATACTGGAAGGCCATAATAAGGTCTCCTTGGAGCCCTGTACTCTGTGTACAGCATGTGCTCAGCCTTGGGCTCAGCCTTGCAATGTCCTCTTCTTCAGTCTGCAAGCCAGCAGTTGGCATTTTGCTTCCACCTCTCTCTGAGCCATGCCTGAATCCTAACTAGGTGGCTGGACAACTTCTCATCTAGGTGAGATACCTTGAGTCACTTAGCTCTCTTCTTTGCTCCCTTTTGATCTCAAAGCAGGCTTTAGTTCTGATGCCTGATTTGCCTTTGTGTCTGGCTCTCTCAGTCTATCAAAACTTCTTAATATGATCATGGTCTTGTTTCTTTAGGGGCCTCTCTGCTCCGTGCAGCCATTTGCAAGCTTAACCTCTGATGTGTTTTCCAGCTCTGTCACTCAGCTGCCCTGCCTCCTCTACTAGCAATGCCTTGCAGTCAGCAAACCCACCCTAATTCACAACTTTTAATCAGTCATTCCTGTCTAAATCCAATCTGTGGCTACAGGAACAGTAGCGAGTCACTGTTCCTGCTGCTTCTATTTTGAGAAAGGAAAAAGATGTGGAAGAGAAAGAGAGAGGAGATGCTGCCTGCATGCAGAACTAGAAGCTAAGGTCCTATCTTTTTCCTGCATGGCATAAATTCCTATTAAAGCAAAAGAGATTCCTGTCCTGCAGTGAGGGGAAAAGACCTCAGGAGCTTTTGCTTGTCTGTCTGATTACCGTAGCACTCAGCAGGTCACTGAGGTCTCCATTTCACTTTGAACTGAGCACCTTTGACTTTTCAAAGGTGCTGAGGAGTTCTACCACCCACTGACCTTACTAGGAACTGGAGGTATCTGTCAGGTCCTGATGCCCAGGTGTGGATATCTGAGTGTTTGTGTTATCTGCCTTTCTCTCCAGACTCACTCTCTTATTAGCTCATTTGTCTGCAGAATTGAGACAGCAGTAATTGCCTGTGGGCCAGGGGTGTTGTGGGGGTTAATGGCCATGCTACAAAGTGTTCTGATGATCATGAGCTCTGTGAGACCTGCTTACTTGGTAGGTCTTCAAATGAGACTGAACTCATGAACCTCTTTAAAACAGCGTTGCCTTGGGCTGAGCTCTGGCTGTGCCTGTGCTGGGCTGGCAGAGCCTGGTGTAGATGCAAGGAGAGGGCTTGCATATGCCCTTTGCATGGGACCTTAAGCATATAGTGAAGCCATACTGGTGGGACACAACCTTGTGGACACAGAGATACTCTGCCACCTTCTCAGGAAAGTTGCTGCTGTGCTCATGTGCCCATGCCCATGTACACAGGGTGGATTTTTTTTCCTATCATAACTTTTGCCCTTTGTGGGTTAAAATGGGGGACAGATGAGATCTCTTTCCCTTCCCAGGCCACTGTGCATAGGCAGTTTGTAAAGCACAGAGACTGTGTTAGATGTGTTCCCGCTGCAGCAGGCTTGCACAGCACAAAGCAGTGCCTGCTGCACTTCTGTTTAGGAAACCTGTGGCAGAGACAGCCCTTGCACAGGCTGTGACTGCATCCAGCAAGGAGCAAACCCTTCCACCCTTACCAAATCCCTGTCCCATCAGAAATTTGTGATATGGGTCCAGTCATCTCTTCTGTCCCTCTGTGGCTGGACTCTCAGTCCAGGGTCCAGAAAAGTGTACTTAGTATTGGCAAATGAGTTCCTTTGTAGATGTCATAGTGGTGCAGGACAGCTAATAGGCATCTTCTGATGGCTGAGGGGTAAGGTGTTTGTGAGACCTCCCCAAGATCGACGGTTTGGGCTAATGCAAGGTGATCCAGGGCAGGTTTTAAAAAGCAATTAGGCACTTGAAAGCCGTGGCAATTCCATACTGAGATTGCAGCCAACTCACAGAGTTCTGTTTGCAAACACCAGACCTCCAGAAGGAGCTGAACATCAGCCAGACTAAAAGTAACCTGACCTAAAAGTGAACAAGCAGAGTATGTGAGAGACAAGCATGTAAGTAATGGAGGCCAGCAGCAGAGAAGCAAGGATGTGATTATGTTTGAAGTGGAAGCTGAACACTCAGCATTAGAGCCACCTGTAAGAGCAGGGGAAGGCAAGAGATGGGTTAAACAACCTTTAAGGATGCTGTGGACAGTATGGAGAGGAAGATGCTGCTTGCAGGAGTTACTGGTTATTATTCATAGCTATCAGTGCTGGGCAAAGTGACTACTTGCAGACCTGGCTTTTGATTTTGCCTTCTGAATGTTTGTTTTCTGGTCTAGAGGCAGCCTTACCTGCACAACAGGCAAGTCCTTCTTTCTGACACTTTGGTGGGCCGTTGGGAATTGCTAATGGCCAAGCTGTACTTTGAGCAGAGATTTATGATCACCTTCCCAGTCAATTAAAATTCTAGATCTTGCTAAGGCAGAATTCAATTAAGGTTAATTGGAGCTTCTGAAAACTGCTTTTCCAAAGGGAAACAATGGGGGGATTGCAGATCCTAGAGGGTTTCTATCACTTTAAAATAACTTTCATTTTTGTTCTTGCCTGATGCTGCTCTAATCTTCCCTCAAGCCCCATATTCTCTCTATTATCAAGCAATTCAAATGTTGAATTTTTTTCCCCCCTTCCTGTCATAATTTATCATTTTGACTTATTTGTTCTTTTTACCTCTTCTTCTGAAGGCGAGAGGGAGGGGAAAAAAACCCAACAAAAACCCAACAAAAAACCTCAACCAAACCCTGCAGAAGCCTGGAAATGTTTTTGTATCAGTCCCAGTGGCCTGACATGAAAGATCTATAGCCACTTCTAAGAATTTGACAGCACTTCAGTAACAATTATCCAGACAGGTACAATAACAACTCCCTTTTCTTTTGCTGTTGGGAAGGATGATAAGGGCTTTAATGAATTGTCAATAAGGATTAAAAAAGAATAAGATAAACAAAGAGCAGAGAGAGAGAGAGAGGAAAAAAAAAACCCAAACAACAAAACCAGGTGCAAATGAAACACCATTAACATGCAACTCAGGTTTCCCATTCCACCCTAAATTTTATTTTCTTGGCATCAAGGACTATTGTGACAGCTCCTCGCACACTTGATTGAACCGGGAAAACACAGGGGACTGTATCTTAGTCACCGAAAGCAGAACGTGGAGCTCTCGGCTCGGCAGAGCAATCTCGCGGAGGGACGAATAATCCTCGCAGCAGCAGTTCGCTTGGTCAGAATTTGCAGCCCGGTGTTTACCGTGTGGGGACTAATAACGAAACGCCGAGGAGGAATTAAGGAAAAGGGGAAAAAAAAGGGGAAAAAAAAAAACAAAAAAAGCGGGGAGAGGGAGGGAGGGAGGGAGGCAGAACAGCCTCGGCTCAAGGGTGCCGCTCCTGCTCGCTCCCGGGGCGTGTGGTTGTGACTCGTCCAGGAGGTTCTTGCTGCTTTCCGCGGCTTTGGGAGAGGATTTCTCTCCGCACATGCCCCATGTTTTGCTGTTTAAAGGAAACCAGAGCAACCCTCGGCCCCAGCGTTGGTTTTTTTTTTTTTTTCTTTTTTTTTTCTTTTTTTTGGGTGTAGCGTTTCCCTCTCTTTGCGGGAGATAAAGGGAAGCAAAGCCGCGGGCAATTATTGTGCAGAAGTTAAAGGGAAAAGTTTCTTTGATAGGAGATGATTGTGTAATTATACAATCGCCGAAGGAGAGGAACATGTAGGTGGATGCACTCTCTGATGTGTGATTACTAATGAATTCTCTGTATTCCTTGTGGAAAAGAGGCACAACTGTAAAATTAAATAGTCAATGCCTCTTTGATGAAAGGGTTTGCAGCTACTGATGTCCTTTATCAAAATACAGGGAGCTTTGAAGGAGCAGCCACAACAGCAAGCCTCAGCTCCAAGTCAAGCAATCTGCACAGAACTCTACAGAAGGCTTTTTTCTGGAGGAGATTTGTTTACAGCATTTTCTAGTAACAGAATCTTTTTGCCTGGAAAGTGATGGGTAGGCTATTACTGGGAGGCACACAGCTGCTGAAGTGATGGCCAGGACCATGCAGCAGGTGGACAGAAGATACTAGACTCAGTATCACATTTGAGTGAGTTAGCAAGGGCTGACAGATAGAGACATTTTAAAAGCATCCTTGCTTAGAAAGGTGAAAAGTGCCATATGGCTACTTAGTGAAGCATTCATCCTACTTGACAGTCCAAGAAGCACTGGTGTACATTTTCCCTTCCCCTTCCTCTTCCCTTCCCCTTCCTCTTCCCTTCCCCTTCCTCTTCCCTTCCCCTTCCCCTTCCTCTTCCCCTTCCCCTTCCTCTTCCCCTTCCTCTTCCCCTTCCCCTTCCCCTTCCCCTTCCCCTTCCCCTTCCCCTTCCCCTTCCCCTTCCCCTTCCCCTTCCCCTTCCTTTCCCCTCCCCTTCCCCTTCATTAACTCTTGAAAGAAATCTCCTTTTCATGAAGCTTCCTTCTTATTGATCTTGCAGTCCACACTGTACTCCTAGGGCAAGAATTTGCTTGTTCAAGCACAGCATTCACCAGGAAAACAAACGTTTGTCTTTGGGATAAAACATAACAAAATAGCTCTGACCTGGGAGTTTGGATGTGGAGCCAGGTGGGGTGATGACACCTGGCAATCACACGCTGCCTGCTGCAACTAAAGGGAAGGGATACTGTAAGCACTGAGTTGCTCCTTGAGAAACAGAGAGAGGAAGATGGCACTAAGGCAGTGGGTACCAATCCCTGGGTTGGCCAATGGCAGAGGACCTTTTGAATGAGGGTGGACAGGAATCTGTGTGTGTCCTCCTGCCCTGGTGTGGTCAGGTAGACTTCCTCAGCCAGTGTCTCTGGTGGTATCAGTGCTGGCAGGGTTATGTCAATGGTTGCTTCTAACACCCCTCACACATTCCTTGGCTGGAACCAGGGTAGAGGACTCTGAGATTCCCTGGAGGAGAGAAGTGGTGAGTACCTGGATATTTTGATTTGCTGGAAAATAGCTGAGAAGACCTAATAATATGGCGCTCCAGCCATAAAATCAGAAATTATTCTCCCTGCTCTTATCTTCTGAGGAAACAAATTCCACTGCAAAGCCTTTCCTAGGCCATTTGAAAGCAGCATTGTTAAATACATTAAAGACCACTTACTTTGAATTCAGGCACAGCTGAGGGACATGTTATGACTTTATAACTAAATGAAAGACCTAGTGAAAGGAAATATGCATTTTTGCTCAGACTGAATACAACCACTGCTGCCTGGGTAGATTATTCTAAAGGGAAGGATCCATGCACTGCAAGCAGCCCATTGCTGTCCCACTATTGGGACATTGTGAAGAAGATTTAAGAGGATCTAGTTGATCCTAGCATCCTTGCAAAATAATGGCAGCAGAGTTATCTGTGTGACAGTCTCCTCAAATATGAGAAAAACCAAAGCAGAAAAAGCTACACAACAACCCTCATAGCTGATAGTGTGAAGTGAGAGGGAAAGGAATGTTGGAGTAATGCTTGAATAAACAAGTGGGATCCAGGTATGGCTCAGTGAGTGTATTTCCCTATAGATACAGTATAGGGACCAAGCAGAGCTGAAGGGAAATGTTACACTGCAGCCTTTGAAGAGGAAGGAGCACAGGCTGGAGCCTGAGATTAACTACTGCAAGAGCAGGGATCAGGAATCTTCACCTCTTCCTCTTTCTCTGCCTTTTGCCTTTTGTTTTTCAGACTGGAAATGCCTTTTTTTCTTAGCTTTTTCTCTCTCTCTCTCTCTTTTTTTTTTTTTTTTTTTTTTTTTTTTTGGTGGGGGATTTTACTAGAGAGGCTCAGCAATGCTTCTGTCATTCCAGCACATTTGTCTGGGATCACTCAGGATGTATTCGTGTCTAGCTCAAATTCCTGCTAGGTACTGCAAATGCAGAGAGATTATTTTATTATCCCTTTACTGCATGGTATATTAAAGGTTTCAAGAAAATCCAGCCAATTGATCAGAGAGCATGCTGTCCTTGAAAGGTATGCTAGTCTTTCCAGCACATTCATCAACCAGGCAACTCAAGGCAGTTCCATGTTGGCATCAGATTTCACATCCCCAGGTTCATAACCACTGTTTATATCCACATTCATTTATGCTCACCCCAGCCCCTGTGCTGAGAATCTGGGATGTCTGCTTGCATTGCATGCCTGCTTGTGTGTGTGTGATTGCATCCAGCAGTGACTGAACCATTCTAGGTGTAGATGTGATGCATTCTGTGCTCCTTAGGCTCACCTGCTCCCTCCAAAACCTGGGGCAACTCTTTCCTGAAGGCTGGGAAAGTGATATCAACCCTACTGCTGCCATTCAGTTTTTTGGTGTGCTCTGTGGCATATCATCAGGGTGTCATATTCTTCCTCATCCCAAGCCTTTGTGTTTGTCTCCTTGCTCTGATTTTCTTCCTTTAAAGAAGATGTGATAGGACTAGGGGGAATGGAGCAAAAACAGAAATGGGTAGATGCAGATTGGATGTTAGGAAGAAATTATTAACCATGAGGGTGGTGAGACATTGGTAGAGGTTGCCCAGGGAGGTGGTGGAAGCCTCATCCCTGGAGGTTTTTGCAGCCAGGCTGGATGTGGCTGTGAGCAACCTGCTGTAGTGTGAGGTGTCCCTACCCATGGCAGGGGGATTGGAACTGGCTCATCCTTGAGGTCCCTTCCAACCCTGACAATTCTATGACTCTATATATTTCTTCTGTAGCTGCCTATGGCCACAGGAACCTGTGCAAACATGTCTGTAAGTTTGAAATTTAAACAAATTAACTTTTATTTGTACAGCTTAACTGCAGGCTTCCTTTTCTAATAATTTGGCCTGAAGAAGATGGGTGTCTGAGTCTTTCTTGGTAGCTATCTCTATATTACAAGATATCCTAACAAGAGCTGCTGCACCTTTCATCTGATAGGCCTTAAAAATTTGTCTGGTTATTGAACACCAATTGCCCTGAAAGTATTTTAATTGGGAGACAAAACATATGCCAGTGATAAGCACAAAGTGAAATTTCCATGAAAATTTGTTCAAACACAGCTTCTCTTGCAGAACTCTTCGTGAGGGCTGAGTTGTCAGAGCAGTGTAAATGCATTTACAAGAAATTATCTTAATTCACCAGCACAGGCAGGGATAATATAGGTCACTGATAGCTCCTGGTCTGAGAAAACTGCCATGAAATGTTGCACTGCAGATGGAAATTTGGGGTTCTCTGCTGGGCTGTGTCCAGGTGCCTGCTGCCTGAGAATAGCAGAAGGTCTGAAAGATGGTTTGAGATCCTTAGGAGATGCCATGGATGTGCACCTTACAGAAACATCACGATTACATACTAAGGAACACCAGAGGAGCAGACACACAAGGGAAGGACAAAGCATGGCATCTGTTCTAGAAACAGATGTAAGCTGGGGACTGATTTTTGACTTAGCTGCCTTCCATTAATGGTTTTTCCTTTTCAAAATCAAGTAATGTGAGGGTATCTCTTTCCTTCTTATCTATCTTGATGTCTTTACATGACTATACCATGCTGGGCTGCATCCTTTTCTACCTTGTAACTGTGCATCTTCAGATTGATGTTAAATTATTTTCTCAGGTAAAGCTACCTGGACATTTCAAGATGATGCTAATGAGGAAGAGATGGTTTGCTTCAGGATTTTCTGTTGTACCATTTTTTTTCAGTATAGCCATCCTGAAATGGCTCCTAATCTAAGGCAAACTTAAACAAAAAAGGTGGAGAAGGATGGCTAGTCAGGAAAAGCTAAAACAGAAGGCTGTGGGGACAGTCAAACAGGAATGAAGAGGATGTCATTGCCTAGAGGTAGTTTTAGCATGGAAGGCTTCCCTCTTTGGGTGGATGAGCCACCACCCTAGCAGAGGCTGAGCAGAAACCCTCTCTGCAGCCTGCTCCTCATGCTGCTCCATGCCTCTGGGCAGTGCTCATGGGTCATGGACCTGACTTGTGTTCATAGTTCAGTCCATCTTCACAGCTCATTTTTTTCCCCATCATTTGCTGGATACCTAATCAGAACTGGCCACTGTAGGGGAGGGGGTGTCCCATCCCATTTAGGACGTGCTACTCCATACCAGCGTGGCACAGTGCTGCCCAGTGCTCAGGTGGGCAGTGAGTGCCTGCTGTGAGTTAACGAGGGGCACAGCTATCTGCTGCTCAGGGAGGTTTGTTCTCAGGACAAAGCCCCTTCAGGTATAAATCTATGGTTTGTGCTTTTTTTTTTTTTTTTTTTCCTTTTGCACCGTCCCAAAGCCGGGATTAATGCCTAGCGTGTATTAAAGAGCAAGCATGAAGGCAGTTAATCACCTTGCAGCAGCTGTGGTTTGAGCGGTGTCCCCGGCTCTGCTTCTGAAGGACACTGGGGCAGTGTGGTAGAAAGGTGCTGTGAATGCCTGATGAGGCTTTGGCCCTTCCCCAAGCCTGGGCTCCCAGGCGGAGCTGTGGCTGCCTTCTGGAGAAGCGCCACTAGATGGCACTAAAGGCTTGCGTAAAAGCGCCGGGGCCAGGACTCCTTTAACTCCGAGTGTTTGTCGCTTGGGGATCCTTGCGGGAGACCTTGATCATAAATCCCGCATGCAATAAGGGCTTCGTAATGCATCCTACAGAGTACATGTTGTATGCTATCAGATCGTATCCCCTATCCTACCAGTATTGTTCTCTCAGATGTAAAGTTCCATTTCAACAGAGGCAGCCTTTTTCTTTCCCCTTTTCTATTTCTTTCCCCTTCAGCTAGTGTATTCCCACTGTTTAATTTCCTTTGAAAGGAATGGGCAAGCTAAGCCTTTAATGTGCAGTGACCAAGACATCTATGTGATGGTTGCAGGGTTGTTACTACGAGGGAGTGAGAATGGATAAGCCACAGTTTTGGCAGACTGGAGGTAGAGGGTTATTCCCTGCCTGAAAACGAGCATTGCCCTTGTCAAAAATGTATTCATGCTGATCCACTTGAGAGTGGCCAAGCACAGAAAAGCATTTTGCAGAGGTCTGCTTTGTTATGGGGAAATAGTGAAGGAGGAAATTGAAACTTGATTTTGCCTTGTTTTGTCATCATCAGTAGCTATGAGGTAGGAATTTGGATGTGAAAAAACAGGTGGGAAGAGAAACAGAAATTCTCCTCTGCCACATGGTGACATGATATGCTCCCTTGATGATAATGTCATATGGAATAAATTACTGATGCTCATGAAGGTGAAGAAAAGCAGACTAATACCTGCCACATACCCACACTTCAGCCTGTTCTTATCACTCTGGTATTACTTTTAGCACATTCTGCTCAGCAACAGTAATGAAAAATAGGTGAAGAGCCATTAACGAGATTTCCTCTTTTCACCTTACAGGGGAATGGTGCTAAAGACAATGCTTGAAATTCTTGCTTGAAAACAGCCTTTCTGTATGCACTGCTTATAATTTGGGATTTGGGAGCTGCAGTGCAGGAGGCAATTTTGGATTCTTTAAGCTTCTGTAAGATGCTGTTGATGAGGTTGGTGAGGGAATAGATGCAAAGGCACTCGCTGTTTGAATCTTACTGATGGACAACTGGGATGACAGAAAGCTAGAAAAGCCTTGGCTTGCACAACCACTAAGGAGTGTTCCTTGTTATTAGCATGTGCTGCCTTGGATCTGAAATCAAAGATGAGGATCTCTTCAGAACAGGCTGTTTCATGGTGTTCCTTGCACCTCCTGCTTTTAATCAGCCCAGAAATGCCAAGCGGCTGGCACTGGGGGATCTCTTGGTGGCTATGCTCTAGTCCAATGCAAGCCAGCAACACTTTTCTCATAGAGTTTGGGTGAGAAGATGGCAGGTTACCAGGGAAGATGGATTTGTGATGTGGGAGTGTTCTTCTCCCTTACACCAGAGCTTGGGTTATACTCTGGGACTTACTGGCCTGTGTCTTTTAGCAGTGAGTGAAAGCTCAGTGTCTGCACAAGGCTTTGAGGGTGACTATTGCTCCTCTAACATATCATTCTTGTGACTTTTTGGAAGATGAGAAGCTTTAGTAAGAGCTTCTCAGCTGTCTTTGAGAAGCTGAGAGGTCTCTGCATGGGCATGCTCAGGGCTGGTATGGCATGGGGCCACAAGTGACCCCTGATGCAGCTCCACAAGACAACCACTCAACCATGGACCAAGGCCAAAATAATCCTGCTGATGGCACTGACTTGGTAGCAGTGTTTCCTCTGACTTGAAATACTTGAATTCAGATGACTTCTTCAACTCTGTTAAGATTTTACTCCATCTGGTATTGTCAGCTGCAGGGTTTTTTTGGTCAACTAAAACCCAGCTGTATTCCAAAACTCACTACCTGGAGGATTTTATTGTGGGGTTTTATTTATTCAGTTATTTATTTTGTGTGTGTGTGGTTATTTATTTATTCATTCATTTATACTAGGGAAAAGTCCTACCCTCATTTGCTCATAAACAACTCTGTAGCTTGGAGACATGGGTATAACTTAATTTGTCTTTAGAATGGTAGTCTTGGAAGCCTTAGCCTTGACTTTGTACTGTCACACTCAGACATAGAAAGAGAGAGGAATTAAACTTTAGATCCTCCTTCTTTCCCCTTCCTTCTTTTTTTCTTCTCCTATTCTGCCTTTCTTTCACCTTTCTGTGATGCTAGTGTAGAGCTAAGGTGGTCTCTCAAGGCCACCCTTTTTGTTACATTGACCTAATGGCAGGAGACTAACTCCTAACTGTTGGAGACTTCATGTCAGGGATTTTTGTAGGTTTCACCCTGGCTCAGTCCCTGGCCTGGGCCAGAGCAGCTCCTCCCTCCCGAGGCTGTGGTGTTTGGATAGATGGATGGGTGGGAGCAGGGCTGGCAGCTGCTGGGTATGAGGATGCTACTCAGGGTGGTCTCAGAGTGCAGCCTGGGCACTGGGATCCCAGCTCAGCCTTTTCTGCAGCCTCATGTAAGAACAGAAGCCTGAAGTAATGTGTCAACCTTAAGGAGTCCTTCAGATTTCACTTCCTTTTCCTTCTGTTCCTAACATGTCCTTTACCCTTTCCTACAAGTTGGAGATGCTGTACTCTGTGGATGACACCAACCCACTCTGCTTGGAGGCCAATAGCTATTCTATAGCATTACTTTCCTGCTACCTGACTTTATGACTGATGGAAGCTTTCACACACAAAAAAATCTTTATTTTGGAGCTTGATGTGCAATTTGTCCCCAAACGGTTTGTGATGATCTGGAAAATAATCTCCCTTCTTTTTTAGACACTTGGAATTGAGAGGGAAGCAAGGAGTGATTGAGAATGCTCCTATTCAGAAACCTGTGGTTTCTTTGACCTTGCAGCAGAAGGTGGTTGGGAAGGAACACATCATGAAAAATTCAGGTGGTTGTATTTCAGGGTGCTCCTCCCACGAGTGATTGTGAGCATGGCTCCTGTCACTAGTTAGTGTTCCCCAAGAATTAGAGCATTACTTGTTGCCCAAGGTTTGCATCATTTTTGTGTGTTGGTGTCTTTCTTGAGCCCTGCTTCACTGGTTCCATGCCTTCCATGCTGTTCTTGAGTGAACTGTACACACAGAGAACATGAAGCACTTCACAGCCCTCTGGCTGCCAAGGAAAAAAACCCTTTGCACTCCCATCTGACTTGGATACATTTCAGTTTTCACAATACTTTACACTGTTAGTGTGCTGTTTTTTTTTTTTTTTTTTTTTTTAGCTAGGGAGATTGAGAAATATAGAAAAGGAGTTTCATGGGATGGCAGGGTTCACCACAAACTTAGAGGCATCCTAATTTTTCTGTTAGAAGTCAAATATCTGAGCTAGATTAGAGCTGTATTTTGCAATTTGAAATTTAATTGGATTTATGCTCAGAAGAGGAATCCAAGTGAATGAAAGGGATCTCAGGATGTTCTTTTTCAAGCTCGAGAAATAATTGTTTTGATGAAATGCAAATCCTTGAATATTAGCTTTTTTTTTTTTTTTTTTTTCCCCTTTTCTTGGTGAATAGTTGTTGTAGCCTTGCTCAGAAATAAGGCAAATCCTGTCAAACCCTTTTATTCCTCTCAGCTTTTACAGTTACCTTTAAACCAGTGTAGGGCTCTCAGCCTGGTTAGTGCATAGAGAAAATGAATACATTTGTCTCTTGTGTTTACTAAATGCATTTGTAACCACTGAGGAATGGCATCATTACCATCAGTATAGGTATTGCTGTCCTTCTGCATGGTGCTGGGTTTGCTCAGTGCTGCTAGGTGGTACTGACCTGCCCAAATGGACTGTGGTGATAAATGAGTCCTTTGGCTTGGCCACTTTGGACAGCTGTTTCGTCTTCAGCTACTCAAAACAGGAGGAAAAACACTGAAGTTGTCTTGAAATGAAGCTTGTATTTTTTTTTTTTCTGCTACCAGTGGGTGAGCTCCCCCGTGGGAGTCTGAGCCCTGAAAATCACACTGAGGCTGCTTGGGCTGTAATTTGGGGGCAGCATCAGCAGTTGAAATCCCCACTTCTGTTTTTTCCCCTTCTGGTGTGTGACGGAGCGGAGCTGCCTTTGCAGCTGCACAATGAAGTGGAATCAAGACACTGAAAAACTGGGTGATTTGTGCTGTTATTTATGTATTGATTGATTGATGCCTTTATTGGTGCGTTTATGTCTGTGTGTATTTATTTTTATTTTCACATGTGATGTTTTTGTCAGCTGAACCCATACCCAGCTCCAGTTCACCACGGAGCTGCACCAAACATAAGAGCCACACTTAGGTGTATTGTCTGTAGGCATAGGAGGTTCCATGGAAACATGAGGAAAAATCTTTTCACTGTGAGGCTGATGGAACACTGGGACAGGCTGCCCAGGGGGGTTGTGGACTCTCCTTCTCTGGAGATATTCAAAACCCACCTGGAGGAGTTCCTGTGTGACCTGGTAGAGGTGATCCTGCTCTGGCAGGGGGCTTGGACTGGATTTGCTTTCAAGGTCCCTTCCAGCCCCTAACATTCTGTGAATGGCAGGCAGGAGCTGGAAGACTTTAACTGGCTTAAAGACTGTAACTTTTGAGTGTCTAAGGCCAGAGAGATGTAGAGGACTTTTCTAGTTCCTACCCACTAGAGGCTCTCTTGCAGGCTGTCCAATTTTCTCTGCTCTGTTCTGCAAAGTTTGTAGGCATTTGCTTGACATCTCAGTAATCCCAGTGATGAGAACTCCCTGCACTGTGCAGAATCAAGCCTTGCACCTCTGGGTACAGGCTTGTAGCGTGTCCTCAGGCAAAGCTAAAGCATACAGCTGTGGCACAGAGATATGCAGGAGAAACAACATAATTATTTACACTGTAAGTGCTTGCTTCCCTTTGTGTTATTTCCAATATTCCCAACATAGTTTGCTGGTTCCCCCTGTAATACAAAGAAAATAACATGGCAGTTATAGCGAGCTCCTTCCATGAATGGCACGGAGTTTCACTAAAGTATTTCTTTTTCTTGCCTTCATCTGAAAGCCTAAACTCAAGCAAACAGTGTTTCTGTGACACAGTAAGAGAGCTGGGATGAGAGAATTCGTCTCTAGAGACTGCAGTGCATTCTCAGCTATCAACCTGAGGCATTTTCTGCTCTCTGAAAGCTGTTTTTGCAATTCATCTCCTGTCCATTCCTTTGCTTTTATGTTGTTGTAGGGCTCGATCCTACAGCAAACAGTGATGTGGGAGGTGGATTAGCTCATGAACAGGCTCATGATTGAGCTTGGAGTGGAAATTATACACCTCATCAGACATGCATCCACAGCTGCTGGATTGGGTCTCTCTGCACTGAATAAAATACTCAGTCTATATAAACTGACACAGTGAGGTAAACCTCCTGACTTGTACGTTTGTAATGCAGACCTGCAACAAAACCTCTGGTTTCTGCCCTGAAGATTTGCATTGCCTGGGATGGAAATCCCCTCACAGCTGAAGCAATCTATATTTTAAACAATTTCCCCTCATGTGCCTCCCAGTTAAAATGCCATCTAAAGTACAGCTGGAAAAATCTCTTAGAGAAAGAATAATTCCTTTTCCTTTCTCCTTTCTGGCTGTTCCTGTGTGTTTTACCTCAGACCCACCTGTCCTCAGGCCCAGGCAATGCTCCTGTGATTTCTGGATGCCCTTTGCCCGTGGTAGCTGCACTGGAGTCTGCAGAGCTTCTGCTGCCTCTGGAAACGTTTAGAAACGTTTGGTGGTAACCTCATACACAGAAAGTGCTGCAGTTCCTGCCCGAAGAGGGAATTACAGATTCACAGAGTGTTAAGGGTTGGAAGAGACCTCAAAAGATCATCTAGTCCAGCCCCCTGCCAGAGCAGGAGCACCTAGAGCAGGTCACACAAGAACGTGTCTGGCAAGTTTTGAATGTCTCCAGAGAAGGAGACTCCATCACCTCTCTGGGCAGCCTGCTCCAGTGTAAAAAAAGGATGAGAAGAGTGATGGAACTCCATAGACAGGGTGATTGAAAGCAGGCTGTGATGGGAAGAGGGGATTGACAGGAAGATAATGAGAAACAAGCCTGCAGCTTTAGAGTTCTTCATTTTATACTTGATTTCTTCTCTTAACGCCTGTGTCATGTCTTATTTTTGCCGTAGCCATTTCACACATGTGAGAATAGAGGCACAAATAAAGTGGCCAGGAACTTTCTCTGTGCCAGGGCTGGACACAGAAACCCCAGCACCCATCTCCTGTCTATCCCTCAAAGTCTGTGGCCCCAGAATTGGAAGGGAATGGCAGCTGGAGGGCAGACACTCCACTGTGTGGTCCTGTTTCTCCAGCACTGCATTGCCACACTGCTGTAACCACCTCAGCACCAGCAGGCCAGGCTTGCATCCTGTGCTGTTTAATTCCTAAAGGATTGACAGGGACATGCAGGCTCTGACTGGGGCTTTACTTCTGTCCCACCACACAAAGTTTCCTTGTGTAAGTGTGATCAGAACTGCACTACCCAGCAAAACCTTGCATCAGATGTGCTGGTGACAGCCTGGCTGCAGAAGGCTGTTTTTATGCAGGAAGGGCAGGATGTGATCTAAGGAGAAGAAGGAGGTGTGATGGAACTCATGAATTTTCCTTCTCCCAGGGGCACATGAAACTGCAGTTGATCTTAGCAGGCACTGGAGGGAATGAAGTAATCAAAAGTATGACTGCCAGGTAGAGCAGAGAGACTCTGGGCTGTCTGTAGACTGAGCACTAGGCTGGGTGCTGCGAGCGCTGCGGCCACAGCAGAGTAGAGCTCACCTCTCAGGGCTGAGGGGTTTATCCCGCTTGTCAGGAGGGTTTTTCGCAGCTGTCCTAAGCTTGGTGGTGCTGCAGCACCGCGGGAGGCTATTCAGCACCACACAAGGATGTCCTCTCGATGCTCTTCCAGCCCCATGTGTCACCATGCCATACCCACCAAGGGTAAGGTGTGGGATGCAGTGCTCTGTTGATGTCACTGCCGTATTGTGAAAGTTTTAGGCTGTACCTTTAAAATTTCCCACAGACATTGAACAGAAAGTGGTAGAATGTAAATAAATCACTGTTGGGTGTGAAAAGGAAAATAATGATAAGCTCTAAACAAATGCCATTGGACAGATTATCAGCATAAGTTAGTTGTGTAGACTAACTTTCTGTTTTTCAGCTTCCTCGCTCTGGGAGACACTAACTTGCTTCTGCTTGGCTTTGCTGACCTTGGCTGTGCTCTTTGTTCAGGCTGAGTATCCTAACAAAACAATTCTCTGCTCTTTCTCTTGTCCCTTTGTGTGCAGGGGAGGGAGGGGGTAAGGAGGGGAGCAGGGAAGGGGAAACTACTAGCTCTCCTGCTTTTTGGCCAGGGGGGATTCTTGTGCTGTTTATAAATTGTTAATACCTGTAAATATTTTCTATTTTTGTACATATTCGTTGCATTTCATTGTAGATTGTAGTTTTGCTTGTAAATACAGCTTCATTGGCTTCCAGCTGAGCTGGGCTGGCAGTTTAATGTTGGGGGGAATTTTCAACCCCCTACATGTATCTTCAGCATCTCTAAATTCAAATTCCAAGCTTTGTTGTTGCTGCCCCAGCAGGTAGCTAATGGAAAGGCCAAGGCAAAGGCTGGCATCCAGGACCACTTCTACCATCTCTCAGAAGAGTTTTGCTACATGCTAGCAGAACAGGGGCTGGGGAGTCTGACCGTTGAGGAGGGTCCACTTCCAGTACAATAGCAAGATAATCAATCTTGTTGCAAGCTTTTGTCTTGGCAAAGATATTTAGCCATCAGCCAGCTGGTTAGCTGCCTCAAGGCCACCTGTTTGATTGAAAAAAAATAGAGAATCAGTTTCTTTCCCTTGCAAGGGGAAGTAGGGAATATTGACTTGTGTGATAATTTTGGGTGGATGATTAAATTTGGCCTCTTAGGCCCTGGCTGAAAACTCAATTCAGATGACTAGTTTTCTTTTTCATACACTGCTGAGCAATCTTGTGTTCTGCCACCACTAATGTTCCTGATGTTGATTGTCCTTTCACTTTAACAAAGCACATTAATGCCCAGCCTGCTCCCTATTTCCTGTGGCTTTGGGCTATCTAAACATAATGAGAAGACTGCTCCTGGCTTAAGTTAAGGATACAGAATCTACCCTGAGACAAACTGACTGTCTACCCCCATAAGGTCACATACTGAAGTGGTAATGGGTGCAATGAATAGTCAAGTCAGAAGGATTATAGCTTTTCACAATGTCACAGTAGATTAGAGGTTGGAAGGGACCTCCAGAGATTGAGTCCAACACCCCTGCCAAAGCAGGATCACTTAGGTCTGCACAGGAATGTGTCCAGGTGGGTTTTGAATGTCTCCAGAGAAGGAGACTCCACAACCTCCCTGGGCAGCCTGTTCCAGGGCTCTGTCATCCTCATGTTGAGGTGTAATCTGCTATGTTCAAGCCTGAACATGTTGTTTCTTGTCTTATTAGTGCACACCAATGATGGACTTAAGTTGTTTTCAAATATTCCAGCTAAAGCTGTCCAGGTCTTGGACACATTTGTTGGGGAATAAAACCCCCAATATTCCAAAGTGACAGAAATTTAGTGCTGGGACAACCTACATGAATGATAGAACTGTGGGATAAAACCCCCTGGAAACAAGAGTAAGTGAGGTAGGAAAGACAATGGTGAGAAAGGGGAAAAAGGAGATGAATATTCTATTCTGTAGTATGCTTCCATGGGTATACACACACTGAGGAGTCCACATATCAGTGTGAGAGCAACTCTCCTGAAATACAGCAAAACTGAACACTGATGGAGGCAGCTGATTGCCTCGGAGCCACTTGTGCCATGTTACATATGCCTTCCTTATTGCTTGATGGTGCTGCACAGACTGATAATACATGTGTTTGACACCCAGGGAAAAATCAAATTGCACCTTTAATTGGTAGTGCTATTATGTGTGTTCTTTGCAGTCTGACCCTGTTTTCACTAGGATCATCAGACTGCTTCCTTAACTGATGTTAAGTAAATCATTAGTGGAGAGTGTATAGATTTGCTGCACCAGATCTTATCTTTTTAAGAAGTTTCTTCTTAAAAAAAAAAAAAAAGCCCCAAAACCACAACAAAAACATAGGGATTCATTTCAGTTGTGCTTGCAGCAGTGGAGCCTTCTTATTTCCCTCAGTTAATGAATGCAGGCACTCAGAAGGTGCTTTTGGGTGACAGATTCAGAGAAGAGCATTCATATTGTACAGGGATCCTGAACACCAGCAAAGGCTTCTGAAGAAAAGAGTACATAAAGGGCAGTTTGGAGTGCATTACCCAAAAAGTAGCATTAGGAAGTGAGCTTCTGATTGCTGAAGATACACTGCTGGATGGTTTTAATGGAGCTAGAATGCAGCTGAGTTAGGGTTTAACAGATAAAGCGGATATAGATAATAGGATTAGGAAATAAGAGAAAGATAAATTTGTATGCTGTAAAGCAAAGGCCTTTGCCCTTAGCAATGCTTTCTTGTTCTGAAAGCAAGAAGTAGATGACATTTCAAATATTGTCTCAAAAGAAGGCAAGGGCTGTGCAAGATCTTTAAGCTGAGCAAGGGTGGGGAGGAGGCAATCTGCGTCGCCTTGCAGAAGTCTTATTTGCTGCCTTTAAGTGGGCACGTTTGAAAGGCATATTTATGCAGCAGGCAAAGGTGTGATTACAGCACAGGTAGGTATAATGTAGATTTAATTCTGCCAGCCATAACCTCTCTAATGAAATTGTGCAGAGCAGGCTTTAGTATGCACTGTGCAACGGGAGGATAAGCCCCTGCAGCAACCTTGAACACATGCTCCAGTTGCTAGGGAGTGCTGCTGCATCTTCATTAGCATTCTTATCTAATGATGGCCAATACCTGTAGCCATCACTTTGCCTGTATCAAACCAGTATTTTGCACTGGCATGAACTATACAGAGAATGGGGAGATACAGACTGCATCTCCATATCTCTAATGAAAGATGAAAACACTTAATTTCCCTCTTCCAGCCTTTGAACCTAGCTGGAAAATAAATCTATGTCTGAAAGAAAGAACGCACAAGTGAATTAAATTAATTGTGGGTTACACTCAACAGGACAGATTATTATAATACATTACACTAGGTGCCTTTTGTGTTACTGGTGGTGCCAGGAAGTTGCATTTAATGTTTTGCCTGATGCATCACATGATGTATCACAATCATCTGATGTGCAATGTAAGACTTGAGTCATTAGGAGTGAAAAACTAATGGATAACAACGCACAAGAGGAGACAGTTGGCTGAGTTGTTACCAATCTGTGTAGAAGAGTTTGCAGCTGCAATAAATACTCTGATAGGAGTATTTATGACTACTTGTTACAGAATGTGAGCTTACTGTAAAGACAAGAGCAGTTTGTAAGATTTGTAGGTGGTCAGCTAGCCCTCTTCTGTGTACTGCTGGAGAACAGTTATCGGGGGAGGCTGTGACTATCATGGTTTTGTACTTCACAAGCACCTAGTAGAAATGAGCAGAAATCTGCTCATACAGTCTGACAAGCCAGCTTTATTTCCAAGGGAAATAACTAAGCCATTGTTATAGGAACAAATAATAAACCACAAACAGCCAAAGCAATCCAATTGTATGGCTGCACAGTGGAGCTGTAAACGTGAGCCTGGCCTGCTCACTACTGGCACACAAACTTGAACCACTTCCAGTCTAATCCAGGCTGCATTAGCAGCCATTAGGGTGATGGCTGTAGCTGGGATTATCTTTATGATTTAGGAACACCTTCCTGGCAGCCTTGTCCTGGCAGCCTCCCCTTTGGTGCTGTTATCATGCTTCTTCCCCTGTCAGTGTGTGGAGCTGATGAGCAGCTCTGTGCCACTGGTTGGTGCTGGGCAATGGTGGCAGCTCCTCACATCCCTTCAGAACCACACTGTGTGTTTTACCACATCTGGATAGGACAGTGAGGTTTGGTAATCAGCTTTACTGGGATGGCCTGAATCATAGGCAGGATTTTCAGCTCTGCCTGAAAGATTCAGCTGTCCTAATGAAAGCAATGAGATGATAGGACTGGGGATGCTGATTTTGATTTGGGTGATTACCTGGTTAGCTGAATGTAAGCAGAGAGGCTGTGCCAAGAGAGACTGCCTCTCTAAGATAAGCACACAGGAATGTATTTTCAGTTGGTGAAGTTGCCAGGTTATGATTTCAGCAGGTGGTTTTGCCCTGGCTGCCATTTCACTCTTTCTTTCTTAACTTCTGGCAGTTTTTGTATAGGGCTCAGTTGCTTTACTCTCCTTTTCACCCTCTTTTTTTTTTTTTTTCAGATGCAAAGATAAACAATAAACATTTTAGTCCTTTATTTGTGGTAAACGTGTGCCCCCCTCCAGCTCAGATTGTAACCAAGCCTGGCACTGAGTCTTACCAGGCTTACCAGGACTGCAAGAAGAATTGAGGTCAAAGCACATCACATCTTTTCGTAACGGGTGGTCACAAGCAGTAACCATGAGGTTGGGGAGTCCCCAGCAGACACCCATTTTCTGGCAATGGGCATGGGAGAAGGCAGGGGAGAGACATTTCTTCTGTGGCTGAGACAGCTGTGCATTGCTGTTGGGTACAGCTATGGAGACAAGAGAAAACCCTCGCTGAGGACACAGCAGAGCTTAGAAACTGAACATCAGGGAACCCAAAATCTATTGGCAATACTCACTGCTTCCTGATTGAAGTTCCTTTAAAAGAAATTCAAGCAGATAAACAAGCCAAGAACCCACTAGACAAGAAAAATACACTCATGCGACCTCACTTCACATATGTCATTAACCACTTGAAAGAAAATCCACTGAGTTTCCTCACAGCAAAGGAGCATAAGTCTGGGGCTCAGCCAGCTGAAGCCATGCTTCATGTAGCAGGATTGGACAGTAACAAATCCAGGCCAGCAAGGCTTTCTTTCTTTCTGAGGTAGTTTTTAAAAACAAATGGGTTTTGCTTAATATTTTATGTGAGAAAGTAATATTTTGGGATTTGTACCCAGTAGCCAGTTGTGTTTTATTTTTACTGTCATGTGTGCCTGGGAGCACAGCACAAGCCTTTTTTCTCTGCCACCCAAAAGGTGTTGCTGGGGTGGGAATGATGGATGCAGCAATGCCCAGCTCTGAGGAAGACTGTGGGATTCCAATCTCGAGATTGTCATGAGCAGAAAGGATTAATTCCTTGCCCTCTTGTCATTACAATTTGCAGTGCTGGAATGAATCTGTTTGATACCTCGAGGTGCTCTCGTTGCAGTCTTCATCGCAGGCTCTGGAACAAGCAAGGAGAGCAAAAGGAAGGCAAAATAGTGGTGAATGTTAGAATGGAATGGAATAGAATGGAATAGAACGTAACAGAACAGAACAGAATAGAACAGAATAGAACAGAATAGAACAGAACAGAATAGAATAGAACAGAACAGAATAGACTAGAACAGAACAGAATGGAATGGAATGGAATGGAATAGAATAGAATGGAATAGAATAGAATAGAATAGAATAGAATAGAATAGAATAGAATAGAATAGAATAGACCAGACCAGACCAAGACCTCCAAGATCATCCAGCCCAACCAATCACCCAGCCCTGTCCAATCAACCAGACCATGGCACTAAGTGCCTCATCCAGTCTTCTCTTGAGCGTCTCCAGTGATGGTGACTCCACCACCTCCCTGGGCAGCCCACTCCAGTGGGCAATCTCTCTCTCTGTGAAGAACTTCCTCCTAATATCCAGCCTATACCTCCCCTGGCACAATTTGAGACTGTGTCCTCTTGTTCTGCTGATGGTTTCTTTTGTCCACCCTGGGGGCTGCCCCATCCAGGATGGGTGTAACCCAGCACAGACCAATATAATAATGTGAAGGAAAAGAAGGGGTCTGTTTCCATGTGGGGTGCTTGTGTACAGCATGCAAATGACACATTAACCTGATTAGTATGGTAAGAGACATGGCTAAGGAGATAGCTGATGAGGCTGACAGAGGGTCATCCTCTGGGAATATCAGGTGGTTTTGCTTATTCAGGGGAAATAATGCCCAAAATAATGCCATGGCTTTAACAAAAGGCAGAATAAGGACCAGGATCTTGGTGTGTAGAAAAGGAAGTTTTGAGTACAGGAGAGAAAAACACATCCTCCATGCTTTGAATATTTTCAGCATGTCTCCTGCCTCAGCCCAGCTCAGTCACCTGGTGTGGGAGCGATGATGGGATTTTAAATTTATCCAGAGAAAGGCTTGGGGTGAAATTCTGGGGATAGAAGAGGAGGCAGATGAGAACCACGTGCATGGAAACTGAAGGAAAAATCTTTGCTAAGCATTTGCACAATTCTGGAGGAAACTTCATGAATCAGGAAGGAGCTTGTGCCAATCCTAGGTACAGAGTGAGACAGTGAGGCAAGGTAAAACAGCTTAGTCTAGGTGGAGGATAATCCTTTTTCTATTTATGCTGACCTGCAGTTGAGTAATTGCCCATCAATATGGAGTTTGATTGAGTTGGCATTTTGAACCCCCTTTGTATGCTTTTTTGCTTCAAGAAATATTAAAGTCTAGATAAAATTGGAATAGCTGCCTGGTAATGAGATCATTATATATAAATACTGAATTGCTCACAGGGGGTGTAATGGTTCCTCAGCCCAGGTATACAGCACATAGCTATTAACTGCTAAGCACAGCCTGCCTTAGAGGTAAGTTTCCAGTGCTAACACACATAAACCCCTTCAGCATGAAGTTCAAGTCACAGGATATGAATGACTGGGAATATGTTATTTACAGCTTGTATTAGGAGGTGGAATGAACTGGGGCTGGTTATTTACTTTTCATGTGGAGTTTTAAAGAATTCTGACTGACTGAAAAGACAAAGAAGCAAGAGAGGGTGATGGTAAAGGACAAATCCCACATCTGTTTGCTGTGCAAAACCAGCTTCCTATCAACAGCCATCCCCTTTGCACAGCATCAGGCGTGCTGTAGGGAATTAACAGTTAATAATAGTTCTGCCTGAGATGGATCTCTGGTGAAATGTGCTGTGAAGCCTGAGTCCCTCTTGCCTCCCAGCAGCAGAAATGGTGCTCAGTGCTCGTGCCTGGCCATGGACTGGGACAGAAGCTGCCCCTCCTGTGATGGGTCTTGCACATGAAGCCAGTTGTGGCTGCTGAGCTGGGCTGGGCAGTAGATTTGATGCCCTCATCTGTTACAGGTTTCTGAAGTGATTTTGTCCCTAGCTTGCAAATGGATAACTTGATGTAAAGAGAGAGATGAAGCCTACATGCATCCCTCTCCTTGAGTCCTCACCTCTGAGATAAAACCATCAAAACTGTCTCAGAGAGGGTGAGACTAAGTGCATTAAAGATTATGAGTTGTCGAGGTATGAGTATGAGGGGGGGTGAGTAAATACTGATGACAGATTCATTGCTTCTTGTGTCTATAGGGAGAGTATAGGGCCAATAAAAGTAACAGGCAGCTCTGGACTTGTTACCATGCTGTAGGTTCTCTGTCTCCACTGAAATCACCTGGGTTACAAGTAGCAGATAGACCTGGTGCTGTTTGTAACTCTGAGAGCAAACATGCCCTGTCAAAAAACTCCAAGTCAGCTGCATGCAGAAAAGCTGCAAGAGAGGCATTTTCTTTTGAGATGCTTGCTTTAGTGACCTTATGTAGGTCCATATGTTGGAGCTGATATCCCAATATGCCTCTGAGCTTCAGAGTTTCTGGTTATCATTTTGCTGTGCCAAAAGACAAATCTGGAAGGTAGTGTTGCTGTCTGCCACACGGGCTCTGCAGGATATCCTCTGTGTGTTTCCCCTGATGTCTAGGATTGTTTTTTCCCCTGATTTGATAAAACAAACTGTCTCTGTATGTGTTAGAACAAAACCAGTCCTGGAGAAAATGGATGAAGTATGCATCTAAGTTGCATGAGTTGTGCAAGCCTTGTCATCCCAGTAAAATAGACAGCTGCCTAGAATGACAAACTAGCAAAGGTACTTGGGTGACTAAAGGCAAGGAAAGGCAAGACATCTGTCTGACTGTCTTGAGCTGCCAAACTCCTACACCCAGCCCTAGGGACTAAGATCCTGCTGTCACTGTCAATATAAAACTCTTTAGCCTGGCATTTAATATGCCTTAACCTGGAAAGCTATATTTAAGCTAATAATCCACTTTTTTTTTTTTTTTTGGCTTGTGTGAACTAAGTGGATTTCAGGATCACTTGCAGCTGCCTGGCATTATGGATGCAGAATGAATTTATGTCAGCAAACTCAAAGTGTTCGTAGGACTCTGCTCCTCAAAGGGAGGAGCTGTCAGTCTACAGGAAGGAATACTTAGGAAAAAAGAATTGTAGTGGCCTGCTTCAGGTGGTGTGCCCCACTGCAGTGGTGACACAGGTACAAGCCACCCTGAGCTGTGTGAAGGGAGGGACTGAAGAACATTAAGGGATGCTTTGTAACTTCAGAGGCATCAAAAAGGCCATAGCTTATCCTTAACAGAATCTTGAAGGGTTTCCTTCTCTTTTAATTTCTTTTTTATTCCTTTTTATGCTATCTCAGACCTTCTCAATGGACTTGCTTCAAAGTCTGAAAAATGAACTTGACCCCTTGTGGCAAAGGCTGGGCTGGGCCAACAACAAAGTTTTTTCTTTGCTTCATCCTGCCTGCTTCAAGCTCTGTTCAAGTATAAACCCACATCAATGGGTTAATGGGTTATTAAAGCATTCTGCTTTTCCTCTTCTGTCTGTTCTGGAAAGCTTAGCAAAGTTAATTAGGCTACTGTAAGGATTAGGAAATGTCATTTTGTGCTATTCCCCTGGCAAAGTGAAATGTGAGGCCACTGCAGCACATCCTCTGCCCTCTCTGCTAAGCTGCTACATGCTGTACCTTCTCCTCAGCTGTCATTGGGTTCACCCATCTTGGAGCAGGGGAGAACTGTCCTTGCCCTGGCTCTGAAGAGCTAACACACCCCATTATGCTTCTGCTGCAGTGCTCAAGTCTTGGTTTTACAATGCAAGAAACTCAGCACTGTGCATGCCCTTATCACTTTCTCCTTCTTTCCTTCTTGTGGCTTTATATAAGCTTCATAGGCAATTTGCTGAGAAAAAAATTAAAGTCACTTATATTGGTAATCCCTTAATAGCCCTTCCTTTCTGTCCCCTCCTTTCTTTTGAGAGAGGTTTGCATTGCCACAGAACAGCTGCTGTGGCCCCTGCTTTGGTTTTGTTTGCCTATTTATTTGCCTGACATTGTCCCAAAATTAATTGTAAGGGAGGTAAATAGTGTGAGGGGAGTTCATTGGGATTAAGCTATGAAGAGATTTCAGAGTCATGTATTTAGCTTTCTTTGCCTGCTGGAGGAATTGAGGTCTTAACAGGCAAACAACTGTGTTCCAAGTAAATTAAAAGCCACTATCTGACCTATGCTCATTGCAGAGTTAAAATGTGACCTATCATGACCACAGTGTTTTCTGGTTTTCTCTGTGACCACGAGGTTTTTAATGTATCTATTTGGATGTATTATTTATTATCCTCGGGGCTTCTCTGAAACAATCCTTGTGGCTGAGACAGGGTCATGAAACCTAAAACAGTTTTGTGCCATTCCTCTCTCAAATTGGTCAATAACATCTGAATGGTGACCATCTAGCAACTGGCTAAAGAAAGATCATCTGGCCCTGTGAACTAAAAAGAGGTCGAGCTCTCTAGAAGGTGAATCTAAAGCCTGAAGGACATTTGGAGGAAAAGTGCTTTTAAAATTGAAGCATTTAAATAATATTTAAGTATTGTGGCTTCTAGGGTTTGTTTATTTGCTCTCTGCTTGCTTTATGGGGTTGATAACCAGATTACAGTAAAGAGAAATTGGTTTAAAAAGAGAAAGAAAAAGGAAAAGAAAAGGAAAAGAGAAAAAGAAAAAGGAAAAGGAAAGGGGAAAGGAAAAGGAAAGGGGAAAGGAGAAGGAAAGGGAAAAGAAAAAGGAAAAGGAAAGGGAAAAGAAAAAGGAAAAGGAAAGGGAAAAGAAAAGGGAAAAGGAGAAAAGGAAAAGGAAAAAAAGGGAAAAGGAAAGGGAAAAGGACAGGGTAAAGGAAAAGGAAAAAAAAGTAAAGGAAAAGAAAAAAAGGAAAAGAAAAGGAAAAGAGAAAAAGAGAAAGGAAAAGATAAAAAGAGAAAGGAAAAGGAAAAGAAAAAGGAAAGGAAAAGGAAAAGAAAAAGGAAAAGGAAAGGGAAAGGAAAAGGAAAAGGAAAGGGAAAGGGAAAGGAAAAGGAAAAGGAAAAGAAAAAGGAAAGGAAAAGGAAAAGGAAAAGAAAAAGGAAAGGAAAAGGAAAAGGAAAAGGAAAAGAAAAAGGAAAGGAAAAGGAAAAGAAAAAGGAAAGGAAAAGGAAAAGAAAAGGAAAGGAAAAGGAAAAGAAAAAGGAAAGGAAAAGGAAAAGGAAAGAAAAGGAAAGGAAAAGGAAAAGAAAAGGAAAGGAAAAGGAAAAGAAAAAGGAAAGGAAAAGGAAAAGAAAAGGAAAGGAAAGGAAAAGGAAAAGAAAAAGGAAAGGAAAAGGAAAAGAAAAAGGAAAGGAAAAGGAAAAGAAAAAGGAAAGGAAAAGGAAAAGAAAAAGGAAAGGAAAAGGAAAAGAAAAAGGAAAGGAAAAGGAAAAGAAAAAGGAAAGGAAAAGGAAAAGAAAAAGGAAAGGAAAAGGAAAAGAAAAAGGAAAGGAAAAGGAAAAGAAAAGGAAGGAAAGGAAAGAAAAGGAAGAAAGGAAAGAAAAGGAAAGGAAAAGGAAAAGAAAAAGGAAAGGAAAAGGAAAAGAAAAAGGAAAGGAAAAGGAAAAGAAAAAGGAAAGGAAAAGGAAAAGAAAAGGAAAGGAAAAGGAAAAGAAAAAGGAAAGGAAAAGGAAAAGGAAAGAAAAGGAAAGGAAAAGGAAAGGAAAGAAAAGGAAAGGAAAGAAAGAAAAGGAAGGAAAAGGAAAAGAAAAGGAAAGGAAAAGGAAAGAAAAGGAAAGGAAAGGAAAGAAAAGGAAAGGAAAGGAAAGAAAAGGAAGAAAGGAAAAGGAAAGAAAAGGAAAGGAAAAGGAAAAGGAAAGAAAAGGAAAGGAAAGGAAAAGAAAAAGGAAAGGAAAAGGAAAAGAAAAGGAAGGAAAGGAAAGGAAAGAAAAGAAAAGGAAAGGAAAAGGAAAAGAAAAAGGAAAGGAAAGGAAAGGAAAAGGAAAGAAAAGGAAAGGAAAAGGAAAAGAAAAAAGGAAAGGAAAAGGAAAGAAAAGAAAGGAAAGGAAAAGGAAAAGAAAAGGAAAGGAAAAGGAAAAGGAAAGAAAAGGAAAGGAAAAGGAAAAGGAAAGAAAAGGAAAGGAAAAGGAAAAGGAAAAGGAAAAGAAAAGGAAAGGAAAAGGAAAAGGAAAAGAAAAAGGAAAGGAAAAGGAAAAGAAAAAGGAAAGGAAAAGGAAAGAAGAAGGAAAGGAAAGGAAAGAAAGGAAAGGAAAAGGAAAAGAAAAAGGAAAGGAAAAGGAAAAGAAAAAGGAAAGGAAAAGGAAAAGAAAAAGGAAAGGAAAAGGAAAAGAAAAAGGAAAGGAAAAGAAGAGAAAAAGGAAAAGAAAATCATCATGGAAATAAGAATAAATAAAAAAATACTTGCAGATACTTCCAGGGAAGTCAGGCAGCATTTTTAAGGCTGTCCCAACTAAAATGAGATTTTAAAGTTGATATAGCTGACAGTAGCTATATAAAAATAGTTGAGGAGAACTGTCACTTGTATTAATCCAAGATGGAGGCAGGGACTCTTTCTGTTGGTGCTGCAGTTGTACATGACAGGGAGAGAGCAAAAAATACTGACATGCAGTATAGAAGTATTTTTTTTTTTTAAAGTGGCAGATGAAAATGTCTACAGCCTGGACTTTAAATTTCCCAAGGAAAGGTTGTCTCCTTTATCACAGTGGGGATACTAGATGCCAGTGCTGATCCCTGCTATTAAAACTGTTTTCCCTTTTCTGATTTTGCTGTCTTTTTTTTCCCTGAAATTGAGGAAAAGTTCTCCTTCCACAGATGCTCTTGTATGATTTCTGCTTGGGTGCAGATAGGATTGTCTATCACAGTTGCCATTTCCCTTTTTGGCCCTTGTTTATTGTTTCTTTGAGAAGCATGAGACCCAGCCATCAAGAGAAAAGTTTTGCCTTATTGCTGAATAAATCTGGCTAAAACAGCATCACCTCAGCTTCTGATGGGAAGGCAACTTGAGCTACATGTTCTATCTGTCTGGCCTGGTGGGAAGAGTATGAGCTGTTTAGGGCTTGTTTCTGGTCTCCATCTGGGTAATATTCCTCCTTTACCAAATTCCCAGTGTAGCTACCTTCAAATTAAGAAAAATTGATTTTTTTTTAATTATTATTAGCAGGACTGCTAGTGAGGCATTGGGATTCTGATACAAAAAAAAAAAAAACAAACAAACAAACTTGCTTGGGGCCTATTTAAGGCTTCCAGGAATACATTTTTTAGCTGGAATAATGCTTGGACTGTCAGGACCCTTCTTGGTTGAAAATCCAGTAAAAACTCTGCCACTGGTATCCTAAAATACATGTTTGTTTTTTTTTCTCTCTGGTGAGCATGGCTGACCAGTTGCAAAAGCAACCCTCTAACATTCACCTGTTGTATCAGTGTAAGACTCAATGGGATGTGTAGAAGCTCTCTTTCCCCCTGTTCCTGAATGAAAACCCTTGCTGCTTTTGTAAAGGGGAAGAAGTCAGAGCAGGATTTGACCCCTAAGTCGTGCTGGCAGCAGCAAGGTCCTCTTTGAACAGGACAGGACCCCTGTGTGACAGGTGCCCATTTGAATCTCCAGCTCTTTCTTTCCTCTCCCCGCAGGCTGCTGTCGGATGAATGCTGCAATAGGCAGTGGGCTGCAAGCAAGGATTTCTCTGAATTAATTTTGTTTGTTTTTTTTTTTATTCCCTGGCTTTGAAATGTCTTTTGCTTGAGATGAACTAGGTAGCAGTACTCCTGTCCCTGCTGTAGGGATGAGCAGAGATGGGATGAGCAGAGATGGGATGAGCAGAGATGGCTGATCCCTGTACTGAGCATGATCCCCTCCTCCTCTCCCTGCCAGCCCTGTTTTGTCTGCTTTGTGTTAGGATTTGAATGTCCTTCCTTCTAAAGCATCCTAGCAGAGCTACAGGATGTGTTTTGGCAAATGCAAAAGCCAATAGTCACT
Organism: Indicator indicator; assembly: GCF_027791375.1. Taxonomy (NCBI): domain Eukaryota; kingdom Metazoa; phylum Chordata; class Aves; order Piciformes; family Indicatoridae; genus Indicator; species Indicator indicator. Next base: position 12,267,279 of record NC_072034.1, on the reverse strand, counting down.
GAGACCCCAAGAATCTCCTCAACTCTGCAGAAGTATGCCTTCACTCATCTGCCTCTCCATGAGGTAAGAAATGAAGCTACTACTTTCTAGGCGTAAATTAGCATTTGTAAATATGTGCTGCAAAAGATGTAATGTAAGTGGCACTGATTATAGTGTTGATAGGGCACCCAGGAGCCTCCAAACCATCAGGGATCAGGTAATGAGCTGGACAAGCCATTTATTCCAGTGGTTCAGGCACTTCTGTGTTGGTCATAGATTTCCACAGAATCATAGAATCAACAAGGTTGGAAAAGACCTCAGAGATCATCAAGTCCAACCTATCACCCAGCACCTCATGACTAACTAAACCATGGCTTCAAGTGTCACGTCCAATCCTGTTTTGAACATCTCCAGAGGTGGTGACTCCACCACCTCCCTGGGCAGCACATTCCAATGGCAGATCACTCCTTCTGTGAAGAAATTTCTCCTCACTTCCAGCCTAAACCTCCCCTGGTGCAGCTTGAGACTGTGTCCTCTTGTTCTGGTGCTGGTTGCCTGGGAGAAGAGACCAAACCCCTCCTGGCTACAACCTCCCTTCAGGTAGTTGTAGAGAGCAACAAGGTCACCTCTGAGCCTCCTCTTCTCCAGGTGACTGTTAAGTGTACACTTCTCACTAGGTGGTTGTTCCATTTAACCACCCATCACCGGCATCTGCTTGAGGGCACATCAGATGCTGTATGTTTGATAATAAAGGAGGCAGCCAGGGCTGGTAGCCAGCCGTGAGCCTGTGAAGTGCCATTTCATGGACCTGCACGTGCAGTGCTGCTAGAGTCGGGACACAGAGTTTTATAACCTGGGCACCTGAGGGCCTGGGGATGACAGATCTGGGCCACAGACCCCTCACTGAAGTTGGGGAGGGTGGAGAAAAGTTGGGCTTGTCCCCTGAGAAGACAGAGGGTGAGGGCAGGGGCTTTGTGGCAGGGCCAGAGGAGAAGCAAGGGGGATGCCTCTCTCTGGCAAAGAAGAGGTAAGGCTGGAGTGCACTGAGGATGCCTCCAGGCATTTTTGGTGTTGATTTCAGACAATGTGCTATCACTAAATTCTTCTTCTCCCTGGCTGCAGCCGTCGCTCAGCAGGGGAGGCCATGGTGGGAGCTGCAGCCTGTGGCTGGTAGGAGGCAGCAGGGCTCAGCTGGGCGCTGCAGGCAGATCCACTCCCACTCGGCTGGTCTTGGAAACAGGGCAGGAAAGGCCACGTCTCCATGAAAAACTAAGTGCAACTGACCTATAATTATAGACACCCGACTACTCGACCTGAGCAACACGAATTGCCCCTGAATTTCAAATGCCAGCTTAGCTCTCTTGAACTGAAAAACCTCCTTCGAGCTGATAATGCTGAATAACATGAGTTTACTCATACCGAGGTTTTTAACCCATTTCTCTGCAAGATCGATTCCCTCATCTCACACTGGGTTTGTGCCTCAGTTTCCCAATGGTTTCAAAGCCTGTGCTTGTTGCTGCAGGTTGCTGAGGGGCAGTAATCCCCTTGCTGAACACAGGCATTTATGTGTGAGCTTACTAAGACATGGAGGAATCAGTCTTAGTCCTCTGTGCAAGGTAGTGGCTTTCAAATTCACCCTGCTGAATGCAAAAAGGGCTACACAGTTCTTCCTCACTCGAGAAAGTTAGACTTGGTGCATTTTAGAGGGGAAAGTATCTACTAATACTCTTATGTAGTGTTAAGGCAAAGGGATGCTAAACAAAGGGGTGTTACAATCTTGGCAATTTTGAAGCCATGAGTGTATAGAGAGCAGCTGTTAGAACTGTGTATGAAATACAACTTACAGGTGTTGTTCTCTCTGTGCTACTCTGTACAGATCAGTACTCACTTCTGCTGTTAGTGAGATGGAAACAGATGTGTGACAGCAGTGGGTAGCTCCAGTCTGCAGGAAGCTCCGGTCCTGAGACAGTCTGTGGGAGCCAAGCCTTCTTCAGGCATCATCTGTGATACCTAGACACATGTCTCCAAAAAGCAGGTAGGCTAGATGATTAATACCTGCCATTAATGTCCTGGGTATTAATATCTGAAAAACAGCCTGTATACTCTGGATAATATCCAAAGGTTTAATACATTGAAACATACTAAATGGAGGCACAACCCCAAAGGTTTAATACATTGAAACATACTAAATGGATGCACAACCCCACAGTAATCCATAATTTCTTTTCACAACTAGTCATCACAAGAAGAAAGATTATTCATTATTCCAAAGTATGCATTTTCTGTCACAAAAAGGCCAAAAAAAAAAGGAGAAACATTGTATTCCCCACACCCTCATGTAGTCAGACCTTTTTTTGCAGAGATATCTGGATGAGTGTGAAGGTTTTTGAGGATAGTTATCCCTTCAAAAGATTTAACTGACCAAACACTTCTCTTCTGTATCTGGAGTATGAAGACTATCTCTGCACAGAGCAACTTAAGGAATAATGAATTATATCAACGAAGGTGTGTGCCATAAACAAGGACATAAGGTACTTTAATAATGATGACATCATAGGTTGTTAAGAGATTTTCTCTGTCATGCTTGGAGCTATAGGTGCATATGTAATATTGAAACCATTGATGCCAAACCATGTCTGGCATTCCTTGAAGTGCCACATTCGATGTCAGGGCTCTTGGGTGGAAAGGGGTCTTTCTATTAAATAGAAGGAACTCTTACAATGTACAGTACAGAATCATAGCATTGTTAGGGTTGGAAGGGACCTCAAGGATGAGCCAGTTCCAACCCCCCTGCCATGGGCAGGGACACCTCACACTACAGCAGGTTGCTTAGAGCCACATCCAGCCTGGCTGCAAAAACCTCCAGGGATGAAGCTTCCATCACCTCCCTGGGCAACCTGTTCCGATGTCTTACCACTCTCATGGGGAAGAATTTCTTCCTAACATCCAATCTGAATCTATCCATTTCTATTTTTGTTTCCATTCCCTCTAGTCCTATCACTCCCTGACACCCTAAAAAGTCCCTCCCCAGCTTTCTTGTAGGCCTCCTTCAGATACTGGAAGGCCACAACAAGGTCTCCTGGGAGCCTTCTCTTCTCCAGACTGAATAGTACCAACTCTTTCAGTCTGTCCTCATAGGAGAGGAGCTCCAGCCCTCTGCTCATCCTCGTGGCCCTTCTCTGGACACACTCCAGCACCTCCAGATCCTTTTTGTAATAGGGGCTCCAGAACCGGATGCACTACTCCAGGTGGGGTCTCACCAGAGCAGAGCAGAGGGGGAGAATCACCTCCCTCACCCTGCTGGCTATGCTTCTCTTGATGCAGCCCAGGATGTGACTGGCTTTCCAGGCTGCACGTGCACGCTGGTGGCTCGTGTTGCATGTACCATTTGCATTAAGTGTAAGTGACAGCAGCTAGTGTAGGCAGCACAGAATGTGGCATCCCAGTTTTACAGCAGAGATAGGAGGCCAGCTACTCACACAGCTCTTCAATCAAAGCGGTGAGGACTTGACTCCTCAGCATTAATGGTGCAGCTGGTATGTTTTTCTGCAAGGAAAGGTCATTTTCCTTCTCAGGAGAAAAACATTAGATGTTGTTTTATTTTTTTTTCCTAAAGTGAGCGGGATGGGCATAGCCATTAAGGATGACATTGTGCCTTGGACTACATGCCTGCAGTAGGAAGCAGTTGTGACGAGGGATTGATTCAAACATGCTGGGTGCCTTTCTTCTCCAGAGTCGATGGGTGAGAAGTGCGAGAGGACACTGGAGTAAAGAAGAGAGTAAAGATTCCTTTCCTTATTGGCCACAGAAGGTAGTGTGAGACAGCAATAAACTACTCTCCATTACTACAAAGCCAAAGTCAAAGAGAAACTGTGTGCGAGGGCACATCTGAGGGCAAGGTTACTCCTTCATGCGGTATAAACACATCACACTTGGGTAGCTTAGATGCTGGCAACAGGCTGGCTGCAGCAATATGGAGCTCTGAGCTGACTAATTTAGTTGCAGAGTTTTCTGCTGCTGTAACTAGACAGGGTTTCAGTTGAATAATTTTTGGGCAAGATAGATGAATACACCTGCTGATTCAGCTTCCTAGCAGGGCTTCCAAATCTTGGTGTTAGGTTTTGGCAGGTATGGTTGTAGTTCTTCTGTGTATTAGCAAGACAGAGGTGGCTGGTTAAAAGATGAGATTAATTGTTGCTTATGAGAGAGTTGTGAGCAGTTTTTTCTCTCTCTCTCTCTCTCTTTTTTTTTTTTTTCTCCCCAGGTCTAAAATTACTTTTCCCACTTTTCTTGACATTCCAGGATCTTGGAAACACATATTTTTAATTCCTCAAAAATGATCTCTAAGTGTAGAGAAACATTCAAGGTTGCTCACATAGCTGTGCATGTTCTTTGGGATGTAATGTGTACATCTCATTACACAAATTCTTAAGGGAAAACAAATCCTAATGAAAATAAGATCTGCAACAAGGGTGTGAAACCATTGGCACAAAAATTTGGGACACGTGACTTTGAAGTTGTTGAAGTCTTTGAACTGTCTAATCCTGAGGTTCATCACTGATCTCTAATTTTGAAAGATCAGCCCTTTTGTGGCTTCAGTTCCTATTAATTAAATCTTCTTTTGTGATTGCCATATATTGCAAAACAAAAGTACTTTCTGCCCTACCGTCTTTTGATTAGTTTTTAGCCTTTGTTTTGAATCTTAATTTCCTAAAACCCATGACACTACCAACAAAGAGCACCTGAAATGAATCCAAAGCAATGTGCTAAACCAGAAGCAAGAGATTCATGGTACAGTACATCAAACACCATGCAAGAGGTTTCCCACTGTGTGTGATCCTGCAGCTGCTCTATGTAGGCAGAGTTTGTTTTCAATAACAAGCACACACAGAGCAGTGTGTTTTAAAAACCAAACCCAACAAACCAACAATGAATCAGTAAGTAAAATCCCACACATCGGTTTCCAGTTGGAACAAAAAGGAGATGACTTTGTTGCACCATTTAATGTAATTCTGGAGGGCAGCAGATGCTTACAGGGATGGGGGTGTTACTAAAAATGGGGAGAGGATAGAGTACTGACTCTGAGGTTTCCAGTGATGCTAGGATTGGGTCTGTACTTCTAAGTCACATCCAAACTGGTAATAGTGCAGACACAACGGTTATGTTTGTAAAAGACTCAATTATGGAAAATAGGAATTAGGCCTGATACAACATTGCTTTCAGTAGAGGACCAAATATGCCTGAAATGTACCTCTTGAGATCAGAAAATGGAAAATAAGTCTGCTGCTGCAAGAGTTTTTTTGCATGTTAATTGCAGGCTTTTAGCTACATTGTTCACTTACCCCAGATGGGCAAGTTACAGGGTGAAGAAAAGGGCCTCTGGTTCTTCCAGCTCTTGCAGAGCAGTGTTGCTCTCGCAAAACAGAAGGCAGCAGTGCAATCTTTGCATGCCTGGGGTTAGTTTTACTGTGATGTATAATTATTATTTACATTGAAAAAAGGACAAGTCAATGTGTGTGTTCATGCAGCTGGATTAGGTCCCATGCTTATCTCTTTCCCATTAATTCCCAGGGACGTGATGTGGCTGGTGGAAAGCTGCTGGGTTTTTTTCTTGACCTGTGTGTGCTCTCAGCCTTCAAATTTTGTTTGACACAAGTCTCTTGCAGAACTGATGGAGTGCATTAGGCTGTTTCCAGACTGTCAGAGGGGTCTTTGATAGAGCTGGTCTTCCTAATTCTCTAGTGACAACACAAATGACAGATGATACTCAGAGGAACCCCTTCTTCCTCTGCAGCCAGAGTGACCTCCAATGCAGTCACGCTGTGCAGAGCCACGAGACATGGCAGGGGCAGCTGTGCTCTGAGCATAGCCCCAGGCACCTGACAGGCCTGCACAGGCAGGCAGGCAGGCATGAGGTGGACTGTGATGGGATAAGGGGCAGAGCTAAAGCTGCCCTGCTCCTTCAGTTGCTTTGCAGATCTGTTAAGCTGTCACGGAAAAACAGCAGTGTGTAACCTCAAGGCTGCAGCAGCACTCTGGGAGCTTGCCCAGAGTGACTGAGCTTTATAAACATTGCTCCACAAATACACTGCTTGTGTCTCACACTTGACATCTACTCTGGCCTTAAGTATTGGTTGAAGTAATGCAAAAATTTATTAAATGTCGTTTGCAAGTTTCACATCCCTTTTTTTTTGAAAGCTGCTGTGCTTGGATGGTTGCTTTTCAGACTTTCTGGGCTGAGCTACTGCTGTTTCAAATGTGCTAAAAGCAGAGCAAGTTGGCTGACAGGCAGGTTAAAAGACAGTAGACAAGAAAAAGGCAATGAGGCCAAAAGAGCAATTGGCTGCAGAGTTGTCACCTGTAGTGCTTCTAGATCCAAAACCCCACTTAGAGTCAGTGTGTACTAAGATCCTACCTACTTGAAGGCTCCCAGGGCTTTTGGCTGCTGCTCTTTCTGGCTACAGCTCCCCCAGCCTAGGTGGATACTGGAGGTTTCTAGGCAGGCAGAGGACACCAAGCTGCTCTGCTCTTATGCACCAGCTCTGCAGTTACTGGCTGGATAAGTACAATAATGCTGTGCCACACAAAGCACTTGAATGACAGCTAATGAAATGCAAGCTGATGAAAATGAGCATCAGCAGAGGATCCTTTCTCCTTTCAGGTTTCATTTCTTGTCTATCAGCTTAGGCCTGCAAGTATGACTGCTAGTGACAGTGATTCAAATCCTGATGCAGGCAGCTTGGCAGAACTGCTCAGATGCTGGCGAAGCCATAGTTACTTTAGTCCATGCCCATGCTCTTGCAAAGCCTGTGGCAAAATTCTGGGTGAGGCAGCCTGTTCCTTTTTGTGCTGCCAGGGTAGCTCTCTCTCCTCCTCTGAATGACACCCTACTTGATATGGGTGGCATGCAACTAGAGCTGGTGTGCAGCCAGGGCGCTGGGGTACCTACTGCTGCATCTCCTCCCCATCCTGGCATATTTCTGATTCCTCTTCTTTATGTGGCACCAAGTCTCAGGTTTCCTGCCAGAAGCCCTCTTTTCAAAGCCCCAAACCCAGACCTTAAAGATATTTTGCAGTTGTTTAGCCCTGGCCAAGAGAGTGTGAGAGAGCAATAATGAATTCTCCCTAAAGCTACTGGAAGAGCTTGTGTCGATGGTGTTGCTGAGCAGATTATGTCAGGAGCACCAGGTTCAAGTTGACCTATCAGATCAAATCCTGCTTTGTCACTTCAGGGGCTGCAGTCCAGGGGGTGACATCCAACTGACTTCAGGAATCTCTACAGTTCCCCGGCCTGTAACATCTGAACCCTTGACAATCTGATCATATTTTCCCCAACACAAATATTATGAAGCAAATAAGTGTTATGTCTCCCATTTGCCACATCCAAATTGATGCAGAGAGGTGCTGAAAGTCCTGGTCTTATGGCAGTGGTTTCAGTTTTAGCTCTTGTTCTAATTTTCAGTCCAGGGACAGGATAAAATGCAGTCAAGTCTAGTCTAGAGTCTTTTGTAGATTTTTATAAAATGCAGATTTTTATAAAATGCAGATTTTTTGTTCTCTCTTCTAGCTCTGCAGCTCATGGCATTGTAGGCTGTCTGGCATCTTTATTTTGATGGAAGCGTTGTGGTATATCCAACATTGAAAATCAAAATGGAAATAATTAAATTATCCCATTGTGTTCAATGCCTTGTTGAGTATAAGCAATATGCCAAGGAGACAGAGGGCTCTAATCTTTGCTCTTACTATTTAGTAAATATTTCCTACCTTAATGAATGGCAGAGGATACTTTGAGTAATAAGTGATGCAATGGTGATGGCAAGGGAACAGTGTGGGCCAGTGTTATTTCTTGCTATCCCCACTACCCAACATTTCCCACATTTTTGGCTGTCCAGGTTGTTAGGTCTGTTTTCTCCCAACATACTTCAAAGATGTTGTGGTGGCACATCTGTCAGTGACTCACACAGGAATGTGGGTTTCTAATTTCTGGCCTTTTCAGCAGCTGGGTTTTCCTTCCTAAAGATGGGAAGTTTATTTCCTTCACGGAAGGTCCTTGAAACTGGGCTTGATCTCAAAGATGTGTAGGAAGTCATTGCCATTAACTATTCCTTCTACTAGCTCTTTAAAAACTGTGGGATCCTTCTAGCACCTGATTCCTGATTTTGTGCACTTCATTTTTCTTCCTCCTGTCAGTCATTTTATCAGTTCTTTGATGTAAATCATCTTTAGCCTTCAATCTGTGCCGTTGTCATGTTTCTTGTGTGAGTGTGTGCACACCCCATGTAAGACTGAATATATTAGCTTGTCAGGGTTTCTGTTAGTTTACTTCCCAGCTTGGCTATGTGGGTGCTGGAAATTTCTTGAGAGATGCTGTGCACTGTCAGATTCCACGAGCCAGGCTGCAGCTGAACCCTGCTAATGACAAAGGGAGCTGCAATGCACAGCACTTCCCTGGAGACACAGTGTGCCCCGAGAGCTGCTGAGTTTTTACTGCTCCACCAGACCATGTTTTCTTAGTAAACCTTCCTTCCCCCCCTCACCCCTCCCACCTCTCCTTTTCCTTTTAGCACTGTCTGCTTCATTCTGCTTCAGTATTTTCCCCTGCTGGATTTTAATGTGAGAATAATAGCACTACAAGCAAAGAGCAACAGGAGAAATGCCTTTCTCAGCCAGGGCCTGCTCATCTGCTTTGGCAGTGCTGTCTGCCTTCATATTCCTGATTATCTCCCTCCATTAGTCAACACATGGACAAGACTGCCTCATCTCTACCTGTTCTTTCTGCTCAAAGACAAGATGGTGTTCTCAGTCTGGCCCCAAATATATTTGATTTCTATTCTACTCAGGGAATATTCCAGGAGATTTTAGAAAACAGAATTGCTTCAACAGTCTTAGGTGTAGTGGTTTGTTGTCTTTATTTGCCAACACAGGGTTGTAGACTAATGCCTTGGTCATGGTTTGGTAGTTAAATGCCTCTACCATGCAGCTGTGTTCTCTGGAGCCTTCCCTGCAAAGGGGAAGGTCTGATGCACAGGGTGTAGAGGAGGCTGATGAAAACAGCTGCATTAGGAGGCTGAATGCAGTAACACAAATATCACAAAGTTGCATGTATTTTATAGACAACCAGATTCAGACTGTCTTCAAATCTCACAGAAATTTCCAATTGTTGCCAGATTTCTGTTTCTAATTTTTAGCATTGTTCATACATGAATAAAAAAAAAAACAATGGAAGTATTGTCCTTGAGTGGCTGTGAAGAAGCTTTGCTCAAATATAAATGCCAGAAATTTCATGCTTAGGCAGAGAGTAGCCCCTGAAAAATCCATAATCTGAAAATTTAGAAATGCTGAACACAGAAGCAGGTATGTGGACATGAAAGCAAGTACTTAAAGGAGAAAAATACTTACTTTTATTTGGCCACCTTGGGCTTATTGCTAAGATTATCTTACTCCCTCAAAATGTTTGCCCATTTGGTGTAACTGTAAGTGTTGCATGAAGACTGTAGCAGGAATAGTCTATAAAGATGTCATTCTTTCAGCAAAAGGGAGTTTTAGGAAACTTGATGAATGATTAATACAGCTCATTAAATAAAAATTCCAGCTGAGCTAGATTATTGGTGAAAAAATATTTCATAGCAAACTAATCCTGCATTCCCCCCGCCCCAAAAAAAAAAGAAAAAAAATGAAAAAAGAAAAGAAAAGGTTTCTAAGAAGGCAGAAACTCAACAGAGAAGTATAAGGTCTAAAAAATTAATTTTCATCCTTAAGATTATGGATGTCTGGCCATGAAGCTTTCAAGACTTGGACCATTGAAAGGAAACAGCTGGGCACCTGCAGAAAAAGTGACAGTCTCATTGTACAGTATTTGATTTTTTTTTTTTTTATCTCCATTTTCAGAAATAAAAATGAGAGGGGTTTGGGTGCTTTTGGAGAGGGAGATCCCTAATTAATTAGCAAGCCCCATTTTGCAGGTTAACTACTGTGAGGGTTTTTTTTGTATTCAGATCACGGAAGAATAAAATTTAAGGTAAAATTTCCCTTAAGAGTCTTCTCTGCTGGTAGCCTCCTTTTTTACTGGTCCTTTCCTCTGGTAGCCTGCTGCCTTTTCCTCAGTATTCCCCTCCTCTCTCTGATCCCTTCAGCCTCTGATTTTGTGCAAGTTACCTGAAAGTGCATATTTCCTGAAAGCCTATGATCAAATATCCTTTTAAAGGGATATTGCTGAGTTCTGGGTTAGACTTGAAAATACAGTAGCTGAAATAGCCAAAGAGTTCTGTGTTTTGGAATGGAAAACATTTTTTTTCCTTTCCACTAGTGATATTACATGAAAATTAGTCTTTTTTTTTTTTTCCCCTTTCTGTGGTGTGGAGGTAAAACATTGTTTTAGGAGGATCAAGGGCACACAAGAAGAAATATGAGGGTGGAAAAGAAATGCTGTGAAACATATGAAGAAAATACTGCCAAAATCCTAAGAACAGCTGTCTGCAAGACTTTTTAAATGCCTGAGCAAATATGCACAGCTGTTAAATGCCAACTTTCAAATCCACAGCTATAACAGGGACCAGGGCTGAAGGATATAAAACCAGAAATAAGTTGAAAAGAAAAAAAAAATTATTAATAGTAACTAAAAAAAGAGAAAGAAAATGGCACGTTTTAAATGTGGCAGTGGATCAATAAATTCAATATCCTGGGAAAAGGTAGTGAATTTTCCAAAAGCCCAAGTTGTTTACTCAATGTCAGTGGCCAGGATGTGGTTTCTTTTTCTTGTTGGAATTGCTGCAATGAAATCCCAGAGCAGGAAAATGTTTTGTCTTTCCTTCTTGCATTCAGAGTATATAATGGATTATGTATAATGTCAGCATTGGCTGAGTCCTGATTAGTAAATTCCTGTCCAGGTAGTATTAGTTTTTGCTAGGAGACAGAATTATCTAGCTGGTGAGTTCTTACTCTGGGTTTACCTCCAGACACTGACTTTATTCAGGCAATGGGTTATCTGTGTGACAGCTAACTGAAACAGGGACAGGAGTGTGCAATACAGTTTAGTGCTGGTTTTGGTACTGATTGCTTCTGTGATTTTCATCAAGCTGCTTTCATTAAGGTTGAGTAGCTAACAAAATTAATGATACCTAAGTCAGAAGCCTGAACATTTTAGGTAGGGGCCCATCTAGGATGCTAGAAAGCAGAGAGCTTCATTCACAGATGCAGACAGGATAAAGTTAGACAGAAGCAGAGATAATATTTTATACCCCCGTGCCCCTGATCCTTGGAGTGATTACAACTTGGTTGATTGTGGCAGTGGCTCATGTACCCTGTGGAAAATGGATATTGGTGCTGATTTCCTTCATATGTGTTAATGTGCAATACAGTATCTTGATCTGTTCTGGTGGCAGGGGTGAGGACCCACGAGCTGGGGAGCAGCAAACGTGGGAGTCCCTGGAGAAATCCCAGGAGACAATGCCCTGCTCTTGAGTCTGGGTTCTGCCATTCAGGCACTACCTTAGGAAAAAAACTGACCTGCTTGTCCTGTATTTTAGTGCACTTACCCGTGAAAAAGGGGAATAATCTCTGTAATGTGTGAAGTGCTTTGAAGTCTTTTCTGAGCTCGAGGGTCGGAGTGTTTAGTGCCTTTTCCTGTGATGGGTCTCTGATACTTAAACATGCAGCAGTGAGTCAGAAGAATCAATTTGTTGCTTCTATAAGGACCATAATTCATCCTCCCTGATTGAAATGATCAAGGATGCAGAGGCAGCTTTCTGCTCCTGAGTAAACACTCCTTTTATGTTCCTTTAGCACAAATACCTGACACTAAGCAGGGATGCATAAAAGGAAGCCAGGCTGCAGGCTTTTTCCTGAAGTAGGTGTTTTGTGATGGATTAATGGCAAATCATGATACATTATTTATCAGATAATAAGTGTGATAATTGTTCTTATTTATCATGAGCCTAGCTCAGCTCATTCTCCTGTCATTCCTTCAGTCAAGCTGCCCCTGGGGACTCACCAGATGAAAAACAGTCCAAAGGTCATTCCAACAATTTTTACTCATAATGGCATGCTGATTACCTTCTAATTGAAAAGTGTAAACTACAGACACAGTAAGTAATGCAAGTGACCTCATCCTCATAATATGGAGAGTCCCTGTGTGTCTCAGCCAGTCACAGAGAGCAACATCCTCTTCCTGTGATACTCCGCTGTCACCAGAATGCATGAGGAAGAAAGTTCTGTGATTATTACGAGGCAAACAGCAGACCCTTTTCCTATAATGAGAATCACAGAATTATTGAGGCTGGAAAAGACCTCTGAGGTCATGAAGTTCAGCCTATGACCTAACACTACAACGTCAGCTAAACCATGCCACCAATGCCACATCCAAGCTTTCTTAAAGACCTCCAGTGATGGTGACTCCACCACCTCCCTGGGCAGTCCCTTCCAGTGCCTCATCAGCCTTGCTGTGAGGAAGTGCTTCCTAATGTCCAACCTAAACCTCCCCTGGTGCAGCTTCAGACCATGCCCTCTTGTCCTGTCATCAGCTGCCTGGGAGAAGAGCCTGACCCTCACCTGACTGCAGCTTCCTCTTAGGTAGTTGTAGAGAGTGATTAAGGTCCCCTCTAAGTCTCCTCGTCTCCAGGCTGAACACTGATGTGTAGATACCACATTATAGAAGCAATGCAGATGTGGTTTGGGCTCAGTTCTGGGGTGTTTGGCAGTACAGGCTTTTGGGTGTCCATCACTAATTGCTCTCTTGTGAGAAGGTGTGAAAATGGTGATTCCGTTTTTACTACCTCTCTATTTATAATTCTTGTTGTAAGGCATTGGCAAAAGAGTCCATGTGCAGAATAAGTTCAGAGCTGTAGGAGTAGAAAAAAAAAGTGAAATCTATGTAAAATATCTTCAAAAAATAATTTTCCACAAGGCACAGGAAACTCCCTGGTTTTATTCACTTACATCTCTAAGGAACTGTAGGAGAATCATGTTGCTACAAAACTTTAAAATACCAAGGATGAACAAATGCAGTATGAACATTACTTGGTTTCCCAATTTTTCCTTACAACCATACTAAGTGTAGAGCATAATTTTATACTAAATCATGCTTTCCCCACAAGTTTTATTGTGCATCCTGCTTCTCACTCTTCCCTCTTGTCAGTCCCACAATTTTTTCCTTGGATTCTTCTGGCTAAAGACTGACAATGTCAAGGTTTTATGTTGCAGCTGCATGACCTTTGGCATATAGCTCACATTATTTCCTCCCCCAGGCTCCCAAATAGAATCTATACAAAAAGGAGTATAAAATACTCATCTCAGTCTGTAGTTTCTATCAGCATAAAAGGAATGCAGAACTGAGGAAAGCTTTTTGGAGCAGCAGCTAGAGCAGCACACCTGTGATTCACCTTCTGGGGTGCTCCTTTTGGAAATACCATCCAGCTGCTGGCTGGCAGTAACCTCATTGAGCTAATAATTTCACAGTCTCACACCAAAACTGACTTCCTCTGGATTTACCCTCGGAAGGCTGGGGAATGTTCTGAGCATACTGAGACTCAGAAGTAGCAGAAGCTACCCAGTGCCAGAGCATGGCCATCCACAGGGCACCAACCACATGCTGTTCTTCTTGAAACAAAAGTTCTTGAGATCAGCTATTAAGACACTGCATGCCTATTGTGTTCTCCTTGGATTATTTATCTAGGTGTCTCCCCTCTTCTAAAGTACAAGAGGAGCTCCAGGTTACCCAGAGTAAGGAGAACAGCTGATTTAATGCATAAAGCAGTGACTCTTGCTTCTGTTTAGAACAGGCCTGAATATCTGTTGTGGATAAAGAGCAGAGAACAGCTGTTCCACACTGTGGGGTGTTTTATTGCAGTTTGTAAGCAACACTTTGTACACCACAGATCTTAACTGGGTGGAAGGGATTGTATTAGCTTTATGCATGCACCAGGCAATCGTCTACATTTGAGTTAGTCAGCTTGCCTTTCCCAAGAGAAATAGGTGTTCTGCACCTCACTTTCTCCAGGTGTCTGCTCTAGTATGAGATTAACTGTGCCCTACAGGTGCTACCTTAATTTTGATTGGTTATTAAATGAACTCTGACAACCAAGTCAGGTAGAGGTGTTTAAATCTGATCAGATGAATCCCAGCTTCTAGTTCAGAGTAAGCATGTCCCATGAGGAAATAAGAATGAAATTTACACCCCTATGAAATTAATACTTCCTTTTTTAATTAAAAGCAAACAAAAACCACAACCCCCCACCCCCCAACAAATAATTGTTTTAATAGAAGGAAGCCTTATTTTCAGACATGTAACTTGTTCAAAGTAAGCCACACTTCTGTATTAGCAATGCAGTTTAGTCCTTTTCAACCAAATTTTTTATATAGAGGATGTTAAAAAAAAATGCTGAAGAGAGCCCAAGCTTGGTAACAGCTTCCAGTGTGGTCACAACCATAAATGATCAGGTCAAGCTTAGCAACCATTTCCTCCTGAGAAGCAGTACCTGGCCTTGCATGCTCCTAGCTCTTTACAAAAAGGAAACAAATCAGGTAAGCCTAAAACCAGAGATTCCCAGCATGATTATAAAATAGTCTTGGGATTTACTTTAACATGATTCTCTATATACAATCCTGTTGGAAACTTACCTTTTATAAACTGCTGCTTTTTAGCTGAGGCTTCAAGGAAAGCACAGAGGTTTCCTTGAGGTGCTTTAATGTAAATCTTTGCAGTGACTTGCTTTACTCTCAGATTCCTGGGAGTCCAATGGGATACTTTTTTGATAAGGAGGCACAAACTTGCACTGCTTTGAATTTGCATAAGGATAAATGGCATAAAATGATATTTTTTTTTGTGGGCCAGCAAGTTGCAGAGAATTTTATTAGTAGAAAAGAGGACTTTTGACAGAGTACAAATTTATGTCTTTTCTGAGCATCGTTCTGGGCTGACTAATAAGGAAAACCTGAGCAGGTATCTCAGCTAATGTCTAATTTGTTTTAGCAATGAAGCTTATTCTTAAAACTAAATCCTTCTGTATGTCCATCTGTCTTGTTGACTCTTGGTTTAGTTCAAGATTAGTGAGCATGACATTTGTTAACCTTAATGTGCCTTTCCCTGATGGGTGGCAATGAAATGGCTGAAAAATCCAGCAGGAATCAAGTGGCAAGATCAATCCTTTTTACTCCAGAAAAGCAAAAGTATCTATTTACATTGTTTATCTTACAGCAGATAGCTGGAAACTTCATACTTGGGGAAGCTCTGAGGATGTGCAGATGCTGATGTGTCTTTTAAAACTCAATGTTTCACGTTTCAATATTTTAAAAGCATTTCTTATGCATGCTGATCAATAGATGCCTTTCCATTTGCTGTACATGTGACCATAATTCAAATCAGCACTTGTTATCTGCATGTTATCACTGCAATTGTTTTACACAAATACAACCCATTTACCCTTGCTCTTCATTTCCAAGTAGTAATGGACCTTTAAAAAAAAAGAAAAAGCCAAAGGTCTGGGACATAATAACCCTGCAAGAAGCCCCAGGCCTGTGAGCAGAGCTCTGTAAATTGTTATGGCTCCATTTCCTTCAATGGCTAGATGTTAATGCCTCCCACAGCTGAAGGTTATCTGCCTGCTGTGAAATACACCAAGAGCTTTGCTTTTATTTTTTTTTTCCAGTGGCTTTTCCTCTGCAACAAATCTAACAGCAGCTTTAAGACCACATCCAGCTGACCTAAATTCAGTCATTGCCTACCTGAGCCTGGGTGACCCATCAGCACCTTATGAGGAAAACCTGTTAGTGGTTTGTATTGGAAAGCAGGGAATCGTGTCTGCTTGCTGCTGGGTTCAGTGGCAGCAGCCAGCAGTGTGAATCCAGGTTCATGGCTTGGAATTGTGTTTCAGGGGCTCTTGAAAGGTGCCTTTGCCTACCTGCCTGCCTGCCTGCCTGCCTGTCTGTGTCTTCTTGGTAGGTGTTACTTGAGCAGTATTTGCTGGGGTGATCAAAATGTGTGTGTAGCTGGCAAGCTGCAGTGTTTTAGAGGAATGTGACTCAGTAGAGGATTGTGCAGAATATGGGAAATACAGGGAATAATTTAAGGTGTGCATCTTGCCTGATATTCTCTGCTGAGCAGCTGCATGTAATAGCAGCTGTTGGATCCTTTGGGGTTTTAGAAAAATCTGGATTATTACTGGATAATACCTTACATTGCTGAACTGATCCAAGTTCAAAGGCTTGCTCTTCTAGCTGCATCTCTTGAAAAGCTAATGATATCTCTCTGTGAAAGGGCTGGGGGGACTGAGCAAGAGAGATGCACTGATGCAAGCTGGAAATATAACAATGAACTCTCAAAGGCAGATGTGTTGCTGGTGCATTTATTACCATACTTTGCTTACCTATGGTAGCTCACCTTTAGTCTTGCAGAGGGAGCACAGGTGTTCCACATTGCAGGCTATGGATTGTTGTGAGCATTCAGAACCTCCAAAACTTTTTTTTTTTTTTTTTTTTTTTTGTCTTGTCAGCGTTAAAGGTAATATAAATGTGATCTTCATACCTGGGATTAATAGTGAAATAAGCTGTTTTTGTTTTAAAGTTGTCTCTTGGACTGACTTGCCCTCTCTATTGTTTGTCTTTGGGGGAATGGGGTGGAGGAATTGTGTGGCTGTGCAGTAAAGCCTGCAGATGATGTGCCCAGTGAAGAGGGTTGCAAGAGTGAGCTGGAAAAAGACTGGAAACGAGCTGGTGCAGGTCTGGGCACAGATTACAGAGTGTGTAAGGGCATGCACAGTAATGTTGCTGAGGACCAACTACCACACTTGGACTTCTGTTTGTGGAAGCATATTTTTCATAGGGGGCAGCCTCACATCCCAGTTACTTGAGTTTTGTGTTTTCACAAACAAAAATTACACTCTGAGTGTAATTTACCATATTTACTATAATCCATTCAGACTAGAGTAGCATCAGTGCATGATGTGAATGCAATTTATCAGACTGTTTATCTTGAGATGTCTCCAGCTTCTAGAAAGCCCAGGGACTGGTGAGCAGATCATTTGACATTGTGAGCTCTTGTTTTGGATGACTGAGAGATTTTTTTTTTGAGGATCAGGAGGAATTTCTAAACAAAGCCTGGTTTTGATCACATGCAGTTCTGGGTCTTCAGAGTGTCCTTTTAAGCTTCTCTAACTCTCATCTCCAAACCCTGAAGTCCCCAGGGGCCCCCACCAAAGAGTGGTTGGGATTTTGAGCCAAACCTGTTTCATCCTGATGCTAATCAGTCTCACCTCCTTCCAATGAGTTAGGCAGAGATGCATCTTTGTGAAAAATAAATGTTGTTTGATAGCTGTGACTTGCAAACAAAAATGAGGCTCTCTAAGGCACAACTTTAATTCTACATATAAGTACCTGTCATCAGGCTATCCTTTGGTTTCTCTTTGCATAATATTGTGAGGGCTGGGTTGTTGTTATTCAGCCATTCTCCTGGGTAGGATCACTGCAAGACACAGATTGCTAGACAGGAGTGGTGGTTGCTTTGCACCCATCAAATGGAGAAGTTTTCCCCCCACCTCCCTCTCCTCCAAAAAAAGCAGCTTGCACTTTTTTCTTCCCTGTTTTCTGAAAGAGCAGGTGATAGGAGCTGGCTTTTCCCCCAAGCACTGGTAACAGTGCTGCTGAACTGTGCAGAGATGTGCAGGAGCAGCCACATGGCCAGTAGGGGACTCAGCCTGCACCTGCCCTTCCTCAGCCTGACTGAGAATGGGCAAAAAGCCTCACAGAGGTCATGTGCTAAAAGACAGAAGTCAGTGGAAGGAATGAAGACTTTGCTGTGAGAGAGAGACTCACCTGATTACCACGTGGGCTCTACTTTGTGCCACGAAAACCTTTTGGTGTGCTTCAAAAGTACAGTGTGGTGCCTCACTGAGACACCTGTGCTTAAAAGCAACATCTTTGTTTCCAAGAGCAAATCTCTTTAACTAGTGAGGTGAGTCCTGCTGACTCATTTACTTCATCATCTTGTGCTCTCTGTGCTGTACCATGGGCTCCTGCTGTCCTGGATGGGTACTGGTGGTCACACTTCCTGCAGAACCCAGTTCTCCTACTAGCAAGAAGACAATTCAGTTGAAGTTGGTGTGAAAGGATGTGACTAGACTTGCTTCTACTGACTTCTTCTGACTTCAGAAGTCCCAGGATTACCTTCATGATTGGCACATGCTTTAAGGTGGTGTTACTTCATGTTTGACATTGTTGTAGGTGTATCACACAAATTGCTAGGAACAGAAAGTTTCTCACATCAGTATAACAGTGCAGCAAGTCAGAAGAAAATGTAAATTCACTGGATTTAATGAGAAGTCTGGCAGTGAGGGAGAACCTTCTGAGATTTCCTCTTCTGCTGTGTAGTCTGCTGGTAAGTTGGGACTGTAGTTGTTAGACATAGATTGATGGAGACACTGATAGCAAACAACAGGGGGAAGGTGTTCTAATTTGTCACTAGGGAGATATTGCCAAATAAAAAGAAGATAAAACAAACTTCCTGCCAGCACTTTTCTGCCAGTCTTGGCAAGGAAGGTTTTCTTTCTTTTTAAACATAACATTGCATGCATGTTGTGGCCAAATAATGAAGACAAGCAGCCCTCAGCTGTACAGAGAACATTACCTCATGCTGAGTTGTATGCAAGTGGATTTGTGATTTTGCTGGCATGCTTTACCAAACCTGTTAAACCTAAATCCAAGCGAAGCTCAAACTCCTACAGCCATCCTCATGGAAGCTGGGCTTTCTTGATTTGCTACAAGGATCAATCACTCTGCTTCAATTTTTGTTAGTAGAATGGTCATGTTTGGCTGAAAGACCACTGATTCCTCAGTGGGGTCTGCAGAAGTCAGTATGCATCTCTGCCTATAACCTCTTTGCAGAAACAAGTCCCCATGCTTATCAAGAATGATAGGCTTCAACCTATCTTCTCTTTTGCAGTGTGTTTTTAGTTGAAAAGCATCTCTGCAAATCTAGTGAGAGATTCAGTGGAGCAAGCAGAGTGGAAACTTAATTGATTCTTTTTTGGATTAGCTTAGTAATGACTAGTGCAGCAAGTGGATCAAATTGCCCTCAAGTGCCAGACAGCTTTAAGATTTGATGCTGCTGTGTAGCTTTTCTAGATTCTACACTTTGATTTGAGGTACTTGCTTGCTGTGACAGGAAGGTGGTGCTTGTGGCAGAAAAGCCTCAAAAAGCTGCAGCTTGGAGAGGGACCTGGGGATATTGTTTGACAGTTGACTGAATATGAGTCAGCAGTGAGCCCAGGTGGCCAAGAAAGCCAGTGGCATCCTGGCTTGGATTGGAAACTCTGTGGCCAACAGGAACAGGGAGGTGATCATCCCCCTGTGCTCAGCATTGGTGAGGCCACACCTTGAGTGTTGTGTTCAGTTCTGGGCCCCTCACTACAAGAAGGACCTTGAGGTGCTGGAGCATGTCCAGAGAAGGACAATGAGGCTGGAGAAGGACCTGGAGCACACAACCTGCAAGGAGCAGCTGAGGGAGCTGGGGTTGTTCAGTCTGGAGAAGAGGAGGCTGAGGGGAGACCTCATCACTCTCTACAACTACCTGAAGGGAGGTTGGAGTGAGGAGGTGGGGGGGCAGCCTCTTCCCCTTGATGACAAGCGACAGGACTAGAGGAAAAGGTTTCAAGCTGCACCAGGAGAGGTTGAGGCTGGATATTAGGAAATATTTCTTCACTCAAAGGGTTTTCAAACATTGGAATGATCTGCCCAGGGCACTGGTGGAGTCACCATCCCTGGGTGTGGACTATAGCATGTGGACCTGGAGCTTAGGGTCATGGTTTAGTGTTGACCCTTCAGTGCTGGGTTGAGGGTTGGACTGGATGATCTTCGAAGTCTCTTCCAACCAGATCTATTCTCTGATTCTGTGATATTGCTGAAAGCCAGTGCCAGGGGTTACTGTGTGTTTCAGCACAAACCTCCAACAGTTACAAGCACAAAGGGAAGAGAACCAGGGCAAAGTGTACTCATAAACAGCACTGTGAGAGAAAGTATAAGAAACAAATTTAGGTTTTTGGGTTTTTTTTTTTTTTGCTTGTGTTTGAGATGTACACCAAAAAAGACAATAATTAAAATCTTGGGGGATGTATATGCTAAATATCCAAATTCAGACATGTCTGGCTTAGTTTTAAGATTTCCTTATTGCTTCCATAGTTGATGGTGCATATTTCTCTGCTTTTCTGTACTCTTAAAAGAATTAAATCCTTCTAGCAGTTTGGCCCCTGTTCTTAAAGCCATAACTGTTCATGTTAGAGGAAATTTTCTTTATCATCTCCTGCAAAACCAGAAGAGACTAGCATGCTGAAGACAACACTGAGAGTTGACATTTACATGGTGTTTCCTTTCTTCCAAAGGATGCTGGTCACTTGGACTGGACCATTGGCCACAATGGGAACCATAGCAGCTGGTCAGCCACATTGACTGCAGGCATTTCTAGTCAGTACTCAGTTCTGTACCTCCCAGTTCAGAATGAAAAAGGTTCCTATTGTCCTCCAAACAGGAAGAAGTTCAGGAAAGAAAACCCACCTGTGTTGAGATCATGGAAGGAATATATAGGTAGGGAAAGTGCAATTGCTTAGCTGAGTTTTGGATCTGGCAGTATCAACATCTCACTGATGGCACAGACTCTTGATGTGAGGTATCCTTGTGTATGTGCTCCCCACACAAGCTAAGCCTCTTTGTGCTGTGGTCTGTTTTTTCCCTTCCATCTTCCCATAAGTGAACTGCCTTGGGCTTTGACACTAGCAGGAGCACAAGTTAATCAGATTCCAAAAAGTTTCCCCTTCTGTGTGATGTTTCACTTCAGAGCAAGATTTGCCACATAAGAGACTTGTATGGCATGTGCACAATTTCAGGGAAAGAACAGGGAAAATCAGGACAGACTGATAAGTGACCCAGCTAACCTCTCTCCCTGTACACAACACTTGCTTTTTTCTTCCATAAAGTCTCTTTCAAAGCAATCTCAATCTTTCATCAAAGATATTTCCAGTGCACTCCCAATGGGTTTACATAAATCTCACTGTTCTTGCTGGTTTTTTTTTCCTTTCACCCTCCCTCCCTTCACACCCCCAAGTCTTTGTGCTTCCATTTCTTTAAATCTTTTATCCTCAGGTTGGTACCAATGGTAATATGGATTAGCTATCAGCACCTCCAAATATTCCACAAAGTCCTTGCCTGTTCTCACCCTTGAGTGTTTGCAGTCACAGATGTGATGAAAGAAATTTGAAAGGCACAGCCAGGCAATCCTGAAGCAGGCTCAGTGCATTCCCCTTTTTACAGCTTATTGCTTTCTGGATGTTTCTTTTGACCAGTCATCAATCACTGTGGTGGTAACTCTGAAGTGATTCCTGAAATATCTGTTCCTCTGATAAAAGTTAACAATAGCACATTGAGCATAAGAAAAGAAAGGCACTCTGGGCTTCAAGTTAAACAAGTGCTTTGTTCTGACTCTGGGTTTGGTTTTCTTTTCTTTTCTTTCTTTCTTTCTTTTTTGTTTCCCCCTCCAATTTTTTAAACTTTTCATTTTTTTTAAAGTAAAAGATTTTCCACAGCAGTACCCCACTAGTTAGCCTAAGAAAGACCTCTGGGTGCATAAGTGGCAATCAGAAGCAGCAGAGAAAACTGGGTTGAAGACAAATGGACACAAATACAGACTTCCCAGAAGAGCTCCAGGGAATTGGAGAGGAGAGAGAAGCAGAACACCAGCTTAGGGTTTCCTTTCACTCTCCAAATCTTACCTTTCTGGGAAGTTTTGTAAAGAGCTCTCAACTTTGAAAGCCAAGCAAGCTCAGCAACAAAGGCAAGATCATTGCCTGGCTGATGAAACAGGCCCTCAAACGCTGTGTGTAATGCTTCAAGAGTCAAAGCAGCATAAGGAGCCCCAAGCAGCTCAGACAGCTGGGCTCAGGTGAGCAGTGTGCCTGTGCTTCTGCCTGCCTGTCTGCCCTTGCATTGAGGGCTGCTGGGGTGGCTGGGACTGCAGGACACTGCAGTAGTTTGAGTTACTTTATCTTTCTGTCAAGAGGTGCTGCAAAGCCAGGTCTTCATTTAAACACTTCTTCCTCTGTTTGAGTTGCATTCAGTTTTTATGAGGTGGGAGTTAGAAGTGAGTAAAAATAACTCATGTCTTTACCCTACTTCTGCACCGGTAGGGCTCTTTGAGAGCTTCGATTTGCTCCTTTCCTTTGCTTGGGTTATTTCCATTTTAAGGTCTCATAGCCTTAGAAGTGAATCGCCCTTGTAATTGAGTGGCAAGCTGTGAATCTTTCTCCCTTCTTTGATTAATCTGGTCCATTGATCAGAATCATTTTTGGGAAGCTCTGGAAGCTTCTGAGTCAGGCTCTTCGGATTTTAAGATGTTACTGTGCTTTTGATTAACTTGAATAAAAATGTTCTAGCTGAATTGATGGAGCCTTTTTCTCCAGTAGTGACACTGACAGTTAATTCTTGTCCATCAGCTCTACACCTCATAGAGAATTTGCAAATGAAGAAGTTTATTTGTCACTACTGGCTAGAAAGGCAAGGGAAAAGAGTCCAAGATTAGGCAGACTTCAGTGACTGTTTACAGCAAAAGGTAAGAAGACAAAAACTAACTCTGTGCTGTGAACTGAGAAGTGTGATTTTTTTTTTTTTTTTTTGATGCTGAAGGAACCACTCATCCATCCTTAACTTCCAGAATAGAATTAATTGCTCCAGGATTTATACCAGTGATTGAGTCAGCCACAAGTTTAGGGCAGGCAACACTCAGTGGATTGGTATTGCACACAAATTTCCACATAGATCTCCAAACAACTTATCTGTGAAGAAGGTGTCAGATTTTGGAATTATTATTATTATTATTATTATTATTTTAATTCAGACTACCTCAGTTTTGTTTTTCTTGTTGGAAACTGCTTATTTGGCTTCCTCTATTCTACTGCTGGGAGTGGTCCCTCAGATCACATAGCTTCTGTAGTGGCAGTATCAAAATGTGAGCAGGAAGCCTTGTTCTGGGAGAACTTCAGTGTGAAAGAGCTTGAGCTTGTAACAGATCTAGCATGAAAATGAGCAGAAGAGTAGGTTTGATTCTGGTTTTGATTCAAACCTGCAAGTCAGAACATTGTCATGGTTACTCAGACTGTCATTATGCTTTCAGGGAGAGATCAACCAAGTAAAGCAAGAGGGGTGTCTGGACCTTGCATGGTGCAGTAGGAGGGGCTGAGGCTAACTGGGTTGTTAGGTCTAAGGAAGAGAAGATTGAGGGCATATTGTGTAATAGCTTCCAAACAGGCTGAGACGAAGAAAATTGCTTGTCAATACCGAGGATAAGACAGAAAAAAAAAAAAAAAAGCCTTAAATTGCAATGGGGCCAATTTGGATTAAATATCTAGAAAGCTTTCCCAAAGGCCATGATGGTAAACCACTGGAAAATATTGTGTGGCTTTCATGGACTCTTCCTTGCTGGAGGCCCCTAGGAATAGTTTTGAGACATATCTGTAGGAGGTAACACAGGGACAGTGAAGCCCTCCTTGGGGCAGGAGACTGGAACTGATGACTCTCTGTGATCTTCTCCAGCTCTATGACACTTTGACAGAAATCCCTGTAGTGTGAAAGCAGTGAGCTTGGTGCAGGCTTTCTTTGCTGAAGGGAGATAAAGGAGAAAAGGTGCTGGGGTTTGGTTTGTGCTCCTTCTTGTCTGCCTCGAGGTGTTGACGGGTTTGTATTTCCTGCATAAGTAGAAAGAAGTGGAAGGGACCAGTACCAGAGGGTCTTGGTTCTGAGTTCACTGTAGTTACTTGCAAAAAAAGGTCATTTGAGCTTAATACATGTGCACTGCACACTGCATTTTACAAGCCTTAGCTAAATGTGATGGTCTAGGCTGTGTTTTGAAAAGATCACTTAGGATAAAACTTAGGCAGTGTATATTTTGTTTGCACAACCTCAGACAGCAACAATTAGACAAGTGTGATTTGCTGCTCAAAAATGATAAGCCAGGGAATATAACCACAGGCATTTCTGGGAACTGTTGAGTGGCACTGCCATATGCTGTGCTTATGTTGGAACAGAAGAGAGAGGCATTTCCTTGCCACATTTTACAGATTACTTTGGGTGATAAGCTGTGGGAGACCAGTAAATGAATATCAGTGGTTAACTCCGTTGAGATCAGCACAGGAACTATGCTTGCTGCCCCGGGGAAGGAGTGCACTGGGTGCCATGTGCCACTGGATGCCCTTTCCAGTCCTGTTTTCTGTGCTTATCCAATAGTACTAGGCTGTGGTGCAGGTCCAGGCTTACCATTGCACTCTCCCTTTGGATAAAGCTTTACAGGAGAGGGTTGGGCAGGCTTATGAGCAGGGTAAATGCTTTAATGTCTTCCTCTGCTTCTGTGACACCAGTTTGAGGCACATCATTTTGGGTCTCCTGATGAAACTGCATCTCTCTCCCCATCTGTACATCCATCAGCATCTGCTAAATGACAGGGCTGGTTGTTTTTTATTCTAGGATATGGGCAGAAAAGATTGTGAGATGTGTGTGCATTTGGCTCCATGGGGAGCCAGGAAGCGTTGCTTGTTTTCAGGATGTCCAGTGCTGGGACTGGATATAATTTTGGAGGTCACTAGCATCTGACATGTATTTGTAGTTCTGGCATTTAAAACCCTCTCTGTTGGTCAGTTGTTTCTCCTTTTATCCTGCATTTCTGCTGTGTGCTTATTGCTGGCCAAGCAAGTTCACTATACTGCTTGCATTGTGCTTCCTTCAGTAGTTAAAGATTTAGTTGTTTTAAAGATGAGCCTTTTACAGCATTCTTTTGTTCAGTAATGCATCCAGGTGATGCAGATATAAATAGTAATTGATTGATGGCATCTTTAAGGCTGAGAGAACAGAGTTATGCTGGATTAATTTGGCTCTCTAAATTATACTGTGGACATCATACAGTATCTCATCAGCAGGCAAAGCCATCTCTCCTGCATCTTCCAATTTGAGATAAGAGGCAGGCTTTGTACTATTTACACTCCTTTCACTCATAGCCTGAGCATCAAATTTACCTCTGCCATAAATGGAGCTTATTCAGTGTCCTCAGTGGAACAGGATCTACCAGAGGTTAATCCAGTGGTGAACATCCTCTCTGTTGTGTTCTCAGCAGCACAGATCTTGCAGCTTTGTGCCTTTTTCCCTTGTCCCACACTTTAAGTAAAATAGGATGTTCAATCTGAGCAGAAAACAGAGCTCTTGCTGTGGGCACAGGAGGGGATCATGCAATTCATAAGGACAAATTTGTCCCAGGTTTGTTAGAGCTTGGGAGCTGCCTACTGGAAGGACAGCCCTTCCTCATGGGGTGCAACAGTAGTGTCAGCATGGAAGGCTGACCTGTGAGTCCCCAGTGTGCATGAAAGATTTTCTCTTAAACACCAGTCCATTTGACTAGAAGCTGAGCTTTGTATGAAATAACATTTTACCAAGGCCATCAGGCTCTGCTGAGTGGTTTGTGGAAGCTCAGCAGAGGGAGGTGTCAAGATGTAAGGAGTAACCACTAGTGTATAGGTTCAACTTTCTGTGGGTTAGTTTCCTGGCTGGGAGATGATTAGGGCCACAGTGTATCTTGGTGCATTAAAGAGGCAAAATAGCTGAAGAAATTAAAACTACAACTGTGCATATCTCGACACGGGGTCTTTTGCATTGCCTCTGCAAGAATCTTTGTCAGCTCTACTTTCTATATTCCATTTCTTCCCTTATATTGGCTTGAAGAGCTGTGCTACAACAACAGGAGAAGCGGAGTGGCTGCTTTCTATGCAGGAAGTATTCAGGTTTTCAATCAAATTTTCAAAATTGTCTTTTGTAAATGAAAGAGCAGTTGCTTCATGAAATAGAGCAATGCTTTTTTTCCCCCCAGTCAGCTCTAGACTTAGTGCTCAGCTGTGAGACAACAAAGAAAAGATCTCTGCAGAGTGTTACTCATTACTTTGACACCTCACTTGCTATTAAGCAAACTTAGGTGTCTAGCCCACAACAGATTTTGTCACTCCCTCAATAGCAAGTGACAAGAGAGAAGCACCTGAAGGGATCAGTCCATCTAAAGGCAGATTTCTAAGATAAAATGGTTGCTAAAATGCAATTTGCTTCTGGAGATGTTTCTTTGCAGTGACTACAGCCAGAGCTCAGGTAGATGATTAAAAGCATCTACATTCAAATGGTTAGCATCAGCTGGATAAATGCAATATTATAAAAGTTCTCCCTTCTGGGGAAAATGAAAATAAACAAAACCATTTCATTTAAGCTTCCTGTGAAAATTGTGAGCTCTGAGCAAAATCAAAGTGTAAGTATTTGTTTGAAATGATATTTGTTCTGGAATTATTTTGCCATGCCTCTTTTTCCAGTGTAATATAATCTTTCTGTGGTACAGTATGTGAGAGGGAGCTTGGGCAATCTGAGTCATCATGAGGACAGGAAATAACCTGATTGTTCTTTTTAAAATAAAGCATTGAAGTGGCATATGTGGGGAGGGCACATCTAGGCTTTGGGTTTATTATATGTTAGTGATGGAAAACTGAAAGATGACATGGAAAAAGGCTTTTGATTTAAAAGCTGAAGTTTTATTTCCTAGTGGTTTAGAGAAATTTTCCATCCTGCCTTATGGGCGAGATACTTGATTCTCTGGAATATGAGTGCTGTGGTGTGCATTTTGTTTTAAAATATCAATTCAGGCTTGTGTGACTGACTTTTAATTCAAGGAGTATGTGAGGAAAGAGCGAGGTGAGGCAGGATCCACCTGGGTGAAAGATGACAAGCTCTGTGGGTTGTAGGTCTGAATGTTTTATCTCTTGCTTAGTCTGTAGCTTCTGAAGAATGTGATGGCTGTGGATGGTGTGCATTGCCTTGCAGCCTCCACTGATGAAGGAACTTGTTGGTGATGATACAAGCCAACAAGCCAGGCTGCTGAGTGGTTTGGACAACCTGCTGGAGGCAAAGTGAGAGAGAATACCCAGAGGTCCACGTTCAGAAACCTGTGGTCCCATGTTGGGATTATGGAGAAAGCAAGGCTGGGCAGTAATCTGCCATAACTGCAACAAAAAAGGTTAGTAGCTCTTCCCAGCTTTCATTCTTTTGTGAGATACTTCTTTGGTTAGCAGAGGCACCAAGTCTGTGACACAGGAAAATAGAAGTGTCTTCAGCCTGCTCTGTGGCCACTCTGTATGTGGCAGACCCATCAGAATGCATGTAAGCAATAAATGTGAACCACAGACAACTTAATTAAAGAAATAAAAAAAAAAAAAAGAAATGCCAGCATCTGGGCAGTTTGATGTTCAGCCTTAGTGGATGGAGCTGAGGGATGTTGGATCTCCTGTTCCACATAATTGTATAAACAGACTTCATCATCTCCTCCCCAAAGCAGGTCCTCTGAAGGTAGTGTAGATGACTGAAGCATTGAAGGGTGGCAAAAATACCCCTTTCCATCTATCTTTTTTTTTTTTTTCTTTTTGTAATGAATGGAGGTGTTGTCAGCTGCCTGCATTGTGTTCATCACTGTCAGGGCTGGCAGTGTAACAGATAACTGGATGGATCCAAGGCCACCCAGGGAATGGAGCCTGACAGGACCTCATTCATCACTTCCATTTCAGAGGTCTCAATGGAAGAGCTGGCATCAAAGAAGTAATCAAGGCTCACAGGGCCATGTGGGGGTTTGGGAGGAGTGCTCTGCATTGCAAACAAACCCAGCTGTCAAATCTGTCTTGTAAATGAAGTGTTTTTCTGGAGACAGTGTGTTTATAACTGTCACCCTAAGCATACTCCCCATAATATACAGCTGCTGTGGCTGCCTAGGGCCACAACCTGGGACTTTTCCCAGCTCCCAAATAAAAAATGGCAATTGCATGGAGAAGTTAAAAAGGTGCACGAGGGGAGCATTTTAAAGTGTGGTTCATCCTTAACGGTGGTTTGTTTAATCAGCCTCTCTATCTTCGGTTCTGGTCTGGGCATCCAAGCTCCATTCATCTCACGTAACTGGCCCGGCAAGTAGGATGCTTTGCCTTTTGTGGGCCAGACACGGGCTGCAATTTGCCACTGACTGTGTGGACCTGATGACAGCAAATGAGTCTGCCCTCAAGATAAAACCATCCCATTAACACGGGAGGAAGGAGACAAAGGAGAAGGCATTTGTCAGCAGTGAGAGCCCGGTAGTGATAGCCCTCCTGTATGAGATCGTGCCAAGAGCTTCAGGTTTTTAGAATAAGAACAGGTGAGCAGTCTGCTCAGATGGGTGCCAGCTCTGCCTGTCAGCCCCTCGTGACAGGGAAGATATCTTGCTGACAAATTCAAGAAAGGAGGAATTCATAAAAGGAAGTCAGTCTGTACTAAACTTTTAAGGTAACATTTGCCTTGGTAGTTCTGCCTTGACATTCTTCAGTTTTGCTCTTAAAGCCTTGTGTACAATGACTAGCCAGGTGTGCTTTGTGCCCAGGCAGCTGAAGCTGTGAAGGGGCACTGTCATCCTCCAACCTGTTTGTCCTTCCCCTTCACCTGGGGCTGAACTGACCGTGCTGCTGACCCAGTGACAATAACCACTTTGTTCAGGAGAACAAATGTACTTAGGCACGAGAATCTGAGCGTATCCCTCCTTGTTGTGTGACTTTTGCACACAAGGTCTAGGCTTGTGCCTGATCCCTCAGGACATCAGATCCCTGCTGAGAACGTGCACAGTTTAATGTGAACTTACCTGCTTTAGACTGACAGGGTAGAAACTTCCTATTGGATTATCATTTTTCTTATTAAGTACTTAAAAACACTTACTGTGATTTACACTGCTTAGAAATCACATGTGTGTGCTAAGAATAGCTTAGCATAATACTCTGAATATTTTCTTCTAAGGTGCCAAGTTTTATTCTGAGTCCTAAGCTCTCTTGAGGCAGTAAAAGCTTAGTAAATCCTGGAAATAATACTGATTAAATTTTAATACTGATTAAGCTTTAGGTGACAGAATAATACAGCCAGAAGTTGTGCAAAGCCTTTGCCTGTTTTGGTAGCCTGGGTTGCAATCAGTGTTGGCCGTCCAAATGATTTTTTAGAGGCTATCTCATGGCAAAATGTTTGCCACAGGCTGAGAAGAGTTTCCTATAATGACAATGTTTTTGTATAGCACCAGGCCACAGAAACCACCAGTGGAAAAGAATCCCCTCCAGGGTGAACCATGAGCTGCTTAACACAGCACTACTGCATGAATTAAATAAAACTGTTTGGGTAGGAGGTAAAAGCTGCCACTGAATGAGTCTTTGATCAGCACTCCTAAGTTTTGCTGAAGATGCTGGGAGTCCTGAATATTTTTATTTCCAGGAAAATGGAGGAAGCAATTCAGGGAGAGCACTGGAGAAGCATCAAGTTCTCCTTTGGCAACAGGCCAGGGAACAAGGGGTGCTTTGAGTGCTGAGGATGCAGATTGGTGGTCAGGCTACAGAAAAGGAAAAGAGAAAGAGATGGATGGAAAGGTCAGCTAATGTGAGTTTATGTGCCTGGTCCTGTCCTCTGCTGGCTTCCACCTCTGTGTGCCTGTGCAGCCTTGGGCTTGAGCTGACATCAGAGAAATTTGGGGACAAATTAGGATCTGAGAGGGGGGAAAAAAGAAATAATGAGTGGATAGACAAAAAAAAAAAAATAAAAGTTGGAGGGCAGTATTTGCTCTTGCAGTGAAAGGCTTGGATTCCTAGTTGGTAGCTTCTGCAATTGCTTTGTTAAATGAACAGCTCTGTCTGGACCAGCTGCTGTATGGTGATGGAGCTTTAGACAAGGAGAGTGAAGCTGTTAAGACAGATGATACAGTCATAATAGGCTACTATAACAGAGATGCCATTCAATTAACTAATCAGAAGCAAAGGGAAAAATACTAATTTGCAGTTATGATGCTGTAAAAATTTCCTAATCTGTGGGTGCAACATTCTAACTGCAATATGTGCCCTCAGCTCTGTTTGCCACATGAGTGTGCCATTTTGGTATGAATAAATGGATTTGTTGCCACAGAACTGCTAAGAAATGCTTGCATTTAATTTTATTCAACATGCTTTGCCCTGGAGAATGTTCACAGAATGTGTCAAGCCATGCAAACCAAGTCACAAGGAATACAGTAGAATCAGATGTCAGAATTTGGCTCAGAAAGTCAGAAGTTGTCACAGAGAGAGATTTAGGAGAGATCTGGATGTGTATGTGATCTTGTCCCTTAAAAATGGTCTGTTTCTGGCTGTATCCCATTGCCTGGTAGCAAGGTCTGGCACTGAGGGTCCTTCGTGGAAGACAGCTAACCCAGTCATGCAGCCCCATGGAGAACATGGAAGCAACACCTGGCACGAGGCAATCTTTGAGGGGTGTGGGAGCCCTGCAGCTGATAAGTGCCTCAGCCTGATGGAGTTCAAATATAATGTGATAAGGGCCAGCTAGCATACTTGTCCCTCAAGTTATGTACCCAAGAAAAGAACTCCTCAGCAACTGGGAATTTTACTCTATAAAGAGCCCATACTCCATTTTAGAATCCTTATTTCCTCAAACATGCTTCCTAATGCTGAGATCAGCTGCACTTAGAATTGAAACCACGAGAAAAGTAAGGACAAGGAGATGCAAATCAGGGATGAAGAGCTCTGAGGTTACAGAAGAGCATAAGGAAACCAGAGTCTTTGCTTGTCTATATTGCAAAACAGCCTAGAGCTAGAAACAGAGGCACAAAACAGCAGCAGCAAGATGTCAGTTGCCAGCAGCTTGTTACTGATCTGGATTTGATGTTTATATATGAACTGGAAAAGGGGAAGAAAGCAGTCTGTTTCTCCTGCTACAGAAGGAAGAGCTGATGGTGTTGATGGTCATGCCACTTCAGAGTCTTTTATGAAGCAAGTAATAAACAGGTAAGGTTAAAAAAAGACTCTCATATTAGGAGAACAAAGTGCAATTTAAATGACATACCCTGGTTTTAATTAGTACCTATGATTGACTATGGCAGTGAAAAGGAAGTGAGAAGGCTGATGAAAGTGTGCTGGGGTTCAGCTGTGAAAAATAATTATCATAGAGGAGCTCTTAAAAGACAAGTAACTAGAAGCAATTCTTTTTGATAAATAGTATGCTAAAGATCTACAAAATAGGAATAAATAGTAACAGCTGAAGTACACATCATCAAAAGGGTAAGAGATTTCCTGGGATCTGTAATTTCTGTCTGAAGCTGAAGAAATAGCTGTAGATCATAAACAATAGTTGCTGATGGTACTTCTGCTGTAATTACATACTTTTTTTTTGCTTGTTGGTGGCTGGAATTGATCACTCTTCAGAAGTAAGTCTGATAAAATCAGGTTTAGCTGAAGGGAGGCAGCTCTTGTAGGTCCTGACTATCTTTGTGGTCTTCATAAGAAATCTCCCCCCTCATAGCCCAGTGGCTTTGTGCTTCTCACAGGTGCTGTTGTGCAGCAAGAGAAGAGTCGTTTTGGCTATTGTGTCTTTAAAACCAGCTGAGAAAAGGGTGATGCTAAAACCCTGCCGTTCTTGTTAGCAGTGCCCCTTTTAAAGGAGTTTAAACCTTTGCCAGGGAAGAATTGGGCTCTGTGACAAAACATTGCCAGAAGGCATCTGTGAAACGCTTTTAATGTCTGAAACCCGGAGTTAACACCAACATGCAAATGGTTTCAGGTGGGCAAAAATGTGTCCTGTTATAGGCTTTGCCCTTTAGGGCATGGTAAAGCTACACTGTCAACAAACCCCTGAGGGACTGCACAAGCCCTGTGCCAGCTTGCACACTTTTATTGGTGCATGTGTGGCAGCAAAACCTTGGTTGGTCTCTGTGTCAAACTTTTCCTCATTGTCTTTCTATCTTCTTCCTTTTTAATGATGTGGTATGCATTGACCTCTCTCAAGAAAAAAGGGGCAAACCAAAAGAGTCTGGGGAACTAGGAACAACTGAAGAGGCAAAGCAGGTTAGGGAGGCTCTGTTTGTTGCAGCAAAGTGTAAAGGCATTGACTGAGGGGTGTCGATAGGTCCTTCTCTCTGCAAGGTTCAGAGGGTAATTTAGGACAGAAAAGAAGAAGGTCTCAGCCATATTGTCTTAGGCATCTTGTCACTTAGGTATTCCAGGGCTAAATATTGAGGGCTTCGTATGCTGTCAGCAAGACCTTCTTGTCTCAACATATGTACTGGTGTATTGCCAATCCTTTCTGCATAATGGGGAACTTGATGTGCACAATTCAGAAGTGCCAGGAGAGAGACCACGATTTCCAGGTTATTTCTCTGCTGAATAAAACTGGTTTTCCGTTAAAATTTGTAGCTGCAACTGTGTGTTATCCAAACATAAATACAGGAACACAGTGACCTGGACTCTCAGTACATTCCATGGCAATGGTGACATCATATAGCCATATATGATTGGGGGGCTTGAGCATCTCCCCAGTGAAGAGAGACTGAGAGTCCTGGGGCTGTTTAGTCTGGAGAAGAGAAGACTGAGAGGAGATCTGATCAATGTCTATAAATATGTGAGGGGTGGGTGTCAAGTGGAGGGGGCCAGGCTCTTTTTGGTGGTTCACAGTGATAAGGCAAGGAACAACAGGTTCAAACTTGAACACAGAAGATTTCACCTCAACATGAGGAGAAACTTCTCTACAGTGAGGGTGACAGAGCACTGGAACAGGCTTCCCAGAGGGGTTATGGAGTCTTCTTCTCTAGAGACATCCCACCTGGATGCATTCCTGTGCAGACTCCCCTAAGTGATCCTGCTCTGGCAGGGGGGTTGGACCTGATGATCTCTTGAGGTTCCTTCCAACCTCTGATATACTGTGATACACTGTGATATCCTAAATTAATTTTCCTCTTGTAGTTTATTATTATAGTCCTAGAACCCTGGGGAATATTTATCGTCTTCACATTTCACTGGTGATGATCACTTGAAAGAGTTGTTTGTACTTGGTAAGAAGATGCTCCTTTTTTAAAAAAAGGTTTATTATTTTTATTTCTCTGCCCTCTACTCTGAGTTTAAAGGTAAAGTTCAGCTATTCTATTCTAACAGTTTTTCTGTCATGCACCCAAATAGGATTCACCTTTCATAGCTATTTGTTAGTATCCTGAACTGATTGCTCTGGCAGTGGCTATGTTGGGGGAAGGAGGAGTGTTGGTTGGTTTATTTGATGCAATCAACAGTGTGTGAAAGAAATATTGCATGTTCAAGGTCACACTTGCATCTCTCCATCATGTAGCATGGGCAGTGTCGTTTGAAATCTTATCTGACAGCTGAAGTTGCCAGAGCTCAAGAGAGGAGGCTTCAGATAGCATTGGTTCAATGTTATTCCTCAGTTGTGAAAGAATTCTGTGTTTTGAAATCCTGTGGACCCTCTCTTCTATGGCTGGCTTTGTGTTGATCCCACAGCAGGCATGTTGGGGTGGTGATAAGCTGCTTGCTTTGGGGGCACTCACTGGGCCATCTGCTGATTGTAGTGTACCTTTTAAATAGCTATGAAAGTGCTAATGTTCCTATGCAGCCCTTTAGAGCTGGAGGCTGGGGCCAAATGAGGTCTGTAGGACATTTTCCATCAACTTCAGTGGCTTTTGCAAGAAACCTTCCCCTGCCTAGGCCTGCTTTTCTCTAGCAGAAGGATTTAATTTTATTCAGAGTGTATTCCACTAATTTACCTTTTGTCTACTAGAGGATCACTGTTAAGGCTGACCAATATTGAAGTGAATTCAATATTTTTTTCCTGTAGTACCTGACATAGAAGGAAATGTAGCAGCTGAGGGGAAATGTGTTTGTTCTTGGAGAGGAGTCTTCTCTCTTGATGCTGAAGTAGTTATTCTGCTTACATTCAGTGTGACTTCTGGGAAAGAGAGGAAGCCCTTCAAGGAGGCTTCTCTAGTGAAGTCAACAATAAGAAGACTAATATATTTGAAGACTAATGTACAGGAAAGGGGCATAAATTGAGTATAAGTGGGATATGGGCTCACCGCCTTGGTTTGAAACTCAGATCAGCAAGAAATTCTTCACCAGACAGGAAGATCCTGGTGATGTATGTGTTGAATCTCCATTGAGGATAAAAAAAAAGGAAACAGATAATTTTTTCCCAGGTGTACAGCTTTGCCTTCTCCTGTTTTCTGGCTGCCCTGGTGCCCACTGTCTCTGAGAAGACAGGTTTTCCTGTTCAACTGGTGCCCAGGGTCACTCTCTGTTTTTTTCTTATACAGACTTTGCTCTTTCTTTGTCATGCTTTAAGCTTCATGAATGGGTTGGTTACACTTTTAATAAAACAATGAATATATATATTTGTGTAGGTACAAAAGGTCTTGGCATTGACAAGGTGTGTAGGAAGAGAAGTGTCAGATGTTTTTTCCTACTCTTGAAATCAATGTGTTCCTTTGAGCTGCCAGACAAGAAGGAAGGCTGCTCATCAGAAGCTTGCTCTTCCTAAGCACTAATTAAGAACGATTTTGCTGCCCTGTATTTGCCTGGTGATTTTGCCTCTCTCCATTCGAAGAGCAAACCCTCTGCTGGCATTAGTGATCCTGAACATAAGAAGGATTTATACCAAAATCCCACTTCTTAATCTTTTGCAGTCTGAAGTGTTTAATGTTTGATGAGGTTTGTTTTCTGAAGTTTGATATCTGTGCCTCTGGGAGTTTAAACCGTGGTGCAGTCCCTTCAAAATCAGGAGTTCAGAGAATTGGGTCAAAATGCAGTCAGCAAGTTTTGCACAACTCTCTTCACTTTGTGCTGTCCTATTTAAATCCCTGTAAAATAGCCATGGAGAGCCTTGTTTTCACTGCTAAAGAAAGGATTGGTGTTTGTTTTTTTCTTTTACTTGTAATATTTAATATGTGAGAAGAATCCCAAAGTGGAAACACAAGGAAGATGAGGCTTGTTTTGTCACAAACTGAGCAAAGAAAATTGACCTGTGGCTGGATGAATGGTGCAGATCTTCTCTATTTTTAATGCTTTCAACTTCCTTTGGAGGTAAAACCAATTCACTCCTGTTCTGTTTTCCTGCATGTTTAGTTATCAGGAATACTGCTTTTGTAAGAGTGAAGAGAAAGTCTTGCACATGGCTGTGACCTCAATTCGCAAAAGACGAAGTTTTCAGCCAAAGCTTTCATAATAAAGATAACTAAAGAAAAGCCTTCCTGACATCGGGGAGCTGAGCTGCTGCTGACAAAAGTTGCTGGGAATGGGTCTCCAGGAGGTAGTGGAAGAGGTGAATTAATATTCCACTGAGGGGATTCAACTCTTTTTGGCAGTCCTCTATGGAAAGTATGATAAGTGAAGTCTAAGCCAGCAAGTGACCTGCAGTGAGTGCACAACCCTGATTAACCACTGTTAAAATAGCATTACAGATGCAATCTTTGCAGAAAACTTCTTTTTTTTTTTCTTCTTTTTTTTTTGACTTGGCTCTGAATCTCCATTGCTCCCTTCATTCAGCATGATGATCTGAAGAAATTTGCTGCAAGGACTGCTGGTGTCATGCTGATTGCTGGTCTGCATGTGTCCCAGGAGAGCAGAAAATGGGACCCATTATTTCTTTTTGCCTATTCAGGTCTCTCATTTACTAATTAGCCCAAGCATTCCCCTCAGGTTTTTTTTTTTTTTCTTGCATTTACACTCACAATGACTCTCCTGCAGCCCTCCAAGCTAAGCCTGGACATTTCTACACTCTGGGTTTCCTTACAGCCCAAGCTGACTGCTGCTCCTGGCTGACAGAGCTGTTTAGTATGTGTGCTTAGGGCTGGCTAGAAGACATTGCATTTTGGATCAGAAGTCGTCCCAGGGGGTGCCTAATTAAACTTTAAGGTAGATGACAAAACTGTTTCCCTTTAGATATGGAAGAAATGTTCTGTCACAAAGATGTTTTAGGCTTCAGCAAAGGAATAGGTATAAGCTATCGATGGAAAACTCCACTTGGAGTACTGCATCAAGTTCTGGTGCTCTCAGCATAAAAGGGACACAGGGCTGCTGGAGCAGGTCCAGAAGAGGGCCAAGAAGGTGGTCAGAGGGCTGGAGCACCTCCCCTATGGACACAGGCTGCAAAAGTTGGGGCTGTTCAGCCTGGAGAAAAGATGGCTCTGGGAAGACCTTATAGCAGCCTTCTGCGATATCTGAGAGACAGGGTACCAGTTACATGGGTGTCTTGCTGAACCACAGAATGGCTTAGGGTGAAAGGGACTTTAGAGATCATCTACTCCAACCTCTCTGCCATGGGCAGGGAGACCTCTCAACTAGTCTCAGCTGCTCAAGGCCTCATCTAACCTGATCTTAAACACCTCCAGGGAGGGGGCATCCACAGCCTCTCTGGGCAACCTATTCCAGAGTCTCACCACCCTCGTACTGAAGAACTTCTTCCTAAGATCCAGTCTAACCCTACTCTCCCTCTTCTTAAAATCCTTCCCCCCTGTCCTATTGCTATACACTCTTATGAAAAGTCCCTCTCCACTCTTCCTGTAGGAACCCTTCAGGTATTGAAAGACACCTATAAGGTTCCTCTGGAGTCTTCTCCTCTGTAGGATAAAGAACCTGGGCTCCCTCAGCCTATCCTCTTAGGGAAGAAAAAAGAAAGCATTACAATTTAAGTGCAAGTCACAAAACTAAGCCAGCCATAATCTGTAGGTGGAATTTAAGGGTGGTCATTTTGAGTATGACTTTGCAATGAAAGGAGACAAAATATTCCTGCCAACTGATTGAAAATTAGTTGGTTTTCTTTCTTTCCCTTTTCCCTTTTCCCTTTTCCCTTTTCCCTTTTCCCTTTTCCCTTTTCCCTTTTCCCTTTTCCCTTTTCCCTTTTCCCTTTTCCCTTTTCCCTTTTCCCTTTTCCCTTTTCCCTTTTCCCTTTTCCCCCTGTTTAATATTTCTAAATGAATAAAATAATTCTGAGACTAAAAGCATCCTTTCCCATATTGTGCTAACTCTAGCAGACAAAAGATATGTAGGTTGTCTGTGTTGTATGAAATCATATAATCATGGATTTTTTTGTTTGAAAGGGACTTTTAAGATCAAATCCAACCATTAACCTAGTGACTAATTGAAAAGAGTTGGTTACTCCATGGTAGTTACTCCTTTCAAAGACCTTTTTTAAGACTAGTAGATTAACTAAGCAACTTAAATTTTCTTTAACTTTGTCTATTTTCATATGAGTTTATTCTCATTTCCAGGAAGCATAAACTTCGTGGTGTTTAGCAGGAGAAGCTGTTACTATCTTAATCTGCAAGGCTGTTTTAATATCTGACTAAATGCAATAATTAGTTTTTTTCCATGATGAGCATAATTACTTGCCTCTGCTCAAACTCACTTCATTTTGCTGGAGATGATGAAAGAGCAGCGCTGAATTCAAAGTGATTGCTGCTCAGCTCAAGTTCGTGGCTCTTTGTTCTCTCTCTGAGTGTGGTTGTTGCTTGCAGAAAGATAAGGGAAAGTGCAAAAGTCCACTGTCTTGCTTGGCCTGAAAACAATGGAGTAGTTTGCTTTTTCTTTTTTTCTTTCTTGATGTTTAACTGAAAAGGAAAGCAATACCTTTCTAGGAATTAACAGCATTCAAAATGTGCTCCTTTGATCTTTCCTTCCTTGAGTGTCTTTGTACGTTTGCCTTGCCAGCTGTCTCTTCTCATGAATAGTTGATCTGTGAGTAGGTGTGCAACAAAATTCACCTTAATTATAGCGACTTTATCTTCTGACAGGATGCTATCGGAACATTTATAACACAAGGCTTTAACTTCTTTATATTCTTTGTGTTATCTCATGAAGTTTCAGCAGGGGTTAAGAGAAGGTCACGCGTTTCGAATGCTCTGTACGCTTACAGAATTATTTCAAGTATAAACTAAATAAAATATAAGTTTTGAAGACTTTAATGGTAACTAAATAATGTCAGCTGTTTCCAGAATCATTTGAACAGGTAGCTTATAATTTGTATGATTAATGAAGTGGCTGGTTAAGTATTTTCAGGTAACTAGTTTCACCATTTTAACCTTAAATAGCTTCTTGTATTAACTGCCACTTCAAGTGGAGTTGTCTTAGCAATCACACAGAATCACAGAATGTTAGAAGTTGGAAGGGACCTCAAGAGATCATCAGATCCAAGCCCCCTGCCAGAGCAGGATCACTTAGGGTAGTCTGCACAGGAATGCATCCAGGTGGGTTTTGAAAGTCTCCAGAGAAGGAGACTCCACAACCCCCCTGGGCAGCTTGTTCCAGGGCTCTGTCACCCTCACTGTAAAGAAGTTTCTCCTCATGTTGAGGTGAAATCTTCTATGTTCAAGCTTGAACCCTTTGTTCCTTGGCTTATCACTGTGCATCACTGAAGAGAGCCTGGCCCCCTCCACTTGACACCCACCCCTCAGATATTTATAGACATTGATCAGATCCCCTCTCAGTCTTCTCTTCTCAAGACTAAACAGCCTCAGGGCTCTCAGTCTCTCTTCATAGGGGAGATGTTGAAGTCCCCTAAGCATCCTTGTGGCTCTCCATGGTATTCTCTCCAGCAGGTCTCTGTCTCTCTTGAACTGGGGAGCCTCAAACTGGACACGGGATTGCAGGTGTGGTCTCAGCAGGGCAGAGCAGAGTGGGAGAAGAATTTCCCTAGCCCTGCTGGACACAGTTTTCTTGATGCACCCCAGGATGCCATTGGCCCTCTTGGCCACAAGGGCACATTGCTGACCCGTGGAGAACTTCCTGTCCACTAGGACTCCAATTACAAGCATTTATTTAGTTTTCATATACTGAAGCTGCCATATGAACTTGTTTCTTCAGATTAAAAATACTTGCAAACCAGTCTTCAAAAAATTAAGCCATCTTTAAATGTCTAAGGAATAAACACAAGTTTTCATGTTTAAACAGAAAAAAACTCCCAGTGTAGAAGTAATAAAGAACTTTAATTTCACTGTATAAGTTATGTTCTTTGATATTGGAAGAAGGAAACTTTTTAGAAGGATTATGAACAAATTTATTTTTGTGTAGATTTTATGGGGAATTAAGGTTTTCCTGTAAAAAGTGGAGTTACTTCAACTTAATAGTTGAATATCAACTCCAGTGAAGCATGGATTTCAACCCAAACATCACCTTGAAGCATTCTGAGCACAGTGCAATTTATTTTTAAACCACAAAAGGGCTTTTCTAAAATGTTCTACTAAATCTGTTTTTCAGAACTAAAGTTCTATTTATAGCAAACTTATCAAAATGATCTCTCATCATGTCCTGATTCTACATAGGATGATTTTGTTTTTCCTTTGTGTTCTGTCCAAAACAATTCCTAGGTGGTTTAGCTGTCACTTGCAGTAGATTAGACTTATGTGAAATAGACTTTTATAAAAGAAATGTTAATGTCATCTTTCAAAATGCAGCAGAAGAATAAAAAAAGAAAAAAAAACATAAGCCAGAAAGATCATCAGTCTTCAGAGATTGTCTCTACTCTGTTAAGCTGCTAAGTCTCACCCTCTGATGTGTGATGTGGTCTTTAAGAGATAAAGGAGAAATCTACAGGAGTGACCTTAATTTTCCCAAGCACTTTGTTAAAGCATATAACCAGGAGCATCAGCAGAAGATTGCACCATCTCTCACCATCTGTGGATAATTGTAGATAACCTATTAAGAGTGCAGTGGTGGGTGATTACAGGTGGGACTGGAAGCTTCACTTTTTACTAGGGTTGCCTGACATTTCCCATTATAAGGCTATTTTCTCTTCTGTTTGATAACTTTCCAGGATTTGAGCTCATTTTCCATGCTGGGTGACTGCCTCCAGCGCTCGTGTTTTTTCATTTGTTTAGAGGAACTTTCAGTGTTGTGGGGTTCTTTGTTGGCTTTTGAGGAGAAAAAGCAAAGCAAATGTTTTTCCTTAAAGAAATAATCACAATGACCTTTTGTTTTTAGAGGCCTGGCCTCTCTCTCCTCAGCCCTTCAGTGCAGATCTGATATAGCTTTTTGCAGGGGTCTGCCCTTGTACGGGTGAGCGGGATATTTTATTTTACACCACTGAGAAACCTTCTTGTTTGGGTCCAGCTTAAAAACCTGGATAGCTCATCAGGGCTTTACAGCCCAATCCTCAGAAGATTTGGGTACCTTTGGGCTGGCAATGGCTGGCAGCCCCTGAATGAATATGTCTTTGTCCTATATTTGTGTGCTGGAGCTGCAGAGGCAACTTCCTCATGTAGGTTCTTGGGGCAGCTCCCCAGGTCCCTGGCTTCAGGGATGAGTCCCACTACAGC
Source organism: Indicator indicator (assembly GCF_027791375.1). Taxonomy (NCBI): domain Eukaryota; kingdom Metazoa; phylum Chordata; class Aves; order Piciformes; family Indicatoridae; genus Indicator; species Indicator indicator. The sequence continues at coordinate 12,227,135 of NC_072034.1, read as the reverse complement.
CGGCGGTGTGGCCAGGCTGTGTGCTAGAGCTGCCCGTGGCAGTCTCCTGGGTACTTGGCGTGGGCTCTGGAAGGTGAGTGGAGGAAAGGATTAGCAATGCACTTACCTCTGCCTTGGCTACCAGAGTGCATGGATCCCCAGCCCTGCTGGGAGACATTGCCTGCCCTGCAGGTCGGATGCAAAAGACGCAAGTGGCAGTGTGGCAGTGGCACAGGGCTAGTTATGAAATGCCAGCATGAAGCCTTCTCCTGTCATTTCTCATGACAAAGAAGCTTGCTTTCTTGCTGAAACCCTCTCAGTCATTCATGATGTGCTTGCCACTTCCCCAGCAAATGCAGACAGGGATTTGACAGATGACAATCTTTTCGGGTCCCCTGCCTGGCTCTCCTGAAGTGACCATCTATCCCATGGAGACATGTACACTGCATGTGCTGGCTGAACTAGTTTTGCCAGCAACATTCCTTTTGTTTCTAAACTTGACACTATTTCCCAGCCCATGACAGAGGAATGTGTGGTTTATATCAGATGCTAGCCTTTCTTCCTACGGATAAAGGAACCCTCAGCTGCAAGGATGACAGAAGAGAGGATGAGGAGCACCATAAGGTTGCCTACTGTCTCACTACAGCAGCCTTTCAATGAAGCAAAGGGTGTGCTTAAGTTCTGTTTTCTTTCCTCTTTGTACATGCCAGCTGCCTGCAATGTGGTTAAATGTCTGTCCAGTTGTGAACTATTCACCTGTCAGTATAACTCCATAGTGTTGCCAATAAGTGTTAAACCTTTCATGCCCCAGGTTACAGTGCCTAGAAAATGCAGGCCTGGTTAATACTCTTGCTGTACCCATGACTTAAGACTCCTCCATGTGAAACAAAATATGCACTTACTAAACCCTACAGTTTTATGTTGCTTATTTTCATTGATAATAGGGAAAACAAATAATTTCAGTGCAATTACAGAACACAGTCTGCAGCATATATTATTCATGGCTCACCAGTGCTCTCCTCTCCTTCCTCGCTGTGCTAATGTGGCCAGTCCATAAGGTGCAATATTTGGCAAACAACCTGTGTGTGGTCTGCCTGGAGTTTTATCATCTGTATTGTGTACCATTTAGCATTTGAGATGCAGCTCCCACCCAAAAAAACCCCAAACACACCCTAACACAGCAGCTTATCCATGTATGAAGGAGAATTATAGGAACCAATTTTTTCTCACCGTGTTAGCTGTACCCCAGGCTTACTCAGCTCCATTTATAAGGAGGAAGCCTTGGTCTGGCCTGTACCCAGCCCTGCATTCCACTTCACTTGCTACTCTCTGACTTGCAGCATGTAATTGGAGGGACCTGTAATGAGGATCTCCATCTTAAGTGGCAGCAGTTCAGCATCTTGCAGGATCAGCCCAGCAAGAGTGGTTCGGCACCAAGTTGCAGGTGGTGTTTTGCTAAGGGTGGGAAGGGATTACTGAGGAAAGCACTCAGCGGGGCAATAAGTAATAGAGGTAACGACTTCCAGGCTTTGTGTACTGACTGTACAGCTCACCCTGCCTGCTGAACGTGTGCCAGTTTATCTAGATTCTTGTTGAAAGTGATTTAGTTAGCTGGTAGCTCGAGTGTAGATGCTCTCCAAGAGATTAAAGAACAGTTAACACTTTCAATAAATTAAATTTTCTAAGAGCCAAGTCTGTAAGATTAGACCCAAATAGGGATCTCTTCTAGCATGTCAATCTAAGGGAAACACAGGACAGCTTATTCTGTGTTAGCACATGCTAATTTAAGGCTTTCATGCTCCTGGAGCAAATGGTACACCAAGTTTTGAAGTACAGAAATCAAGTAGTAATGATAGAGGTGCTTAACTAGCTTTTCATTATCTATTGATAGTTATATGGATGTGTTCCTGGGTGATTTATTCTGGGTCATCCTCTTCTAGCAGGGGGTTGGACTAGATGATCTTCAGAGGATCTTCTTCATTCTCTGATTCTGTGATATTGTCTAAGGCTAGTCTTTGATGGTTTGAGACTGAGAACTTTGTAAATATTTATAATATCTGCCTGATATCTAGAGATAATTTTGAAAAATGAGATCACTTCTTCATTCTTTCCAGACTGTGCTACAACATAGTGCTGTAATGTGGGTGCGTTGGACTGTGGGGAAAAGATGCTTTTTCTGATTTCTTGGTGGTGCACTGGACTATGAGGAAAACGTTTCCTCCCACCCCCCCAATTCCTTGTACAGTTCAGAGCCATAAGCAATATGCCTGGGGACAGTTCTGAATGAGAATAGACAGGATGTTAGTGCTGAGATCCAGTAAGTTAGCTGAAATAGATGTGTTTAAATAGCCAGGGATGTTATTCTTTAGCAGGTATTTTTATCCCTGTGAAAGGCAGGAACTGAAATGGTGGTGCAGTGTAGCCAGATGGTAAGGCATCCTTCCTACCTAGTGCTGAGTTTTGTGTAGTGGGCAGAAGAGACGACCAGAGACAGCGCCTTCTGGAGCAGCAGCATGGGGTGGCCCTACTTGCTTCTGCCCTTCTTTCCTCACAGCCCCTTTACTAGTGCTGGCTTTCTGGAAGAGCTCTGAGGACAGCTGCCTCTGCCTGCACTAAAAGCTGCATTTCCAGCTGCGCTCTTTCACACTGCAGCCTTCACAGACCTGATTTCAGCCCTTAGCTTCTTGTCTTCGGTTTACGTGGCAATGCCATGGCTCCTGCTTTTGCACCTCATTTACTCATAAGTGGAATAAACTGTGTTTTGTCAGCAGGCAGTTTGTCTGTGCATCCTGTGTTTAAACCTTTTACACTGCTGGGCTTGCCTGATGATTATTTTTGAAGCATGCTGAATCACAGCTGCTTATTTCTAGCCTGTACACAGTTGGATGTGGCAGTTCCAGAGAAAGTCATGGAAGCTTTATTGCAGGTATTGGGGCACTCACAGCCCTGCCTACCCTTTTGGTTACTTGGAACACTGCCTTTCTCCCTCTCTTGGCTTTTATCCCTATCAGAAGCAAAGACTAATTGCTATCTCAGTTAACTGTGCTAACAGCAATCCTTGCTACATATTAAATTTGGACTTCTCAGTTCCCTTAAAGTGCCATTAGCAGTGAACATGTAAATAGACTCCTTGCTCAGTACAGCTATAAGCTCACATGATGCTGAGTCATAGCTGCTCACCCAAGGGATTAAATCCGAAGTTTTTCTCTCTCTTAAAAAAAAAAAAAATTAGTCTGTGAAGGCAATAGAGCTAAGATTGCACTAGTCTGCCTCTTCTGATTTTCTGCCAGATTACCAATGAGGTTCATTGAAGATAACTTTCATTCTTTCTAAGGCCAGGAAGACAAAGAAGTGATTTTGACTCACGATACCACTTCTTAAGAACAGCTCGTACTTCAGATTTGTGATCTGTTCCCTGTTTACCTGTCCCTTCAATTTATTTTAACTTAGTTGTGACTTGACTTGCATATAAACTGGTTTTGGAGTGTGCATTTCCACATGAGGTTCAGATTTGACTGAACTGTAGACAAGAAAACTGTGGAGAAGCAACAATGAATTTGATTCCTGAATCCTATGCAGTGACTTCAGCACTGGCAGTTTTTTGTTTTAAAATCACATTCTGCTGTTACCCCCTTTGATCTCCTCAGGTATTTGCTGCTAACAAAATCTCTATTAACCCAAAATGTGTGCTCCTGAAAGTATTTCAGGAGTCACTGAATGACAGTGAAGGAACGGTTATTTTTTTAAAGATGTTTTTGAATGTTATTTTTGGATGCTAGACACCTTAAAATCAAAATGGATTCATTACTATGCATCACAACTATTGCTTCCCTAAAAAGAAATGATTAAGTCACTAAAATTAATCACTACTAGACTGCCTTGCCTGGTAATTTAACTAGAGCACAGCCATGGGGGTATGGGTTAAGTGAGTGGGTTTCCAGAATAATGTTTTTTATTATGTCTTTGTCAGTCAGGGCAATTTATTCTGGAATTGTTGTCAGAGGAGAGAGCATGAATAGGGTCACCTGAGAGTATGAAGCAGTCACTCATATCTATCAATCATGGATCTAAGCACATTTAAACCCGCTTGAGAAGTTCATTCTCCTACTCAGGATTTATCTGATTCTTAATGCAGAAGCACTTTAAATACCAAATTGTATGTAGAGCTCCATCCTGTACCTGATTAATCTTTTATGCTCTCCCGTAGCTACTGTGCAGTTATTTTCAAGAGATTGCTCTGCAGGTGGTTTGGGCTGTGTGGAAGTGCCCAAGGAAGGTGGTCTGTGCTTCCCTCAGAGGGAATGGGAGTAGTTTACCATTACTGGTACTTGGTGAAAAAAGGAGGAGGAGAAGTTTGGGAGCTTGGAGAAACCAGGAGGAAACAGGGCAGATAAATGCTACTTTTGTACTGCATCCCAAAACCTAAATGAGAAGCCTTGGTGAATTACAGTGTGGGAGATGAGTTGCTGCTCTCCCTTACAGCTGACTTGACACTGTCCAGCCTCCTTTGCTTCAGTTTATGAGGCTGCTGGTGCTGAATGATGGTTTTATTAATGCTGACTGGGATGTCACCTTGGGTTTCATCAGCTATGCACAGTAGGCATAGCCAGCACCTGTGATGGTAACAGCAGTCTCCCTCCAGGTATACAAGAGGGTTTAAGCCCCTTGGGAGCTCCTGCAGTGGATGGAGCTAATTGTGTTGCTACTTTGTTAACAATTGCAGTCATGTCCTTTAGTGATTGCTACCTGCAGAGAGGCTGAGCCACAGTCTTGTCTCCTACTGATGGTTTTCTTCCCTTCTGCTCCTCTGCCAGAGCATCCTCTGAGCTGTTGGCTGCCCGTTGTGGGAAGTGGAGCTGGGTGAAGAGGGGACACACCACCCCCTGCACAGGGCATAGGCTGACTGCAGGGGTCTGAAGATTGAGCCACTTTTTTATCTTCAAACTTTTTATGGTCCTTTCCTTTAGTGGAAAACTGTCCTTCATTATTGCCTCCTGCTAATGGCTTCCTGTTGCTGCTTCAGGGATGTGGCAGAGAAATATCAAGGATGTGACATGGTGCTTGATGCCTACGATGCCATTGCTGTTGTAAGCCATAGATTGTCAAGCAGAAGGGTTTCAAACTGTGATGGCCCTTATGTCAGTGACATTTTCCATTCGTCAGCCAGCACTCCCTTCTCAAGTGAGTGCTATTTCAAGCTGAAGGGAAACAATTCTGTTTCTAACTACACATAACTACAGCTGGCTGCACAATTACCAGTACTTTAACTATTTGGAGGGAGGGGAGGAGGCAAACAAGGAGGAAGTAAAATATTTGGACTATTTAATATTTTTATCATTTATCAGGCAGATGATTTCACACAGATAATTTCTTTCTGTCTTGTTCCACTGGCCTCTGCAGTGCGTGATCCCTGTTTCCAAGGTGAGGAAGGTCAGCAGCACTGCTGAGTGATGTGTTAATAAATGAGAGAGGGGAAGATGAACTGCCTGGTCCTGCCCACTCACCTCCATCCTTTAGAAGCAGATTGACTCTAGGACATGCAAGGGCTGCCAAGTAGTTAACCTGCTAAAAAAAAAAAAGAGTGCAGCTGCAACGAATGAACTGTCCTTTGGTGAAAACATCTTAATGCTTCCTTAATTACACCCCTGTAGAGTATGCACATCTTAATAGCCAGCAGTGTCCACATGGAGATGGCAACTCTAACTTAACTCTTGCAAAGTTGCAGAGAGAATAGATAAATAACCCTTTTACCATAGTTCTTGAAAAGTCATGAGGGAGAAGAAATTGAAGTGGATTGGAGAAGTGGGGTCTGAAGTGTCTGATGTTATTCTATTACATTTTCTTTCTGTCCCCACTGAAATAGTGGTGTGCAGTATAAAATTATCTTACTGAACAGATTCTCACAAGCTGTCTACTTGAGTGGGAAAGTCTTGCAGGTTCTTCCAGTTTTAGTAGGAAATTGGTGAACAGTCCTACTCCAGCATAAGCACACTTGGAGGAGGAGGCAAATACAACCAGATTTATTGAAATTGTTGATTTTGGCTATGCCATATCATCTGTTCCCCCTTCAGACAAGACAGAGAGTAGCTGACCACATTTTCTGCTGCAATGGGCATTGTAAGGAGAGGGTAATCAATGAAGATATATGTACTGATCTTTTCCTTTTCACATCTTACATCTTCACATTTTTCAGATTGGCCACAACAACCCCATGCAGCGCTACAGGCTGGGGACAGAATGGCTGGGGAGCGGCCAGACAGAGAGGGACCTGGGGGTACTGGTTGACAGTAGGCTGAACACAGCATTGTGCCCAGGTGGCCAAGAAGGCCAATGGCATCCTGGCCTGCATCAGGAATAGTGTGGCCAGCAGGAGCAGGGAAGTCATTCTGCCCTGTGCTCAGCACTGGTTAGGCCACACCTTGAGTATTGTGTCCAGTTCTGGGCTCCTCAATTCAAGAAAGATGTTGAGATACTGGAACATGTCCAGAGAAGGGCAACAAGGCTGGGGAGGGGTCTGGAGCACAGCCCTGTGAGGAGTGGCTGAGGGAAGTGAGGGTGCTTAGTCTGGTGAAGAGGAGTCTCAGGGGAGCCCTTATTGCTCTCTACAACTACCTGAAGGGAGGTGGCAGCCAGGTGGGGGCTGGTCTCTTCTCCCAGGCAACCAGTGACAGAACAAGAGGACACAGTCTCAAGCTGTGTCAGGGGAGGTTTAGGCTGGATGTTAGGAAGAAATTCTGCACAGGAAGAGAGATTTGCCATTGGAATGGGCTGCCCAGGGAGGTGGTGGAGTCACCATCCCTGGAAGTGTTTAAAATAAGACTGGATGAGGCACTTGGTGCCATGGTTCAGTTGATTAGATGGTGTTGGGTGATAGGTTGGACTTGGATGATCTTGAAAGTCTTTTCCAAACCAGTTAATTCTGTGATCTTATTGTAATTAATAACCAAAATACTAATCGAGTGTGGGAAAAAATAAGAATGGTTTTGGTCTGTTTTGAAGCTCTCTGACAATATTCTGTAGGAGTGTTCTAGGTTGCAAGTTATTTTTAAAAAATGGTGTTGCATAAATCTGTCAAGATTTTGCCTTCAAGTCAGTGGGATGCACCAATTTGAGGCAGTGACATATTGCCTTCTGGCAGCTGGCTAAGTGGCTTTTGAACAGAGAACCACCTGTTTTCTTGCATCTCTGGCAGTAGCATGTTAGGCTTAATATTTAGGGGTGTCTGAGCCTGTAATTAGGTAAAAATCCTACTCCAGCATGAGCACCTCTGGATGAGGAGGAAAGGTTGAAGATTTCTGCTTTTGTGATGCTTATATGAAAATAGGAGTGATATAAACTGGAAGCCAGAGGAGATGAAGTTACTGGAACCTAACAACAAAGCAGATTTTCTGCTTGGACAGACTTGGCAGGCTGCTTATTTGGGTCCTGTGTCTTGGGACCTATGTACACTTCAGTTTTCCTTGCTTGAGGTGTTGCAATACTGGCTAGCTCTTTATTTGGTCTTTTGCCCTCAATGACATGGGACCTAGCAGCTCACATGTTTTGGGCCCCAGGGTTTGTCTGTCTCCCTTCTCTCATTTTTCCTAATTCTCCTTCGGATTCCCAGGTGGACCAGTGAAAAATTGACTTCTTGCTGAATCAAAAATGAAAAGCTGAAGGGGGGAAGATGTTTTTTGGATCAAATGTTGTCTTTGGGAACTCTTCCGTTGCAGAAATGGTTTTGTTTTCAAGTATTTACACTTCAGTGCATTTTGAAATGAAATGTTTCCTAGCATTTGGATGATGTCAAAATGAAGAGTTTTAAACACAAACCATGTTTTCAGCCAAAGCAACATGCCAAATTCATTGTTCATGTAATCAGCAGGCTCTGCTGTTATAAGCCTCTACTTTCCAGGAGCATGATACCTGTGGTTGAAATGGTGCCCAGGAAAATGCCCCAGTGCCTCCTGCCCAGTCTCTTTCAAGGGTGCAGCCTAGGACTGCACAATGCTTGCAGGAACCTTGTTGGAGAAGTAAATCTTCAGCCTGTCTATGTTTAGGTGAGATCCTCTTCCTTGGAAAAACTCTTTCCGTTATCCATAAATGTTGTGGCAGTTTTAGGCTGTGCCTAGGAAAAAATTTCCACAGATTGAGTAGGAAAATGGTAGAATGTAAATAAATTACCACTGGACGTAAAAGGGAAAATAATGACAAGGTCTAAATCATCCCGTTGGTCTAATTACTAACATAAAGTTAGTTGTATAAACTAACTCTTTCTCTTTTCAGTTTCTTTGCTCTGGCAGACACTAGCTGTTTGCTTCTGACCTTGGCTGTGTTTCTTTGCTGTGGCTAAGTACTAACAAGCTGCCATCTGCTCTTCTCTTTCCCTTGTTCTATGTACAAGGGGGAAGCAGGGGCAGGGAGAGAGGAGGAAGCTGTTGGTAACTCCCTGGTTTTGTCCAGGGGGGTTCTTTATTTATAAAGTGTTATTTATAAATTGTAAATACATGTAAATGTTGTATATTTTGTACAGATTTATTGCATTTCATATTTCTAGGTTGTAGTTTTGCTTGTAAATATAGTTTCATTTGCTTTCATCTGAGTTAGTCTGGCAGTTTTATTTTGGGGGGTAAATTCAACTCACCAGAAGATGTCAGGGTTTGAACCTTCTTTTTAACCAAATCATTAGTTCCCTTCCTTGGTTAAAAACAATATAGGCATGCTTCCTGCCCAAGACAACAGAGTTTTAACCTCAAAAGACAGAAAAGCCAGTATCCAAATGAATATGTCTAGGGACTTTGCAGGAAGGTACTAGAGGGAGCAGAAGACCTGCACATAAGTAGCATGTATGATGCAGTAGTCAATATCTCTGCTAATATGCTTTGTGAATGAAGGAAAAAGCTCTTCAGGAAGAAGATCAGTTGAGACCAGAGTAAGGAAATTTTCAGGATTTTCAGGAGCTGGGGCATGGGTTGTGACTTGACTCTGATAAAGACAATAAGAATAGGTAGGAAGGAAGCTTTCATTGGGCTGCAAGCGGCAGGCCAGGCTACCTACTGGCAATGTCTCTTGAAGAATTTCCTAGAGGGAAGATGTTGGTGTCAAAAGTTTAATTTATTTTTTCTGATCTTCAAAAGAAAAACGTCAGGTCGGTGCAGTCAGCAAATGATAAGCGCTGCTGAACTGCAAATTAGATTGGAGTGACTCTAAGTGGGTTTTGTATGTGATGGAGCTAAGACTGAGAGCTGCAGTAAACCCTTTCAATCCAGTCTGAATGTTGGCTGTCATCAGTGGATGAAAGATTTATTATATATTTTAGGGAAATGAGAGAGAGGGAAGGTGAGGCTTCCATCACAACAAGGTACAACGTTGGCCTTTGGAAGGCTGTTCAGAACAGCTCACATGTTAAAATGAATGCAATATCAATATTATAATTAAAGCTCATCAGGCTCAGAGCAGTGCAAGCTCAATTTTGTCCTTTTGACTCATCGTTTATATAAATCTGCACAGCCATTGTGTGGTGCTTACTCCAGACATCCTGGTTTCCCCTGTAGTGCTGCCTTGTGTCCTTCTGCATGCTAATGCAACACTCTGTTTCTAACTTGATGGCAATAGATTAGCAAATACACGAGGCTATCATTCCTCTGCTAATGTGATTCCAGCCATGCAGAAAACTCAAAGTTTGTCTTAAACAGGCCAGCTTCTGAGCATTCTTCATATAAAATTCAATTTAAATAATTTCCAATTTAAGTGTCAACTTCGTTTTCTGCCTTTCAGCTTTGATACTGTTTTTTTTTAATTATTTTTTTCTTTTTTCAGAAGAACTTGATGCACACTGTTAGTGGGGGAGGATGGAAGTTGGTGCCTTTGTCAGCTAATTGTTTTAACCTTTGTCGTTCTCTCCTTGAGTAGGAGGTGTATTTGAATTATTGTATGAGAGATTTGTCTTGATTAGAATAGGGAAGCTCCAGCACCTTTTCTGGTGAGGGAGTGGAGGCTTCTGCATTTGGATTTGGCTCCTGCTCTTTCTGGCTCATCTGCACAGATGGTGGTGCTGTCCAAAAACCTGACAAAGAAATGGGTGGGTGTCAAGTGGAGGGGGCCAGGCTCTTTTCAGTGGTTCACAGTGATAAGACAAGGAACAACAGGTTCAAACTTGAACATAGAAGGTTTCACCTCAACAAGAGGAGAAACTTCTTTATAGTGAGGGTGACAGAGCACTGGAACAGGCTCCCCAGGAGGGTTGTGGAGTCTTCTCTTGAGACTTTCAAAACCCACCTGGATGCATTCCTGCGTGGACTCCCCTAAGTGATCCTGCTCTGGCAGGGGGGTTGGACCTGATGATCTCTTGAGGTTCCTTCCAAGCTCTGATACACTGTGAGACTGTGCTACCATGAAATGCATGCTGCACACCCTAGTTATACTGTAACTTCCCTTGTTTCTGAACACCAAGGCTTGGGTAGCATTGTGAAACTATTAATGTATGACCTGCTGGGCTCACTAAAAGCATAACAGGGAAATTAAGGTGACTTTTTTTCTTGCTTTGAGTGAAAGAAGGGGGAAGAAGGCTGTTGTAAGGTCTTTTGAGAGATATAGTAAGCTGTTCTAATGATACAATCAAGTCAGGTCTACACAACAGCCCTTTAACTGCCACAGCACAGGATGTGCACAGAATATTGATAATGCCTCCTTCTGATCCTTAAGCCCTGGATGTGGAAAGCTGTGACCCTGCCTGGTGACCAGATAACAAACCATTCATATTAGCAAGTGCCACTTGGTGCTTACTGCAGGGAAGAGACTGGAAAAAAGATGAGCTTTTGGAGATGCCCTAAGGGTGGGAGATGGTCACAGCAGCTTGAATGCTCTGCTGATGGAGTGGGGTTGGGATGGACTGGGTTGGGTGTGCTGGGCTTCCCTAGCACTGTGTGATGCCGGTCTGAGTGATCCCTGCTGTCCTGCTTCCTCCCACGGTTGGGGATCCAGTGAGGATCTAGTGGCCCAGCGGCAGTGCAGTGCTGCCAGTGGTCAGGGAAGTAGATCTAGCACAGGAGACACATCTGTGGTGCTTATTAACTGTTTCTACACTGCCTGCTCCAGAGATGCTGTGTCACAGCATGTCTTTGAGTTGTTTTGGCAAAAAAGGGATGGAGATACATTTGGCCCTGTTGAAAAAGGCTGGGGATATTGTGGGGAGATTAGACCTTCTGAAAAACCTGAATTTTTTCAGGCTGATCTTGGACTCTGCAGTTACAAGGAAGTCTTTTAGAGTCCTACCCTCTGCAGTTACAAGGAAGTCTTTTAGGGTCCTACCCTTTCCCCAGTTTATTTCTCACAGTTCTGAGACTTTACATTTTTGTGTTTTGTGTGTGGTTTTTTTTTTTTTCAAGGATTGCTTATGTTGAGACAAAAATTATATTTTTAAAGTGCGTATCTGTTTGCTTTGGGCTAATCTCAGGATGAGTTACAATAGCTTAGGGATCTGGGAAATAAGATGTTAGTCAATGTTATCTTTCAGTTCCTTTATATGTTATAAGCAGATTCACTTCACTTGTAAGATATCCTTGTACACTTGTATTTTGAAGACAATTCTCTCTTTGTCTGTTCCTATTATTCACAGTGCTTTGATATCTGTGTGTCAAAGAATTTCAGAAAGAAATCACCTTCCAGCTGCAAGCAAGTGTGGAACAGTTAAGCTCAGAAAGAGAATTTTTCATTAAGATCAAAATAAATAGGAGTATGGATTATATTTGAAGCTGGTTCTTATTTATTCAACATCTACAGCTATGGTTGTGTTTTACAGACTAATGTAAAACGTATCCCTTTGTTTTATAGAACAGTTTCTCTTTGCTTCTGTAGGCATCAGTGATTGGAGTGAATAACAGTAAACCTCTTCCTTTTCATGGGAGCTTTTCCACTGACTACAGTGAAGTCAGAATCTGTCTACTACATTTTAACTTGGGACAGAGTTTAAGCCCAGGTAAAGCAGTTCCCTGCCAGCATTGGATCACTTTGTTTTGTCTCATGCGTGGTTCTCCACTGCATAGTGGGATGTTTATCACAGAATATTAGGGGCTGGAAGGGACCTCGAAAGCTCATCCAGTCCAACCTCCTTGCCAGAACAGGATCACCTAGAGCAGATCACACAGGAACACATCCAGGCAGCTTTTGAAAATCTCCAGAGAGGAAGACTCCACAACCCCCCTGGGCAGCCTGTTCCAGTGTTCTGTCACCCTCACAGTGAAAAAGTTTCTCCTCATGTTTCCATGGAACTTCATATGCCTGAATGTCCATCCGTTGCCCCTTTTCCTGTCTTGGGCATCACTGAGAAGAGCCTGGCTCCATCCTCTTGGCACTCACCCTTTACCCCTCAGTCTCCTGTGCTCCAAGCTGAAGAGCCTCAGCTCCCTCAGTCTCTCTTGTAAGGAAGATGTTCCACTCCCTTAATCACCTTTGTGGCTCTGCACTGGACTCTTTCAAGCAGTTCCCTGAGTCCCTTCCTGAACTGAGGGAGCCCAGATCTGGACACAATATTCCAGAGGCAGCCTCACTAGGGCAGAGTAGAGGGGGAGACTTGCAGGTGCCAGCAGGAGTGTTAGAGATGTTTAAGCTCATCTTTCCCCTCTTAAGAAGTTTCTTGCCCTATAAAAAACATAATGAGGAAGTTTTCCTCCCTTACATCAAACTCTAATCCTGGTAAGAGTCATACAACCTCTGAGGACAAAGCCCTACTAAGTGTCTCCTCAGCTACTGACCAAGCCCTCCTGGGGAGCTATGCTTTTTTAAAGTGAGTTAAGGTAGAATATTACTGCAAGACTAAAAACTATGTTAAATAATATTTTCTTTTCTCATGTCTAGTAGTTCCTTCAATACCCTTTTTTTAACAGAGTGGATTTTTAATATTAGACTTCAAGCTGGACTTGATTTCCTACACTGTCAAACTGGGACTGTAAACTGGCATTGAAGTACTGAATGCTGCAGTTTAAAAGTATTGTGATAATAAGATTATTTGATAGAATCTGAATTTCAGTACTAGAATTTTACAGAATGAGTTTGTTATGCAGTTCCCCTTCCAGGCTGCCCATGCCACTGCCCTGTCACAGGCACTTCAGTGGTAACTAATTATACTATTGCATTTTTTTAATGTTTCCTTTTTTTTTTTTTTTTTTGGTTTCTTTTTCCTCCCACTTCTAAAGCTATCTCAGTATGCACAAGTTGTCTTTCTGGTCCAAACAACACTCTAAAAAACTGCAGCTCAACAACTAATGAGCCATGTAGCTCTATCAACTATTAGAGTTGTCTCTCTTTGTCTCTTTCACATGATTTAAAAACCCCACTTTTTTTTTTTTTTTTTTTTTTTTTTTTTTTTTTTTTTTTTTTTTGGTCTGTCCAATACTATATCAAGGTTTTTGGGTTTAAGTGTTTTGAGTTCTTTTTGTTGTTTTGTTTTCAGAATTTTCAATTTAAGTTTGTTTGTTTGTTTGTTTGTGTTTTTAATTTGGTTTCCAGAGTGTTAGTTCTACAGCTTTTCCCCTTACCACTTGAAAATTTGCAAAGTTCAAAGTGTAATTGGTAGAGAAGTAAGGACAGAGAGACTAAACACCATTCTCTTTTTGAAGGGAAATAAAACAATTGCCAAGGGTTTTTACCTTTTTGTTTCTTCCGTTTCTAACCACTTTTAACTTTTTATTATTCTTTCAACTTTGTAGAGATTGCACAAAGTTAATTTTAGTTTTGTTCTGGGTAGCTGATTATCTCCTGCAAAATGGAAAGGATTTTGAAAAGCTAGAGTGGGAGGTGAACAAACAAAAGAGATATATGTGTGTTTGTGGAAATAGAAGGCATCTTTCTGTGGCATTCAATAACCTGAGAAAATGGAAGTCATATAAAGATAATCTATCCATTTCTAGAACATGCAACTGATTCAAGATCAAAATTCTCTCTTGTAATAAGTGAAGACTCTTTAAGCCCATCATGCCAAAAAAAAAAAAAAAAAGAAAAAAGAAAATAACAAGATTTGAATATTCCATGGAAAAATATTTTTTTTTCCATGGTAAAATTCTGACCCACTCAAATGAGCAACATCTTGCTTGCAGCTGCTGCTGCTGACTAGACAGGTGTGGGGGGCTTGAAATTACCCCTCCAACTAACTGTAACAAAGGGCATGTGACTCTGCATCTAAGACTGACCCAAAAATCTATTTCTTTTTGCTTCAGTTGCTGTCACAGATTGCTGCAGTGGCCCAGAAAAGGAGATAAAAAGGAGGTGCCAGTTCTGGGGGTGTATATGGCTGGTCAGCTTATAGCCTAATTGGTCTACAGAGAAATGTTCTTTGCTCCATGAGCCACTGGGCATGCAGACAGCCTTAACTGGGACATGGATGGAATGGGCTTTTGTTCAAGTTTGGTAGGGTACTGTGTGCCATCTGAATGTGTTTGCTTGCCTGCCTGCTAGGGTGCTTCAGAAAAAAAAAAAGCAGGATTTCAGTATCCCACCAAACCCAGGGCAGCCATGTGGATTAGAAACCTCAACAGTGTATTTCTGTGTTCCAGGGCAGGAATTCAAATTTAAGGCACCTTGGTTACTAAAAGAGTTCCAATCTTTAAAACACGAGAGGTTTTGAGAATCAAAATAAACTTCCCTGGAGTGCTTACAGGCCTAAGGTCTCACATCTTGTCTCTCAGATGGAGAAGTGGATTGAGGCTTGACTTGAAATGTTAATATCACAACTGAGAAAGCTGCTATAGCATTCAGCCTGACTCCAGAGGGAAAAGACCAATCACTTCAGAGTTAAGATGCATGAGTGAGAAAGTGCACATGGGCCAAGAATGATTGACGTTGAGAGAGATTTTTTTTTTTGCTCCACTGGATGATACCTGAGAAGCTCCCTGGGTTTAGAATAAATAAGGGTCACTGCAGAACACTTCTCAAGGCTGCTGCTGCCACATCATCTATGGGCATGATAATGAATTTCCGTACTCCAGAGAATGAGATGATCTGTTTAAACAGTTTAAACCAGGAACTGGTTTCTACAACAGCAGCTTTCTTTTAGATAATGGTGGTGTAAAATGTCTTTTGTGATACTCAGTGAAAGAAAGCAGCCTAAACATTTACTACTTTTACAAAAAATAAGACCAGCAGTCCCCTAATCTCCACAAGCAGCCACCATATAATTTAGGCAATTGAATCTGTCATTCCGGATCCTAATCTGATGGTGCAGTGGGAATCCTGCACTGATAGAGTCATGCATCCAGGGTACCAGTGTGGAGAGTCTGGGTTTATTATTGGGTTATGTTCAATAAAACATGCCAGAACGGATTTCTTTTCAGGAGATGATATATAAGCACTAAGTCTGGGGTTTGTAGTGATTCCGTGAAATGCAGTTGCTCGAAAGTATCTTAAAAAGTTAATGCAGTTAAGAATTTGCTCAGCCAGTTTATGGCACCTCCAAGAATAAATGTAGTTTCAATGGAATGACATCTCTCATAAAAGCTGAATCCCTCTTGCTTGAAATTCAGCTCTCGAAATGAGAGCTGACAATTGCTTGAACTGTCAAAAGTGTCTTTAGTCTGAGGACGGTCGCTGTGCGACTTCTCCTTTTTAGGCTGCAGAAGGCAAAAGGTCACAGGGAGGACAATATTTCTTCCCTGTATCAGAGCTTGCATTACCTCTCATTAGGAAGTCTCTTTGTGTTCACATCTTGGCATTGGCAACGCTGGCTGTAGGCTGTGTATTGGATCTGTACAGGGGCTACAGGGAGGGGAAAAGAAAGATAATAGTGTTGAAGCCCAGAAGAGTCACCCATTGCATGAGCATTATCTATCTGAAGGACATTTCTTTATCTGGTAATTCTATATCTGAATGGTATTTTGGGCTTCAGTCCTATGGCCAAGCATATAGCAGGTTGCTATTCAGACATCAGATGAAAATCAGTGTTCCCTAGGCTTGCTTGGTTGATTTCAATCTCTCTCTTAAATGAATGCTTACTGCTTTTCCACCAGGTTTCTTCTAAGAATTTCTCTACTTAAAAGAAAAAAGTGAAATCGGAAATAGTCCTCTTGGCAGGTGTTAATGATCACATGAAAGACACAACATTTCAGCTACTCTGCTAAACTGGTTTTTGAAAAAACTGTGCTTCCCAAACCTGATTTTTTCCTGCGTGTTATTACAGTAATTTGAATCTCAAAGGGTTGAAACTCTGAGAGGACTTTTTGTTTGTAAGAAAAAGACAATATCAAAGCTGAAAGTTGAGTCTCTGCTTGTTTCTCAAGCTCTTCAGTGGTAAATACAGAAAAGTCCCCTATGGCTTCTTATAAAGAGTGAGCTTTTGGACAGTCTTAAAGTTATACTTTACAAATTATACAACTTAAAGAACACTGTATTTAGTTTCTGTCACCATTTGGTTTCTACATTGCCATTTAAGAATTAGTTTGCAAAATGATGTGCCTGTAAAGGACTGAATTAAAGAAGAAAAAGCCAGGAGAATTTTCACATTTGTTTTAGCATATATGAAAGTATGAATTAAGGGATTTCTTCAGTATTCATAATGTTTGCTTCTTCACTGCCAACTCAAGCATCAAAATACATAGATTCTCTTTCATGTCTGGGTTTCTGATCCTGCTGAAAAACTATTGTACTGCTTGTGCATCAGAGACAAACATGCACATGTGCATCCCATGAGGCTAAGAAGAAAGGGTTTGTGGCTTTTCTTAGCACTCCCAATGCTGTCAGCCCCTCTCACAGCACCACCCTGTAGATATCATCAACACAGGAGGTGGCCAGCTTTTTAGCGGCTTGTGATGGGAGGACTTAATAGCTTGAAATAAACCCAAATTGCACATGGATTTCTTAAAAATAGTATTTCTTTGTGGTTTTATATGTATATATTGAACTCTTCAGAAAGAATCTCACTGAGCAAGCATGTAAAAACATTTCTGAGATGGACACTGTTGATCCTCATCTTGCTAGGGCAAAAAGACAGCACCTTGAGTTCTAAAGGCATCTGAAGTGCTATCACAATGCTGTGATGAATGATGGCTTTGTTTTTGAAAGTGGGTTTTGCTAAATTGCTGAAAATGTGGCTCTGAGCAACTTGATCCAGTGTGAGGTGTCCCTGCCCATGGCAGGGGATTTGGAACTAGATGATCCTTGAGGTCCCTTCCAACCCTAACAATTTTATGATTCTATGATTTAGGAGGCGAAGGCACAAGATACATGCTATGGTTATTGAAATGTTTCCAGAGTTTGCAAACGATTCCAAATGCCCAAAGTCTATAGTAAATTTCTGTATTTTTGATTCTCTTTTGGCATGTTGGTGCTTTTTTACATAGATCATACAAAGCATGCCTGTTTCCCCAAATGCTGGGGCTGGAAATAATTTGTGCCAGTCAGAAATGTAGCATGAACAGTATATGGAGCTAAATCTATAGTTCTGCAGCTGAAGTGTGGACAGGCTAAGAATAGCAGTATCAAGAGCAATGGCTTTTATGTAACATCCTTTGTTTGTTGAGCACTGAGTTACAGTGATATGTTCAATATACTCTGCCCAGTATTTGAAGCATGGCACTAGGTACTCCCTGGAAGTGGATTTTCTCTTTTTTTGGAGTTGACAGCCAATTTACAGTAATTAATGTGATAAGGGCAGCAGCTGTAGCAGTCTCTAATTCCTTAATCTTAGAGTAAGAGCTAGAAATGGATTAGTTAGAGATAAATATATCTTATGGTGTTTTCTCCAGAGGAATAAAAATCCTTTACAATATTGCATTCTTGTAGCAGGAATGGCCAACACAGTGATGAAAGCAATTTTCCTTTGCTGGAGGGAATTATCCATGCTGGACTGAATGGAAAGAATAAATGTTGGCTTATTTTAAAAACAATGAATAAAATTTTGACTCTAGGCAGTGAAAATAGTTTTGTGGGCTGATCTAAGAGTGCCTTGGCACCCCAGGAAGAAGGGTGTCTATAGGTTCTGCTTAGTGTGGATGATCTTGCTGCAACTGTCAGTTAAAGATTAGGAAAATGGGGAAGATTATGTCTGGGAAGTGATGCTGTTATTAGTGCTTCTGCTGAGGAGAGTTTATTGCCTTTCATGATAGGATATAACACTGGAACTGGAAGTGTGCAATGGAACATGTTTTTAACTGAATTGTTGGGGAATATTAAGGCTATGGTTATTGAAATGTTTCCAAAGCTTGAAAACAATTTTTCTCCCCCCTCTCTATTAAGTTATCACTGAATTCACAACTGAAATTAATTTCTGGAACCTCTTTGTTTTATTTAAAAAAGTTTGCTGTGAAAGAAAATTCCTAAACTGTTAGACACAGTTGACTTGATCATCTGCAACCCAAGTGTACTTACACATCTCATCTGCAAGACAAGCTAATAATGCTCCTCACACTTTATGGCCTTTGCTGAGATAACTATGAAAGTTGGAGAGTGGTTTGACTGCTTCACTGGCGTGGATTTTGTCTCCTGGAGACAAGCCTGGGATTGCTATCTCTGACATGAAATTAGCCGATTAATTTTTGATTGCCAGATAAAGGACTACAGCAGATCCAAACTGAACATCCAGCAATTTTTGGTGGCTTGAAAAGAGGTCATGATTTCACTAATTGAAAAGAAATTGCTTCCTTAAAAGTACTGTGCAGCTGACCTGGTTTATTGCCCTTCCCAGTAAGCACAACGTTTACTCTGTCACAAAATCGCTAATAATTTAGTGTGCATAGACCAGAGGATAGTAAAGCTTTGTGTTGCTCTGGGTTGACCTTTCTGCCTGATTTAAAGACCATTGTGAAAGAGCTCTGAGGAGAATCCCAACATCTTTCACTGCAGAGGTGAAAGCTTTGATGTGAGCACTGAAGTTAAAAGCTGCTGCAAGGAGAGAACTGGACAGCTAATTTCCTTGTCTGAGTTTGGCTTGTAATAAAATAAAGATTATGTTGAGCATGATTCTGTCAAGTGTTTATGGATGTTAGAGTGGTCTTTTTAAAGAAATAAAGCAATAAAAAGTGTATTTTCACAATCTGAGAAAGCTTTTGAGGATAATCAGCAAGGTGTGTGGTGCAACTCATCTGCCTGTTAACTGTGAGGAGCTTGACTGTGTCCCACTAGAGATGTGCTAAATCTTTGGGACAGTCTTACCTTAGGATTTGGAATTATCTCCCATTACATTAATTGTTAAGATTTGTGTACTGGTGTTTAGCAAGCTCCAGATTTCCTCTCTATTGCCTGCTCTCAGGTCGGCTGACTTCGTTGTGCAGTCAGTGGAGGACTCTGGGCAGCCTTTGGCTACCAGAAAGCAGTGTGGCTGCTGCTGTGTGCACCATTTGCTCCTGCCTGGTGACTATGGCAGGAGAGGTGGATGGTGGTGGTACAAAAGAGCAGCTCCTCACCACCTGAATTTCAAGTGATCATGGTGCAAGTTTTGCAAAATACACCCAAACTTGTGCAACTCTCCTCTGCCTAGGCACAATCTTTGAGTGCACATGAATGTTCCCATGTGTTTCCTTGCAATGTTGGACTTTTCCTTAGATTTGGCCATTTTTTTTTTTTTTGGTAATGAGATATATCAGCACTTTTTACCTTGGAATCAAATGGAATTATTTATTTTTTTTCCCTCCTTAATTTCTATTCAATAACAATTTTAACAAAGCAGAAAGGAGCACTGTGTTCTCCTCATTGTTCGTGGGTGCAAGGAGCTCAGCTATTTCCAGCCTGATGGTGTTTATGTGGAAAGTTATGAAGCTGCTGTTCTCACTCATGTGGAGTAATGGTTTTGTAGAAATCAGCTGGACTATTATTGAAGCAAAATACCACTCAGCATGAGGAAGGCTGCTAGGAGAAGGTGATGTGCAGCTCAAAGATTTAGTGAGGTCTCATAATAACCAGATTGTTTGTCTGTGCTGTGGCAGAACACTGGAGCATCCATGATTGAAAAATGAGGGCATGTGGTGATGTGGATGCCAGCAAGCTCCGAGGACACATTTACTGTGGTGTGCCTATTCTGTGAAGCAGCAATGAAGCAGTTAAGATAGATGGGAATCATGTGGCTAAAAATCCTGCACGTACTTTGAAAACTCATCCAAGGTACTTACAGGACGTTTTTATGGCTGTCCCTGGATTTGTGCAGAGTTTCTGGAAAAGAGTGTGTGCTGCTGATAGAGATGTGTCTCCTTTTCCTGCCATCCAAATGCCAAAAACAAAGGAATGGAAACCAAATGGAAGCAGAGAGCTTTTGTTCATGAACAGAAAAATGTGTGGCTATTTGTAAAAACAAGGAAGAACTTCGTCTGCTGCTGAGAAGCAAAGATAAGAAGTAAAACCTCTCACTTGCAGGGTATTTTGAGGTCAGCTTCTCTGAGGGTTGAGTCATTCCCTGGATGCCCATGTGGTGAGTAGATTCCTGCCTAAATAACAGGCCTGAGCTGCTCTTTCTTTAGCAAGAGTTTGACTTGCAGGAGCTTTGGCTAGTGAAATGATGGAGGGCTCATGGACTCTGCTGAGTGATAAATGAGTGTGACAGAACATCTGAGCTTATGATTTGTGAAGCAAGTGCTGTACATTTGTTTGGAATTAATGTTGAATACTCATGCAGAAACAGAGAGTCACTTCACTGCAGAATAAACTTTGTATTTGAAACAAATCATTGGCTTCTAAACACAGAGACTTTATTTTTAGTTCAAGCTAACCTAAACACTTTTTTCTTTTTTTTTTTAGGTTTGGTTTATTTTAAACAAGAGATTATGTCCTATTTCTTTGAATACTGTCCTCAGAAGGATTTTTCAAGACTCCAACCATTACCTTTGGATCTAAGGCAGGGAATTCAGGTGACACTCCATGCTGAACAGGGTTTTCTCTGCACAGGGATTTCCTATGCATAAGAAAAAGGACATTAGGGATTTGCTCTTATCTTTCAGAACAGTCATTATTTGAAGGATCTATCAGAGAATGTTCATTTGTTGGGCTCCATAACTAGTAGTAAGTAACTACTTGCAACACAGGGTGATCCTGGAGCTTATTTGGCAGCTTATCTGACAAGTAGAGTCCGGAGTGTACTTGTGGGTTTTATTGCATTTTTCTGTTGTGTTCATAAGAGCATATTGAATATGCTGCACTGAATCCATCCAGTTACACTGTAACCAACACTGTACTCATCGTATTGCAGGATATTGTAATTGTAAGATTAATGCAATACTACTGGATGCCTTTTAACTCTGTGTAGTGCCTTTTCTGGTACAGTACCCTTGTAGCTGGTTGTCTGAAGTGAGGAAGCTTGTAGGAAGAAAGCTGGCTTTTTGTTAGCTGGGAAAATCAGAGAAGCTTTCAGATACTTATGTCAGATACTTGTTGGTTTGTGTTTTTTTTTTTTTGTTTTGTTTTGTTTTTATTTTCCTAGTAAGCAATCCCAGAAGTAATCAATGTGTCTAAAAAATCATGTTCCAATAGTATCTTGAATGTTAGTAGAAATCTGACTGTGTGGATTCCAAGAGTGATCATTCACTTTATTGAGGAACACTTGCTGCACCACTGGAGAAATATTCCTTGGTTATCTGCTATCCTTCTTCAACAGTGTAAGAGCATCTTGAAGCCTAATTGGGACAGGCAAGGGGAGGGCTGAAGGGACACAAATTTCATGTTAATGGAGGCACTTCTAATGTAAACATCTTTCTTACCATGTCAGCAATGAATGTTGGAATAGGGCCTTCCTGGGAAGGTGGACTAAAGCCCTGTCTGTTGCTGTTATGATCTGGTCCCACTAAGAAGGCAGGACTGTTTTAAGACTCCATATGCTGTCTGAATTAGAGCTGTGGCACTCAGGACTGCGTGGGGGAAATCTTTCCTTGCTGCCTTTCCTCACATCTGTTTGCTGTTTCACTGTTGCAATGAAAGAGAGCAAGGAACACAGAGGAAATGCAAGAGGCCATTGCACTGAAACACATTGCTGTTCACAAAATCTATTGGACAATAAAACTGGTTACTTGTTTTCATTACACAGCCTCTATGGCTAATATTATATTATCCAAACGAGATCATTCTTTTCACAGAGATTGTAATGAGGCTGATGTACTGAAAAACCTGAGTTTGTTCATCTAGCAGCATCAATATTGAAAGTTCATATCCTCCTCTTAATAGCTTTCTTTTCATTCAAAGCACAGAGGCTTCTTTAATTCCAATCTGCTAATTAGAAATGGCACATCAGTATGAATTTTACAGACACTGTATTGCTGGGCAGAGGAGAGCTATTTCAAGTGTAGCTTGAGTTACCTTAATAATGTGGCATTTCCAGATTATGATGGATATAAACACTCTTTTCCTAAATTAAGTGTGTCAAAGTGAGGCTTTTGGGGGAATGATGAGGGTTCGAGGAGAGGGAACTTAACTATTCTGTTTTAAAGAGGTCTAACTGTTTGAGATGATGGTTATTTGTCAACTGATGAGGGTTATTTTTTGACTGATGGCTAAGAGGATGATGGAAGAAAATTAGATAGCAAGCAAGAAGACTTAAGAAACAAAGGAAATACCAGGGTAGGGTGTATGTGTGTGCAGAATTGCAGTGGTTATTCATAGAATAACCATATATAATAATAGAATTGCCAGGGTTGGAAGGGACCACAAGGATCATCTACTTCTAACCCTCCTGCCATGAGGGCAGGGACACCTCACACTACATCAGGTTGCTCAGAGCCACATCCAGCCTGACCTTAAAAAAAAACTCCAGGGATGAGGCTTCCGCCACCTCCCTGGGCAACCTGTTCCAGTGTCTTATCACCCTCATGGTGAAGAACTTTTTCCTAACATCCATCTGAATCTACCCACTTCTAGTTTTGTCCATTCCCCCCAGTCCTATCACTCCCTGACACCCTCCCCAGCTTTCTTGTAGGCCCCTTTCAGATACTGGAAGGCCACAATAAGGTCTCCTTGGAGCCTTCTCTTCTCCAGACTGAACATCCCCAATGCTCTAAGTCTGTCCCCACAGAAGAGGTGCTCCAGCCTTCTGACCATCCTTGTGGCCCTTCTCTGGACATGTTATTGTCACTAAGAGCATGATGTTGGATTAGTGTTTTGAATTTTTTTTTTTTTTCACAGAATCACAGAATTTGAGGGGCTGGAAGGGACCTCAAAAGCTCATCCAGTCCAACCTCCCTGCCAGAGCAGGATCACCTACCAGGTCACACAGGAACGCATCCAGGTGAGTTTTGAATACCTCCAGAGAGGGAGACTCCACAACCTCCTTGGGCAGCCTCTTCCAGTGTTCTGTCACCCTCACAGTGAAAAAAAATTTCCTCATATTTATGTGAAACTTCCTATGCCTCAACTTCCACCATTGCCCCTTGTCCTGTCCTTGGGCATTACTGAGCAGAGCCTAGCTCCATCCTCTTGGGACTCACCCTTTACTTATTTGTAAACATTGATGAGGTCACCTCTCACTCTTTTTTCTGAGCTAAAGAGCCCCAGCTCCCTCAGTCTCTCCTTGTATGGAAGATGTTCCATTCTCTTAATCATCCTCATGGCTCTGTGCTGGACTCTTTCAAGTAGCTCCCTGTATTTCTTGAACTGAGGGGCGCAGAACTGGACACAATATTCCAGAGGCAGCCTCATCAGTGCAGAGTAGAATCATAGAATCAACCAGATTGGAAGAGACCTCCAAGATCATCCAGTCCAACCTATCACCCAGCCCTATCCAATCAACTAGACCATGGCACTAAGTGCCTCATCCAAGCTTCTCTTGAACATCTTCATGGTGACTCCACTGCCTCCCTGGGCAGCCCATTCCAATGGGCAATCACTCTCTGTGAAGAACTTCCTCCTAATACCCAGCCTATACCTCACCTGGCACAACTTGAGACTGTGTCCCCTCGTTCTGTCACTGGTTGCCTGGGAGAAGAGACCAACCCCCACCTGGCTACAACCTCCCTTCAGGTAGTTGTAGACAGCAATGAGGTCACCCCTGAGCCTCCTCTTCTCCAGGCTAAACAGGGGGAGGAGAACCTCTCTTGACCTACTGGTCACAGCCTTTCTAATCCACCCCAGAATGGCACTGGCCACCTTCTGCTGGCTCATGGTCACCCTTTTTGTGTAAGTTCTTTGTTTGTGTTGTTTATTATTTTTTTTTTGTTTGTTTGTTTGTTTGTTTGTGATGAGCACATCTCATGTAGGAAAAGTTCTCAAGTTCTCAAACTGGTTGGCTTGCTGCTTTCCGTATGTGTAGACTGGATGGGCTTTTGTGGATTTTAACTGAATTTTACCAGTTCAGTATTTACTGTTTGGTGACAGATGTGTCTACCAGCAGCCTTGATAACTAATGAACTTTTACTTCTTTCCACTGCACTTAGTGGTCTAAGTAATGAAAGAGGTATTATTGCAAGTCAGAACATATTACACAAAATTTCAAATGAAATATTTTACGGGTAGGTGCATCTATAGTTTTCTGCTGGGCAGGATAAATATGCATTCTCCTGAAAAGTTAAATGCATGAGACTTTGATTCTTTCCACTGGAAAACAACATGATACCTTAACTCTCCATTCCAGAAGAGCCTTCAGATCTGTCTTCTCTGCTCCAGTTACTCAGGATGCTGGCCATGCTCAGTTATGGGGAACACTAACAACCAACAAAACCTTTATCTAAACCTCCATATGGCACATCACTGAAGTACCTAGACATGTGCACTTTTGTCTTTGGTCATTTCATACAGAAAATACAATTAGACTTGGCTGTCAAACAGATGAAATCTGTCATATTCCTCCTGTAGAAGCTGAACTTGGTCCAGCCCAATAAATACAAAAAATACTCACCCATAAAACTGCAAGCAAAGCCTGTGATTTCAGTGCATGTGGGCTAAGATTCTGTGGAGCCTGGCAGGCAGCACTCTCTGGCTGAACAGCCTGTTTCTGTAATCAGCAGCATTTCCCTGCTCCACAAGGCTCAAAATCACAGCAATAAAGCAGCAGATGGCTTTGCCACACCTTCCCTGGAAGGGCAGTTTCCTACAGACAAAGAGAACTTGGGAGCTTTCTGAGGAAGAACCTTAAAAATCAAGACTTGTTCAAATTCCCTTACTAGGCTAACACTTCAAAGGGTTTTCTTTTTATTGTTCCTTCTTGTATCTTCATAAGTTTCATGCGCCTCACCAGTTGTAGATATGTCAAAGAGAAGGAAAAAAATATGACTCAATCAGAGGTTTCACAATATCTTATTTTCCTGTTGCTGAGATATTGGGGAATAACCCATATTTCATAGACTTGTTTGTTCTTTGTGATGGTTGAAATCTTCTAGCTGATGCTGGGAGAGGCTTACTGCCCCCAGGCAAGGAGTCACAGTTAACCACGTGCAGGAGTGCAGTGTTGGATCATGTGAGTGGCTTGGGCAGTGTGGAGTTGTGTGTGTTCCTGGTCATTAAAGCCTCATCTTTCAAGGATGAGGGCCCTCTACAGACAGAAAAGCTGGGGGAAAAGGCAATTTTTCAGCATAATTATCACCAGTGGTATAGCAGACAGTATATCGTTCTTCTCGTTCAGATGATTCCTGACAAAATGCCTTTACATCTCTGTGGGACAATTTTCTTTTCAGAAGGGTGCAAGCCCTTTGTCACTGCATGTCTCAGGGCAGAGGTTTCTGTGTTAGAGTGTCTGCCAAGGGCTTTTGAGGGATTGCCCATATTTTTCTTGACACAACATTGTATTCCATACTGTGAGCCCTTACAAGTAGGTGGAATTAACTGATCTTCACTTGTGAAATGGCTGTATGTCATCTCACTTGATTATTGCTTGTGTGGATGCAATACATTTTGAAAAGTTGTCCTTTAGGACAACATATGTCAACGTAACATTAGGTGCTCTCTTCTTGTCATGTTCTGCACAAAACCTGGGTGAGAGTTAGCAAATACTTGCCTTTACTGGTCTCTGTCTTCTGCTTCCACCTCTCCTGTTGTTCTGTTATTGCAGACAATTCAGAATCTGGGTGTCATTCATCATTTAGTTAACTAAATGGAGCTCTGACTCTAGCTGAAAGGTCAGCAGTAGTTGGTGAGTCAGTCATATCACACGAGGAGGTATTTGCTCTACACCCCTCCAGCATGCTCGGTGCTGCTCCTCATCTGCCATGATGGTTGTGAGAGGCAGTGAAGCCCACGTTCAGAGAATGCACTGGTGGGAGGGAACCTCTAGAGATCATCTAGTCCAACCCCCTGCAGTAAGCAGGGACATCTCCAAACTGGATCAGGGGATCTAGACCCCTACAGTAACATGGGGGTTCTTGGTCGTTGTAGGAAGGAGTGTGCTAATGGCCTGTCCCTGACAGGCTTGGGACTGTGCTAATTGTAGCCTGTTGGTAATCACAAGCTTGTGAGTGAGAAGGATCATAGAATGACTTAGGGACCTTGGAGATACCTACTCCAACCTCCCTCCCATGGGCAGGGACTCTTCTCAGCTAGACTCAGCTGCTCAAGGTCTCATCCAACCTGGTCTGGAACACTCCAAGGAGGAGGCATCCACAACCTCCCTGGGCAACCTATTCCTGTGTTTTGCCAAACTCATACTGAAGAACTTCTTCATAAGACCCAGCCTAAACCTACTCTCCCTCAGCTTCAAACCATTCCCCCTTACCCTATTGCTACATACCCTTACGAAAAGTCCATCTCCAGCATTCCTATAGGATTCTCTCAGGTATTGGAATAGTGTTGGACCTTTGTGTGATGTTGGGAGGTCTTGGTCATGGTGCTGTTGGCCCCTGCCTCAAGTTTATCTTATTCTTTTGCATCACTCGAATGGTGAGTTGCCCATATTTTTAACTCTAGGGAATTATCTGGGAGAATCTGCTGTTCAAGGACTGCTATTTAAGAGAATTTCCCCAAGCACCTGCTTTGCAGTTTGCTCTTGAGTGAGTGTCTGTACTGCAGAAAACAGCTGCTACCATTAGGGTTGAAGTGGGGACACTGGCAACAGACTGAATGAACATGAAGTTGCTAACTGTGTCCCACTTCTAGCTCTAAGGACAGATGTTTCCTGGAAGGACAGTGGGAGGTGAAGCATGACTTGTGTGTGTGTAGATGGTGTATATACTCTGTGGAAATGGAGCTTTGTTTTTCAGTTGCTGTTAATCTTTTTTAAAACCATATTAAACAGTAAGAATAAGGAGGGTGGGGAGAGCAAGTAACATGTTTAAGAGCTGTTTGAATCCCCAGTGCCCTTCCTAGCATTGTGTTCTTAGTGGTCATGCTCATGACAGTATAGTCTTGACTTGTAATCCTCTTCATTTGCAGTGTTTCTGCTCAGCATAACAGGTGCCACTTTGACAGGAGGCTGCTCAGGACTTTAATATTGCATCAAGGAGTCCAAGATTAATTTAGAAAGGCATCTAAAATTAATTTAAATGCCATACACCTCAGATGCTAATGGTAAAAGTCAAACAATAACAGGGTGCTCTAAGGTGGTGATACATGCAGGTGTAGCTAATGCACAGGCTTTGTCTTGTTCTTTTTTCATCTTGTAACAGAGTGCACTGAAAGTGCAAGGCAGCTCCCGGCAACCATTTGAAATTACTCTGCAGAAAAAAAAACTCCAGCAAAACTGAGTGGGGGGGTGAGAGAGCAGTTTCACAGTAGATTGAATACGAGGTAAACATGATTGTAGGACTGTAATTGACTATCTAGGGCACTGAGTCCTGTATCACAATCTTAAGCAGCAACAGAGTAAACAAAACCCATTCCTCGAAGTCTTTCTCTGAAAGCTGTTAAGCATGCTTTGCATTTTGCCTCGAAGACTGGTGATGGAGTTTGTGGTTTTTTTTTTTTTTTTTTTTTTTTTTTTTTGTTTCTCTTTTTCTTTCCCCCTCTTTCGTGAGTGTGCTAGTGGTGGTTTTGTTTGTTTGTCTGCTTTTTTTTTTTTTTTTTTTTTTTTTCCTCTTTAAAGCTATGACTTGAGCTTTTAGACTCACGGTGAAACTGAGCTGACGACTTCTGCCCCATCAGGAAGACACTGCAAGCAATTGATCTCCTTGAGCCTTTCTTGCTGCTGGAAACTTTTTTAAAGATTAGTAGTCTATAGTGCCATTTGAAGATTCAGATGTTCATTCCATGCCCCATTACCCATGGAAGAAGGAAAAATAGACTATTATAACTGTAAGTGCAATACTCTAAGCTAATGGACAGTATAAGAGATGTGTACTTTGCACATACACACTATTCGTGTAGAGAATACATGACTTTGACATGCCTTCCTCTAATGGAAGAGCAGTTAATAGCACAGAATATGCTGCAGAAGAGACATGATTGCCACCCAGCTATCTTCCATGGGAAGAACAGATTGAATAAGGTTTCTGAGAGGGAAATATCTCTAGGCTCAGTTAAGAGACATTTTGACACTGGAGTCCCAGCAGTAAAGTACACTAGAACCATTTGCCTTTTACTGCTGAACAACTAAGATGGAAAGTGTGTGAATAAAATGGAATGTCCTGGCAGAATAGCAAGAAAGCATCTCCTGAGTGACAATCATTAGTGGTGAATCTTTCTACTATAGTCTCCTTTGCTTTTACATGGTGGCTTTTAAGGCAGTAGTATGAGCTTTATGTACATGTGTGCACACAAGCTTTTTAAAAACTATATATAGAGAGCATTTTGTAGTCCTGTATGTTTACAGATCTTTTGAAATGAGCTTAAAAGAGAGCTAATTGATGAATGACTTGTGTTTGGCTACATTCATATAATCAGTCTGTGAGGTTTGCTTTCATACCATTAGTCTTCTTTCTCACAGATATCTTTATGGTTTTTCTCCTTAAATCACAGGAGAACCACCCAGTTCCAACTGCTGATGTACCATATTTAGTTCACAAAGATTGATTCCCACATGGACTTTTCCCCTCTATATCATGGTACAAATGAAGGTAATCTTTCCAAGCAGAGCTTAGAAGTGACTGCTTGCAACTCACACTGGCTGCTTTCAGCTCACACAGTATGTGCCAGGACAGTAAACCTAACAGTTTCAGGTTCTCAGTGACTGGGACCTGTTTGCAAACTCTTTCAGTCTCCAGCTACCGTGTTTCTTTTCCTTGTGATCCTCTTGTTGACAACCACAGACTATCACTGTGGCCACTGTCTTTCCAACCAGAAACTCATCAGTCCTGCATCCTTCCCAAACATCTGCAGGGAGGTAGCAGGCAGTCCCTAGATGTGACATTTAGTCTCTCCTTTGGAACCTAATCCCCACCAATGGCAGGCAGAGGGGTACTTCACTAAGGACTCTTCCCTCCTTTTTGTGTCTGTACAAACAGAACTATGCAACATCAGAGGAAGATGGGGAGATTTGCCACCCTCCAGGCCCCTGAAAAATAAAATGCAGAGGGTTAGACAGGGGTTGGCACTTTAAATTGCAGGATGATACTGAGATTGTCACTGAAACCTCCAAGCAAGAGACAGATGCCATGCTCATATATTGTAGCTCTATCCTGGGCATGGTGGATCTCAGTTCATTTCTTCACTAACTGCGAATCCCTTGGTTTCTCAGTGCCATTCCCTTCCTTCTTGGGTTCCTCTCCTTGTCCTGACCAGCTATCTCAGGGTACCTCAATTATCATTCCAACCAACCCTTTGCTAACTTTTGATGTTGCTTCACTAACATGCTTTCTCTGCAGGGTTTTCTCTTGATTTTGCCTGGTCTTACCCTCCTTTGAGTCTGCGGACTGTCAGATCTGCAGCTTACTTAATGCTAGGTGCATTTTAGATCTCTGTTGGTATGAAAAGAGAAGTTGACTATGATTGCCAAGCTGTGCTGAGATCTTGATAGTTTTTAACAGAAGCCACATGGAGATGAGATGCAGACTGACTTGTGTAAGGAAGGGTTAGTTTTAGTTCAGTGCACCTATAGGAAGATGACCTAGCCTGTGTCTCAGGTGACTGCAAGCAGTGGGTCAATAAACATGATTAATAATGGTACTTTATCACACTAAATAAATACCTTTTATTTTCCAACACATGATATGAAAAACTGTCTGGCTTGTGGAGTTTATCACTGTATTTAATTGATAAGCATGGCAGGAATACTGATCGTAAAACAGCAGGCTGTAGCCTCTGAGGTCCCTGTGAATTATATTAATGAAATATGTGACATGTGAATTATGTTCTCTTTCTAAATTTGTTACACATCAAAACTCAAATTATCTTTGGACTTGAACACCAGACAGACAGACAGACACACACAAAAATCCCCAACCACAAACCAACAAAACCCCCAAACCCAGAGAAGTAGATTTAGTTGTTGGTTGGTTGGTTTTGTTCAAAGTGCACAACATTTTTGTTTCATTTTGCTTCATTTGAAATCATTTGGAAAATTCCTATTAAGCTGAGATGGAAGCAGAGATTTTTCTGGCACTAAATGTGTTTGAAAACTCCATTACTTGTGTTTGTAGTTTGAGTGCTAAGGGAAAAATCTAGCAACACTGAGAGCTAAGGATGTGGTTGTGTTATGGTCATCTGATGTGGAAGGGGCTTCCTTTTAAGTGAACAGAAGATTAAATACACCTTTATGACCCTGGGTTTACTGCAGATCATAAGGTTATTAATTAAATGACATGGCTTATTAATGATGTGTGCACTGAGAATTATAGCTTCATCAGGCTGTTCTGTTCTGGGTCTGAATTGTAATGTATCCTCATTTTGAGATGGGTATTGCCAACCTAAGCCTGGTTATGCTAGAAAACCTGAAAGTTTTATTGTTGCTATAGTTTCTAATTGTTCTCATGAAGCTATTTTGCTGTAGCTGAGCAGCTGAAGCCAAGATTGTGTTAAGTTAGGAGATCTTTTGTGGAAGGTGAGGAAGGGGAATCTTTGTGGCATGGCTAATTTGAACATTGACCTTCCATTTCTTGAAACACCAACATTTCAGGAAGAGAACACAAGGACCAGTCCAGCTATGATAAAACTAGATAAAAAGCTCTCAGCTCATGACATACATGTGTGGCAGATCAAGCAGTACCTTCAAATTCTCTCTCAGCTCTTGAAATATGGACTTTCCATTCTTCCTCCAGCTGCTGCTGCTCTAACCCTTCTTTCTAGTTACCACTTTTTTCCTCTGACTGTGACAGGTCTCCCTTTTCATTCCTGCTCAGCCAGGATGTTTGGGCATCACTGTCACACAAAAGGTTAGCTTTGATCAGGAGCATTTACGCCCAGGTTGCCTCTTCCCTGGAGACCTACCAAGCCACTGAACTTCAGAGTGACACGTGTTTCCCCAGACAGCCCTGTGCACCATGCATTTCTCTTCCATCCCATCTGGTTCACCACCCAAAGGTGTTATCAGAATAGCAGTGGATGGAGGGGAGGGGAAGCCAGTCTCTGCCAGTTGCTGTAACTTCCACAAGAGCAATCCAGCACCCACTCTGGCAGAGTTTTGCTAAAGAACCTTCAGCTGTTGTAGATTCAAAGTGAGTGGTATCTGTCTACTTTCTCAGACTGTGGCAAATTACTTTGTGGGGGCAGCAGAGGAGGGAGGCAACATTCTTCCTTTAGACCAGGCAATTGTCAATGCAAGTCAGAATTCAGCTTGTTAAGCAGTAACACATGAGAGATGGAGAGATAATTTCAATAAAAGAAGTGAAAGGATGAATACTACTCAAATTCATTTGAGAAATACCTCTGCAAAATACCATTAGGTACAATTCCCTTGGCTTAATATAAATACAACTCTGCCTGAGCCTTTAACAGGTCTGTAGCCATGGCATTTAATTGCCAGCTGCCTTTAAACCTTGAACAGGTCAGCAGAGACACAATGCTATCAGGGATAATTTGTCATTTATGTATTTCCATGGAGTGATATATAATGTCTTGCTGAGAAGGGTCCTTGTGGGTGTCAAATACTGCTGCTGCCTGTAATGGAAATAAAGGGGGGAAAAAAATAAAAGGCTGGCAATAGATGTTTCTGTAAATGTAACTTTTAGTTTGCAAGTAACCTTGAGGCTAAAAGATAATTCCACCTCTGCTGGGGGGCAGTAATGAGGTGGCAGGTGAACAATTCAACCTCTGTGTTATTTATTGATTGAAAACAACTCCCAGCATGTGTGCTGCTTCTGAAATTTATTGAAGCCAATTGAACAGTGTGTGTGATATACACAGACGTGCTCTCTTCCTTTTCCTCATTTCAATTTTTAAGTGCTTCCTAGAGACAGATATAGAACCAGTCATCATGTCTGGCATGTGGTGTGTGTTAAAGGCTGGAGCCAAAAGCTATTGAAGTCATTGGTTGTCTTTCAATTGACTTCAACTGGCTTTGGCTCAAGCCTTCAAGACAAAAACAAATAAACAAATAAAAATAAACCAACAACCCTCCCCCCCAACAATAAAAAAAGAAAAAAATTATATGTGCTTCTGTCTAGAAGAGCTGTTACAAGCCCAGACCTTGCTTAGACTCTCAAAATAAGTGGAGATAGGGTAGGTGGGGAAAGGGAACAAAGGGGAGTAAAGCTGTGGATGGTTTTGGAATCATGCAACACAGTCCATTTCTTTATGTGGACACCCAAATCCCAGACCTCACCTACGCAGAGCTGGATCACTGTGGACAGGTTTGTGTGGTTTGTTTCTCCGTGCCTGCACTTCCCCTACTTCTGCTCTTGCAGGGCCCAGGTAGAGGACAGAGCTCCAGGGGCTGTGTTTATCCCTGCATTCCTACTAGGTAGGTCAGACACATGGTGGGTGTATGGAGTCAGAGGTGTTCAGCCTGTCTGGGTAAGTCAGGGGGAGCTTCTTCTGAAATGTCTGTTTACCACATGGGTATTGATTCTGCTGATACTATTCACTGCCACAAACTCCGTGCCCTGTGTAGTGGAAATCTCTCACATCTGGGCCAATTGCTTTGGCCATAGGCAATTTGTTCTACAGAGGAGGGTGATTTTATAGGATTTAGATAAATAATCATCTTTCTGTTATAAGGATCTCCTGCCCCTACTGAAACAACACTCACTAATTAAAACTCTTTAATGGCTTTCCATTGGGTTAGAGGCGACAGTGCTTTTTAATTATTTACTTTTAAAGTACCTTCCCTTGGCCTCTTTTTTTTTTTTTTTTTTCCAGGTAAGAGGAAGGATTTTGATTCAAGATGGGCTCTCTTCTGAGTGTTTTGAATGCTGTTCTAAACACCTGGCTCTTAAATTGGGTTTTACCCAGACTGCCGTTACTCCAAGAGCCTTGTTTAGATCCCCCCTCTCCTCCCATTTCCACCCACAGACTTGCAGGCTCTACTGGTGCCAGGGCAGCACTTGTTTCAGGAAGGCTGATGTGGTCCCCACCAGTTTCCTGAAGGGCCTGGCAGAGTGAGTACTAGTTCCTGGCATGGCACTGAGCCCTGGCAGCTGGGGATATGATAACAGCCTTTGAAGGGGAAAACGGTGGAAGGGCAGAGTTGTTCAGCAGTCTGCAATGGTGCCAGCAGCAAGGGGTGCAGGGCTCCAGTGAGCATCAAGAAATGGTGATACAGTTTAGGGATGTCATTTTGTATGAGCTAGTTAAGCTCATCTAAGTTAAGCTCATCATGTGGTCTAGAATGTGGTATAGAATATTTCCTTAAATGCTCTCAGGGGACAGAGAGGCTCACGTAGTGCAGGGTGGGTTGTTCTGTTTTTCTATTACTGTAACCTTCTAACTCCTCTGTGCTGGCCTGAGTCAGTGTTTTTCCCCTTCCACAGAGACAACCTGTGCTGTTTGTCTCAAACCCTGGTGTCATATACTGAGCTCAAGCCAGTACAAGGCTCTGCTAAACCATTTCTGTTCCAAGGCCAGTAGATTTGGACTTGCCTCAGGTTACTAATGATCAACAGGCCTTCAGTATAAGACACATTGCTATGTTTTTTGATTTCTATCATGTTAATGAAGAATGCACTTTATTCTTAAAGAGGAAAAAAAAAAGTAATCCCCCCATTTGGCTGTGGCAGCTCTCAAGAGATGACTCTGAACGATTTCTTTCTCTTATTCCTAATGGGACTGACAGTGTATCATCTAGTACTGCTCAGAGAGATTCAAGGAATTTATCTCTTCCTACATCTCAGTGACAGAGAGGATGTGCTGTGCTGATTTTGTACTTGGCAGGTTGTATAGGACATAAGGCTTTTGCATCACATTATTCCTGCTGGCAAAGCAGAGCCAAAAAGATGGATGATTTGTTTGTAGTATTGCCTCCTATTCACTTTACTCTCTCTCATCCAGCTCCATTTTCTTCCTTGTGCCCATCCCTATAGACCTGTTCCAACTTAAGCATCTACCCTGCTAGAGTAAAACTGAAGGGCTGCAAACAAAAGTTTCTTTAGACAAGAAGATTTCCAAATAGGCTGCATTAATTCTCAACAACGTTTTGTGTGTTTCCAGTGAAAAGACTGCCCTTGAGCACTGGTAGGATGTTATCAATGACAGGATAAGGTAATGCCTTTTTCTAAGCCAAGGTGCCTCATTCTGTTTTGGTTCTCCAGCAGCAAATGCCTGGGCAAAAAGGATCCCCTTTGCTGCCACACGTCACGTTGCTCCTGTTGGGGCCATGCTTTGTTTCACCACTCACAACCTTGCTTGGCTTCTGGTCGTGCCCATTGCTGTAATTTATGGATGCTCTGAATCTTGAAACCCTGGCAATGCAAAGCTTTGTGCTTTGTAGCATACACTGATCTCACATCATTTCAGGTTGCCACCTCTGCTCTTTTATGTTGTCTCTCTCGTATTGTGGTTGTCACACCTTGCAAAGGCAAACTGTCACCTGCCCCAGCTGCCACCAGTTTACCAAGGCTTTGAGAAGGAAGGAGAAATGGTTAACTCCACTTCATTACCTCCTACCACATTCATCACTTTTAATCACTGTGGAGGTGTCTAATTGTCCTTGTGTTGTGCTATTTTAGTCCTTGGTAATTTCTCCTCAGTGGTGGTC
The DNA here is from genome assembly GCF_027791375.1 of Indicator indicator. Taxonomy (NCBI): domain Eukaryota; kingdom Metazoa; phylum Chordata; class Aves; order Piciformes; family Indicatoridae; genus Indicator; species Indicator indicator. The sequence continues at coordinate 12,192,292 of NC_072034.1, read as the reverse complement.
CTTCAGGTATTCTTACCCACATTACTTCTGGAGGTGCCAGTTGTCTTCTATGACTGCTGTGCTACAAGAGATGAACATCATAATTCTGGATAAATGTGAATCATCTGTCCCAAGATGTTGTCATGGTCTTTCCTGCCTCCATGCTTTTTTTTTTTTTTTTTTCTGGCTGCAGTATGTGTTTAATGTGTGAGCTATGGTCCCAGTGCCCCTCTCAGGCTGTGACACTCAAATCTGCTTGCCCCAAGCCTTTGGGGGTTCTCACTGCAATCCTTCACCTCCTGATGGGGGCTTAGAGGCAAGAGGGAACCAGGATGGGTGCAGAGTGGAAGGACAAGAGGCAGTGTTCACATGCTGCAGCAAGGGAGGCTGTAACTGGACATGAGGGAAGAATCTTCAGCCCAGCTAAGTGACTCAGTGGTGGCACAAATTGGTGCAGGAGCCATCCTTGGAGATGATCACTGGGGACACCTGGCCATGCTTTTCAGCCTCAGTGGCCCTGAGATCTTCTGATGGTTAGCAATTTCTCATATAGATCTGCAGTTCCATCTGCTTACTCCTCATAAATACCCTAGGAAGAGTATTCTTGTGTCTTCTTAATCCTGTATGGCATTGGTGCCTGCATGCTCTTGAAGTTTCCAGAAAACTGGTGCAGCTGTTGATTCTGGAACTTCAGGCATTTGGGGTTTTAAACAGCTGTGGGGTTGTTCACTTGCCTAAAGGGGCACCTGTACCACACTGCTAAGGAAGAGGAAACTGTACCAAAAGAGATCTTGCTATGCAGTTGCTGTATCATCCTCCAAACAATTTAGATCCCCAGCTCTTTGCCTTGCTGTACTTAATGTTCCAGGGAGCTCACCAAAACATCAGCTGAGGGACCACAAGGTGCAACTCATTGTGTCCTTGGAAAGCTGAAGGTGTCTCACAGAAGGGATGTTTTAAAAGAGTAGCCAGAGCTTTAGTTTTGAAATATGGGCTTTTCTCATAGGTACTCCTTCTCTGGATAGTTTTAGGGTACTCCTGAAACTCTGTGTGGAAAATGTGTGGCATTTCTCTTGTTTAAGAACAATTAAAACAAAAAAGAGGTCCTAGCTTAAAAGAAAAGGCCAGCAAAGTCACTGCTAATATTGATTAGAAATGAATCACCACAAGGAGAACTGGATGAGGCTCAAGCACTGCTAGTAACACTTCAGAATCCATTAATGCAGAGAGGGCTACAAGATTGGACCATAATTATCTACTATTGCAACAATTTAAATAAACAAGCATGCCTTTTGACTGGATTATTCCTTTTGGAAGCAGCTTATAATTTTACAAATACCAGAGTTTTCTGAGGAACTCTCAGTGAAGGGAATAGGTAAATTGGCTTTAAAATTCCACCATCTGGAGACAATCTGGAGAATTGGTCTTTAAAACAGATAATAATAATTAAAAAAGCTGTCATCTATTTTTCAACTCCAACTGTTGTTCTCAGTGGAGCCTAGGTTGGAATTTAGCAAATACTTTAATTGAATTCTTGTCCCTCTACACTAAGTATGATACCCTTGGTGTATGTTCCTGGTTTGTCATTTTACAGGAAGCAGACTTAGCTGCACACTGCTTCTTTTGAGGTTTTCTAGCTAGTGGAAATGCCTGGAGTGGGGCAAAAGAGAGAGAAAAAACTGCACTAACTAGGCAAAGAATCTAAATGGCAAAAAAACAAACAAACAAAAAAAAAAAACAAAAACAAACATGATGGGGGGAAAAAATGGTGTAAAACTTCAGTGATGCAGTTACATAAAGATAGAGAGCCATCAGCTTTGTCCCATTGCCCTAAGCTTTGGTTAAAATTTCTGTAACATTAATTAAAATCTGTGTATTAAAATTGATTGCATGCATTTCTAGATCATAATTGGTTACAGCACCTAACCATGCAGACACATTTTTAGTCTGTGATGCAAGGGGCAAGTGACTGAATAGCGTGAGGGAGGTAAATTATAGCGTAGCAGACCCTCAGAGCTTGGCAAATTGGTACCTGAATTAAAATTTAGCAGCAACTTTGTGTTCCTCAATAGCTAATCAGCAATCGAGACACATCCTGCTGTTCTTCCTGTTTGTCTTCCAGGTCCACTTATTTAATGGTTTTCTTTCAGAGATCATCTCAGCACAGTGGAGAGGCTCTGTAACTATTAATAAGCATTTTTCTCAGCTTTTGAAGACTGGGAAATGGAGCTGCAAAGTGCAGAGCAATTAACCCTGGGTCACCAGGTAGTGCAACAATTGGAAGGGGACTGCTCCCAACACAGCGCTCAGCTCTGGCATGCTGCTGGGTAGAGGAAGGTCTCTCCTTCTCTTCCTGCACCTGGTGAGCCAGGGCACTTCCCAAGCTTCTAGGCATTTAAATTTAGCAGTAAACGTGTGAATCATAAAATACTCCTGCTGGGCTCAACCTGTAAATCTGGCCTCGGGTTTGTTTCTAAGGTATCTGCTTCAGGGAAGCTCAAACCACCTCTTAGGATCTCTGTGCCGTGACTCAGTGTCCTTGTGTCGTGAGGTTTGACCTCTGAGGCTTCCTGCCAACCTCTCTGGTCCCTGTATGCGAAGAGCTGCGTGTTCGAAAGGGTTGGACACTTCTGCTGGGAATGGCGAAAGTGTCCTGGATGCACTTAGTTGAAAACACGAGGGAGCTGTGCCCTGGCAAAGCAAAGGGGCTGCATTCCCATCCGCCGCGCCCCCCGCGTGTTTCTCTTGAAGGGAGCGGAGCGGTGCCCGCAAGGGGCTGAGCCATCACAGCCTGAGTGCCGAGGAGTTAAGAACATCTGTGCGCTGGTGAGAGAACTAAACAGCGAGCTCTGGGCTTGGTGGTGCCTTGAACGAGGAAAGCAGAGCTTTTACCTTCTTCAGTCAGAATGAAAAATAAATATGAACCAGCTGTATGAAATTTTGTAGGGTTTCCTTTCTTCTTTCCGTATGTGGTAGCCCTGAAGCAGCCCTCCCCTTGCTTTCCTCTTGTCTTCCTGCACTGGAATAGTCCTGAGCTTTGCAAGAATTCAGATGAATACGAGCAATGAACTTTGATGTAGCTTTCTAAAACTAAGTAATGGCTGCTGCTTACCATCACAGTCAGACTTTTCTGCAGGGGGTCTGTATATTAACATTTAAACGTCTCTCCTGAGTTTTGGTTTTTTTTTTTCACGCTTCAGAGGTGGGAGAAAACAATTTAGAAATCATGTTATTTGTTATTGCTTTTTTTTCCTCCTTTCCCCCCCCACCCCCTCCCACACCTCCTGGAAGCTATTAGGAAGTGATATTAATAAAAAAAAGAAAACAAAAAGAGGGAGGGAAGTCTGCTTTTTGTGGTGATGCATCTTTTAAGTTAGTGAAAATTGCTGACTTGGAACCTGGTATTACAGAAAATGAAAGCTCTTTGCAAGTTGTACATTATGGGTTTGCAGGTGATAAACAAGGCAGCTCTTCCAAGCAGAACTTTAACAATATTGTTCCAGTTGTGCCTGTTTTTTTTTTTTTTTCATTATAAATCATCAGAGTAATTTTATTCTCCAATTATAGCTAAAATTTCATCCCTTCTAGAAAACAGATAACTGATATGCTATGATAGAGTACTAGCACCATAATTTTCAGGAGTATCAGTAGAAACATCTATTCCCAGGGCTAAGATTAAAGAACAACTTAAAATACTTTTCTTTTGGGTAGCTGAATTCCTGTCAGGCCCAAATACTGATTCTTCTGGAGCTTGGCTTCTCAGTAAATGTCTTCAGAATGAGCTTTCCAATCAGGACTTGAAAAGTTATAAGATCATTCCTCATTTTGAGTGACTTGGGAAGCAATGACTTAATTTATTAGTTGGGATTTTTCCACAATCTTCCACAGGAGAAAAGTCCCTTGGTTTTTTTGCAGTTGGTGCACAGTTTGTACATGTGAATGAGCTGGCAAAATGATTGTCAGTAAACCAGGCTGTCTGTGCAGACCAGTGTTCAGTCCAGAGAATAAATATGAGATGAGATTTGGCAATCTCATCTCAGCTACTGCAGTTTAGTCTAAGATGGCTTTTCATACTTCTTGAAGTAATTTTCTTCCTGACAGCTCTGGAGGGCAGCATTGCACTTTGAATGAGAGGAGGCTTGCTCTTGACTCCTACCTTAATGGGGAAAAAAAAAAAAAAAAGAAAAAGTGAGTAAAATAGAATTTAAAAAAAAAGTATGTGTAAGGGACAGGGGCACAGGGACAAAACAAATGAAAAACTCAAGGGAAAGAGCAAAAGAAATATTTACCTAGAATACTGGGCATGATGGAGGGGTGGGGGGAAAAGGAAAAAAAAAGAAAGGATTTTTTTTAAAAATGTTGTCTATTCATCATCAATGTCAGTAAAGTATAGCACTGAAATATTCCAGGATATGCTATGCTAGACAATTAACAACCTCCTGAAATGGCAAACTACTATTTTCCCATTCTTCCCCATGAGTCTCTGTTATTCTTTGCTTATCTATCTCCTTCTCACCTTTTCTCTGTTCCTAAACAGCCATCTGGAGTATTCATTTAAAACAACAGCTAAATGATTGAACTGGAAGCACATTTTTGTCTGCAAGTTGCTTCTTAAAAGATGCAGCCCAAGAACCCTGTAGGTCCAGCTGTGACTGATGAGAGCTATGGAAGCAACAATTCAAGGCTATGCAGGGAGGAAGAGATTGAAAGCTGTTCCTTACTTTCCTTCAGTATCTTTTCCTCCATATTTTCTGTTGCTGCTCTTAGCTGGCCTTGTCTCATTCAAATCTGAATTGTGTCTTCAGCCAGGGAAAGCAAATATGCAGCCTCAGTGCCAGGGTAGATTGGTGAGACCATGGTAGCTTGCAATGGTCTCAGCTGTGTTCCATCACACTGCTGCTGGGATGGTACAATGTCTGCAACCTTTTCCTACAGCCTCTTCATTATTTCTGTCAATACCATCCATGGTCTGAAAGATGTTCTCAGACTGTCTGTAGGTGGGATTATGTGACACAAATCTGTGATCAAAGTGTTTGTAATCCAGAGTTAGGTCCAAATATTGATGCTCAAACCTAGTCTTGCATAAAGTTTGCCTTGGTATTGCAGCTGAGCTTCAGTACAAGTCCCTTCCCATGGGATGACCATCCTTTAGTCTCTGATTTTTTTGAACCTGTAGTTGCCTCAGGCTGTTTTGTGTCAATGTCTCATCTGCCTGACACATGGAAGCATTTGAATGCAATGCAGGACTTGCTGGTGGTGTGGGAGTGGCAGAGGATCAAGTCCTTGGTATCCTTGGTATCTGTTGTCCAGGATGTTCTGTTTCCAAAGCATCAGTTCCTGTAGCTTAACCAGAGTCAGGCAGGAACTTGGTAGAACAGGCTGTTTTTTCAAAAAGGCTTTAATTCTAGAAAGCATTTATATTTTGGTGACTTTCTTAGGCTGGAAATAACACATCAAAAAGAAAGAAAATACCACCTTGGCTGTAACCAAGGTTGGAGTTCATAGTCTACCCAGTTCATCAAGAGGACTTAGGTCTGATATCCCACAGGACTGGTGAGACCTTAAGCTCTGGACTGTTGAAGGCCTCCTGCTTTGTGCCTATATTTGTTTGTTTATGGAAAAAACTTCCAGAGGTTAAGACTTATTCTGACATAGTATAGGAAATCTTTTGAAATTTCCATTGCTCTTTCAAGACAAGCAAAATATTTCTCATCCCATGTTAAGCTCTACAAATGTGTGGGAAAACTCTCACAAGGACAAACCTTTATGTTTGAATAGCAACCTTGCAAATGGCATTGATTTAATTTAAATGAGAAGTTAGTCTTTCCTCATATATTTATGCCTTTCAGAAAGGAAGAGGCAACATAAGGAAATGTTTCACTTTGGCTGAAAGTACAGATAGGGCAGGGTATAAAAGACCACATGAAGATTAATTGCTGCTGTTGAAATTTAGCTTGACTGCACAAGGTGAGATGGTTTAATTATATAATCATAGTGCTGCCTTTAGCTTTAGAGGCCAGGAATGTAGAGGTTTTGTTCCCTTCCCCATCCTCCCATCTTTAATTTATGTGACTTCTTGTACCTAACCTTCCTGCCCTCTGTTTGAATAGGAAGAGGGATTAGAATTTATTTCTTGGACTGATGGTTTATCCTTGTGCCTTTTCCGTGTCTCATGTCAGTTTTAACTGATGGACCACATGACTGCTGGAGGGCTGTGATCTATTGAAGGCTTTGGCAGTTGTTGTAATTGTTTGTTCACTCAAATTCCAGAGAAGCCTGGAAGCTTTGAAATGGGATCAAGATCTGGTTTACAAGAGCTATATAGAGGAAGACTCTGTGGTTCTCTGCTTCAGGGTCTCATTCCTTCTTTGGTAGATGTCTTGCTCCTTGGACAACTGGTTTTCATGTGATTTGACTCAAGCCTTAAATAAGAATTCTTTCCTTCTACTCCAAGTCTATAGCAAGGTTACATTGAAAGAAAAAAAAAAGAAACAAACAAAAAAAACCCCATTCATCTAAACCCAGTGAGAATCAGGGGGCAGATTGTACTGCAGTCACAGAAAATTTCCCATGGACTTTGACTGGGCTGCAGGGTATCTGTCAGGCAGATGTTTAATAGTGTGCAGCAGATGTGTAATTCATTGCAAGGGATGGTGCTTTGCTTTAGCAGATTGCCTGCTGAGCCTAGGTGCTCTCTTGTTTTCCTAGGGATGCTGCTGTGGGCTGTCTGACCACTTGCTCCCATCCCTGCACTGCAGCTCCTTGCTCTTGATGATGAGATGGTGGCCCTCCAACTCCTCTTTTCAGGTAATAAACCCACAAGGTGTTCTCTTGTAATAAGTTGTTTGTGCAGCCTTGCAGCCTTGCAGCCTCCTTTTCAAAAAGTCAGTTTATAACTAACTGGGGTTACAACAGTTTTGAGCCAAGTTCTTAATACATCATTCTAGTGTGCAAAATGCTCTACTCTTGGTTACCAGAACTAAACTGGCTTAGCAACAGAGCCTTCTCTGGTGGTGTGCTAGGCACTGTCTAAACGGTAGGGCAAGAGCTTGCTGCTGCAGTTGTGTCAGGCTGAGGGATGCACAGGAGACTGAAACACTGTGTGGTTACACCCCTGTTAGGATCCTCTCTCATCACCAAAACTAACTTTTGTAGTTCTGTTTTTCCTGAATAGTTGCCTGCCTGCATATCATTCTGCAGTTGTGCCTCTCAGCTAATCACACCTAACTCAAGCTGATTTTTCCCTTTCCTGGCCACTTTTAGAATGCAAGGTTTGAACTTTGGATGTTTTCCTCCTCCACCTCATGAAATATCAGTGGTGCTGTACGCAGGGTTTTATTGGTTCCTTAGCTGCCTTCATAACTTAGGCAGAAGCCATCCAGAGATTTGCTGGCAGTTTGAGAGTCAGGAACAAGAGGGAAGTGAAGCAATCCAATTTTTCTGACACTGTATTAGTAATATTTATTGCATCTTGACTCTCGTGGTGTTGTTCATTCATCAGGCTTGCGCTATATGTTGATGGCTCCAGGGTTATATCAGTCCAACAAGGCAACATTTGGTTTCTCTGCCTAATAATGGGTTTTCTATTTACAACTTACCTTTAAAATAAACTTCCTCATTCCATCAGCACAAAGGATATTATTGCCACGGTGATCTTATTGATCACCCTTTATCTAACTCCCAGAGAAATGGCATCTTTAGCTAAATGGCAGTGCTTATTGATAGGATGTGACCTAAGCTTTCGAAAAATGTACTTCATTACAGACCTTACCTCAGTGCTTCAGCAAATTGCATTTTTTTTTCTCAGAATCTCAGTCCAGTGTGCAAGGCAGAATTATTTTACAAATGAATACAGCACCTCCTCAAGTGAGATATTGACCAGCCATTGGCAGCTAGTACCTTAAATTATCCCTTTGTGATGGACATGAGAAAATATAAGGCACACGCATTCATGTATATGGAGAAGAAGGATTATTCTCAATATGAATTCAGGTTGCTGGGACAATAAGCAGGCTGTCATGCCAGCAGAATTCCCAACAGATGGTGTTGGAAGCAATAGCAAGGTTCAGATACCTCCAGGGCTCCTCTCAAAGCATACTGGTTGGCATCTGCTGAGAGACCTCACTCATGCCGTTAATCCCCTAAAACTCTAAGCAAATATTCTTTTCTCGTGAGTACTGATGCTGTGGGAAGGCAAACAAAATGTTCCTGTGGAGGGAAAGCCACGTGGAGTTAACAGCAATAAAGCAGAGCTCTACTGGCAGCAGTAAGTAACACCTTCTCCCTCTCTCTGTAGCTTCAGGACAGCTGTGGGTCAGATGCCTAGTGGCCCAGGTGAGCTTTGGGCATGCTGACATGGCATTTTCCAGGCAGATGAGAATTCAGTCCTGGGCTAGGAAGGGATACAGATCATTAATTTGGTCACAGCATGCTGCCTGTGTTATCCCATGCAGAAAAGGCTGTGTTGTGCCTTCTGACATACCACTTTCCCACCTTCTTGATTAGTTTCACTTGCTGCTTATTACCAGTTGATAATGAAATCCCAGAGGGACTTGACAAGTTCACCTCCAGATGCTAAGGGTAACTTTTGCTTGGCTACTGTGAAGGATGTATAAGTGCCTCCAGTAGTGAGAGAGCTTCTGTGTCCTTACCATGCTGCTTCCTTACCCTGAGCCTGGGAATGAAGCCTGCAGTGCTGCTTTCTGTGCTGCTCTTCCAGCTCTTTCCTTTCAGCCACCCTGGGCAGTGGAATAGGAGTTCCTCACAAGAATGTGCTCAGCTCCATTGCTGTCTTCTGCGGCTTCAGTGGCAACTCTGAACTCCAGCACCACCCATCTCCGCCTCAGGTGCCAGCTTCCCTGCTTTCCTTCTGCATTTGGGTCGAGGAGAGAGGGCACTTGGATCGCTGGGGCTACCACAAGTCCCATCTCTGCGAAACAGCAGCCCACTTCCCATTTCTCCTCTGATGAGGTATGTGAACTGCAAGGCCATTGGGAACAGGTTTTACCCACTGAGGTGCCTCATTTCAGTGAAAATAAGTAAAGCTCTGTTCTTGTCCTGTGTAGCAAGGAGCACAAGCTGAAATGAGTTTTTAATGAAGAGTGACCTCTCCAAAGGCAGATAACAAACCCACAGGACAAGCTCTTCTCCCTGTCTTGAGTGGGGAACCTTGTTCACTCTTTCTGCTGCTGCTGCCAGCTGTCAGAGACCTGCTTCCCTCCAACTCCTAGGCCAGGGGACTACCCTGAAAGCTACACTGGTGTTTTAGGGCTACAGGCTTTTAGATATTTCATCTATTTTATTATGTTTCTTTTCTACTTCCAAAAACCCTCGAGTGAAATATTTCACTTTTGTTTGCTCCACTGAATGTTTTTTGCACGGTGGAAACAGCAAAAGTGCAGGTGACACTGGGGTGTACAGCCCTGCCCATGTGAAATGAAACTTAATTGAAACCCAAATTGTTGTTTGTGTAGATAATAAGCAGAATTGTTTGTTTGGAGTAGTGTGTGGATCCTTTTCATATCAAAGTGTGATCTGAAACCAAATATGAGGTTTTTGTGAACCAGAAGTTGGGGAAACTAGGTTAGACATTGGTAGATTTACAGTCCTGGAAAGCAATAAAGGCAAGAAAGAAACTGTTCTCTGCTGCAACAGTGCTTCCCTCCTGTCACTTAAACCCATCAAGGTTAAAAGGATTGCCCCATCTTGAAAGAACGTGGAGCCATTTCTGCCATCCACATAGATAGAGAGGGTAGGGAGCTGGGATGAGAATAAGAGGACTAGAGGCAATTCCTCTGCTCCAAATAAATGGATAATAAATCAGAAACTGGTAACCAGAGCCTGTAGCAGAGGATGAAGGTTTATTTTAATCTTCTTCAGAAAGTGTCCAGCAGCTGAGCAGATATTCTTCTGAAAACTTTAACCAGAAACCAGCTCATTACTTGAGTGGTGTGCCCTTTTGAAAACGTGATGCTACTTTACACCCTGAGCCTTGGTTGATTCCTGGCTCTCTTTTGCTATGCTATACTTTGAGCTCAGATGGTGTGGAGATTTTCTGGAAGGAAACTCCTTAGTTCCCAAGGGTTTCTGACTTTCTGCAACTTAAATTGGGCATCAGTCCTCTCCTCATGTCGGCCTGCTCAACAGCAAACAAGATGGTTGGTGGCACATAAAGCAGAGATGTGGATTCTGTGTGAGTGGCAGGAGGTATATCCTCAGGGAATGGCAGATGTGGGTAGTGTCTCTGTTACAAAATTTGCTGAACCTTTTCATGAATATGCCTGAAGAATTTGTCATTGAAACAAAGGCAATGAGCAGAGCCTGCTATTAATTAAAAATCCAGGCAAGTATATATTTTAACTACTGTTCTTTTGCATCCTGTGGGTTTTTGGCACAGGGAACAGCAGCATTCACCAGCGTGGTAAATGTGTTTTAAAAATGTATTTTGAAGATAGCATAGGAAAGGAAGGAACACAGGGAATAGAAAGTGACCAAATGACTTTAATTTATAATCAAAATAATAGCTCCTGAACAGAATTTCATTTGTTGAATCCTATTTGTTCACTGCAAATAAACACACACAAAAATTATTGCTTATTAGGTTGTAGGGTGTTGGGTTTTTTTTTGTAGCCACCAGCATGTGCAGGGCATACACATATTTGCAGTGGTTTGGCAGGTTCTTGTTTAAGCAGGAGCAACAGCACAGGGAAATATGCACAAAGAACAACTGGTTAGCAGTTTTTAAAGAAGCTGCAATGTTTTCCAAAGCCTGTTTCCTGTTTGCCTTGTGAAATGATATGCAGCTGTCTCCTAGCAAGTGCCTGACAACAGTGCTTCTACTAGAGCTCAGCTCCAAGCTTTAGCTCTGTGCTGCATTTTTGTTACAGGTCCTTGGGAGATGCTGCTCTGCATTGTGGTCATTGGGGAGGCTGTCTTGGTAGGTGTAAATCTTGCTGCAGTGGTCTTGTTACAAAACCAATGTACTTCACAGAATGGTGGGAGCTGGAAGGGACCTCAGGAGATCACCTAGTCCAACCTCTCTGCTAGTACAGATATACCTAGGTCAGGTTGCAAAGGAACATGTCCAGAGGGGTTCTGAAAGTCTCCAGAAAAGGAGACTCATCAACTTCTCTGGGCAGCCTGCTCTAGTGCTCTGCCACCCTCAAAGTAAAGAAGTTTTTCCTTAATTTCAGGTGAAATCTCTTGTGTTCCAGCTTGTAGCTGTTGCTTCCTGACCCAGCTTTTGTAATCTCAAGGTGCTCTATTCCTTCTCAACTTTCAATGGCTTGCTCAGGTTTGTCTGCACGTTTTGTGGAAAGAGATGTCTGGGAAGACTCACATTGCCAGACCCCAAAACTGTTGCTTTGTGAGTCTGGCTATTTTAGACACAGGGAGAAGGGTCTGGTGCAGAAGGGCTGGAGGTGCTTCTCCCAGAGGAAGCACTGACTGGAGCCCGCATGTTTTGCTGCCCTGGGGAAGCCTACTTTGCAGAACCTGCCTGCAGGTAGAGAGGGAAACTTTGCTGGTTCCAGTGTGCTGAAATCCTGGGAGTCAACTTTTTTCTGATGAATCTGGTTCCTAATATTAGAACCTAAACTCCTTCAACCTATAAAAATCAAAGTAAGCAACACGGGTTCCTCTTGTGCCTCATCTGAACGACCTGGATGGCAGCAGCTTTTGATACGAGGCAAGCAAGTGTGTATCTACCAGGAAAACCTAAAATCATCCTCTGCTGGGAGGAGCAGCATGGGACAGGTGAGGATGAGGGTCCCATGGGAGGGACACCAGAGCTTGTGGGGGTAGCAACTCATTAGGATTTAGTTGTAGAATGGTGGCTGGAAACTTGCTTGTACTTATTCAGATTTTCATATAGTCCAATGTTATGGTTTTGTCCTTGGAGTTGCTGATCCTGAATGTATAGTTCACTGATTGCTGGTTAATTATGTGTCATTAATATATCAGTTGTTTGCTTTGATTTAAACCATGTGAGATGAGCAGTTTTTTTCCCTGTGACAAGCAGCACTACATCTTGCAGAATATCCCTGACCAGAGCAGCTCAGCAGTGTTGGATCCTGTGAGTAAAGGCAGAAACCTGAACTGCTGCAGTCTCTGTGGTTGCATTAACTAAATAAAACCATCTTTTTGTAAGCAGTAAGGACTGTTCCTGGGTGTTAAGGCAACACTTTCTTTAACCTTTCTGGTTCTTGAAAGACTTGATGCCCCAATGACTTGCAAGTATTCTGTGTTAGGTAGTTCCCAAAGTGCTTGCTGAACTTGTGCAAATAGGCCTGAACCTCACAGAACTTAGTCTGAACAAATCATAATAAGCAATTAAATTAGGCAAGTTATCCTCTGTTGCTGATTTATTTCCTTGCTTCTCCTACCATGCAGCTAGGAATGCTTAGATCGTGGGTCTCAGGGGAGACCTTCGTGCCATCTACAACTACCTGAAGGGAGGTGGCAGCCAGGTGGGGGTTGGTCTCTTCTCCCAGGAAACCAGTGACAGAACAAGAGGACACAGTCACAAGCTGTGCCAAGGGAGGTTTAGGCTGGATGTGAGGAAGAAATTCTTCCCAGAAAGAGAGATTTGCCTTTGGAATGGACTGCCCAGAGAGGCGGTGGAGTCACCATCCCTGGAAGTGTTTAAAATCAGACTGGATGAGGCACTCAGTGCCATGGTTTAGTTGATTAGATGGTGTTGGGTGATAGGTTGGACTTGGTGATCTTGAAGGTCTTTTCCAACCCAGTTAATTCTGTGATTCTGTGAAATCCTGGAACAGGATCCCTATGGATATGGTTAAATCCCCCTCATTCCTGGAGGTATTTCAAGGGGACAGAGATGTGGTGCTGAGGGACGTGGTTTAGCACTAGCCTTGGCAGAGTTAGGTAATGGTTGAACTGGATGACCTTAAAGGTACTTTTCCAGCCAAAAGGGTTCTGTGATTCTATGTATCTTTTTCTTAGGTTTACTTTTTCTCTTTTAGCTGTGGTCCTTACATTGTTTTTGTACTGGATAGCTGAAGGTGTTGTAGACTTCGCAGATATTGAAGCTGTGTAACTGCTGTGTAACTTTAGATTCCCCTGCAACATGTGCAGTTCTGCATTGAGGTAAGAGCCCAAGTGCTGGGAAGAGCAGGCTGTGTTGTCACCTACTGAAATTCCCTGTAAACTTCAGTGTAGTCACTTCATTTATCTAGAGGTTTGGGCATTTCAGTAAATCAATCAGCTTTCTACTTGAAGCATTCTGAGCCATCTCCTCTTTTTTTGCTCTGCTTCTATGGTGAAGAAGATAAACTAAAATCCCACTATTCAGCCCAGGATGTTGTGGTGGCAGTTCCCTTTGAGCCTCTTGGCTCTAAGGAGTGTTTGCTTTAGACTCTCTTGCATCATATTGGAATCTATGGAGAGCCATTCTTTTCCTGACAGGAGATTTATAAAAGGCAGCATTAACTGCAGCTTCCAGTCAATATGTTTCCTTCTCATTAACACGAACAACCCAATGGTTTTGAAATATTTAAATACAGCACTCCCTTTAAAAAAATCATTAATATTTCTATCACTGCTGGAAGTGATAATCTGATGAAAATAGATTTGAATAGAGCAGCAGGACCTTGGCTGGAATTCCTGCTTGATTTTCTCTATTAAATTAGAAGCAGCAGAACAGAATGAAAAAGTGGAATGCGTGTATATCTATCACTTGTGAGAAAGGGAAATGCTCTCAATTCCTCTTCAAACCTTCCTTGGAGTAAGGCCTCTGAATCCCAAGGTAGGATTCCTTGGAGTCAGGCCACTGAATCACAAGTAGAGCCACTGTTTTGTTTCTTGAGGAACTCTATAAGCTTTATGGTTTCTCACAGGAGTCTTCACCAAGAGATGATCTTGAAGAGAAGGCAATGCTGTTCTTAAAGAGCAGAAACTTGAATTTCCTTTTTTTTCCTCTGCCAAGGCACATGGAGCAATGCTTTCCATCCAGTTCCATCAGTGGTTGCATTTAAGCTATGCAGTATCAGGGAGAAGGAAAACATGGTCCCATGAGATGGAAAAACAACAGAAAGAAAAGAAAAAACAAACCAACCAACCAAACCATCAAGTTGTTAATCTCTTGAATTTAAGGTCTTTGCTGTGTCTACTTGGACAATAGTGTGCTGTTTTTTTTTTTTTTTTTCTAATGCAACAGGAAGTCCATGGGGTCACAGAATTTTATTCTGATGACTGGTTAATTTCTGGATTGGATTGCTCTCTATCCTGATTTTAGTAGCATTTGGCAGTTCTGTCCGTTTTTGACAGAGTCCAAGATTTTAGGCAAGATTATTTTTCCCTTATTTATCAAGGTTTTACTAAATAGTTTGTCTATATTTGTTTTGTCTGAATTTGCTTTGTGGTTGTCACTTGAGTGCACCACTGGTAACCTTGAGACTGTCTTTCTTAGGGCCAAACTGAAGGCAAAGTTGTGCACCAGGGCACAATTTGGAGAGCCTCCCTTGTTTTCTGGCTGCTACATCCTCCATCAGTTAGTCCTCTGAACATGTGTGGTGTGCACTGGACTGGCAACTGGTGCAAGTTGTATTGATGGTAAAGACAAAATGTAGATGTGTGGTCCTAAAAACATAAGACTCCTGCAGAGTTTATCCTGCTCCTGCCCTCATTACCACTTGGTATTGCAGCTCTGCCTCTTTGGTAGCTTATTTCAGAAGAGGCAGCAGATAGAATGGTGGCAATCACAGTTTATTTTTAATAAATTCATCATTGCTTTTCCTGAGACCTGTTTTGCATTAGTTGCAGTTGTTGACTGGACTTTAGAGAGTAGACATGAGATTTTTAATAGTTCATTTATTTTAAATATTTTCTCATTGCTTCTCATGACAACATGGGAGGTTTTACTGGATTTTTGAGAAAACTTTCTGGAGAAAACTCTTCTTTTGGCTGAACTATTGTTTATGATTGTAGTGGAGTGAACACAGTCTGATTGCTTGCCAGGCAGAAAGTGGATTTCCACTTGTAGCAACACCTTCCTCTGGGCCTAGTCTGTGTGTTTGTAGTCTGGGACTGCCTTTGTTTTGCAAGGTGAGTACAGCAGTTGATACTCTTCTGAGGAGAGTTCTGGAGGGGGTTAAAGCTGGATAAAGCTGAGGGATAAAGTGAGTTACCAGTAAGCACTTTCAGGACAAGCCCAGGTGTTTTGTATTTCTGTGATGGATTATTGATGGTAGCAAAAAGAAGTCTCAACTACAGGGTTTTAATAAGAAAATATCCATGTTCAAGTCTACACTGGTGCTGCTCTGGTTCTGAGATATGTGTCTAAGCTGATCTCAGTGGGCAGAGAAAGTGCACTAGACTCCTGCTGGAAATGTGCATGGACAGTGGTTAAACAACTAAAGGCAGAGTCTCATTACTGAGGATTAGGCACAAAAGACAAAGCCTTTTAACCTCTTCCAGAGCAGCATAAAGCATGACATAAGTCACAAGGCATGAAGCATTTTTAAGGGTTGTGCTTTGCTTTATTCAAATAAGTAATCTTCTTAAATTACCACCCTCATGAGTGTAAAGTCAAGTCTGTGTGCATGTGATGCTGAATTATAAAAACACCTAATACCTAAAGTATTTGTAAATCTCAGACAAAGGTTTTTGGGGTAGGAGAAGAAAAATGAGGGTTGTGTTAATTATTTCTTTGGGTTGTTTCTTGAATTAAGCTTGTTTTGTTTCCTGAAAAACAGAAGGTTGCTTTTTCTTTTTCTCAATGGATCAGCAAGGTATTTCAAGGCTGCTAGAGGTTTTAACTTGCTGTATGTGAAACTCTGCATCTTACAGGCCATTGGGAACTGCTCTGAAGGATTAAACTGATCAGTGTTTAAAATCTCAGTACAAAAGTTCCTAATGAACTTCTTACTCTCCCACTGCTAGGGTTTGGACTTAATTGTGCTGCTCATCAAAGTGTCTGTTGATGAACCATTTAAATTGGACCTTGAGTTGTGGTTAGTGTCAGACAAATCCAGCAGATTTCAGTTAACTCTCATGCAGTGTCTGATATGACTTTGCTGAGGTTTTTCAAAACTATTTTGAAAGCAGAAGACAAGATAAACTGTGTACTCTGCCCACTAGATTTATTTTTCCTGTTGATCTTAGTGTCCTTCTCTTTGGATTCCTCCCTGATTTAATATCACTGAGGCTGAGCATGTGTATGCCCTTTACATTTTGATTAGATTCTCTTTCCTTCATCTAGCCTTGTTTTTATTGAGAAGCAGCAACTAATGTCTGCACTGGCATGTGACTCTGATGTGTTCTATGTATTTTTAGGCAGGTTGTTCTGAGGTGTAAGACCTCTTGTGGTAGTCCAGTTTGTCTGCAAGTTTTCTTCATTCTCCTCATACTTATTCATAGAATGGTCTGAGTTGGAAGGGACCTCTGAAGGTCATCTAGTCCAACCCCCTCTGCAGTAAGCAGGGGTATCCTCAACTAGATCAGGTTGCCCAGAGCCCTCATATTGAATGAGGGTTAATTGCAACCTAATCAGAAAAGAGGAAGTACCTTAATTATATATTTAATGTCAAAATTTGCAGTAAGGGGAAATGAAGAGATAATGCGCAGTATTGTTGCTGCTGAGGAAGAGAGGATTCACAGCCTGGTCAGTCCTTGGGCAGCTTTAGACTGGTCTCAGTCTGGTGGAAATGCCAGGAGAAAGCCAAAGAGAATATGGAAATGGAACAAAACAGAGGGCTGAAGGGTGGAGGATAGAGATCAGTCAGGAGCCAGGCTTTATCTTTTCTGATTCTCGAGGGGGAAATGGTGGTGTCTGATTATTATAAAAATATTAATAGAGTAGGTTGCTGCATAAAAAGTGAGCAGAAGGAAAAGAGCAAGTTCTCTTGCTTGTGTGAATTAGAGCCCTGTTTCTAAATTTTTTTCTGCACTTGGTAAAAACAGGTTCAGATTCTTCACTGTATTTCAACCGCTGACATTGCCCTAACTCTGCTAAGGACAGATTCAGTTTAAGATTTAGGCGGATGCAAATTCTTTCTTTCTTTCTTTCTTTCTTCCTTCTTGCCCATCTGTTCTCATGCTTGCTGATGCACAGTGCTCTCCAAGTCCACTTCCCAGATCAAGAGCAGTAATGAACATCACTTCTTTGCAAGAGGGAATGGGCATGTTGTCATTAACATCTTCTAGGGTCCTCCTGTAGTTTAGGCTTTCATCAACTGGAGCTCTGGCAGCACTGTCGACAGGATGACAATGTCTACCCTGTTACCAATACTGCTGTAAATGGTCTCTGAGATTGAGAGCAGTGTGGTTCTTCTGAGGATGACAAGAAAGGTTCATATTTTCTCTTTCATGCTGCTTCAGCTGGCCTAAGTTGCCCATTACAGGTTTCACCATTAATATTTGCCTCAGAGTGCATAAAAAATTCGTTATTATGACCAAAACCAACTCCTTTCCTTTCCCTTCCTGCAAAGCCCTTTGTGTCCTGTTTGCCTCTCTTCTTAAGGTAATTTAGTTTCATTCTTCCCACTTCACCCTGGCTCTGGTGATTTCTGACCATCCCACTGTGTGTATGTGTCTGTACAGAGCGTGTCTTGTTTTCACTCTTATTTGTGGCCACATTCCAGTTGCCTGGATATTTGTCTCAGAAACCTGTTTTTGCTGCAGCCCAAATTTGCTGCACAACTTGTAAGAACCGGTGGAGATGAATTAAGTGAGCCTATAGATGTGAGTTAAAGAAAAATTCCTGCTGAAAGGCCTTGAAGTGTTTTGTGTTACACGAGACAGTTACAATTAGCTCAAGAGAAAGACTGGCCCTGCTTTTTCTGTGGGCACCACTCATCTCATGACTGCTGAAGAGCAGCAGCAGTGCTAATTAAGGAGGACAGCGTGGAAAGACAGTTTGAGCTTTGCAGGACTTAACAGTGCTGCCATTAAAGCGTAACCACTTGCAGCGTGTCAGTAGGGCTGTCCAGAAGATGCAACAAAATGAAGCAGACCATAAAAGCAAATAGTTTGGTAAAGGCAGCTTTAATTTTGTTATTTCTTTTTTTTTTTCCTTTTTTTTTTTTTTTTTTTTAAAGAAAGGATGTCACTTAGTGTTCAAAGAGTAACCCTGCTGCTCTTTTGTGCTGCTGCTGCTTGCCCACTTTCAATGCTCAGGTCTGCAGTGAGAGTCAGGTCTTAGCAATGTGTCTTCTGCAGTACCTGCTCCTAGTCACATTTATTACCTGTTTGTGATTCAGCTCCTTGAAGCACCTGGAGCAGTTAGTGTTGATGAGCCTCCCAAGCTGCTGCCCTAGCAGGCATTCAACCCAATACAATCTGAACTGCTTTTCCTGAAGAAAATGCAACCCAAGCGGGGTGGGGATGGTGGATATCTTGGCTGTGTCTTATAAGCAGTGTAGAATGTGAGATTTCAGAATGGCTTCCTCTGTAAAGCAAATGTCTTCAGATTAAACCAGTGGAACATTAGAAGTCAGAAGATGAATTTGGATGAAACTGAGAACATGACTTGTGTTTCTTCATGCAGTTGTTAGAAAAACCTTTATTGCTGAGTTGATCTAAGCAGTTCTGTGAAAGAGCAGATAAATCTACTAGGGGCTAATGAAATATGAATTGTAAGTAATAATTAACAACTACATCAAAAAAAAGAGAAAGCACAGAAATTTCCAGTCCTCTTTTAGAAAGAACAGCCTGATTGTCTCGACCTGCTTCAGTGCAAATGTCTGTCCTTCATTCCTGAATAGTGCCTGCATTTTCTATTTTTTTTTTTTTTTGTAGCCAAGGCAAAATTTTATGATTCCTGCTGTGTCTCAATGGTTCCTCTGATTTCTTTTTAAAAAATTAACAACCATTTTATTTCTGTACAAATGCAAATATCTATTGACTGATCAGTTACTGCTGGATTTGAAATTGTCTGAGTAGCTGGAAAGAACCTTGTGAAAAGGACCTGGAGGAATTGGAGATTTAGCTAAGAAAATACAAAGTAGGCTGAATAGTTTCAAGAAGAATCTTCTTTAATACGTTTTCCTGATATGACTTACACAAAAACTGACCAGAGCTCTGAAATCATACTTTTGCCTCTTTCTCTATTTTGAAGTTTGATAACTAGTTCAGAAGGTTACAGTCAAATCTATTATTTATATTAATTAGAAAATAATTTTCATCAGCCAAGCTGCTTTTCCTTAGTAAATGTGACAAATACATTTGTGCTTATAAATATTTCCTTAATTAATCTCTGACAGATGGTGCATCTGGTTTTGACAAAGCTAACCTGTAAGATCCTTCAGCTCCTTACATATTTAACAGGGGGCTTGAAGTTTGGACTTTGAATATTGATTCGGTCATGTAGGGAATAAAGGAATAACCAATCACAATGCAATCTCAATAAATACATTAACAGCTTGTTTAGAAAATGGTATGTTGGCCAAGGCCATGCTGTTGCAATTTTGCTGCATAGCTTGTGACTAAAAAGGTTTTGGGTGAGCAGTTCCAACCTTGGTTAAAGTCAGCCTCACTGTTGTCCATTTTAATGTGGTTTGTGCTCTGCAATACACAAAGTCCCCATCACAGTCAGCGGATACTCCTCTAAAAGAAAAATAAACACCCTCCCTTTGCTACCTTTGAAAGGCTTTATTCAGTGTACAAAGTCTGTCACCAGACCTTAGAAAGAAGGCATTTGTACAAGTTGCCACTAACCGCTTCCACTTGCAATGCACTCAAGAATCTCTAGGGATTTGAGGAACTCTGCTTGCATATCATCACAGATTTACATCTTTCAAAGACTGATTTCTCACCATCATGCAAAGCAGTGCAGCACTTCTGTATATTTATATTTTCTGTTAGAGTTCCACATTTAGTCTGAGTATGCATTGACCCTCAGGGTGTCTTCAGTATCATCCCAGGCTGCTTTGAATCCATGTAAACAGATCAGTATCTTTTTTTTTTTTTTTTTTAAAGCTGTGCTTTTCCTTTGTGTTGAATGAGATTGCTCCAAATAAATTGTCCAAAGGTTCAAGGCTGTTTTGGGGAAAGGTCTGGGAGCCATCCTCTCACAGTGTAAGTGTAACTATTAGGCTATTTTTTAATTATCTGCTTTCTTTTATGTAATCCTTCTACTGCTTCAGTTCCCTTTGCTCCTTTAGCCTTTTGAAAATAGTTCCACTGAAATAATTTTCATATTGAAACGTTAAACTCTGAAAAACGAAGTAGTTTCTTCTCAAATGAGCAGGTTTGCAACACCTGGAGAAACTTGGTCTGAGAGCATCCCTCATAATCCTGCTACTTCTTCCTGAACTCTGATGCAAACTTAATCTTAGTGGCCCACTTTGATATCCTCACCTTCAGCTGCAGCAATAATAACCTTGCTTAGATCAGAGCTATAGGTCTGAATGCCTGATGCTGGCAGAAATGGGGATTCTCTGATGTGCTCACAAATCAGAATGGATTATGGCAGCACTGGAGGAGAGAGGGGACACGTAGGAATTTATCCCTGTGGAAGACAGCATGTCAGCAGGACATACCTTTACTGTTTCCATGCTTGTTGTGAATGAAGTAAGGAATTCAGACAAATGGACTGATAAAACACTTTTTTTTTTTTTTTTCCCCCCAGTAATGTTTCCCACTGGAATATATGCAGTTAGTCTACTAAAAAGGCATAGATGGAGTTAGTGTGTGTGTTTGTTGGGCTTTTAAAAAATTATCTTCTGGTGCTTCAGACGTTAAGCAGCAAGCTGTGCAGGGGGAAGTTTAGGCTTGATCTTAGAAAGAAGTTCTTCACAGAAAGAGAGAAATTGGCCATTGGAATGGGCTGCCCAGGGAGGTGGTGGGGTCAATGTCCCTGGAGGTGTTTAAGAAAAGACTTTCTGAGGCACTTAGTGCCATGGTCTAGTTGATGAGTTAGGGTTGGATGATAGGTTGGACTTGATGATCTTGGAGGTCTCTTCCAACCTGGCTGATTCTGTGATTTTTTTTTTTTTTTCTGTGATCTGTGGTATGCACTGGTCTCCACGTGTTTTACATTGCTAGTTACACCCTGTGTTGCTGCCTGTATGGTCCTGTCTATGCTAATTATATTGAAAGCTTGGGCAAAGCCACAGGAGTGATCAAATTTGGACCACAAAAAAAAAAAAAAAAAAAGAAGAAAAAAAAGAAATCTATAGAGTTTACAGACTTCTTCCTGCTATCATCCTTTCTGGGGTCAATTAAACTCCAGTGAAATGCCTTCAGGCCTTTTGTAGGTTGTACAAGTCATCACAGTATCTTATGCAAGTGGGTCAGGGGTTAGCCAGTGACTCTTACCTTCAGCTGTAAGGAACAGCATGAAAACCAAGCTACCTATCTTCTAGGTGTGTTTACAGCCCATAAATCAGGCATGCACTTTATACCTAGCTGAGGTGTATATTTGCAACCAGCCTAGAGGCCACATCTAATGACCAGGTGCTGCTACCCACACGACAACCACAATGCAAAGTTCCTCTTTTAGAAGGAAACTGAAGTAAAACCCCAGCCATTAAATAACTCTTGTTTTGTTTTGTATATTTTTCTGGAGGGCATGGATGCTTTCTGTTCTCCCTTAAATGCTGTAATGGCATGTTTCAAAGGTAAGGATGTAAAGCTCCTTCCCTCCCTCTTTAATTACATATCCTTGTAAGGAATATACATTGAAGAAACAAATGAGAGTTTATCATGCATCCAGAATTTTCACTAAGGTGGAAGGATTGGTCTGAACATGAAGAAAAGTTCTGAAACATGTTTATTTTTAGACCTGCTTGTGTACCCTACAAGCTAACTAAATTCAAACCCTAAAATACTATAAGAACAAGTCAAGCTGCTTATAAGGGGTTTAATTTTGTTCTTCTGTTTCAGAGATTTTTGTGATGAATCATGGGAACAGACAACTTACAGTAAAGAACAATAAGGCTGAGAATAATGGAAAAATAATTCACTGTAATTCTATTCATATTAATCCAAACTCTTACTGGTTCTTGCTCAGCAATTAGATTGAAGGCAGACAATAACTGGCTCCAGTAGATTGTGAGAAGTTATCTAGACTGTTTTGGTCTAAATATTTTCAAAACTATATTAAATGTAAATTCAGAGAAAAGGGCTCCAAGTCCCTCCAGGCTGTCCAGAAAGTCCTTGATACTTTTTATTTATTTATCCAAATGCACAAGGAATGAATTAAAGAGAGATTGGCCATTGGAATGGGCTGCCCAGGGAGGTGGTGGAATCACCGTCCCTGGAAGTGTTATTAAAATAAGACTGGGTGAGGAACTTAGTGTCATGGTTGAGTTGATTAGATGGTGTTGAGTGAGAGGTTGGACTTGATTATCTCAAAGGTCTTTTCCAACCTGGTTAATTCTGTGTTTCTGTGATTCTGTAATTACTTTCCAGATCTGACTTTATCTTGGAAACAATTGAGATATCAGTATAAGACTGTCCATGGTGTGTTGGCAGCACAGGTCAGCTTCAGATGAATTTGGAGTAACCCGGAGTCACATCCAGAAAACCTGTGGTGTGTAAATATCTTCTGAAGTCCCATTAGCCCTGGCTGCAGCTCTGTGGAAAAATCCCCCCCTTTTTTTTTTTTTTTATGTGTGTGTGTTTGATTGTGTAATCCTGAGTAGTGAAACCTGTTGTCTTGAAACTCGCTTCAGGTTGTCATTTCCAAGACAAGAGACTCATTTATTTAGAAGTGTGGGTGAGACGTGGGCTGACTTGTTCCATGATGCAACAGCAAACAGAAGTGGACATGTTCTTCTGCACCCTGAGAGCCTTTGGAGAGTGAAACACTAAAACAAATTCAGTAGAATGAAGGCTTGACCTGAAGAGACTTTTTCTTCTTCAGGTAACAGATTCAAAAGATTTGTACATGGGAAGGGATCTGAGAATGCTAGTACAGTGCTGGAGCTTATACCCAATGCTGGTGTAACTGGTTTGCTCTGATACTCATATGTTGGAGGCTGGGGCAAAAGCAGCTTAGAGAAATTGTGAAATTTCGAAAAGAAACACAATGTCAAACTGGGAAAAGAGTCATCAGTGGGTAATATAAAAGCACAACTGTTCAATGTTGGAAAAAGGCTGAGCAAAACATGAGGGTGATGGCATTATTGATGTTGAAACAGACCATGGAATCTGTTATGCTGTGGACTTTTCTGCCTCACTTTTGATAGAAAGCATCTTGTCTTAAGTGTGCAAAACTACATTGGTAAAGTCCTCAACAGAGAGAAAGAGGATGAAGATGTTCCTCCTTTAGGAACTGAAGGCATCTCATGATGCAAAGGTGCAAATGGAGGAAGATGTTTTTCAGGGATGGTAAAAGCATGGCTGTGTGCTACCCGTGGGAGTCAGGCTGGGGTGATCCAAACTGGAGAGTGATGGGAGTTAGGGACATGCAAGGGGCTTTACAGCAATGTGACCTGTGACTTGCACAGGAAGCTTCCATATTTTCTTTTGAGAAGTCCTGGGCAAAAAAATTGGGATTATGTGCAATGAAATCACTGCATCAGTAGGCCAATTGCACTCTGCATGTGTTGTGCTTGTAGAAGCAGCTGAAGCAGTAAGTCTACAGGAACTGCAGGTCTTTTGGAGGCTGTGTAGCTAGACCCTGTATTGCATGCAGTGTAAGTCCAGGATGTGTCATATTCACTGCACAAATGAGAGTGGCCATTTGTCTGGGATGCTAACTGAGCTGGTGGACATCCAAAATACAGAAAAATGCACTGAACTAGGAGCTGTGAAAGCCTTTGTGTGTAAGTCAGCACATGCAGAGTATCTAGGACTGACCTCTGCAGGCTTCATTATCAGTGTTCTGAGTTCACCCTCCCCCCCCCCCCTTTTTTTAATGACAATCATTTGAACAATTTGGGACAAATTTGTGTTGAGAGACTGAAACTAATATCTGCATGAAAACACCTTTCTTCTAAACAGTTTTGTTTGATATGTTCCATTCTGGAAGAGCAGGAAACTGCTCTAATTAGCTGAACCCCAGTGACCTAACAAAGCATGCTGGGTTTGGGAAGCAAAAGGTCTTTCCAGTCTTCTGATGAAATGAATTTCTCATGACTTACTCCACTTCTGTGCTCAGGTCAGATCTGTAACAGCATTCAGTGCGTAATGGCATGTCTTATGTATGGTGAGGGCATGGTAAAACTGTGCTTCTGTCAGCTTGTCTTATTTCTCTTCTCTAAAGTGAATAAACTTTGGTGGAGTTTTGCCTGTAGCTTGTATTCTTTCTGGCAGTTTTCCCTGACTCTCATCTTCTGGCTCAGGATCCAAGTGACACAGATAGACCAGCAAGTGCTTAGCCTGGAAACCTGTGCTGGAAAACTGTCTGCACAGCAGAGTGACTTGCTTGGCTCTGTAGCTCAGTTTTAAGGAAATTTCCACTTTCAGCCCAAGAAATGCCCTTATTAGAATTGTCAGGGTTGGAAGGGACCTCAAAGATCATCCAGTTCCAACCCCCCTGCCATGGGCAGGGACACCTCACATTACATCAGGTTGCTCAGAGCCACATCCAGCCTGGCCTTAACCTCCAGGGATGAGGCTTCCACCACCTCCCTGGGCAACCTGTTCCGGTGTCTCACCACCCTCATGGTGAAAAACTTCTTCCTAACATCCAATATGAATCTACCCACTTCTGATTGGATACTAGGAAGAAGTTTATTCCCCTGTGCAAGTACTGAGGAATATAAAGCCTAAAAGCTGTGGGGTCAGCTCTACATTGGGTCACCTGCATTCTGAGGGGATTATTACTATCAGTTTACTTGTAGTAGGAAAGTTAATGGAGTTAAATTTATTTGAAGTAATCCCTTTGGATTTTAATGAAAAGTATGTGCCAAATGGTTTTAAAGCATAGACTAAGAAATCTATATGTATACATGTAAAATGTATAGGCTTAGGCTGTTTGCCTGTGTTAGTAGACATTGAATCCCCAGTGCCTTTTAGGCAGGGAGTACTCCTACACCTTGATGGCTATTGTAGGGATAAAATAACCTGAACTCATTTTCACATAGTTTGGGTATTAGTTGCATTCCAGCCCTAGCAGTGTGGAGCTGGCAGAGATGAGATGATTTTTTTTTTTTACCAGCTGCATTGCTGGTTAGTAAGATGCAGTCTCCTTCTCTCCCTCCCTGGAGCAATGGTGTACTGGGTGCACTGCATTTCTATCCCCAGCATCCTCTTTTCTCCTTGAGGTATAACAGTGATGAAACAGAGAAAGTTTGGCTGGAGTAGTGCTGTCTTGAAGCAGTTCTTTTTTCCTTTTAGTGTGATGTGTGACAGCTCTTCAAGTGCTCATTTATGGCTGATGCTCAAATGGGCCAAATGTTTTTTGTTTGCTTTTCTTTACCTCAGATGAGTGTACCTTACATGTGATAGTGTTAATTTTGCATCAGAGCATAAAGAAAAGGTTGAAAAAGGATTACTGGAAGTTTAGGGTTTGTGTATGTATGTAAATGCTGTTGAAATGGATGGTGCTGAATGCCTACCATGATATCACATCAATGACGTGTATGGTGTGCTGAGCCAAAGAGCTCCATTTGGAGTTCTTCCATCATCTTTGCTGCTCTGGTGGGAGCAACACCAGCAAATAAACCAGGAATAAATAACGTGTAGTAGGAGAAGACATCTGCCACCTCTTCCTCTGCTCAAGTACACACAAATGGTGAAAATGTTTCCTTAGAATAGCAAATCCTCCATATTTTGGAACTGCAGCTCCTGTGAAGAGAAGCACTGAGTGCATTTTCAACACCATTTCAATAATGGCTCTGAATCTCTATTCCCAGAGCTTACAGATAAAATGACATCCACAGCAATAAGTGTTGTCACTGTAAGTGATCTCTCCTCCTTTCTTTCCTCAACTTCCACCAGCTCTCAGCAGCCTGATAGTGGCTGCCACCCCAAGCATTTGTATTCAGCTGTTTGAATTATTATCAATTTTTTTCCCTTTTTGTTCTCTCTCATAACAGCTCATTTGTAAAAGCTGCAGTTTTGCACTGTTTGGTGAAGTTAAGCTTGAAGCAGCAAAAACTGGTTCTTAGGGTGGACTGCAATTGTGGAAGCCTTATCTTGCATTTCCTTAATCGTTTTAGTAGACTCTTAACTGGATTAGTAGTGCTGACAAAAACAGCCTCTAAAAAGGAAAATGTTTGACAGTGATTTTAAAATTCTTTAAACATTTTTGGATTCCAGGATTGCTGGAAATAATTAATCTGTAGCACTGAGGTCTAAATTAATGGCTTAGCACGTAGATACTGAATTTATTCTGCCCCCTCCCCAACATCACTTTGTCCTAGGCAGTTTCGAATGGAGTTACTCCCTCTTTGGCCAGCAAATCATTCATATTAATGCACTTCCAGCCTCCCAAAGAGGGATATGCTGTTTAAAATGATCATTAGAAAATATTACCCTGTCATCTGCAGAACAGTGTTTACACTGGGTATCCCGTGGCTGCTGGCAACGACCTGCCTGCATAATGCTGGGGGAGCTTTTAAGAGTAAGTCCTGAAAGCTTCATTCTTCAATAAATGTAAACTGTGACCAGACAAAGATTAGTAAATGTGTATTAGGGAATAATCCTGCAGGATGGATGGGAGTACTTGTTCTGGTGTTGCTGCTCACACAGCATCCTCAGGGATCACCTCCTTCCTTGTGAGAAACACTTTCCTCAGATGGATTTGGCTTTCAGCTGGCCAGATGGCAGCTTTTATGTTTTTACATCTACTTTTTGTGATTCATGAATAAACCTAATACAAGGTGATTCCTGCTGTGCTACAAACAGGAGCCATGAGAATCATCTCCAAGCTGAGTTTTGTGTCTTTTGCCAAATGCAATTAGGCTGAGAACTGAATGGCTCCCATGTGTGAGAAAAGTTCCCCCATGAGTTTTGGGCACAAACACTTAGCCTGCTAGAATTATCAGTCACTGGTGAAAAATGGTGATTGCTCTGATCAGGATTTTTGCAGTTTTAGACCTATATAAACAGAGCTCAGCTTGCCAGATAGAGGATGTGGCTCTTTTTTTTAATGTTTTTAAATTGATATTGAAAGGGACCTGGGGGTACTGGTTGACAGTAAGGCTGAACATGAGCCAGCAGTGTACCCAGGTGGCCAAGAAGGCCAATGGCATCCTGGCCTGCATCAGGAATAGTGTGGCCAGTAGGAGCAGGGAAGTCATTCTGCTCTGTACTCAGCACTGCTTAGACCACACCTTGAGTATTGAGTCCATTTCTGGGCCCCTCAATTCAAGAAATATGTTGAGATGCTGGAATGTGTCCAGAGAAGGGCAACAAGGCTGGGGAGGGGTCTGGAGCACAGCCCTGTGAGGAGAGGCTGTGGGAGCTGGGAGTGTTTAGCCTGGGGAAGAGGAGGCTCAGGGGAGACCTCATTGCTGTCTACAACTACCTGAAGGGAGGTTGTAGCCAGGTGGGGGTTGGTCTCTTCTCCCAGGCAACCAGTGACAGAACAAGAGGACACAGTCTCAACTGTGCCAGGGAGGTTTAGGCTGGATGTTAGGAAGAAATTCTGCACAGAGAGATTTGCCATTGGAATGGGCTGCCCAGGGAGGTGGTGGAGTCACC
Organism: Indicator indicator; assembly: GCF_027791375.1. NCBI lineage: Eukaryota > Metazoa > Chordata > Aves > Piciformes > Indicatoridae > Indicator > Indicator indicator. Next base: position 12,164,758 of record NC_072034.1, on the reverse strand, counting down.
ATCCCTGGAAGTGTTTAAAATAAGACTGGATGAGGCACTTGGTGCCATGGTTTAGTTGATAAGTGTTGGTTGATAGGTTGGACTTGATGATCTCGAAGGTCTTTCCCAACCTGGTGAATTCTGTGATTCTGTGATTAATTCCAACTGGTCTACAGATTTGTTTTCCTTGTTTACAGGAAAAAAAAAAAAAAAAAGACACAGTAAGTAAAAACAGCTTTCCTGCATCCCTTGGATCTGAGATAAAACTTAAAAGAATGGAGACAGAACTATAGGTCACCAGTCACTGATATGATCAAGCTTAATTAATTTGATGTCTTATTGTGGAGTTTGTGAGATTATTCCGAGCATGCTCCCTAGCTATGTGCTGGCTGTTTCTTTGTTGTTGCTACTTGTGAGATGGTATCTTTTGAGAGACTGTTTAGATGGCAGAGTCTCTGCCTGGTGGGAAAAGCTTTTCAGTGCCTGTCTATTGATCTTATGGTTTTGTTGCAGTGGGGAATGAAACACTGAGCGTGTTTATATCCTTAGAAGCAAAGACCAGTCCCCTTCTCCCTGCTCTCCTAAGATGTCATATCTTGAAGGAAAGTAAAACAGAAAAGGAACAAATTTATTCTCAGAGCTTGGATAGACGATGAATTATTTATCTTTTGAAAGCTTCCACTATCTTTACATGAAAGGAAGTCCTATTATTAAAAGCAAGGGCTTCTCTTTCTGCATGTCAATAAGAGGCAGATCAGACTTGACTGATTATTGAGACGTCTTTTACCTTAGAGAATTGGGCAGCTCTGGCTGGTTGGCACCAAGAAGCTGTTTTTAAAACAACAGAGTTGTTAGATTCAGTATTAATGTGAGATTGGAGCTCTGCTAAAAGGCCTATGAAGACCAAAAGATGAAACAGCCTTGGAGGAGTTCATGCATGACCACATAACTGAAGTGTTTCTCTGTTAAATACATTTTCCATTCATGTGAAAAGTTTATGCTTAATTTTTCAGTTGGATTGTATATATTCTGACTCTTTTCTTTGATTCCTGAGTGTCTACATATGCTAGAGAACTTGAAAATAAGCTTACTCCACTGGAAGATGACTGGCATCCCACCCTGGCACTCGTGGGGTTTGTTGTTTGGGGTTTTTTTTTGCCTGTCTTGGCTCTACAAACTGAAAGGCTCTTCTTGTGCTTGTGAGAACCCAGCCCCAATGACTGAGCAAGTACCTGCTTTCCAGGAGTATACCACACCACAGCACTTATCTGTGGTGTTGAGTGGACTTTAGGAAGTGAAATATAAAATGGAATGTCCCCCTTTTGTTGCATTTGGCCATCCTCTCTGTATTGTGGCCAGTGAAACACTAATGTCTGCTCAGATGTGTAAGGGAAAAGCCTACACCTTCATTATTTTCCATGGTCTTTTCCCTCACTGTAAATTGTCACAAGTGAAGGGCTGGAATCAAAGCACCAGTCCAACAAAACATTTTCTTGGGATGGGTTGTACTGCTGGAGCTGTCAGTAGTTTTATGAAGAGGATCAGAGTTCCTGAGCCAGAAATACTGTCCCACAGATAAACTCAACAGTGGATACTCTGATTTACACCTGACTTCACTAAGGTTATTATGCAGGTAATGAAATCATAGACTTTGATCTTAGTGATGTGGTAATTTTGGGGGGAGTGTGTGTGAATGCAATCCTATCTAAGATGTTAATGTGAGCTTTTAGGTGCTGCTCTTTAAAAGTATGAAATAAGGCTTCTTTTCATTCCTGCTCCTGAACATGTCCAGGGAAGGGCCATGAGGATGATCAAAAGGCTGGAGCACCTCTTCTATGGAGACAGGCAGAGAGACCTGGGGCTATTCTGAGGAGAAGGCTCCCAAGGAGACCTTCTTGTGGCCTTCCAGTATCTGAAGGGGGCCTACAAGAAAGCTGGGGAGGGACTTTTTAGGTAGTGACAGGACTACAGGGAATGGAGCAAAATAGAAGTGGGTAGATTCAGACTGGATGTTAGGAAGAAGTTCCTCACCCTGAGGATGGTGAGACACTGGAACAGGTTGCCCAGGGAGGAGATGGAAGCCTGGTTTTTAAGGCCAGGCTGGATGTGGCTCTGAGCAACCTGATGTAGTGTGAGGTGTCCCTGCCCATGGCAGGGGGGTTGGAACTGGATGATCCTTGAGGTCCCTTCCAACCCTGGCAATTCTATGATCCTAATCACCACCAGGACTATATATTGTTTTGTTAAGCAGACACTCTAAAATCATCTCCATTCCTGCTTGGATTTCTGTTGTTACCAGACTGAAATGGTCTTAAATGTCACTAAGGTGGACTGCCTTAGGTTTTGTTGAGTGACTGCAGACTGTGACAGGTCTGTCAAGCCTCCTGTGGTTTTCACAGAAATCCAATAATGAAAAATAGCCACAGAGCATTAATTATAAGCATATGTGGAGCTATTAAAAGCTCCAGCTTGGCAAAACATTTTCTCATACGCTTGGTTTTAAGCAAATGAGAGGCTTCAGCCTCTTTAAGATGCTTTGCTGGATTAAGATCAGAGTTCCCCAGAGTCCAACATACATTTAACTACTCTTTAAGGCAAAAAACCACCTCCTCCAGATACTATTAATAATGCTTGCACATTAAATCATTTTTCATGCAGTCATTCTCCAGAACCCTACCTAGACTCCCATATATAAGCAAATAAGTTCAGATAAAGCTGACAGAAAGAGGGTTCTGAAGTGATAATCTCGCATCACTCTCTGTGCCACGCAGCAAACAATGCAGTTCAATCTTATTTCGCTTGTTTCTCTTTACCTGAGGAGGAAAAAGAAAAGGCTCCAGGTATCTAGAGATTCAGGCTGCTTATAGCCAGTTCTTATATCTTTGTGGCAGCATAATGTTCTCCAGGGCTGGGACATGCAACTGCCCTTGTTTTCTAACAAATGAAAAAACGAAGACGGGATGCAATCGATGAGGAAAGTATTCGCTACTGACCATTTACCTCACAAAATGGAGGATGCAATTCAACTTGTGCAATGTGTGTATATCACATTGATTTCCATCAGGAGACAGGCAGAAAAGAGGTGCCCTGAAGGCCCATTCTTAATGTGGTTCAATACCTGCACCACTGTATTACCAACGTGCAAATTGTCACTTGTTGGAAAAAAAAATATTTAAGTCTCATGACCTTTAATTTCCCCCCCCCCCCCCCCCCAAAGGCAAGCTTAAGCTTCCCCTTTTCCTCTTATCTTCAGATTGTCTTTGACAGGAAATCCCAGGACACTCTCTGGAGGTCAGGAAGAGCCCTGAACCCCAACTCTAATATTTCTTGGGGGAGTCAGTCCCCTTTGGCATAGTTGATTACCTGTGTCACTGTGTAGGTGCTGCCTAGCTGTGCCATGCTAAGTGCACTCAAGTCTCCCTTCAGGACCTGAATTTTGTAGCATGTAATCTCTAAATCTCAATTTGGTTTGTGAAGGAGATGGCAATAGGGAATTTCACCTCCAGGGAATGTAAATGGTTCTCCAGTTTGGGCTGTTTGCAGATTACTAGTGAGATAGGTTGCTTGAAGTGCATTTTCACACAGAAAAATTGATGCTCATAGTTTTTGAACATTGCTGATGGTAGGTAGCAACAGGTAGGTAGCACTACTGCAGCAGATGACTAACAAGGAAAAAGGAGAGAAGTAAAAGCAGATCCACTTTGCTGCTCCAGAGTTTACAGGTGGATTCTAGGAGCTTTATTTCCAATTTTTATTTTTTGTTCCAGAAAGATCATATGAAAGATGAATGGGTCGTGATGATGATCAAGGGAAATAAAGAAAGGAAAGGAGAAATACACTTTGTTTTTATTGCCAGTTACCTGCTAAAGATAAGTGGTCAAATATTTGTTCTTACTGCAGATTGGAATCAAATAGAATTGTTTAGAAAATTGTGCATTGCAGGGGGGGTGTGGGGGGTGGAAATGGAGACTGGCAGGATCTGAGATCCCTGAATAATTTGGGATCAAATTCTGGACTGATGTGGATTCTGACTTTCTTCAGTTATTTATGTAAATGGCTCACAATATGTGGGGCTGTCAACATGACATCTTGATGCAAAGTAGTCACCCATTTTTTTGTTAGACGTGTTAGTATACCAAAAATGTCAGGTTTATAGTTGTGGAATCCTGAAAACAGGCATATGTTTATGACTTCCATAGTTCAGGAATTGTATGGTAACAAGTAGGGTTGGGACCTTGACTGTTTAGGATGATATGGAAGATATGATTTCTCTTGAATGTTTTAGGAAGACTGCATGGAAAGAAAAGTGACCCTTGACTAACAACATTTGGCTCACCTTCTCCTTTGACTATAAAACCAAAAAATGTTTTAGCTTTCTGGCATGCAAATTACTGCTGACTGTGGAGTTTCAAAGTAAATGGTAGTGGGAAGTTGGAAGCTCCAGAAGTCCTCTTACTGCACATTACAGATATTTTTTATACCTCGTAGTCTGTCTGTGACAATTCATCAGATGAACAAATTCAGTCCTGATAACAGTATCACAGTCTCACAGTATATCAGAGGCTGGAAGGGACCTCAAGAGATCATCCAGGTCCAACCCCCCTGCCAGAGCAGGATCACTTAGGGTAGTCTGCACAGGAATGCATCCAGGTGGGTTTTGAGTCTCTAGAGAAGGAGATTCCACAACCCCCCTGGGCAGCCTGTTCCAGAGCTCTGTCACACTCACTGTAAAGAAGTTTCTCCCCATGTTGAGGTGAAACCTTCTATGTTTTAGTTTGAACTCATTGTTCCTTGTCTTATCACTGTGAACCACTGAAAAGAGCCTGGCCCCCTCCACTTGACACCCACCCCTCAGATATTTATACACATTGATCAGATCCCCTCTCAGTCTTCTCTTCTCCAGTCTAAATAGCCCCAGGGCTCTCAGTCTCTCTTCATAGGGGAGATGCTCAAGTCCCCTCAGCATCCTTGTGTACTGTGCAAGACCTACACATTGTTTCCTTATTTACTTTGATTTCTTTCTGAGCAGAACAAAAGGGGTTTTCTGAAGCATCACTTTAGCAGCTGAAAAGGAAAGAGGAGGGTATTGCTTTTGTTTCAAAGTGTATTTGTGACAGGTATGAATTTGGGGGTCTTAAAAACTGCTAAGCTAATCATTGGAGATGCCTTGGAAAGGTTTTTCTCTAGAACTCTAATCTCTTTAAACTATATGATGCTTTTAAAGTGTGAAAAAGGCTTTTGCATTAAATCACTTGAGTACAGAACCTCAAATTCTTTCCAGAATGAAATGCAAAAAATAAAACAAACCCCAACCTGTGTAAGTTTGCATTGTGGCACAGAAACATGGCTTTTGTGATTCAACCTAGATAAAATGGGAATTATAACATATTTTCGCATGACGAATTTGATAATTATGTAGAGAAATTATCTGAATGCCCTGGGTACATAGGACTTGACATAATTTGGATGTGCTTCTTGTAGAATACATGGCCATTCATGTCCTGAGTTGCTGCACTTAATTAATTTTTTGCTCAATTAATGTTTTATAAGGCTTTGGAAGTGCATGGAGCGTCTGTCTTTACAAGGAGTGTCTGTCTCTACAAGAAGTGCAGACAAAGTTCAGGACAGAATGCGGCGTGTGTCCAGCTTTTTGTGGAATGCTTTGACATAAAGAGAGATAAAAATGTGTTAGCTGTAAAATACTGTGGCACTTGAGGTAACATCAGGGGTTCCCACTACAGCTGTTCATGCAGATGTGCCTTTTTTTCTCCTTGTGGTCTCCTTTTGAGACTTGTTGCTCTTAATGTGAGAGGTGATAGGGTGACCTTTGGGGGGACCCTTAAAGGTGTCTTGGAAATCTGCAGGACAAAGCTGTCAGGGGAAGGAGAAAGTTGGTGGTGGTGGTTTTATTTCAGTACTGAAGAGGTGATGCCAAATGTGAGTCTGAGCTGCAGAGAAAGGAACACCAGGCACACTTAGCATTGCATTGAGGAACAGAAGGCAAACATATGGGGAAGAAGGCAGTTTACAGTGGCATCCATAACAACTAGCATGGGAGTTGAGTGTGTGTAATGTATATTTTCCTAGGAAGGGAAAGGTAATGTCCATGCTATGGTATGTGCTGTTGTTGTGTAGAGTTTGGCTCAAACAAATCTTCACAAATGCCTATTTCTTGCCTTGATTCTAAAAAAGCTAGTGGCTTACTATCCCATCTCAGTCTATCCCATCTCTATCTTGCTTGCCTACCAATTTTGCTACTTTTAATTCTCTGCCTGTTAATGCCAGAGTGTATTTTTAATACATAGATATTATATGAGGTGGCCTTTTAGAAGCACAGGTAGGAGCTCTCAATTTTAATGAGTTAGCCTCTGCACTAAAATCCTTCTCAAGTGACATAATCTTCAACATGGTGCCCTTGGAGAATATCCTTGGTAGTTAGATAAGGAGCTGAAGAGAAGCTGTTAGTCTAAAATGGGAAAGCCTACGACCTAATTCTCTGTCACAGAAAAAAATCACCTAAAAAGAGTAAGTATATATTTAGCTCTACTACAGCTGTACACAAAGACTCCAATTGTTTTTGAAGCTCTGATGGTGTTGCATGGAGGCAGACTCCAATTGTTTTTGAAGCTCTGATGGTGTTGCATGGAGGCAGACATTAAAAAAAAGAAAAAGGAGGTTTCTAATGCAAGTGTGTGGAACCTTTGTATGTCCCCAAATTGCCCACACTCCTGTACAAAAGGATATATTCAATTTGAAAATGAATCCAGTAGGCAAAGTGGTCCTTGCAATTGCCAGGTAGGTCACCAAATCCTTAAATGAGTAATCTCTGTTTAATTCTGTCTTGTCCACATCTGTTTTCCTGAAGCACTTCCTAGTGCATGAAAGATGAATGCATTAAACTCCAGTGAGGCTGAGACCCCTGAGAAAGGGGGAAGTATGTTTTACTGTTCTGTTGAGTTATTCTGTAAGGGAGAAATCAGCAGGCATGCTGCCATAGCTTCTCATGAGCTGCACCTGGTCCTGCATGTGAGAATTCTTCAGTACACACAAGAACCTGCTTTCTGTTTGAAGAAATGAAGACCCAGGGGGACATTGTGTGGGGCTTTGTGCTGGGCAGGCAATGTTGACACTATCAGTTATTGTTTCTTCTTTGCTTGTAGAAGAGGCTCTCTGCCTCGTGATTCATCCCATGATTATTAGCTGTCCATAATTTTCTATGTCTAGATGAGAAGTGAGGAAAGTTTATCCTGACTTCTTTTTGTCAGGCTCCTTTGTGGTAGACTCTAGGGCAAATGATGTGTTTTCATTACCTACTAGCTGGATTCCTGTGTTAGTGCAGATGGTAAAGCATGAGATGTTTCTTAGTGTTCAGAGAGGCTTACTGTGGGTTTTGCAAGTGCTTTGTGAATGCAGCTCCAAGATCTGTCTCTGCAAATGCTGTGATTGCTTTGTCTCATTGATTTCTCTTTGTTTCCCAAGGTTTATAAAGCATCTTCATTAAAAAAACAGTAGGTTTTTAAAACCCAACTGCAGCTATCTCCCATACTTATACTTTTGCCTTTACTTGGAAATTATCATATAAATATGTAGTAATTCCAGAGTATCCCTGCTGATGTTTCACTCCTGGGTCAGTACTAGCATTTCTGGGAGTCATAACCCAGAGCAGCTGAAGCAATATTTGCTGTTTAAGGAAATGATGTTGTGGTCTGTCACTGGTGCACTGGAACCAGGAGCCTTGTCCCATGTGTACATCTCCCACTCCTGCTGCCCAACTCATAACTGCTCCCTCAGAGGCTCTGAGGTGGCAGACATGCCTGTGAAGCTCCTTCTGCTGAGCACACCTCCTCATTCACAAGGGAGATGGACAACTAGACAGGCAACAAATCAGGATATACCAAAGTATGTATTTTAGTGTTAGGAGTTTCACACAGAGTAGCAGATTTTTAATATTGCAATAGTGCAGCTAGTCTGTGTTTAACTGGGCTTCTACAAAGCCTCTGTGAAACTTCCTTAAACCCCCTCAGCTGTAATTACTACACAGTTATGTTTTATCTTTAAGCAAAGCTTGAAGCATTGTGAATGCAATTGTAAGTTATTTATAATCCTACTCCTAAATATAACATTAAGCATCTCCGTGTTTGTACTGTGAATGCTTTTAAGGGATTGTGCTATTTACTGCAACTTTTAATTGATTTCCTGCTACTGTTTAGCAAAGCCATCTCCTGCCACAGCATGAGGACCTTGTGATACAGGCTAGCACTGCAGTTAAATTTGGTACTGAGGCTTGATAGAAGTTTTTACAGCACTACATCGTAGCCTTGCGGTGAACTGTCTGGAATTTATTGCTGTGTTTTGCTGCAAGAAACTGGAAAAAGAGATTGATGTTGGAATCATTTTATCTCCTAACGTCTGCATAGACATAGTTAACCAGTGGCATTGGCTTGGCTGTGGTTTTACTTCTTAGAATGATGCGTGGAGAATGAATAAATCAATCCAAGCCCACCCATTCCTTTTCTGGGGATGGACGAGGAGCTTTTTTTGGTGCAACTTTCATGCAAAACAGATTAGCCTACTTCTGTGCTTTGTAATAACCCTAGGTTAATTTCCCAAGGTTATTTGTGTTTACAGTTTAATGTCTGTAGGTTTTATTTTACCAAAATGTGAGGGAAGCCTTTCTGTTCTCAGATTTTGGTAGCTGATATTGTGCATGGCTATGATCAGCTTGTGACTGTTGGCCACCCCCCAAAAAATCAAGTTCAAAAGCTTTGATTTCAGGAGGTTTTTTTTAACCTGTCTTTCCTGATCTTTGGGACTGTTTCTCAACTCCCTGCAGGGAATGGACATGCATTTTAGCTCCAAGCATTTCTGTGTGGTGCAAGATCCTCTTGGACTACATCTCATGGGGCAGCAACACAGTCAAAGTAGCGTGATGTTGTCTTCTGTGTTGAGATGCTCATGAGGCAAGCAGGGACTCTGCCAAATGGGCAGCAGCTAATCTCACTTGCTGCCAGTTACTATTACTATTTTAATTGTGTTATATTGTATTATAGTATATCATATTTGGAGAGACTTTCAAATTAGATGGTCCAATAGGTGTAATTTCCTATGGGGAAGTAGCCTGGATCAAAAGGAGTGTGGAAGACAAGCAGCCCTTTACAACTCCTCCTCCTCGTAACTACGGAGTAACTCCCAGAGGTTGCTTGACAGGAGATTAGCGTCCATCCTAGATGTTAGTGATACTCTGAGTGTAAGAAGCAGCCTGTGCCAGGTGGGAAGAGGGAAAAGAGAATGGTATGGGAATTCCTGCTGCCATGTATTTCATCCAAATGTAGGTAGCAGTTGAAAAGCCTCCATCACATGCAGGGAAAACAGTCTGGGAAACAGCAGGAAGTAAGAAAAAGAAGCCTGAGGCTCTATGTATTTATGCTATTGGATCTGGGAGATTCTGAAAGTGATGTGCTGGAAACTTGGGTTTGTAATTGGAACCTGGCTTTTATTTATTGCAAGACTTTTCAGGTTTGAATGAAATGAGATATTTTACTTCACTGAAATGCTTTCAGGTGTTCCTCCTGGCAGAATTGGTGTTGTCCTTCTGCTCATTGGTATTGGTGATTTAGATACTAATGCATGCCTTTGCTTGTAGAAGTATTACTATGGAAGCAGTGAAAACTCCAAGGCTTAGAGAGTGATGCCACAAAAACATATATGGAGAAGGAGGCTGAGGGAGCCTGGGGTTCAGCCTGGAGAAGAAGAGGCTCCAGGGAGACCTAGTAGCAGCCTGCCAGTACCTGAAGGGGGTTACAGAAGGATGGAGAGAGGCTGTTTACAAAGGCCTGCAGTAACAGGACAAGGGGCAACGGCTTCAAACTAGAGAAGAGCAGGTTTAGATTGGGTATCAGGAACAAGTTCTTTACCATGAGGGTGGTGGAACACTGGAACAAGTTGCCCAGGGAGGTGCTTGAGGCCCCTTCCCTGGAGATATTCAAGGTGAGACTTGATGAGGCCCTGGCCAGCCTGATCTAGCTGGGGATGTCCCTGCTGACTGCAGGGAGATTAAACTGGATGACCTTTGGAGGTCCTTTCTGGCCTTGACCATTCTATGATTTTATGAAGAATATTTAAACTCTGGAATGCCTTTTGCATGTTGTGAACTGTATACAACATCAGTAGCATACTGTGTCAAGAGAGGAAGAACATAGCTGTGGAAAATACAAGAATGAATAACAAATGGAAAATGAAAAGCCCCCAAATCTTACTTTTCTCACATTATACACTGGAAGAATATTTTTTCTTATTTTTCAGTACTTAGTAGGGGAAAAAAAAGGGAGAAATGGTGCTTTTCTAGTTAATGTAGCTAACTGAAAAATAGAATGACAGATTAGGCAACTATTTCTAGATAAAAGATGGGGGATTACTGGGACAGCAGCTTTTTTAATTCTACTAAATGAGTATGTAATGCACATAATAATGGGTCTTGGTGTATGCATTTCTGTATAGCCTGACAAGGAAAGAACCATTTCTAACTAGCTGCTACAGGTTTGCTGCTATAGTACTTTGGCTTTTAATGATTGTTACCTTAAAAGGTTGATGATGTGGTTCATAAAGACCCAGGGCAGAAAGAAACACCCACAGGACTTTCTTAGCTCTTTTGTTTTGCTTCACATGGCATGTTTAGTTCAAAATGCCCTATCAACTACTTCTTTCCCTCGTATTTGTTTTTCCCACCTCTGTGCAAGCTGCCCAACTCTTTCTGTGCAAGCTGCCCAACCTTTGCTTTCCTTCTTGTTCCTTAACATATGAATCACAGAATTGTTTCAGTTGGAAAAGGCCTCTAAGCCCATTGAGACAAATTGCTGACCTGACACCACCATGGGCATTAAACTATGTCCCAAAGTGTCTCAAATGTTTGTTGAATGCTTCCAACATGTTCAAAAGCAGATCATAAGATCACAGGATGTTAAGGGTTGGAGGGGACCTCTGTAGATCTTTGAGTCCAAACCCCCTGTCAGAGCAGGCCTATAGAATCCAGCACAGGTCACACAGGAACACATCCAGAAAGTCTTGAAAGTCTCCAGAGAAGGAGACTCCACAACCTCTCTGGGGGAACCTTTTCCAGAGCTCTGTGACCCTTACATTTAAGAAGTTCTTCTGCATGTTGAGGTGGACCCTCCTGTGCTGTAGTTTCCATCCATTGCCCCTTGTCCTATCACAGGGTGCAATTGAGCAGAGCCTGTCCCCTCCCTCTTCACCCCCAGCCCTCAGATATTTATAAACATTTATTAGATCCATATCTCTGTCTCAGTGAATGTGTAAAACCAAAATACTTAAAAGTTTAAAATATTTTAAAACTTCTTTGTTTGTTTATTTTTTTGCCAGGCCAAAATATTGAAGAGCTTTTTATGCTGATTCCCAACCTCAGGAATTTCTTCTGTGTTTTTTTTTTTTTTAAACTTAACGGGTTTATTTTCAAGGTTAGTGCTTCTGGTCGGTGCTTTTTTGTCACATTTCTGGAATAAGGTAGAGGGGTTGCAAAAGGTAGTTCAGATGAAAACACCAAATTGACCGCAAAATGCTGCACGTTAGCATTTTCTGAGCGCTTTTTGCTGACACAACTCAGCAGTCCTGGAAAGAATATGAACAAAATCTGATTAGAGAACTTCCAATAGCACAGTGGTGACTGGCTCAGCGAAGGAGAGGCTGCTACAATTTTCATCTGCTGGCTTGTTTCAGAGGTGATGACAGCAGAACTACAGAGGTCTTTTTTTTTTTTTTTTTTTTATCCTGTCCTTTATGCACTGAAGATGCCATTGTGCTGCATATGGTGGCAGTTTCCACTGGACTGGTGGCTCCCTTACAATTGATAAAGTAGCAGGTGACAGTTTACATGAAATGAAGCAGAAACTAATTTGCATTGCTGTGGGATGGGGTTTTGTTTGCATTTGTTTTCCATGGGGAAAGTCAAGCTGCTGCTTCATCTAGGTTAGGTCAAACCCAAGGCTGTGACACCAAAATGGGTTGCTGCAATTTGGAGGGTTGTGGCAAACCTAGCATGTCACAGATTCACAGATTGCATTGGTTTGGAAGGGGTCCTCAAAGGTCATCTTGTCCAACTGCTCTACAGTCAGCAAGGAAACCTCCAACTAAATCAGGCTGTCCAGGGCCACATCATGTCTGACGTTGAATGTCTCCAGGGACAGGGCCTCAACCACATCCCTGGGCAACCCGTTGCAGAATGTCCATTGCTTGGAGGCCTGGGTCCAGCAGAAGTGAAACTTGGGTTCAGAAATGCAGCTGCTAGTACCAAAATGCGAGCTTGCTTGAGTTGCCTTTCATTTTGAAAATAGCAGGTCACAGATTTAAGATGCACTTGAGCTCCACAGCCTGTGCTGCCATAGCCTGCACTGCACTGCTCAGTGCATATACAGCCTCACAGTAGAGGTGGCCATTCCTTTAGCTTGGCCACAGATATCAAGGGAATAATTTCCCTGATGATATGAACCTTGAGTCCTATGTCTTCATTCTGCCTCCCGGAGTGGGTAGGTGGCATGGCAGACCCTGCAGTCCCTGCATATGTTGAGTAAAGATAACACCTTGGTTAACCACACACCACAACAGATTTTAATACCTTTTTTTTTTTTTTTTTTTTTAATAGAAGAACTTTGTGGTGTGATCACAGCTTGTTTTTAAAAGTCCATTTATTGAATGTGAAATCCTGCAGACCTTAGAAATAATGTAAGACTGGAGGAGATTTTTCCATCTGAAAGAATTTAGGCGTGTATTATCTGCTGCTAAGTTTGTTCCACCGTTTTCCCACCTGTGAAACATACCCTAGACTTACAAAAGTGCTGATATTTATTGTGTTACGAAGTCTTTAGTATAACAACAGTTTGTAGAATGGGTGGATAGGTTTGTATCCCAAGTAGGTAAAGCAGACACGACACACTGGAGTTCAGCTCTGTTCCATCAGACACTTTCTGTACTCATTCTGGAACAAATCCTCTATCTATCTTGGAGAGCACTGCCATGGTATGGTGTTGTTGCTTCTTGCAGGGTTTAAAATATAAACCAAACTATTAAGAAGCCTCTTGAGCTTCCTGAAGAACCCTCAAGAAGATTTTCTGACAGGATTTAACACTCTTATTTATCAGAAATAAAAAAGCTTTTTCTCAAGTGATAGAATATCATTTAAAGTAATTTTTCCTGAGGTTTTCCATGTGGTTTTTAACTACCAGACTGTTGCATTGTGTATTTGAGATATAAAACCAGGAAACAAAATATGTTTCCTTCTTTAATTTCCTCCTTCCCCCCCCCCATATGGCTCTGTAAAAAGATCCAAAGAGACTTGCTCTGCCTACAGAATAAGCATGTGTGGAGAGATTTAATATCAGGCATTGTTTACAATATCAAGGTTCAAGAAAAGAGGTGCTCAAAGTCAAACTCTCCTCTCTCTTGACTTCCCTGCTCAATCTGCCCTATTCATAAAGCCATCAGCTATGCAGGATGTCCCTGAGCTACAGGCAGTTAAGAACTAACCCCCAGAGCCCTTGGGGAACCAGCAAGATCCAGCTCACTCCCTCTTGCCTTTAATTAGTATGGGAAGGTAAGCTCACATCAAAGCCTTGTGCCTATCCCTAAAGCCTGTATTGATGAAGATTAGTCTAAGACAGAAATCTCTAAGCTGGGAGCTTTCTGGGCCTGTGGGGAGTTAGCACAATTGCCATAGGACCCACCTGTGTAACAAACAGATGGGTAGAAAGGTGTTGGTCTATTTAAAATGTCATTGCATATTGCTAGAGACATTAAAGGACTGCCCTAGTCTGCCTTTATTGCACAGCTCAAAGAAATGAGGAGGAGACATTCAGAGTGCCCAGCCATTGGCATTTGCATTCCCTCTTCATAGACTCATTTGTCAAACTGTGTTTGGGAACATAGGTTGATCCAAGATTTTAAATCATACTTGGATAGTTATTTGCTGCCTACAGTTGTGCTGGAATGTGTGGTAAGGTGTTCACAGACAATTGCAACTTACATTATTATTCTTCCAGGAAAAGTCTATGAAGAAAATGTTATTGTAGCTGGAAATGCAGGTATAGAATAGAGTAGTTGCAGCTGGAAAGGACCTACAGTGATCATCTAGTCCAACTGCCTGGATATCTGGGAATATGAGGGTAATCTTTTGCTCACTTCTCATTTGAGTGTCAGATTCCTGGGTGGAATTAGCATTGAGGGGACTGGCTGAACTGGGAAAGGAAAGTTGTTGTCACTGGAGAATTTTTTGTTCTTTTCATGGGATTTTCATGTAGATTTTTATGTTTGCAAATCTAACCTCAGAACCTTGGGAATCTAGTTTGAAAAGTGGAAAAGATTACTTCAGACAGTGTAAGGTATGTTGTTTTTTCCCCCCCGTTTTTGCTCCTATTTCAATAGTCAGCTCATTAGTCAATAGAATCAGGCAGCTGTGTATGTTTATATGAAGGTCATGTTGCTTAAAGCTGGTGTTCTTGAAAGGAGTTTTCATGGAATAGTTTTATATTTAGGAAAGACAATGTTAAGGTGAAGTTTGGCTGTATGCCTCCTTGCATCAAACTGCTACCTCAGCTGTCCAAGATCACTTCTGCCTACGCATAGTGATTTAATTCCCTTTGAGATAGGAGAGGAGCAGGAAAGCATTTGCATGGATTCTACTTTCTATGCTTGAATAGGGGCATGTGCTGTACTGGGAGCTGCTTTGAATTTGGATGGATTAAGATGAACATAAATGACATATAGCATATAAATCATAAGTTTTAGAATAAACTGAGAGTTTATGCAGACTTCAGAGTGGGCCTGAAGGCTGTTGGACCTGAAGAGAACAGCCTGCTGGACCTAAAACCTGCAAATCCCCAGGCAGTGCAGTTGGAGCCAAAAGGTGACTCACATTTCTCATCCAGGAGGAAAAATCAGTCACTTCTTGCACAGTCTTATCTCAGAGAGCTTACAAACACTGGGTAGGAGAACTGGAAAACTTGTGAGAAGGAACCAAAGCTTGAAATTTGTGTCCTGACTTTTCTAGCTGGAGGAGCTCCTTGCTCCATCTGCTGGTGAAAGTGGCAGGTCTTACCCTGGGGTGCTTACTGTCTATATCTCAGTTAATAACACAAATATTTAACTCACGGGTGGGCAGTTGCCAGTACAGAGTACTGTCATCAAGAGAAGTTTTCAAGTGCCTTGATTTCCCTTCCTCCTCAGGAAGAAGATGAAGAAGGGAATGAAAACCTTATTGGGTGTTTTCTTGAAAGTGTACAGAGGGGACAGCAGGACATTTTGGTGACATCTATATGATTAAACTGCCTTAGGTAGAAATGCTTCTAGGACTTTACAGACCAATGAGAACAAATACTGTGTTCTTGTCCTGACACCAATAGGTTTTGGTAGATAAGTAATAGAAGTAGCTGTGCAACACCAATGTGTTGAGTCAAGATGGGTCAAACAGGCCAAAGGTGCTGAAAGGGACATAGGAGGACCTCACACCATCAGCATAACTTTTCTTCTAAGGTGGTTTGGTTTGTGTTTGTTGAATCACAGAATGGTAGGGGTTGGAAGTGACCTCTAGAGATCAAGTTCAAACTCCCTGCCAAAGCAGGATCACCCAGGGCAGGTTGCACAGGAACGCATCCAGGTGGGTTTTAAGAGTCATCAGAGAAGGAAACTCCACAGCCTCTCTTGACAGCCTGTTCCAGAGCTCTGGCACCCTCACAGCAAAGAATTTCTACCTCATGTTAAGCTGGAACTTCCTCACTTCCAGGCTGTATGGTGTTGGACTACATGTAACCATGGATGCTAAGTGTCACTTCTTTTCATTGTATCTGATCTGTCTCACTGCGCTTATGGAGGAAAAAAATGTCCTGTAGAGGAGACAGGAATGGGGTTGGAGGACATGAAGAGTGCCATGCAGGCACACAGGAGGGAGGATTCTCAGCCTGGATTCACATGCAGCAGCCCATGTTTGCACAGACATCAGGGTGAACTCAAGGTCTGCTGGTAAACAAGTGCAGCTTCAGACCTGAGATACTGCAGTAACCTGCTTCACACAAATGCACCTCTGTGCTCCCTCTGGCTGAGTCAGAGGCCACTACCCTAGCCAGTCTGCTGATCTTTTATTTCTTCCCACACAAAGGGAGAATCTCATATACCAATGCTTGCAGAGACATATGCAGCCAACAGATTTGAGTCGCTTGGGATCAGGAGCCTCAAACAGTTGTCTGCTTCTCCAGATCAGTTAAACAACTTGTATAGAGATTTCTGTCAGATGCGTGACGGTGCCAGGGCTTTGTCTCCTGCTGCCACTCTCTCCTGTGGGATGGCTGCACACGGGGAGCCTGCAGAGCTATCTGCAAGTAAACATAATGCTCCTCCTGAGTTACACAGCCGTATACTCCAGGATCAATGCACAGTGTCAGCCTTTCACAGGATTTCTGTTTTATTCATGTGAGATGAAAAAAAAACCCAGACATTGTCAGTGGAAGAGAAGGGATAATTTTCAAGACAGTGAAAGAAGAGAGACCTGCATCTACTGAATGTAGCACATGGGTATGGACCTCTGTCCCGACCAGCAGTGCTGCTCTTCCCTTCCCCTATCAATTGTGTAGCTCTGTTAACTTCTTTTGCTGTTCTGCTGGCAGCTTTCCTCTACCTCTTCATTGTCCTTATAGAAATGTACTTCTGACAGTCTCCTCTCTTGATTTTTTTTTTTTCATGTTTCTTCTTCTTTTTTCCTTTTTCCTGCTTTATTTTTGGAATGATGTAAAAGGAAAAGTTGTTCCCATTTCGAATAGACCTGGAGGAAGTAAAGCATGATAAGATGGGTAACAGAAGGTGTGCAAGGAAAAGGAAAGCCTGAGAAAGTGAGAAGAGATATTTGTTTATAAAAAGGGAACAGAAAATGCCCCCAGATGGAAGGAAACTCTGTACTGAACGAACATCCAGACATGGAAGAAATATTTTCTCCCTGCTAAGGCAGAATAGGAAACAAACTGGACAGGTAGTTGACATCAGAGGGAAAAAGATATTTAAAACATTTTAAATGTGGGGATTAATGCTTGTTTGCTGTTTGTAGGTGTGTTGGCAAAAATGCAAATGACACCTCAGGGACTCTGTGTATTGAAGATTCACCTCATCCTTTCAACAGACAGTAGAAAGCAAGCAACTGCAAGGTCCTGGTGGGTCTCCAAGCCCACTTGCAGTCCACAGTGTATGAAGAACAGAGGGGTTTTTTTCATGCTTGTGTTCTTTTATTCAACGGCCTCTCTGCAGTTAGGAAAACAGACACAACAGGCAAAAGTACAGCTGGCACACAGCACAATAAATGACTAATTTTCACTCAGCAAAGTTCTCTAAATGCTGCTACGTGACAGACTCTGTGGAGCCATTTCTAAGATCTCAAAAGAAAGATTAAAAACATTTCAAATACACAGAGCTGACAGGAAAGTAAACTTTTCTATGGAAGGGACACAAGGAGCCAGATGGCGAGTGTTGCACAAAGCCAAACAAATCCAGTCTCTGAATTCCTAAGGCATATAAACCTCTGCAGAGAAATTAAATTTCTCTGAAGGAAAGTGAACTTTATGCAAATTCACACTCTGTCATAATTCTGTCATGCAGAACAAAGATCTTGTAATTTCCCAAAGTTGTCCTTTCCTTACCCTTCTGAAAATGTGTTCAAAAGCATAAAATAAGCAGCTTTTTCACTGGAGCAAGCTGGTAAGGAGAGGGAATAATTATATGTAGCAGAGGGGAATCAATCAGTAGTTAACTGTGTTCCCTTTGTTGCTGTTTGAATTAGTTTTGTATCCACACAAAGGTTTGTCTTTTGCTGCGTTGTAGAGTTGTATGATGTTGCAGCCAGCTCCTAAAAGGAGGCTATGACAGGTGATGTGTGGCTTCAATTCACAGAATTTCAAATATGTTCATACATGCCTAAGAAGAAATGGATTGAGGGGTATGAATACACAGGTTATTTAAATTCCTTGACCGGTGAGCAGCAGTAATAAAGTTTAATAAGACGCTGGCTTGCATAAAGTGAGCTGTAAGTCTAGGAGTGTTATGCTGTCACTTTGTCTTCATCTGACATTTATTGCCCAACTTAGTTCACTCTATTTTGAAGAAAGATGTACTAAAATTGTAGAGCATGTGTCCTAGAGCCATCTACATGACAAACAGAGTGGAAGGATTTATGTGTGAGGAAAGGGATTATGGAAGTTTAGAGGGCTGTGAAGGAACCATCTGTAGGGATGTAATTGACATAAAGGTAAGGGATTATAAAACTAAGATGCTGTATTTAAATATTTGTTATTACATTCTGATTTTGAGCTTAGCATGCAGGACCCCATGATGCTCTTTTCTATGCATGGTATGGATTAGTGAAGCAAAGTGGAAGTCAGGAGAATGAATTAGCTGTAAGCAGTTTGAATTGTTCTAATCGCAGGCAACTAAACCAGCAATTATCTTTATCTGCTTTCCTGCCTATATATTAAAGTTCATTTTTTCCAAAGTTAATTAGAATTGGCTCTAAAATGCAAAGTAACATTTTTCTGGACAAAACCAAACCAACTGGTAGGTGTGCTGGCAGCACAGAAGTGTGTGTGCTTATCATCCAGGGTGGATGATGAAATTTGCAGTGAAGCCAGTAACTAATGATGAGTGATGAGAAGCGATTAAAAGGGCAACCCAAAATGCTTATAGTTCATTGGTGCTGCTGTATGGTGATTGGTAGGTAGTTAATGCTCATGAAATAAAACTGCAATTAATCTGTAGCAGTTGACCTCCAGGTGGAGAAAGCTTTATGCAGAAGACAAAGAAAAACCTAAACCTGACATTCCTTCCTTTGGTTATGCTTGGGATGCTGTTGATTAATAGCTGAGTAGATAGGTGCTGGAGACCCCCATGGCTCTCACCAGCAACTCAGATTTTCTGCATCAGCTAGAGAAACTAAAAGGAGAGGAGTTCTGGCTGCATAGCTGGGTGTGGAGAGCCAACAGTGTTTTTCACTCAGTTTGTTACTTTGCTTTCGGGAAAGGTCTTTTGTGAAGCCACTGGTTGGATGCCTTCCTGCCAATTTTCACAGGTTTGGTAACAAGCAACTTCAGACGTCTCAGAAATATTACCTTCCTTCCTTGTTTATTTGTCATTCCTGAAATGTCAGGTGAATATTGATGAGGTTAAGAAATAGCTGTTGCCTAAGAATAAGCATGTATGGAAGAAACCAGAAATTTCACTGGTGTCTCTGGTGTATGCAGAGGAAAACCAACTACTCCTTTAAAATCCATAAACTTGTAAACACTTGTCTCTTCCGTAGGATGAATAATGGGAATGGAAGCAAACCTAACTTGATGGAGAAATAATCAGTTCTTACCATGGCGTTTACTCATTCTGTGCACATGATCTGTTTGCCGTACGGGAGCGTCTCACACATCAAAGGTCTTCTATCAGCTCTGAGGGTAGATTCATATTAGATGCAAGGAAGAAGTTCTTCACCCTGAGGGTGGTGAGGCACTGGAAGAAGCTTGCCCAGAGAGGCTGCAGATGCCCTGTCCCTGGAAGTGTTCAACACCAGGTTGGATGGAGCTTTGAGCAACCCAGTCTAGTGAAAGGTATCCCTGCTCATGGCAGGGGGTTGGAACTAGGTGATCCTTAAGGTCCCTTCCAACCCAAACCATTCTATGATTCTATGACCCTGAAGTCTACTTCTGTAACAGCTGATGGTGTGGTAATTCTGCTGTAAGATGTTTTTGCAACAAAGTGTTTTTCTCCTTCTATTCCTCTGCATAAATCTAAAATTAAAATAACTTGAAAAGATTAGTTGAGATTAGTGTGGAGAATGTAGTGACAATATCTTCTGTGATACCGAGGGCTAAAATGGATTAACCAAGTGGCTTCCCCCAGGGCCCGCTGCTGTGATTCTGTAACACAGTAAAAGTGTAAAACACAAACCAATACAATAGAAGGCAAAAAAAATTAAAATTGTTGGGCCTCTTTGTAAGACAAAATTGTGGTATAAAATAAGTTTATAGCGGTGGCAGCGATAATAAAATATTGTAATCTTGGAAATGGCAATAAAAAAAATATAGCTGCAGTAAAATAATTGCATTTGATTGATTTCAGAGACACTTATTACTTGCTCTGTTGGTGTTTTGTCACTTGTAATATAAGATGGACTTCCACAGAGAAATCTCCTGGTGGGAACAAATTGTTCAGCCTTAGAGACCTGTTAAAACTTTCCAGCTGCTTTGTTACTTGAGTCTTTTAAATGCTGTCTCTCTGGAGTTGCTGACTGTTTCCTCTGGGAGTATTTGTTAACTCTCAAAGCAACATTTTAAAACTGGGGAAAATGATCTTTTTGAGCAGCTTTTGTTTCATGCTGTTTGGGAGAGAAATCTTTTCCATATCCTGGATTTCAGTATCTTTGCTGCACACATTTCACTGGCAGTCATTAGGAGACCCAGGCTGTGTCTGTACTATTTCTGCTAGCGTGTTGCGTGGCTTTGATTGTGTCTGAGTTTGATAGGCTGCAAAATCAAGAAAATGGATGCATGTAGTCTGCTTAAGAAATAAGAAATCTTAACAAGTCAGTGCTGCTACTGAGTGCATGTCAGAAAAGTACCTGGTGTGTTACATAATGGCAAAGCAGCCTCACCTACAATTTAAAGGTGAGAGGTTCAGAGCTGTGAACTGCAACATGTGTCATAGCGGGACCGGGGGTTTAATGCCTGCAGTTAAGTTGTCCAGAAGAATCAATGGGCATTAATCAGAAGTTAAGGCAGCAAAGTGAAATAGGAAAACATATGACTGGGTGACCTTTGTAGCTTGCATGATGTCTTTTATCTGGGAATCTCAGAGGACTGTAAGCGCTGAGCGATGAGAAAATGTTTTCACTTGGAACTTGTAGGATTTAACGCAACTTGCCCAGTCAGATGAGAAATGAAGTCTGGACTTCAAGTCTCTGGGTTTCCAGTCATTTTTCTATACTAGGCCAAGTTTTCTTTCTATGAAATTTAATACAATTTCTCCCTCACTAGTCTTGGATTAACTTTCTCCTTAAGCTAGTTTGTACCTGAAAGGCAGACCTCTTTGGCATGAACTGTTAAAACCTGTGCATAAGTGCCCCATGTCAGAATGAAATTGTCTTCATTTGATTGATGAAGAGATGTACCAGAGCCATACAATCATCAGACTAAATCCTGCACAGAAAAGGGAGTGGAGTGGGGATTTGTGGTTTGGGCTATGAATCACAAATAATTAAATGGAAACAAGTGAGGGAGCTTGACATTGTAATGTGGGGACAGTTGTGAGTGGTGAACTGTGATCTCTTTCCCAGGATCTCTTTATGCCTGTTCCATGACCAGAGAAATCATGAAATAGGAGTGGATAGTGTGGAAACACTTCTGAAGAGAAAAAAGAGAGATAGAGATAAGTTTTCATTCCAAAAGGACAGATCCTTTGAACTAGCTTGCAATGATATTATTTGAGCCAGACATGAGTTCTAGCACACTTGTAAGTCTCAGGTAACCTTTTGAAGCTATTGGTTAGAGCAGCTGGGAAATCAGCACAGCACCTCTCTGCCACACTCTTTGAAAGAGCTGAGACCTGCCAGAGTGTAATGCTCACTTGCATTCATCCCTTCCTGGTCCAAACAATGGTTTTAACTGCTTGTGTTTTGCTTCCAGCTCTTAAACTTCCCATTTTTCTGTTTCTGAAAGTGATTGTGTTTTGAAATGTACCCTGATGCTTGCCAGGCTTAAAACTTTTATACCATTGTCCCTGTCTAAAGACTACAAAAGGTAAGCTAAGTGCTTCGACCCTCTTGGTGGTTTCAGGGCTCTCACTCCAAGTAGACAGTGACATGAAGAAGAATCCAACCATATTAACGTCTAAATTTCTGAGAATTTACACATCAGCTTTACTTTAAAGTCCTAAATTTTAATTTTGCATACTTTGGCTGATAGAACTGGAATTGAGGTGCAATGGAGCCCTTCAAGCTGTGGATAATACCTCCCAAAATATGAAGAATCAAGCTTTTAAGGTTTCTGGTGGGTTCCTCCAAGCATTTGTGGTGTGACTGTGCCAAGTCAGGGGTTGGGTGGGTAATAAGCATCTGTTTTGCTGGTGCTGATGTGTGTGGCTATTTAAAACATTGCTTCCAAATCTGGGTAGTACAGCTGAAGCAGATAGACTGGCCCCACATTTCATAGAATCATAGAATCAATCAGGTTGGAAGAGACCTCCAAGATCATCCAGTCCAACCTACCACCCAGCCCTATCCAATTTAAAATGTTATACTAAGAACAAGCTCTAAGTGTCATTGCTTTTGGTCAGATGTTATTTATTACATTAGTTTCTCAAGGTAAATAGTTTTAAGAGGGATCTGAAAATACAGAAAATGAGATCCTTATCAGTCAATCAAAATGATTGGCTGTAAATGATGCTTTTCTGTTTGAAATGAACATTTGACCAATCCTATCAAAAAATAAGATGGATTCTTAATGTGGTGGCAAAATGCAGTGTGACAGTTTAGTCACACTTCTTCCTTGTACTCCTTGGTGGTCACAAATACCCATGGCACTCATACCCTTCTTCTTGAAGCTGTGAGAAATGTTATGTATTCTATACAGCAAAAATAAGATGAACAATTTCTAAAAACCAGAAGGTAAACTATGTATTTTCATTTTACCCTGTGACAAACACAAATTCCACTCTTGCTTCATGCTAACATCTAAAATAAATAGAAAGCAGCAGCAGGGCCTGTAAAATCCCTCTGATTTCCCTTTCAGGTTATGCTGAGTTTTTGCTTTGTGCTTTCCTTGGGGATTGAACATAGGTGCATTTTTAAGCATGCATGCATATAAAAGATGTATAGATATATATGTTAATGCAAATGGCTGTTATAATTTGCCAGAAAATTCCTTGACATCTTAAGGGAACTTAATTCAATCCAACAGAGAGTAGTAGCCAGTGGATATATGAAGCCAGTTTTGAAGCTTTGGGTAATAAAATTACAGTAAATAATGCATGCACCTATAAATGATATTCACTGCCTTTATGTGGTTGGGTAGAACTCACCCTACAGTAATAATAATTTTTTTTTTTTTTACTCCCCCAATTGTTATCATTTTAAGAAATGAGCTTAGTTCTATGTGCTTCTGGTATTTGGTATTATGGTAGTCCATGTGCTGTTCTCGCACAGCCTTGGCACATAGGGTTTTTAGACACAAAATATTTTAGGAGGCATTGTTATAGTATCTCTGTTTGCTTGTAATTGTACCAAACAGCATTTAAAGGCCTTCTGAAACAATGATGAGCAGCCGTTCACAGCACATGGGTTCCAAGTGCCAAGTGGAGCAGAGATGCTGAGCAGTCACAACACAAACAGTGAGACATGTTTCTGGGAGATTCCTCTGAGGGGGTGGCAAAAACAGCAACAAAAAGAGGTGAGGAGGTAGGTAGAAATAAGAAACAACCACTATTGGATCATCTTTCAAATCTGATGTTTGCTGAAAGGGAAAATGGTTGGGAAACTTGTGTTAAAAGTGCACTTCTGATCTCATCTCAAATGCTAAAATAGAGAGATTAGGCCTAGCTTGACAATAAGAAGACTGTATTAAGATGTAAATTTAAGTGAAAAACTGGGAATACAAGTGAAGCTGAAGTTCATGGCTACTTGTGGACCTTCTGTCTTGCTCTGTGAGAAGAAATATTGTCAGATTTGATGGTTGTTTTTATGTGCTTTTTTTATTTTGATGCCAGTCACCAGGTAGTCATGTTCTGAATTTATTTTAGAGCTAGCACAAGATACATTCATTTATATAAAAGACCATTAATACAGAGATATGTTTGTCTTATCTGATACATGGTGAAGGCAAACAGAAGAGATCAGAGGATACTCTGAAATTATCATTTTAGATTTTTTTTTTTTTTTTACTAATTAAATTTAAACTTTACCAGGTAATTACTTTTTTTTTTTTCTTCAGATTTTTCTTTTCAGATCCAGCCTGTTGTGTGCTCTCAGTTTCTCTTCCTGTTTTCCATTGACTCGAACGTGCTGGGCATTGAATGCTAACTCTCAGAAAAAAAGGGCTTGCTGCTCTCTGACAAGCAATTCCCTTTCAACCCGTTCAGGTTTTGTACTCAGAAAGGACAGCACTTATGTTTCAGGTTGCACTTCAAAAATCTGGCCTTGAAACTTTAGTGTAAAGTAGGTTAAGCTCCCAGGGGGACATTAATCAGCGACATCGTTCATTTGTGTAATACAGGGCACTCCAATTAGTTTTGGAAGCAGGTAATTGAGAAGTGTGTTTAAATGGATTTTCTTCCAACAGCCAGTTTATTTCCATTGACACTCAATGGATAATCCTTTGTTTAATAGGGATGACAAGATCTCTTTTGTGGGACATAGATTTTGTGATTAGGCACAATAAGCTGCTTTAAATCACGACCAGAGGTAGCCTCTTAAGCTTTGGCAGTGGTTTAGCTTAGGAGGTAAGCTCTGTGTTAAGCTACTTTTGTGGTGCATGGTGCATGGGACACTGGAGATAAACTCTGTACCCTGAGGCATCCAACTGGGACACTAGTGGTTGTGTGTACAGTAGAGAGACTGAATCCACCTACAGATGATTGCTGACCAGTCCAGGGGAATGCAGCAGCTGCTAGCAGGAGCTTGAACAAAGCGATAGCGAGAGGATAACTTCTGTTATCTGTCTGTGTAACCTCCTGTGTTAAACTAAGACAGCAGTGTTAGTATCAAGGCTTCAAAATTTGCCATGGGAGCTTTTGTAGCTGAGAGTGGTCAGTGCTCCTTCATGTTCCACTGGTAAAATTCCCCATCTGCTAATCTCCCCTCAGGACAGCAGCCCACTCAGCCTTCTCCCCCAGCTTTTCTCTTACCATTTGATTTATGATTTTTGCTACCTCTTACATCAGATCCTTCAAGCTAAGTACCTGTTGGGTTTTTTAAAGCACAAATTAAATTAATGCTGTGGTAGAGTTCTTTAGACAAGTATTAGATCTACTGCACAAGGAAGTACTGTTCCAGCAGCACAGTCCTACTTCTGTACCACTCACCATATTCTAAATCACATCTTTTCCTGCAGCAGTCCAGGGTGGTGGTGCTTGCCTACAACATTGAGGGGCAGTTAAATGTGCATGTGGCATGTGTGCCTGGATCCAGCTTACCATTTGATTGTGTGGCTGTTGCACATGTGCTGAGGAAAAGGAGGCTGTGCTCTTTGGGGATGTGTGATTATACAGATCTGTACTGCTAAGGGTAGAATTTTGCCCTCTTTGATCATGCCTTTTATTGATGGGCTTGCCACAAAGGTTAAAGGGAGCTTCTTGCTTTGAAAGCTTGGAGACAGCCCATCTGCCAAAGTAGTACCTTTATTTGTTAAAAGCTTTTCCAGCTTATAGACCTGGAAGAGCCCCAGTAAAATCAATGAAAAACTATCCAAGATAAACAAGACTTACAGATGAATAAATGCTCACTACTATTTTTAGTCTGAGCTCACAAAATCTCTTCCTGACTGCCTGGCCTTTTTCTCTAATAGAGCAGCTAATTCTCCAAATATTAATAGAGGCATATTGTCAGATTTGGGACTCACAGCTCTTCTTGAGCTTAAAAAGAGGGGATGTAGCTAGACAAAACCTTTTCCAAATGGGCCTGTAAGTACTTGTTTAGGAAAGGTCCTGCCTTGCCAAGGACTGATCTTTCCACAAACTCTAAGCAGTGGTGTGTTAGAGGAATAGTTAGCAACAGTGCAGCAAGTGGAAGCTTTACTCATTTGTTACCATAGCCAGCACAGGAAGGATTTCTGTACAAGCAGACATAAACAGTCTTCTAATTTACTGGTGCAGTTTTCCAGGACATTGAGCACTCAGAGCTGTAGTAAAATATGTGCTTTAAATGAAGCTCGGAAGACCATGGGAAGAGAGAGGAGTGGAGAGTCTGTGGAATGATCAGACCCCTTACTCTGAGACCATGTTTTTCTCATCTGCTTTATTGCTTGTCACTGCCTGTAGATTTTTGTTCTAGACAAGAGCAAGCCCATTCTCCTGGGTTTGAATGTGCTGGATGTGTCTCGTTTGCATGGCTAGACATACTGACATGCTCTGCATTGAAGATCTTTGTGTTCATCCCTTGGGTGGCTCAGGGTTCATTCACTGCTGCATCTTCCTCTTGCCTTCTGTATCAGAAAGCATGGGGTTGTTTATTTGAGTAACTCTTTACACTGCCTTGCTTTGATGTGGAAAAGCCTCAGCCTGCAGAATGCAGCTACTTGCTGTGGCTTTAAGATCGGGAGTATATTTGGAAATTGTGTTCCTCTTTGAAGTGGGTATAATTTTGGCTCTGACTTACCATATATAGCTGTGTTTACTTGACTGTCTATGTGCACTGAAGTAGAAGTACTTTGGTCTAGTGATATACTAGTATGAGTTTCAGGAAAGGGATTCTCTTATGGGAGTGCTTTGTATCTCTGCTCCTTGCTTCTCCTGTGACCAGAAAGGAGACAGCTGTGCAGTAACAGCATGATTGGATTACTCATATCTGCCTTACCCCTTGAACTACATGTGACTAGAAATTCTACCTGCTTGGGTAGAAGCCAAAAATACCTTTTTGGATTTGCCTAAGCCTCCTATGGTCTGCTCCTGCATTCTCATTGTATGCAAAATGTCAGCTTGGCAAGGATTTGCTTGTTCTAGAAAGGGCTTTCTGATCTGAGGCTCTTGGCCTGGCCAGAGGAGAAATGATGCTGCCTTGTCTTTCACACAACCTTTCTCTTTGCAGCTTGCTTTTTGTGGTGTCTTTACCTCATATCCAGGCAGCCTACACCTGGCATTCACTAAGTGAATGGTTTCATGACACCAAAAGAACATAGGTATTTTTGTCTAGCAAACCTCTTGCAGTACTGATGGTTTGTGTTTACATATGTGCTTTCCTGAAGATTATACCCCAGCTCATCCTGTAAGCGTGAGTAACAGATACAGAGACCAAGAAAATAATCTCTCTCGAGCCAGGTCTCAAGTGAGGTATCCTGCAGGGCTGCAGCAAGACAGCAGATGGGGATAGTAGATCAAAGACAGAAAAGCCACCTGTAGCACTGCCCCAGAATTGCAGGGGGAGAGAGGACAGAATTTGGGGGTAAAGCTCTGCATTGAGCTGCACGTCTGGAATGGCATGAAGCTGTTGGAACAAAAATAACGTGACTGGGAAAGATGACTCTGAATGGGGATGCATCTGACTGCCTAGAGCTGTGTTGTGGTTAACAGCCCAAGTAGGGTCTTGGAGCCTTTGGTCTTTGTGGTGAAGCTACCAGCAGCACTGCAGGGCAGGCAGTAGCATGCTTGTGCTTACCTTGGCTGTTAGGGGATGCTTGGAGCTGATGTAAGGTTTTGTTGCTGGGATTGGTTGTCATCATGTTGGGCAAATGTAAGCAAAGAATTTAGACTCTGAACACCTTTCTTCATGCAGCAGCCTCCACAAATGCATGCTCAAAAATGGCAGCTTTTGCATCTTTTCCCCTTATTCTGTTCTTTTGCTGGATCCTAAAGTGGTATCTTCCATCATTTGCCTTTGTTTCTCCCCCACTTCTGCATCTGATGTTACCAACTGGCTTCCCAACCATCCTAGGCTCAGGAGAAGAATTCCTTATCAAAGATGACTTTTACTGAGCAGGAAACCTTGTATGAGCAATCCAAAGCAGCTGCTGCATGATAGAGAGGCATATTAACTGGTACAAGCTTGGTGAGGCTGCTCTCCAAGGTCTTGCACAAACTTGTGTATCAGTAAATTCCAGTCATTTTCATAAATTACTTTTAAATTAAAAAAAGGAAAAATATTCATATTCTAAAACAGGCTTTGGCAGAAATGTAATTGTCCAAGGCCTTTAAGTATTAATCCCAAAGCAGTTAATACATTCTCTGCTTTAGCTGCATTACCTGCAGCAGAAGTAAGCACTGTGTTAAGAAGCACAAATTGCTGACATTTTCTTCTCACCTTCACTGCTTTCCTCTGCTCCATCCTAACAGCCAAAGGCTGTGTGTAGAGCAGCACTGATACTGAGGGAGGTTCACTACCTTCCTAGCTGATTTATAACCTGAGTTTCAAGGAGTAGGAGTCTTTTAGTGCAGGATCATTCTTTGCCTGACAGGCAGCAGGGCTCTTCCAGTCCCACATACAGCTAGTAAACACTTCTCCCTTGGTGTTTACAGCTTGGTGTTGTCTTCACTGATGATCATGGAGTAGATGATCTCTGAGGTCTCTTCCAACCCAAGCCACTCTATGGTTCTATGGTTCACTGTCAGCCTGGTACCAGAGCCTGGGTGTTGCACAGGGAGGTGGTAGAAGGCTCATGCCTGGAGGTTTTTAAGGCCAGGCTGGATGTGGCTGTGAGCAACCTGCTCTAGTGTGAGGTGTCCCTGCCCATGGCAGGGGTTTGGAACTGGTTGATCCCTGAGGTCCCTTCCAACCTTAACAATTCTTTGCTTCTATAAGGTTGTCAATTATCAATTCATTACTTTGGTGACTAATCAGTTGTCACTCTGAGGAAATTCAGGTCGTGTGGATGACTCCCATGCAGTTCTGCACTTATCCCAGCCTTGTGCCATGAGGTTCTGGAGGAGGATGCTGTGATGTGTCACATCAAAGCGCACTGGCTTGCAAAGTGGGAAGATGCTTTCTGAAAGCGTGCCTTTGAGTTTGTACAAACACTTACTTAAGACAAAGAAAACTCTTCAGTGAGGCACTGAAACCATAGAGTGAGGGATTATGATGCAAGTCTTCAAAGGAAAACCACCGTGCTACAGGCAACACAGTCGGAAGCACAACAAAGGACTTCTGAGGCTTAGCAGAGGCATGCAGGAGATGGCTTGGCTTGCCTGCCTGCATGGGGCTGGGAGAAAGGGCATTGGAACAAGATTAAAACCTTGTTCTTGGTAAGATTTCTGCACAGTTTGCACAGCTGACTGGGAAGGCAGAGCAGGCCCAGGCTATCACCATTTATCTCTTTCCCCAAGTGTTGCTGGGGTGAGGAGAGTAGGAGGGCTGCTGCTGAGCTGTGTGGCCAAGAGGCTTTGCAGCTCTCCACAGGAGGAGGCCTGTGTGATTTTAAATATCTTCCCAGGAATTCCTTTCAGTTGCATGAACACTTCTACCTTCATTTAAAATCTCTGGAATATAGAATACAATTTGGATAGCAATTTCTGTAATAAATAAACCAGAAGGCAGTATGGGGAATTTCTGCTTCCATCCATAGTGGCAAGATAAACCATGCAATGTACAAAGTACAGTCTGAAGATAAGTTTGTTCTTGGGGGGGTTTGTTTAGGCCCTAAAAATTGCAGTTTTTGGCTTGAATGCAATTTTAAACTTGAAGTCAACAGGACAGCTCGCCTGAAACTGTGCATATAGAATCATAGAATTGTTAGGGTTGGAAGGAATTTCAAGGATCATGTAGCTCCAAGCCCCCTGCCATGGGCAGGGACACCTCACGCTACAGCAGGTTGCACAGAGCCTGGCTGCAAAAACCTCCAGGCATGGGGCTTCCACCACCTCCCTGGGCAACCTGTTCCAGTGTCTCACCACCCTCATGGTGAAAAACTTCTTCCTAACATCCAGTCTGAATCTACCCATTTCTAGTTTTATTCCATTCTCCCGGTCCTATCTGACACCCTAAAAAGTCCCTCCCCAGCTTTCTTGTAGCGGCCTTCGGACATTGGAAGGCCACAAGAAGGTCTCCTGGGAGCCTTCTCTTCTCTAGATTGAACAACCCCAACTCTCTCAGTCTGTCCTCATAGGAGAGGAGCTCCAGCCCTCTGATCATCCTCATAGCCCTCCTCTGGACACACTCCAGCACCTCCATATCCTTCTTGTAATAGGGGCTCCAGAACTGGATACATTATTCCAGGTGGGGTCTCACCAGAGTGTAGCAGAGGGGGAGAATCACCTCCCTCGACCTGCTGGCTATGCTTCTCTTGATGCAGCCCAGGAATTGCTATCCAAATTGCTCTGCAGGATTTGTAAGAGAAAAAGCAGTTTATAGTCCTGAGGATTATGTTATATGTAAAAATGATGAGCAAAGGTTATGTCAGGATGGTGCTTCTGAGTTTATGGTTTAAATTGTTTTCTTTTTGTAATACATATGTTACAAAGATGCAAGTTCCTAATCCTACAACGGTACTGGTACTTCAGAACTAAAGTGCTGACACAGGACTGCTGTGTGAGCATTTAAATGCACATCAGTCAAAATTTGGTTGAGCTTGTGACTAAAAATTGTTTTCATCAGTGTGCTGGCAGCATTCTTGATGCAAAGACCTCTGACCTACTGTAGCGTGAGTCTTAACTTATGGCTATAATCACGTGTTCCCTAGAAATTTCTTACTTTTCACAGTAAGAAGTTTTTTAACTCTGATGTGTCTGGGCTAAGTCCAGTTTGGCTAATCAGGTTGTGGCTATATGAAGTATTATGCCACAGTATTTTTTGTTGGTAGCTCTTTCCCTTCTCATCCTAAAACATAGGATGGCAGTTGCACTTTCTTCTACAGTATTGAAATATATTTTATCTGCTTCAATAAAGTTAAGGTCCACAGTTAGCACATGCCTCTCTGACCAGGCTCATTGATGCTGGGTAAAGCTGCAGTGTGTGCTGGGTTGAGAACTGGGCTGGCTGCTGGGAGTGGGAGGTGTGGAGCATGTCCCATGGCTTTTGTCGTGGTGTCACAACCCTCTTTGCCACCTCTTCTGAAGTCAGTCATGGTTATTGCCTCTGAAATTGAGTCATGAATCTGTGTGGATGTGCCTAAGAGGAAGAGGAAAATCTTCTGTTTTTCACCACTTCCCCATCTGACGTTTGAGTCTCATGACTGACTTCAGTACATCAGGTTGTGCAGTTCACTTATCCATGCCATGCTGCAGTGCCTCATTCACAACCCCAACATGTGATGATTGCTGAAGATTCATCTTGAGGTTTTTTTGCCTACTTTTTGAGTTTACAAAATCAAAGGCCAGCTTCTACTGTGGTGGGTGATGATTCAGAGAATGACAGGGTGATTTAGTGGTTTCCTACCAGGAACCCAGACTGCTGCTCTGTTACAGAAAGAGTGTTTTTCTCATCTTAATTGCTGAAATCAGAGCTTGAGACTGTCAGCAGTCTATGAAAGAGGGAGACTCAGGTGGCATTTGCAGTGATTAAAAGCGTGCTGGAACTGATGAAAGCTGCTGTTAATAGTTGTGTTGGTCTACTTTTCATCATGAAACAGCACATCTTTGTGTGTTGCACTCAGGTGCTGTTGCAGATGAAAAAACCAGGCTGTGGTTGTCTCTAGGACAGCCTTCAGTGGAACCTCCCATGGCACAGGAGCATAACCACATTGTCACAGGTCAAGGAGGGAATTCTGAGAAATTTTCTTATCCTCATTGCTGCTTGCTTTCCACCGTCCATCTTTGTCTGTGGGCAGAGGCTGAAGGTTGAGGAAGCTCCATGGGGATTTCCATGTTGCTGTCTAGATTTAGGGTGACCTAAGCGTGCTGGAAACGGCAAGAAATTTGTTGGATATTTGACATATGGCAGTCAGGGAAGAGATGTTTGGAGGGAAACCATCTTTCTGGTTTAACATGTCTAGAACAGCCAGCCATGCATGCAGGAGTGTTTTCCCAACTAGGGAGTTAGCATGCTTTTACTAACCTGGCTTTTTAAAATGACAATAATTCTGGGTTTTCAGAAAGCTACCTTTGACTTCAGGAGCATCAGACTCACCTGGGGATTTGCTGTGGTGTGGGCTCTCCTGATGGAAGTCCTCATCTCACTTGAATTGATGCAGCTTCCACGAGTGGAATGGGACTAGAGTGAGTTTGTTGGCTGAGCTTTATTTCATTGCCCAGCACCCTCCAAATTCTCTATACTTTCACAACAGGAGGGCACCCTGTGCTTTCCATTAGATCAAAAAACGTTTATTGACTAGATAAAAGAAACTAAGATCTAACATTTGTCAAGAGAAACAGACCCCTGATTATGGGGTGGTTTTAAAGCAGAACTTAATGGATGTCCACTGCTTTTTTTTCTCACAAAAACCAAAGGAAAACCATACCCATGTGCTTTGGCTAGAAGTATTTTTTCAAATAAGATGCCTTTTTGAGGTGTTTTTAATAGCTGGTGTCAGGGTGATTGCTATTTGTGGTTTTACTCAGCCCTGGAGCTGTAATACTTAATATTGTCAGAGGAGCAGCTCGGATTCCACCTCAAGCCTGAGCCTGTAGTTCACCTTTCTTTCTTTGTACTTTTATTATTTTATTTTCTTTTTTAATCCCTGTTTGTTTTGCCCTGCACAGGCAATTAGTGTGACTCTTGTTAACAAAAGTGGGGCATGATGTCTTTGTCAGGCTGGGTGCAGCACGGATCACTGGAGTTTTCTTTCCAGCTGTATAAGACGTGGGTCAGTTTCAAATCCTTGGAGAGAACTTGCCATGATATTTAACAGGCTTCATTTACAGGAGCAAAAAAAAGACTCATTTAACATGATGATTCCAGCAGCACTGTTAACAAGTTGAAATAAGCAGGTCGTGATCAGGCATATAGGTGTATTTAGATTTATTAAGAGATTTCTTTTGAGAGCCCTGCCATCAGACAGTGTAGTTGAGTCTAAGAGGAGGTACAGAGTCAGCTTTTTATTGCATTGCTTTAATTTTGAATGCTATGGAGGAAAAAAAAAAAAAAACTTAGACTGTCTTTGGCATATTTTGTCATTAATACAATCACCCAAACTGACAAGACCAACTGGCAAAAATCCAATCCTCCTAAGTGTAGTTTTTAAGTCTGAGCTTATAAAAGCTCTTACACTGGTGCAAAATCATGTGGTGGTTTT
The DNA here is from genome assembly GCF_027791375.1 of Indicator indicator. Lineage (NCBI taxonomy): Eukaryota > Metazoa > Chordata > Aves > Piciformes > Indicatoridae > Indicator > Indicator indicator. The sequence goes on along the minus strand of NC_072034.1, from coordinate 12,131,897 downwards.
TTTGTCTTTAAAAAAAAAAAAAAAAAGAAGAAGGTTTAGGTTCTGGCCTTTCCCTGTATGTTAACATTCCAGTCCCTGTGGTGGCACTGCGAGCTGGAGCCAACGCTGGCAAACAGCTCTGGCTTCAGCAGAGAAATAAACCAGCCCCATATGTCTGAAGCTCCCCTAGCTGTGTCAGAAATCCAGTTTCAAACTCACCCCAATCTTGTCTCCTGAAAAGCCTTTATCTACAGACTCTTTTGTTCTACAACCACACTTGAGAACAGCTCAGTCTCTGCAGTGGAGATTGCCCTGGGAGGTCGTGGATGCCCCCTCCCTGGAGGCGTTTGGGGCTGGGTTGGCTTTGGCCTTGGGTGGCCTGGTCTAGTGGGGGGTGTCCCTCCCCACAATGGAGGAGTTGGACTGGATGACCTTTGAGGTCCCTTCCAGCCTAAAACCATTCTATGCATCTATGAAATTACCAACCCCATGTTGCCTCCCCAGGCCCATCCTGCCACACCTGCAGATGCTGCAGCAAGGCAGGCTGAGAAATGTTCTTCTCCTCCCATCCAGCTCTTTCACATACTGCCCTGACCTTTTGTGAGCCTGTTAAAACCATTCAGAAGAACACAGAATTTGTCAGCTCTGTCTCAACAACAACAAAAACAAAATAATAAAAAAGTCACATTCTTTGATGGCCCTGCAGCTGGAAGCTTCAAAGGAAGAAGGATGTAGGAGCCAGCATACTTTTAAGTGACTGTGTGATCTGAATTTTTTCTTCTTCAGCAGGAAATGAGGATGTAGTACTTGCACCCACAAGAAGAAATGTGGATGGGATTCTGTTTTCAGCTTCTGCTAATGTTTCCCTGCAAAGGTAGAGGTTTCCTGTAGACTTTTGTCAAGAGGCAAACCGTGGTGGTTTGCAACACTGCTCGTAATAGTTTCTGTGATGAATAGTCCTTGTGCAATGCTTAGGTTTTATCTGCTGCATTCTGTGCCTTCTAATTATTATTTCTTGCATTGCATGTGCTGAGTATGCACTTGTGCTGAGTACATTCCTCAAAGTCCTACAGAAGTCATTAAGATTGTTCAGCAGAAGGAGATTTGCACCACTGCTCCAAGTTTTGTTATCAAGTAGCAGTTAACACACGTGCTCTGGGGACATAGTGACACTGGGATGCTTTTGTTGGTTATGTCAATTACATAACACCTTGTAGCTGATGGCTACAGCAGTTGAAGCTGATGTAATCTCTAGACAGAAAAAGCAGAGACCTCCTTTCCATGCTTTGGTGCAATACATTGTGGGACACTCAAGAAGTGTGTAGGCATATATTCGATTGGCATGAAAAGGAAAAACAAGCTGTGCTTTTGCCTTTCCCCCTCCTCAGTGTTTTTACAGCCCAGGGCTTTTGCAAAGTGTAAGTCTCACAACTCCTTATATGCTTAAGTCCCTCCTATCAGCAGGTACCCAGATCCTTGAGAAGAGATATTGGTTTTTGTTTTTTTTTTTCAATTTTTCTAGTATAGTATAGTAACTCAATTTCTCTTTCTCTCTCTTTTTTTTTCTTCTTGTGAAATGCTTTGCATGGAAATTAATTTCTAATCACTTTACATAAATCCAGAGCCACTAGGCAGCATTTTAATTCTAATATTAGTAATCTCTTGTTTTTGAAATGAAAATGAAAGAGATCAGAAATCAGGGACAATTGTCATTTTAAAAGAAGAATTGTCATCGAAGTAAAGGAAAATGGGCATCTCAGAAATCATTCTTTCTTGACTGCTCCTTGTGACTTGCATGATTGCAGTCTTCTTATGTTTCTAAGAGCTCTGGGCACTCTCAGATGGGTTGACATCACCCTTGGCATATTCTTCCTCTCCCTTGCTGTGTACTTGAAAGCATGTGTTGCCCAGTTCTCATGGAGTACCAGCAGTATGGAGCAGAGTGTGGGTGGTTCCCCTCAGGTACAAAAGAGAAAATCACTGGGCTGTCCTCTTGATGTTTTGTTGTGTGACCTTCTCTTGTGGTGGGCTGGCATCAGAGACCTCCTCTTGGAAGCCGCTGATTGTCCCTGTTGAATTCAATGGCTTGCTGCACTCTGTAGGTTGCCTTCAGAAATGTTGCTATCCCTTTCTTCCCTACAGCAGAGCCTGAGCTGTCCTTGCCTGCCTCTAATCCCCTTTCTGTGTTGAGACTGGCTTGGAGTTCTCTTGTATTGTCTTTCTTAGGTAGGAGGATAAAATCTAAAGTGGAATCTATATGTTAGAGCATGGTAGACTTTGTAGTGTTTAGTTTACTGTTGGACTTGATGATCTTAGGGATTGTTTCCAACCTAAGTGATTCTATGATACTGTTGCTTACTTGTGTTAAAATCCCTCTGAGGGTTTGGTGCTGGTGGAGCTGCAGAGGTGGTAGGTGGGCAGGGCAGTGGTGTGAGGCTGCTGGTCCTGCTGACCTGAAGTAGTGATACTCACCAGGAGACCATTGTATGTCAGGAGCTGGTGACCCACGTAACTGCTGCCTTCAGGCTGTGCAGGGTCACCTCAGCCTGCTTGTGACACCAGAGTGGTCTGTGGGCAGCCTCCTGTCCAGCCTTGCCTTTATCTAATTGTGCAGGAACCAATTCCCAAGCCAACATCCTTTTCTTTTTGACAGCTGAAATGATGAAGAGCCTTGTTTCCTTCTAAGAAACAATACAGTAGCTCAAATGACCAACAAGGAGGAATGTCTCCTCATGGATGGCATCTGTGCTATGAGAAAACCCACCCAGGGTCTTTCTGATGCCACACCAACACAGTTCCCAGCATCTGAAGGCTCAGAAGGTATACTTGTTATCTGTGTTGCTCTCTTTGTTCAGTCTTATGAAACCAGCTATTTTATGAAGGCATTTCTTGCCAGGCTTTCTTGCTAAGATCCAGAAGGAGCTGTGCACTCCTTCTCTCCCTCCTCACCCCCAGTGCAGAAGTCCTGGGCAGCGTAGTTTGAGCTCATGACACTGTGGAAGTGTGAGTGTTGTGGGATTAAGCTTCAACATGCACAAAAAAGAGCTTATAGCTGAAGCATGGGGCCAGAGTATTGTTTCCAAACACCTACACCTTGACTGTGTTCTCCTCCCTGTGCCATGGTTTCCTTGGGTATGAAACATGGGCCAGGGGGTGGGCGGAGTCCTGGCACACTCCAGTTGCTCCAGTGACCAGCAGAGCAGGACTGCAGAGCCTGCTGCGGATGTCATGTGGTACAGAGCACAGACAAGCAGCTATGACTGTGCCAAGGTTTTGGTGACAGTCAACTGCGGGCTTGTGGCTTTTAATGAGATAATATTGCTGGTGAAAGAAGAAAAAGGAGTTTTGCTGGCTTGCTCTGAAGTCATGAGTGTTCACGTATAAATCGCTGGTGATAAAACCTGGGTTATGGCAACAAAGCTTCACAAACTTAGTGAGGGCTGAAATGTTCTAAAGGGGTATGCTGTGACCTTTATCAATCATAACAATGAATCATTTTTTAAGTGCCATCCACTGAAGGGCTTGGTCTGCTTTTCCATGGGTGTTGATGAAGTGCACACAGCCATTTTTTTGGTTCTATTTCCAGCTATTAGTAGGATAAAAAATTGGCGAAGTGCTGTTATCCTAATGGGCTCTTATTTCATCTTCTTTCACACCCCATCTATTCACATAAATATTTCCTGGTTTGTAAAACACATGGAGGAAACAGCTATTTTTAGATCCCTGCCTGCAACAAGGAGGTGAGGTTAGTGTAGTGTTTGTAGTGCTCCACAAAGTCACTGTGATGTTACCTATAGAGACACCGGGAGGTTTTATCCCCTTTGTGTTATTGCTTTGGGTTCAAACTTCACAACAAACACAAAATGTCCAAACTAAATGGAGAAAATGTCTTTTGAAGGCTGTGTTGCCTCATCTTGGTGTGATTTTCGCACCCAAATAATTATCCACTTAAATTATAGAATAAACAGCTTTATAAGGGCTGGTTATAAAGTAGATACTTTTTGGGTGTGGGATTCTGCTGCTTATCCTTCTAGGTACTCTTGGAAAGAGATCCAATTTTACTCCAAGGAATAATGCCAACCAAGACTCCAAATTTAGAATTTTGTTTATATTTACTTGGATTTCACTGAGGTTGTCTCAGCTCTGTTGAGATCACAGTTCTGCTGAGAAGACAGAGAGATAACTGTGGCTGGGGTTTAGATAACTTTTTCTCAGCTGTATTTTTTGCTTTTCCCATCTGGGGCCCCTTACATCTTGTGCTCAAATGCAATAGTTTGAGACCAGCTGTGGACATCCAGACCAGAAAACTGTACAAGCACCAAGAAAATGATGTCAAAAAGGCTTAGAGTAAGGATTGAGGTTATTGTGTGGTCCACTGAAGAGTTTTGAGGCGTGGCAAAACTGAAGGAGGAGCTTGGCATAGGAGACAAGCAGCAGGAGTGCAGATTAGGGGTCAGGATCTCTTTGGAGCCTATGTTGCTGCCAGGGAAGCAAAACTGCATCCTGATGGTTCCATGAATGCTGTTGTATATTTTTATGGTGTGGAATGTTGTCCTGACAAAATTATCAGGGAAATCTGTTGTGGAAATTGTTCTCTGTGTTTCACACAGGGAATAGAGGACAACAGTAGTTTTTGTCATTACGTTTCTTGTGGGATTTTCGAGGCTTCAAACCCAATCTCACAAGTAGGGGATGAAAGTGAGGCTTGGGAAGATTTAATTCTCTGTTCTCAGCTGTTGTAGGGGACTGTCCAAGTGAAATCCATCCTCTTGGGACGCACAGAATTTATGCATGTCACACAGGCTGGGAGACTGAGCCAAGGTGGTACCACCAGTGTCACTAGTTTGTATTTCAGTATTGTATTGAATTTCAGTACCTCCAGAATGCCAAATACATGTCTGGAAACAGTAAAGAAATGACATCCTATATGTATGGGAAGGATGCATGTCCCCTGACAAAAGAACTACCTTAGGAAGAAGACAATATGGGGACAAAGATCAGATGGAGCTGTCTTGAAGGAGATTTGCCTTTTCCCTCTGTTCCAATTAAAATCTTGTTGCTGTAACCCGGCTGCAAGATGTGTCAGGATATGTTGTTTTTCATTTAGAAGGGCAAAGCTAAGGAAACATAACCACAGTCACTAGCACCTGCACTGCTCTCCTCTTCAGGCCCAGTTAAATGAGGTGTTCCTAGGGCTGCAGAAAAGCTGCTGTGGAAGTAGTTTCTTCCAAGTTGCCCAATATCTGTGGGAAGGAAGGTCAAGAAAGCTTTGAAAAGTGATGGGTTTTATTATTTTCTGTAATTTATACAAGACCATATCAAGGTATATATCACTAAGACTGCCACGTGTTTCCAAGGTCTGAAATGACTTATCCATCTTCTTACCAGCTACCATTTTAACATGAGGGGTAATTAGTTGCTTTCACTTAGCAAGTTGTATTTTTTTTTTTTTTTTGGTCTAGGAGTTATAACAGCAATAATATCATTGCCCATTTGTTTTATGATAGAATCATTGAACATTCAGTGCCTGAGTTATGAGGCTGGAGAAGAAGTAGTTTATCATGAGTGAATTGGACTACTGCTTTGCAGAACACAGGGGCAATGATGTTATCACTTAATTATGTACTTCTAAGGCAATCTTCTGAGCCTTTCTTAGGTAGTCTTCTGAGGCACAGGGCCAAATGTGACCTTGGGATCTGTCACTTGAGAGCGCCACTGACTTCTGTAATGCACTTCCAGCTCCCTGAGCTTTGTTTTGCTTTCCAGAAAGGCAGCTGATCCATAGCAAATAAATGTCACTTATTTTCATACTTTCATTGCTAGGAGAACAAAAAGAAATGCTGTATGCTCCCCAAATTCTTATTCAACAGGAAAAAGAGTAAAAGTAAAATTCAGAAACATTTAAGATCTTTACAGTATTTTGAATGGGAATGATACTGAAAATTTGCTTCACTCACATTCAGAGTTAATGAGGGAAGAAAGCATGCCCTAAAAAAGAGCATAATTTTTCCTGGACTATTAACATTGTCATTTTTTAATGAAGAATGATGAACATACACACACACACACAAGCACAGACAACCCCACCCCTCCATGTAAATGAATAGGCAAATGATTATTAAAGCTAACAGCCATGGCCAGGGGTATGCAGTCACTTTCCTTTTTGGTGTCTTCCCAGAAGTTTAACTGATTTTTCCCAAGATTTCCCCCCTCTCCTGCTAATATTTGAAACGTTTTTTGTCATCTTGAAGACAAGGGTTGTTTGTTCCAGAATAAATATTTGCAGACTATAATGATGTAGATCTGAGCCTTAGAAGCCAACCCCAAATGATTCTGAGATGTGCTTATGGTGTTGGGCAGAGGCAGACTGCAGATGAGAGTGCTGGGTGGTGTGGGATGAAGATGAACCTTCCTCCAAGGAGAATCCCACTTCAATGTGCTGGGTGCTGAGAGACACAGCCCAACCTTTCTCCAGCACCTGAATGTGCTTGGAGACTGTGGCTTGCTCAGTTTCAGGCTGTGAAAATTAGGCTACTGAAAGACAACATGAAATGATATTTGCTGTTATCAAAACTAGCAAAGAAGCTTCAGTACATTACAGTCTCTCCTATGCTCCTTGTGATAATTGTGTGAGTTTTCTAACTTCTGAGAACAATTATGGTTTTTATCATCTATATCAAGATGCTAGTGCTGTCTTACAAGAACCTCTCTTTTCCTTGTTTTTAATTAGGATGAAAAACAATTCCAGTGAACAATTAGTTATTCACTAATTTAGCAGCAAAGTATTCTTTCTAGTGCTTGTTCTTAGAAGCTAGAGAGCTCGAACAGCTGAAGATGGCCATTAATATCTTCTGCTGTTTTTTTGTATTTCCCCCTCTTTCTCCTGTCTCTTTCCCACCTCCTACCCCAACTTGATCTTTTCTGTAGAACTGGATGATGATGTTTTCATGTGTTACTTTTTGGGGCGGCTGGAGTGCTGATGTTGTTCTTTGAGACTTAGCAAATAGATGTGTCGTGCTGACTGCAGCACTTCAGATCACATCCCTTCGTTTCTATGGAAAAATGTGTTTTGTGGGGGAAGATATTTTGTCTAATGCTTCCAAGGCCTCAGTCCCTTTACTGTACTGTTTAGCTATTGCTTAGTTTTTGGTGTGTGTTTGGAATCACTCATCAAAAGGATCATTGCAGGTACTAAATGGACATTTGAAAGAAGGTGAAGTGGTGGATTGTGAGTTGGGTTGTTGACTGTTTGCTTTTTCCTTAGTATTCACATTGACAAAGCTTCACATCCAGAGCCTATACTCCTCTCTGGCATCCCCTCCACGGAAGGAATGCCCTTGAATGGGTTGGTGTGACTTATCTAGTATAAACTATACTAGTCAGCTTTCTCAAAGTGAAGCAAAATGTTTATGGCAGCCTGCTGAGAGGACACTTTCAAATCCTGTTAAGATCTGATGGCACAGTATTGCTGGCCACCTAAATACAAAAGTGACAGACCAGCTCAGTTTATTATTTTCTGGGGATTATTATTGCATCCCTGGTGGTTTAATGTAAGTGATAAAGGCACTTGTGGTATTTAGAGGTGGTTGAGCTCAGCCTTTGCAAGGCTAGAATGACGTTGGTGTTATAGCTGGAGATGCTCTGATCATCAGGAGAATTTCAGGGTGGTAATTCGTGCTGTCCTAAGTTTCCCCAGCTAAACTTTCTAGTCTACACACCTGCTTTTCAACTTTTCTGTGTATTGCTTCTCTTCTGGTTTTGATAAGCTCCCCACTCTGGGTGTTGAAGAGACAAGTCAGGGATCGGAAATGGGATGAAAAAATGCATGTGGACACTTTTAGTATCAGGGGCAGATATTCGTAAAGATGGGGGATAGAGAAAAGGGTTGTTAAGATGTTACTGATTACAGGTCAGAGACAGCCAGAGCTGTGATCCTGACAAAGTGCAGCTCCAGCCTATCAGGGCTGGATCCCTGGAGGTCGCACAGTTTATGACCACACTGATTTCCCAGCTGGCTACAATCTGTGCATGTACCTAAAAGCGTTTTATTCATGTTGCTTTTTGGCAGCTTGTGTCTAATTCCTGTCTCCTTGAGAATATTGGATCTGTTTAGTTTGCTCTCTTAGGCAGATCAGACACATCAGTGAATACCCAAACCTGATAGCCTTGGATATTTTCTCCGCAGCTAAGGTGGCAGTGGGAATGCTGCCTCACCCTAGCCATGGGGGGTTAACAGTTGAAGTAATTACTGAAGATGTGGGAGAGCTGCTGGAGATGGGCTAACACTTAGTCCTTAGCACAAATTCTTACTGTGATAAAGTTAGGAAATTAGAAGGAACCTTTTGAGTATTTGACTTGGGAAAACTGTTCCAGCCATATTTTCACTAGAGAGATGAGCACAAGCAAGAGTAGGAAAAAACCTGTCACACTGCTAGCAGACCCTCCTGAGGGTCAGTGGATACCCTCAGGACTAGGTTGTACCTGTAATAAAAGTCTTAGCTGTAAGGCTAATATTCTTCCTTTCCTGCTGAGCTGCTTTGTGGTTTTGTTCTTACTCACAGACATAGGGTAGGGATGTGTAGCATGCATGTTTCCTAGAGTTCATCACTCACCTAAATGTGTTCAGGATAAGATGTCTTCATCATTCTTTCACTTGGGTGTACTCTCTATCTTTTGTGTGGAGAACCTCATTTGGTATGGAGATAAAACCTTATGAATACAACTCTGACTGCCATCAACTCATGGTGGTGGCGACTGGCATTTAGATCAGGTCACTACGATACCTGTTTGTGCCTTTCCAAATGCATTGTAAGCAAACCCTCCTTGATTAGAGCTAACCCTGCTGCTGCAGAAAAGCTATTTAGAGGTGAAAGAATGATTTGTCCTTACTCCTTGGACAGTACTGTGTACAGTCTCCCAGTTGGGCAAGGCATGTTCTGGTTGTGTGAGGTCGTTTTGCACCACTAGAGCCTTTGCCTTCTCACATTTCAACTGTGGACAGGCAAGATATTTGGCATAGTAGCTGTTATCAGTATGAAACTAACTAGCATTTAGGTTTCTTCGTTATGAAAGGCATTATACAAACCAGATTGCTGCTATTAACACCAGACGTGATCTACCTCTGGCACGTTTCAGAGAGTTGGCTCACCTAATCCATTATGTTGCATACTTCTGCATTATTCCCCAAGTGGAAGAATAAAGTGCAAGATGCACTTTGTACTATGTTTGCTTAAATGCAATGATCTTGACTGCAGTTTATCTATATAAAAATACATAGTGGGAGATACATATATAGAGGAATATATACCAAAATACAGTGGGATGCCCCAATCACTTCTATTTGCACAGCAGAGCCTCTAACAAAGATTAGGAAGTCACTCTTCTAGGTGTTGTACAAATGCAATGTGAGATTCTCCTATTCCAAGGAACTTTCCAGGAGAGTACTCTGAATGTGGGCAGTAGGGCAGTGTGCAGAGAAGGTGAATTCAGTGGTGAATTCAAAGCACTTTGCACTCTCAGAGGGAGCTGCTGGATGATTTGTGATTGTTACAAGTTGCAGTGTTCCAGTGTGTGCCAGTTTTAAAATCCCATTTCAGTTTCCCTGCTCTTCTTTATAACCCAGGACTTGATTTTTTTGCTAATGAGTAGTGTAAGTACATGTTAGATTTGATATATACTATGATTAACCATACAACCATAAGAGCTGCACTAGATTGTGTAGTTATATGGTCCTGCTCTGGCAGGGGGGTTGGACTCAGTGATCCTGCAGAGGTCCCCTCCAACCCCTAACTTCCTGTGATCCTGTGATTCTCTGGAGGAGCAGAGAAGAGGAAGAACCTTTATTGGAGCAGCTTTACTGTGTATGTTTCAAATAAAAGAGATTTTTCTAAAGAAGTGCTGTGACCAGGGCAGATCTATTTTCCTTTGGGTAAAGCTAATTATCTTGTTTAGTGGAAATGAGAGCATAACAGAACTGATTCCCCATACACTCACATATACTTTGAAGACCTTTGCTGTGCTTGCTCTTTACAAGGGTCAAAGCTCTGGAAGGAAATAGGTGATCTTAGCAAGATGAACTTGTAAGGGCAGACTTTATAGTGCTGATAAGGTGCCCCCCTGCATTTCTTCTGGTCCGTCTTGTGATGATTTCCAGAATGTTTTGGATAGGTTGAGGGAGGAAACTATTTTTGTTTTCAGCTGAAAATCTTAAGCAGACTGTTTTGTCTTAGAATAAAACATTGTCCTTTCAAACAGTATTCAAAGATAGGAATGCTTTATTTATAACTGGGACACAATTTAGGGACAAAAGGGACCATTATGATCATCTTATCTAACCTCATTAATAATTATTTGCTATTGTGGAATGAAAAGAAAAAGAAAAAAAAGAAAGAAAAATGTAAGCTGTAGTTTTTCTCTGAAAGAAGAGTGTAATCCAAACACATTATTTAAGGATGCTGAATGCTGTGTGAAATATTTCTCACAAAGCTGAAAACATGAACGGCCTCTGTCCTGGGCTTCATTATAAAAATTATTTCAGGTGAGTCTTGACTTTTTTATTTTTTTTTGAGATTTCATTAGTACTCTGTATAAGAGAATCAAAGAAAAAGTGGGAAGGCAGGAGAAGGCATTTTCAGCTCCTTTTTGCTGGTAATATTTTAGGCTTTTTGAAATATCAGGCACCATAAAAATGTAAGGATTCTGTACTCATTTGGGCCAGAAAGGGAGGAATGTGAGGTTTGTGTGATATGAACTTAAAACTGTAAGCCTGACTCAAAGCTTCTTTTAAAAGGTGTGGGTCAACAGGCTTGGGATGTGTATCCTGGAAGTGTCAGTTCAAAAACCTCGTAGTTTGGCTTACCTCCTAATTGTGAATCAATTTTAAAGCAGAGTTGTGTGTCTAGGTTTATTTACCCCAAATACAATCCATTACAATTCATACAGATACGAGGTTAAAGGATGTGACAAAACCCAAATGAAATCCAAGGTTGAAACACACTGTAAATGGATTCACACAGCCTTAATCTTGCTCTTTGGTGGCAACAGAAATAGCCACAAGGTGCTTCTTGTACAGCACCTTGTGATCCTCTACAGAACTTGCAAGCAAAGGTGCATCCTGTAATCCCTCTGCATGGGGTCTCTGTGGAGAGAGGATGACTCTGTTCACCCAAACAGCATCACCTGCCAGCATTCAGGACAATCAGCATGAACTGCTATACACAGCCCTGAGCATGTTTAAAATCTCCACACATTAAATACTGAATAGTTTTGCATATCCTGTTACCTGTGCCTCCATCTTTTTCTGTTCTCCACCTTGAAATTATTTTTCTTTTCAATACCATCACGGAGTTTATTTTGTAGCTACAAATATTTGTGTATGTGGGCACACAGTTTCAGAAAGCATTTTCCCCACTGGAAATCAGATTGTTGAATGCTTTCAAAGTGTATAGGCTAGGGTCTGCAAAGCAGAGTGACTTGGTTTCACTTATTGATTAGAGAAACTGATAAGGTGCAGCTTAAGCAGGGTTTTTATTACTGAAATCTGAACAAAGTACAACTCCTTGCACTTGAGTTCTGCATCCAGGTGTTAACTAGAATTGAAATGCCTTTTTTTTTTTTTTTTTGACATTACTGGGGGGCAGAGGGAATGGACTATTTATTTATTTATTTATTAAATCTGTTTTTCCTAAGGAGGTCTACCCAGAGGCTTTCTGACAGGCTTCACTTGTAGCAGCAATATTCTGAGGCCTTGCCATAGTATCTGAAAATATGCCTTGGTCTAAGAAATGAGTTAATATTAACTCATTGGCATCAAGTTGGTCTGGAACTAAGCTGCAAGGTACTGAGAAGCTTTAGCATCCTTGGCACATGTATTTCTAATGGCTAAAGTGTTGTAGACCAAAGAGTAAAGGAAACAGAGCAGGGTAAAAGTGGAGGAAGGAATGGAGTGGAGAGCATGGTGCACTGCCTCTACTTTCTTTGGAAAATGATTTGCATCAGGTGCAAAAGAGTTTGGTTAGATGGGAAACTAAACAGATAACAGAGATCTATACAGCAGTGAAATTCACTCATCTTGCCTAGAAAGATTGGAAACACAGGAAGAAAAAGCATCTCAAAGACCATCGAGTAAAGTTCCCTGTCATCACAGGATCTGTCACTTAATCTTTTCTAATCCCATAATTAGTTTTCTTTTGTATTTAGAGGTTTCTTTTTTTTTTTTTTTTCACTAATTTGCTTAATTCATTGTCTGTCTCCCTGCCCCTAATGCATTTATTACCAGTTTTTAAATATCCTAGAGACATTTTGGCTGTAACTGGTGCTGGGCTGCTGGGGTTTGTCTTCAAAGATGTACAGTGATTGTTTTTTTAGTTCATTTCTTTTATTTCTGTAGCATAGCAGTCATTTTAAAGAAGTATATAGAGAACTCTGGTGTCAGATGGAAAAACTGATTCAAATGGGAGGTTTTTTGTGCTTTGTAAGTTGTACGTATTGTGAAGTAATTCTGTTTATGATACCTACCTTGTAATATGCTGAATTGCTTTAGGAAAGAAGAAATTCAAATATTTTCTCTTGATACTTAGAGCTTCTATATTATGAGTTATTGCTTCATCACCATCAGAAACCTGAGTGTACTTTCCAAACCCTTTTATTCTGTTGTTTGTCATTTTAAGGCCACTTAACCACACAGCTCTAATATGTAAGACTGTATCTAGGAACTCTTCTGCTTTTCTGCTTAGCAGAAATAATTGGCTCTTGATAACAAGTGCTGCAGTCCCACCCACAGCAGCACAGGAAGGGAAGCTGCCTGCAGCAGAAAAGGAAGAAAAGCTCTCAGTTTATCCTTTTGTCATGGGTCAGGGGTGCTGCCAAGACTGGAATCACAGACACAGTTTTCCCTGCAGTAACGTCTCTGTTCCCATTACCGAGCCACTGTTGAGCAAAATTTGTGACACCATTTCCACTTCTGGTTCCTATGTGGTGAGCAAGGACAAATTTCCAGGTTTTTTTTGGTACTTGAAACCTAAAACTGCTTTCTGGCCTTGCACCAATTTTAATACTATAGCAATTTCAGAGTATGAGCAGAAAAATATCCCTGTCAAAAGCTCTTTTATCTTTCCTTTTCCTTTTTTTTTTTTCCCCCCAGTTTTCTGTTCCTCAGTCAGTGAGCAGAGAGGCACTAATTACTTGATGATAGCTGATGACTGGTAGAATGATTTTCCAAAGGAACAGAATATCACAGGAATAAGAAAAGAGAGGAAAGAAACAAACAGTGAGGCTGATGCAGGGTTCAGAAGGGTAAACCATAATCTGAACTGGCTGAGGCAAGGTCAGATGTCTCTGCTTAGCGATGTCCTAACTAGTAAAGAAATAGTGCCACTCTGATGTTAATCACATGAACCTACCTCACTTAACTGGTTTGTGTTTTGCCACTTTGCAAATCCTAATTATACAAAGAGGCTATTTAACAGCAAACATTAACTCTACAAAAGTTTTTTTTTCCCCCTCTCTGTCATCATGTTCCTTGTTAAAATAAGTCTCTCCAGAAGTATGCTTCTGTTCAAGTTAGATGGCTTAAATGACAATGGCTATTGTGATTTTTTTTTTGTAATGATTCAAGATTAAACAAAAATAATCAATATTCACTAGAAAAATCTGACCAATGGACTGTTTCTACAATGTCTAAAGATGTGAGATGTGAATGGAAGGATGTTGTCGCAACAGAAACACCAAAGCAGAGTGAAGTTACTGATTGCAAAGCAGGGAGAGCTCAATTGTATTGCACTGGTTGTAAGATGCTCTTCATTTCTGTTAGTTTGAATGAATAATATAGATTTATCCATTTGGTGATGGGGGGAGTGTGTGCAGAAGTGATTATTGCACCATTTGTATTTTCTTGGAACTGTGAAATAGATTGATTTAGATTTGTAAAGGTAGAGGACCTGAGACTTGCCATTTCCATTATGTTATGCAGTAAATTAGGCTACCTCCTCCATAAGGCTGTATTAAGGAATATATTATCTTATCTCCTTAGGTTGTATGTCTTCATGGCATTCAAAGAATGTTTAATGGACACTGCCTCTTCTGGGTTCCTGAGTTAGCTTTCTCTCTTGCTTTTGCTTTTTTTTCCCTTCTGTGTATCTTGACTTCTAGATTCTGGTCATCTCTTAGGTGACAACCAGCCCAAGGACAGGATGTGTTCTTTTCTTCCTAACGAATAAAGCAATCTTGGTGGGAGGGGGAGGTATTTCCAGTGCCTGCTGTATAGAGATTACCTTTCCTAACAGCCAACATGAAATCTCATCTTCCAGATGACTGCAATTCAAATACTCTGCCTGGTTGTTGCTTCCTGCAGGGTGGCTGAGTTGGAGCTGTCCTTTCCAACTTCTGTTTCTTTTAAAATTTTTATTTGTTCATGCTGAGAATGTTTGGTCCTAAATGTTTGTGTCTGTAGGGTGGGTTGATTAAAAGACATTTGTCTTGGAGGTGACTACCTCACGCAGTGCACCAGTGAGCAGAGTTCTCTCAAATAACGATCCCTAATGCCGAACCAGAACTAGTTTAGCTCAGCAGTGAGGAGCTCATATGATTTTAAGGAAACTTCTGTACAGCTCTTGCTGTGTCATTTGATGCACCAAGGGCTTTGGCACTTGCCTGGATGTCTGTAATGGAATAGAGTGTGAACTTGCCCCAGAGAGACAGGTTTCATTCATTTGATACCTGTTTATGTCCGGATGGAAACTGTGTTTATTCCCACAAAAAGCAAATGCCTTTTGTTTTCTTTTCCAGAAAAAAAATGAAGATGACAGCTGTCACAAACAGCAGCTCTGATAGGCTGCTGCTGTTCTCAGTACTATCCAAATCTATTTTTTTTTCATACACAAACCCCAGAATTCCTCTCTCAGATCTACAAAGAGGACTTCAGTGGATTGTGAATATTTATAAAAGGGAACCAGCAACAGTCAGAAGGCAAAGAACCACAAAATGATTTCTGTTTCATTCCTGTCTGGTCAACACACTCAGTTTCCCTCTCCCTCCTCCTCCTCCTCTCCCTCCTCCTCCTCCTCTCCCTCCTCCTCCTCCTCTCCCTCCTCCTCCTCCTCTCCCTCCTCCTCCTCCTCTCCCTCCTCCTCCTCCTCTCCCTCCTCCTCCTCCTCTCCCTCCTCCTCCTCCCCTCCCTCCTCCTCCTCCTCTCCCTCCTCCTCCTCCTCTCCCTCCTCCTCCTCCTCTCCCTCCTCCTCCTCCTCTCCCTCCTCTCTTCTTTTTTCTTTTTTACAAAAAAAAAAAAAAATTATATGAGATCAAAAGTTTCCCTTTTATTTGAAACCAAAATTGTTAAAAAATAATCTGAGGGTTTTCCCAGAGGAAGTATTAGAAGAGTTCTACATAAAACCCACTAAATTAATAAAAGGAGCAAGTAAGCAAAAAAAAAAAATAAAATCAAGATTTCCTCCATCTTCTTTATTAATTGTTTAGCTTCACTCTTTCATCATTTCTGAAGAAGGCTAAAAAGTTTTACTTGTCCATGTGGTTCTTTTTCCATAGAAAGAGTGGCACTACATACACCTGCCTGCTGTGGTCTTGGGTTCCTCTTTGGTCCTTGCTCACTGAGCTGCTTGTAATGGAATTGCTCATCCTTTTATTGCTGGAGATCTAGACACATATCTAACTGTACTCTCCAAGTACCTTAGGCTAAACCAAACCTGTAAGTAATCTAGGATTTAGCCCTTTTTCCTTATCCCCAAAGTAAGCAGTTTCTTGACAGTGATAAATAATTTATGGGCAGAGAAGGGATGTAGCTGTAGGTAACGTTTTTGCCTGGATAGTGCAAAAAAGGATAACCTCTGCATTAAGAGAAATGGGCACCCAGGTAATAGAAATAACCAATACCTCAGGAAGTGATGCAAATAGACCAGATGCCACATACTGAGCATAGGAATAGGTAGCTCAAAATTGTGGAACAGCAATAAGTATGACCCTTACCCTAGCAGGCACCTGGATGCAGGTATAACTTAACTCTTGTGAACATGGATGTGCAGAAGTACTTGCCTGGGCAGGGTCTGGGTTGACAGTGCCCTCAGGGTGAAGGAGCTGTTCTTTGTATGGCTCTTTGTGATCTTGTGTGGTGATGTCGAGGAACCACAGCCAGAGCCATGGGCTCTCTGTGGGTGGAGTAGTAAAGTAGCAGCTGTAGAAGACAGTCCGAGCTTGGAGTGCTTTGTTGTGAAGTTTTCATCTCTTAATTGAATTAGCTAAATCGTGTTGGTTTATGGAAGTGTGAAAAAGGGTTGTGAGGCACCCAGGGTCAGTTGAGTAGGGGTGGGGACAGAGCCCACAGTAGCAAACAAGAGCCACAGACAATGGCATGAAATAACAGAAACATTTATTTGGTATTATCTAAACAGAAGCACAGCTGCCTCCTAACCTTGAATGCTTCCTTCAGTTCCAGTTTCATTACAGCAGCAGGACATGGTAGAAATAGAGATGAGATTCAGAGGGCAGTGGAAATTATTAAAGGCAAAGGGGCTACCAAGCAAGAGAGATATTTATAAGGCTTGCCTGACCTAGTTAAGAAAGGAGGATGCAGTAAAAGATGTTAGTGGTGTATGAAATATGAAGTGGTATGGAAGAAGCTCAATCAAATGCTTGGCTTTTACTCATTCTCATAATAAAAGAACAAAGGAATATTGAAATTAAAAAGCAACAAATGTAAAGCAGATAAAGAGAAGTATATTTTCATGCAACGTTTATTTAATCTATAGAAATTGCTGAGGCAGGATG
The DNA here is from genome assembly GCF_027791375.1 of Indicator indicator. NCBI lineage: Eukaryota > Metazoa > Chordata > Aves > Piciformes > Indicatoridae > Indicator > Indicator indicator. Next base: position 12,115,142 of record NC_072034.1, on the reverse strand, counting down.
ATGCTGTTGGCAATAGCTCAGTTAGGTAATAAAACCGATGAGACACACATGAAAAGGGGTTCAGTTACACAAGCCAGGAAGAAAGTGATGTTATATGAGCAATTAATCAGGCTTCAAGGGAAAAATAATGATCAGCTGCTGGGTGCAGGAAGAAATATCTGAGCCTTGAGTTCTTAAAGAGGCAAAACTTCTTAAATTCAGTAGGATTTGGTCTAATTAAGACCTGTGTGATTGGTGTCATCATTCTTCCCTCTCCACATGATTGTACAATTCTGAAATAGTGTATTTAAATAAATACCACTTGGTGCCTAAACACAGGATTTATAGTCCTAAAATCTCTCTCTCTAACTTCCACCCTTTGGGAAATTGTTCTGGTGGAAAAGTCAGGTAACAGTCAGCTTGATGTACCACAGTTATCCTGCTCTGTGATGTTAAAGCCAGTTGATGCTGATTGCTTTGATGGGGCCATGCTTTTAGAGAACAGTTTTGGGTAAGGATCCAGGCATCAGGTCCTGTGTAGAGTCATGTTAGTAGATGAGGCTATGCAGGAATGCAAAGCCACAGGGGTTGTATGGTAAGAGGAGAATAGTTATTAGAATATTTTTGCTCCCGGGCTGCACAAGCTCAGTCATGTTGTTACGATACCAACATTTTAGTCAGAAAATTCCAGAATGGAGGCTTTTAGCAGTTATATACTGTGGTATTAATCTTTTGTTAATATAAAAATATTGTGATGGTTTGAAACTGCATTTACAATTACCTACCCATGATGGGAAATCCAGTGAAGTTGCATTGGACAAATTTAGACCTTCCTGCCTGTGTGTTATTAACAGCCAGTATTAAAACAACTTTTAAAGGAAAGCCACATTATTCTAGCTTCTCACAATATACTTGGAATAAACCATTAAGCCAAAAAGACACCATCTCTTACTAAGAGATATGATCTCCTTTGTATTACTCTGCCTAAAATTTTTGTAAAATATAATTGCTTCATAAGGTAAGCATTTTTATAAAGCTAATCTCACATCTGTAAATCACCTTTAACCTTTTAAAGTATTTTTCTCATCAAGATATCATGCTGGCTGTTTTGTATGCAATGATGGTCAGCAGCAATTCATCTTTCTTCTTCTAAAAAGAGTTTTGGGGATGTCATTTTGCATATACTTGGAAGACGAATGGATATGAAAGTCGACTGCTTGTGTGTGATCATATCTCAAAGACAAAACAGTCAGCAGTGGATTTTCTGTTTTTAAAACAAGAGATCTCACATTTGACAGGCTGCTGCCTTGCATCTGATAGCTGAGGGTTCCTTCCCACAGCTCAGTCGTGTCCCAAAGCCTTTATTATCTTGTTATTGTCTTGTGGGTCAGAGGCTACAGAACAGATTATTGTGATAAATGTCAATAGTTAATTTAACTCCCATTAAAATTTTCTGTGTCGTAAACCTTAAATTAAAGACTAATGGCATCTCTTTTATTATTCCCCAGGGCAGTAAAACCAGTATTGCATCTGGCTTTGCCTTGCAGGGAAAAAGATGAAGCGACTTGAAAAACCTCCTGCAAAAATACAGGGACAGAGGAGCGGTGGCCTGCTGCTTTCTGTGATTGCCTGGCACCGCCCAGTGCTCTCCGTAAGAAGGCAACTGATCTGCTCAGCTGGATCCCAGCTCTGCCTGGTGACCTTGCAGCACAGCTGGTCTCCTTCGGCACAGGGACCGGTGCGAGCAGTCAGACCTCTCAGAGCTGTTTGAAGTTCGTGAAGGTGTCACTGCAAGTTGTGGTCAGCTCTAGTGAGCCCCGCGTGAAGTTTTGTCCCCCGTTGCCACACGGAGAAGGAGAAGAGAGCTGCATTTATTTATTCAACTTCAAGCGACATGCACAGGCAGAATGCATGTCCCTTTTTACGGATAACAAAAAATCCATCGATTTGTAGAAGGGTTTGGGTGGGAAGGGACCTTTGAGATTTGATTCCAACTCCCCTGGTAATGGCAGTGCGTCAGTGTGAGCTGAAATCCCCCCACACCGACAATAACAACAGGTCAAGGGAGGTGATTCTCCCCCTCTACTCAGCTCTGGTGAGACCACACCTGCAGTACTGCGTCCAGTTCTGGAGCCCTTATTACAAGAGGGATCTGGACATGCTGGAAGGTGTCCAGACAAGGGCCACCAGAATGATCAGACGGCTGGAGCACCTCTCCTATTAGGAGAGACTGAAAGAGTTGGGGCTGTTCAGTCTGGAGAGGAGAAGGCTCCCAGGTGACCTTATTGTGGCCTTTCAGTATCTGAAGGGGGCCTGCAAGAAAGCTGGGGAGGGACTTTTTAGGCTATCAGGTAGTTACAGGACTAGGGGGAATGGAATAAAGCTGGAAGTGGGGAGATTCAGGCTGGATGTGAGGAAGAAGTTCTTCCCCATGAGAGTGGTGAGAGCCTGGAATGGGTTGCCCAGGGAGGTGGTTGAGGCCCCATCCCTGGAGGTGTTTAAGGCCAGGCTGGATGAGGCTCTGGCCAGCCTGATGTAGTGTGAGGTGTCCCTGCCCATGGCAGGGGGGTTGGAACTGGATGATCCTTGTGGTCCCTTCCAACCCTGACTGATTCTATGATTCTATTCTATAACCAGGCTAGCTCAGTCTGGAAGCGAATGAAAGCTGTATTTACAAGCAGATCTACAATCTATGATGAAATGCAACGAATATGTACAAATACACAAAAATCACAACATCTATGACTATATACAATCAACAGAAAAGCACAACCAAGTTCCCTTTGCTTCCCCTTAAAGGGGACCTCTCTCCCAGGGGCCTCCCCCCCAGACCCCCTGGCAGAAAGCAGTGTTAGCTAAAGCAGAAAGCTGTTAACTTAGCTCGCCAAGGTCAGTGTTATCTTCAGCCAGAAGAGAAGAAGAAACAGCAACCAGACACCCCAGCAACTGCCCCCACTGCAGACTCCCCACTTTGTTTTGAGTAGTAGTTCTTAAACATTTCTATCTACCCAATGGAAGTGTTTAGAACAATCATTATGTTGCTTTCTTATACCCAATAGTGACTTATTTACACTCTTTTGCTTTCTCTGCTTGAACTTTGCAAGGAAAAGTTAAAGAGACAGTTTCAAACCATCACAGGCAGGGATACCTTTCGCTAGCCCAGGTTGCTCAAGGCCTCGTCCAGCCTGGCCTTGAACACTTCCAGGGAGGAGGCAGCCATGACCTCCCTGGGCAACTTGTTCCAGTGTCTCACCACCCTCACTGGAAAGAATATCTTTCTAATATCCAATCTAAATCTACTCTCCTCAAGCTTCAATCCATTCCCTCTCATCCCTTGTAAAACGTCCCTTCGTGGTTTCTCGTAGGCCCCTTTCAGCTACAGGAGGCTGCTAAAAAGCTGTCCCTGAAGCCTTCTTTTCAAAAGCTCAAATTCATGCTGGAATTACTGAATTCCTTGTGAAATGCTTATTCCATTCACTAAAGCCAGGCTGGAATTTGTGCTTAAAATCTTTCTTGGCCATTGCATTTGTGCAGTATCTGCCTCTGTTTTGAATTAAGTGTATTTTGAAGCTCTTTCCTTCTTACAAGGAAATTTGCTCTTAAGGAATGATCCCCAAACCCTGTGTAGAATATGGGCTAGAATGCTTGTGTGGTGAGAAGCAACCTAGGGGATTGGGAAAAGTGCTGAAATTTAGGAGAAAATGGACAGGGAACCCATTTTCCTTTTGGCACCTCTCACCCATTGGTCTGGCATTGGAACTGACTGCCTGAGGAGGTGGTGGAGTCACCGTCCCTGGAGGTGCTCAAAAAGCATTTAGACAGGGCTCTGTGAGACATGGTTTAATGGCTGTGGTCAATGGCTGTGCTTGATGATCTTAGAAACAAATCCATGATTTTATTATCTCCCTGTAACTATAGCAAATCAGGAGTTTCCGACAGAATGGCAGGGGCTTTTCTCAGTTTAGTAGGTAATGTTTTAAACCTTAATGTTAGGGTCTGTCTGGTTTTGTTGTTGATCACTTAGAAAATATTAAGTCTAAGTGTGTGAGCAAGATGTTGTCTAATAACATTTGGGTTTTTTTTGTTTGTTTCACAAACAGGTTCACCTACAGGAAGTACTGTGGCAGAGTCAGGAGTTCGTGATTCAGACTGAAGTCATGAGGTATGATCACAGATTTCTTTCATTGATTAGAAAAGTGCTATATGCTACTGGGAATGCAAACATATAGCATTGGATGTTTGCATGCATAAAGTTTGTGGGAGGGCAGGTCAAATAGGCTGACAGTGCAGTTAGCAACTACAGTCAGGTCTTAATGTTCTCAATCAGAAACATGTGAAAAAACAGCCAAGAAAAGCGCCAAAAAATAAAATAATGAAAATTAAATATTTGTGAAAAAGCAGCATGGACATTCCCTTTCTTTGCAGATTACAAAACTCTGACCTGGCATTAGCAATGGGATTGTGCTACATGTCCCTATGTAGCCTTGCACTTGTGCTGTTCAAGTATCTTCTGTTACATGAGTAGTCCACAAAATAAACCACAATATGTGTATTTCTCTTCCACACTGGAGAAATAAATATTTGGCATAGCTGAAATCATCTTGAGCTTTCTGTGGTTAATGTCAGGCATTACTAAAAATTCTGAGGATACTTTATTGATTATTTTTTTTCAGAGTATAATAATTAAAAAACAAACACTAGAAAACTAAGCAATGTTCTGCGTTTACCCCTCTGTCATATTAGCCTTTAAAGTGAGTTTTAGTTTTTCACCAGGAAGATAATTTTGGTAGAACTGCCACTCTGTACTAATAGTCTGTGAACAGTTCTTACAAAGTCTGATTATCTCCTGGAGGAAATTATAAATATTTGATGTTGCTAGGTTTAACCCAATGCATACAATCTTGAATTTTCTTCTCTGTGGAGACAGCACATGAGTTCAGAGATAAGGTTAAGCAAAAAGGAAGGAATACTGTTGTGAATGTTTTTAATGCCCCAACTCTGACTTCATGCCGTTTTCCAAATATTTCTGCAAGTGCTGTTTGATGATGCAAGGCTTCCTTTTTCTGTTCTCCAAGCCCCCACACTGTGGTGGTGTTTTTTTTTTTTTTTTTTTGTCTTAATGCACCACATTTGTGAAATGAGGATGAAGATCTCAGTGGAGTGTTGGAGTAAATTTGTTTTGTGAGTCTGAAGGATCTGTAAGAGAGAAGCTTTATTTGTCTGCCTCCAATGTGTCTCTACTGAGTTGCCAGCAGGTCCTCAGTCAGTGTTTTTCCATGTCTTTTTCCACCTTCAGTCTGTTCAGAGGTTCAGGGTAACCAGAGTGCTCTACTTGTGTAATTGATTCATTGTAGAGTCCAGGAAGAGCTGGGGAAAATACGAGCAAATATCCTTCCAAGAAAAATAATTACAGGATTTGGAGGAGACAGGTAGGGGACCTTGATTCCTGTATGTGTTGCATCCCTTTAACACCTCTGCTCTCTGTATTTTCCCAGCTCTGAGTGGAGGACCTCATCAGCTGAGGCTCTTTAACCTTTTGGAAAGTTTGAGTTCTCCAGTGTGTTATCTGTGTAGCCCCTGTGTCATATAGCAGAACAGATCTCAAACTAGTAACCCAGTCAGCTGTCTATGGTTTGGATTTACTTTTTTTTCATTTTTTTTTTTATGAGCATACAGGAAAAATTCTCACAAGGTGGGAAAAAAAATCAGTGTATTTAATAACTTTTTTATCTTTTTTTTTTTTAGTTTGTTTTCTTGTTTTAAAATTCAGTGTTAAGGTGGTATTAAATTTTCAGGGTGCTTTGGATATTTGATCTGAAAATGAGAAAACCTCATAGGCTTTGGAATGAAAGTAACTAATACTGTAAGGGGATGAAAAAAATACATACTGCAGAAATTTAGAAAAATATTTTATTCTTGTGGATGAAGTATTTTTGTACAGAACAAGTAGGAGTTAGGGTTCTCTTGGAGTTTGAACCTTTCATTTCTGATGTATCAATTCTTCCTTCTTTTGAAATATACAGGGAAAATGCTAAGGTAGCTGCCTTACTCCACAATCTATTATTTGAAACCAGGCAATTAGGAGAGCAAATAATTTAATATTAGTTGACAGATCATTAGCCTTTAATACCAAAAGTAAGAAAGGGCAGGAGCCTCAGGATGCAGTAGCTATATTTGGAGTTGAGGGAGGAAAAAAGATCTTAATAGCGAAGCACAGTAATAGCTAGAGGATAGGTACAAGAAAGCAGAAAATTGCTGGTACACAAAAATTTGGGACAGTCTCGCCACTGAAGCTGAGTCAGCTTGAATCTGAACACTAATTGGCACTCCTAGGCTGCTCTCTGTACTTCTCCTTCGTGACCTGGACATGTCTCAGGTGATGGTTTGTGCTGAGTTACCTGAGTAAATGACAGCTGTGATGGGCAAACTTTCCTGAGGGCTGGGTCTTCATTAGGAAAAGTCTATTTTGAATGACTGGAAATAGAGTCAAGTCCTGGTGAAGATAAAATAGCTGTAAGATTTCATGTGCTAAGATTAGGTTTATAGGTCTTCTCATTTCAGGAAGGAGAAAATGGGAGGATGTGTTGTTGTGAAGGGGGGACAGCCTGGAGCAGGAGAGTGAAACAGCAATTTCATGAGATTGAAATAGGAAGCTGGACAGTCCCATGAGTAGCTTTTAAAAATAGATATATTCTTTTGCAGTGTGATTTAGGGCCACCCCAAACCTATAGTCAAACTTTTTGGCTTTCTAGATTGTGTATTTTGTACTATGGGAACAAACCTTATGGCAGATAGCAGAGGTGTGGGAAGTACCTACCCTACACATCAACCTGCTGCCAGACCTGTGTGCAAGGTACCAGCAGTACCACCAGTCTGGAAGCCGTTCCAGTAGGTACCAGCAACAGGAGGTGAATTCTCTAAGACAAGAGAGAGCTCATTCAGCAGGAAAAAAAAAAGGTATATATTTTTCTTTCAGGACTTGATAATGAGATCACAGCAAACACTGGGCTGGCACTGACAACTAATCTTTCATAATGCATTCTATTGTTAATTTTATGTTAATTTTGTGTGATACATTTCCACCACCTAAAATGCAGTTTGCTATAATACCACATTGTGACTTTTGAATGGCTTTTAATTATGCTTCAATGAATTTAATTTAAGGAATTTAGTTATTAATGCTAATTGTAAATGCCATTTCCAATGATACTCTTGTGTCAAAATAAGCTCCACCACTGATTTCTTTCTACCATGTTAGAGAAGCACATGAGCTGTTGACAGACACCAAGCATCAGAGACCTCTGCAATTATCTTTGGTAGGGGGAAACCTAATTTTGTCTTAGAAACGGAGAAGAATGTGTTTCAAATCTCTTGGCTCAGCTGTTTTGCAGGGAAAAGTCTGAAAATATGACCTTAATTCCTTCTCAGTGTCCAGACACCAGAAGACAAAGAAGATCCATCATGAGAAAGATATTTTTAAAAGGCATTTGAGGAAGGGGATTGTTCCAGGAGGGGTAAAGGCTGACTAATGAATTTATAATGCCAAGAATTGGCAAGGCTGGCTGTGTTCTGAAACTGAATTCAGCCTGTGCAACTGGAGTCACAGAAATTATTTCTCCCTTTTATCTTGTGTGTGACAGCTAACAATTTAATCTACTCTGTTTGTTGTGCAGGTTGGATGCTCTTCCTGGTTAGTGGATTAGAGGAACAAAAAACTGCCTGTGCTTGTGAAACAATTACTCTGATCCCCAGATTGTTTGTGTGTTATAAAGCAAGATAATCATTCAGATATTAAACAGATGCATTCAGCCTCTGAATAATTTGACACTCAGCAGTGTGCTGGGTGTTCTGATCAGCTAGTTGTGGGCCCACATGTCATTAGAGGTCACCTTAACTAAGGGAGGTGTCATGAACAATAACTCGCCGTGCCTCTTTGATCGGTCGCTTATGTAAAGTTATTTCTCTTTCGAAGAGAATTCTTGCTGAGGGACAAGAGGTGAAGTTTGCAGGAGTCTTGGCTGACTCAGGCTTGCCTACTGTGCCAAACAGTGTTGGGCATGCCCACAACCTATTCTGTTCCTTACATCTCTCATACCAGTTAGCTACTTTTAGTGAACAACATTCATATTCCCATTAAGTCTTCATTTCAGTAGCCTGCAATCAGGAGTGGCTGAAACACAAGACTGAGATCAGAATTTAGGATATTATGAAACCCAAACTTGTATCTCCCTCCCTGATGCAGAGCTCACAAGGGAAGGATACCATGCTAAGGCTGTTTTTCCTACCTACCTCAGCAAAAGCAGTTCTGAAATAATTTCTGTTGTCTTGCAAGTGAAGACAGTGATTGAAAACCTCTTTGCAAACATATTTTGTTGAGCTGGCAAAAGACAACACAAGGACACTCTAAAAATGCTTTACATTTTGCCATTGGTAGGAGATGGGGTTGTTTAGGAATAAAGATTACTCAACAGGCAACTAACTTACATGCTGTCTCTACTCACTACAATTGCATACTCTGCCACATACACCATCTTGTCCAGAACAACTGTCTGCATACAAATAAACTGCAAACCCATTTCCAAAGCTATTGTGAGAAAGGAAAACAATGCCCACGTTTAATGTTGTAATTCCTTCCTATCAATCACTGGCTTGCACCTCATGTTTATTATTCCTAGAAGCGGTCATAGGATGGACCATCTTTCCTCTTTTATGCAGGACAGGTTAGTTTTCTGGTCACAGGTTATGGCAATGACAGGTTTTTGTTTATAAACCCATTATGTAAACTCTTTGTAGTTTGAGGACAGCAAGATTCTCTTCCCATTTACATAAAGCTTAGACTGTTGTAACACAGCAAGTCATTTAAGTCATTCCTGGTTTGCAGTGCTGTAAGAGAAGAGCCAGTATATATCTATCATTAAGAAAACAGAGCAGGTTTGCAGCTCATTTATAACCTGACATTATGGTTTCCTGGAACCTTAAAATTGTGTCCTGGAAGAAGGCATTTTCTTCTCAAAGTGCTGTTTATGGAGTTGGGTGTTTTTTTGGTGTGGGTGTTGTTTTTTTTTTTTTTTTGGGTTGTTTTTTTTTTTTTCATTTGGAAATCAGGGAACTCCACTATTCACATGGTAAGCTGCCAAGCCCCTGCCACGTTGGATTTGAGTTGTACTGATGTCTGGAGAAGGGTGCATTTATATTTTCATCCTGTGTTGCCTGCATTTGGAGATGTTGGTTTTCCATTACCAAGGTTTACACCCCAGTGTTTGTAGATGCCTGGGTGGCTATATCCAAATTAGATGCAAAATTATTAAGTGCCAGTACTGCTTATAAGAATGCTGCTGTGAAATTGTATGTGTTTTGTACAGGACTCAGTTCTTAATAGGTCTAGAAATGGCAGAATATGGAATCTTAGCTATTTCTGAAGTGGGCTTGGTTAGTGGCCATTAGCTTCCAAAAGAAAACTGTCATGAATCTTTTCTTGCAATGTCAGTATCTATTAGACTAAAGACTCAGCTGGTGTGTAGGTGGGCGATCTATTAGGGATGAGTGCATGGGGGACAGGTGACATCATCTGACTGACCTGCTGCTACTTGTGTATTTGCTGCCACACACAGGGACACCTCTACTCCAGATCTGCCTGAAGGGCACCATTCATGTACTCCTTTTCCTTTTTATTTTTCTTGAGTTGTTTTTTGTGACTGTTCAAGTCAGAGGTCCTCAAGTAAAGCCACCTAGAAAGATCATCAAAGCAGTGACTTAAGCTAATAGCAAAGCAAGTACTTTAATAAGCCTGTATTTTCCACCTCTGAAGAAAATACATAGGGAGCAGAAGTTACTGAATGCTTGCATGGATGTTTAGCAGACCACATTGCATCCTCTTCAGAAAATCACTTCTCTGACTAGTGTCTAGTCATTTCCTGCATGACCCCCATATCCTACTGGTCATTTTGGTATGTTTTTCCTACATTACTTGTTCACACAGTGATCTTTTGTTGCATTATTGATGGTAACCTTTTCCCTGCCTGCTGTCTTGTTAGTCAGCCATTGTTTTGACCTCCTGGCCTGTGTTATCCAGGAGGAAAATGTCAGTGGACAAACTCGTAGCTTGTTCGGTGCCCCTTCAAGAATGCTGCTGTTGTTTTGTGAGGGTTTTTTTCCTACCTGCGGTAATTTATAGCAACTGCCACCCTGGAAAGTGCAGAGCACAAAGGTGAGCTTATAATTACGGCTAAAGGCAGAGCCCTGAAATGTTGAGCTTTGCCTTAGTGTTGTGGTTTGCATCAGAATTTCAAATGAGGAGAGTATGGGATCTAGGAGAAAAAAACCAAACAGCTGCAGGAGCCCATAACTAACTAACTAACCCACCTTCCTGACCCAACACATGCTCAGAGAAATGAAAAGATGAAAGCTTTCTCTGGAGGAATGTTTGTGGAGGGATGGCACTTAGCATTTGTCTTGTTCCATCATATCTAAACGCAGATGTTTGATTGAGGTTTGCTTTTTTTTTTTCCCATAGTGAGTGTGTGATTGCCTGATGCTCACCAGTGTTCCTTGTGAAGCAGCTGTCAATCTGCTAGGAATTCCAGATCAGAATAATAATTGCAAGATTAGCCTAGCTCTGCTGGATGATGTTACTTTCCTAATGCTTCCCTTGAGCTTTCTTTGAAGGCTTTTTTGTGAGTACTTTTCTTAGATAAGGAAATGTAAACAAATACTTGTTTTGCTCTTCTAGCAATCCTTGAATAGGAGAAGGGCTAGAAATATTAAATTTTCTATCTGGATGTATTTCCACTCATTTACAGTTGCCATTTTCCAATAAGCACTTTATTGTAATGAATATTGCCAAAGGCTCTGGTGCATGATCACTAGAATTGGCAGTAAATATTTGGAGCTGGTCTAACTGTGCTTCTGGTTGACTCCAGTAATTCTGGATCATGCTCAAAGTGCTCTCTCAAGTCTTTCAGTGTCTGCTCCTCTTTCCAATGAAATCTGATCTTGGTGTAAGTGAGATGCTGAGGGCTGTTTGAAGAGTGAGGATAAAAGGAGGAACTGAGTTATTTGACAGTAGATCTGATAGAGAAGGAAGAGAATAATATTGTAGGAAAGAAGATGTAATCTTAAATATTTACTGCTCTGTCATCGATGTCTCTGGACTGATTTAATATGGCATTATAAAAAAAAATAGTAAATTGTACCCAACACACTTTCATTTTATATGAAAAAATAAATTTAGCTGCAATCCAGTAAATGTTTAGGAAAGTAACAGATATTGTCTTGTATAAAGAACCTGAGATCAATATCACTAACTTTTTAAAAGGACCTAAAGTTGTGCTTTTATTGTATGTTATAAATAATATTGTCCTTAGGATTGTGTCCTCAGGCAAACAGATCAGGAACTCTTTAAGGAGCAGTATTTGAGTTCAGTGTGTTCAGGATTTTGCAGCCTGTGCCTGAGCTCCACATACTTCCATAGCCTGATTGTGTCTGGGGTTTATTTCCTAAAAAGAATTACCTCCTTTTTTTGGGGTGAGAGGGTGATGTCTTTTCTAAGATTACTTCTTTGATCCTGGTTCAGAGAAAAATAGTTAAAGAATAAAAGAATACTGCCTTCAGAATATTCCTTTTCGAGCTAATCAGGGATATAGTGCCTGGGGTAGCCTCAGAGCTGTAGTTTTCCCATTGTTTTGGTGGAAGAACAAAGTGTACAGCACCACTTGTGATTTTGTGTGCAAATGACATTTTGTGAGTGAAGTCACTTGGAAGCCAGAGCTTTCCTGCTAAGCACAGAGAGATTGGTGTGAATGGGTAGGTTGTAGTTTCTGTACTGCTCGTGTGCATTTTGAAAGCACGTCTGTGTGCCAGCACGCTCTGTAACTCGGTACAAGATTTGTATGGAGGCAGAAATGAGTCCTGAGTGATTTTATAGCCACCATGCCCAGTGTTTTTCTTCTGTAAGCAAGTGGTGAGAAACCTACAGCTCTTACCACCTTCTTGGACCTGGGATCAGAAATTCCAGGCAGAGGGTACCAGCATGGGCAGTTTTCAGGCAGGGCAGAAGTGAAGAAGTTGTGATTTGTTCCCATGTAAGCCCTGTTTCAGGTGTAGCAATGTTTCAGCAGGCAGTGATCAGCCTAAGCCAGGGTAGTGTCCCAAGAGCTACCATTGTTAAAAGACTGAGAAAAAGTGGCAAAACCCAGCTTGGATAACTTCCAGAGATGAAGCACAGCTTCTCATTAGCTGTTTTCTGTTATCTGTTTGGTATATGCTGACATTGGTGTAAGGACCTGTTTGGGATTAGTGTGGACACTTTTGCATCCACGTTCCCCAAATCTTTGTTTTTGTGTTTTTAGTTTGTCAATTAGATTCACATACAAAATGCCCAGATCCCATTTGGTTACTGACTATATTTTCAGCAGTGTCCTGTCTCTAACTGTCCAGGCTGGCTTCTGAAGGGAACTAATTAGAAACATAGCTCTAGGGGCAAGGATTAGAGAGAAAAGACTCTGAATTGAAGGGTCTGTGCTGAAGCAGGAGATAGTGGTCAGTAAAGGAAAAATCAAAGTAATATATTTTCCCCTGACTTTTGTTTCTGTTGTCTTCCAAGGAGTATTACCATGGAAAATTGGTCCAAACTTTTGTTTATCTAAGATATCATGTGTACATAAATGCAAATGCAAAGTGAAAAAAACCCAGAACCCTACTGAATGGTTATTATAAAGATGTTATTTATTTATTTTAAACCCTAATAATAATTTAAATGACCTGGAAACTTATAGTGGAAATATATAAATATATGCATCTCTAGAAGATGTTTATGTGTCCTCAGTCATTGTGTGGATACAGATCAGTGAGCATTAGATTCATTATTTCTGGTTAGTCTTAGAAATCCACCAAACCCATGAATTATAGCATGAAAAGACCCAAGCCTAGGGTTTAGTTTGTGCTTAAAGCAAGGGCTCAGCATCTGTGTAGGGCTTAAATTTTCCTGCCTCTATGAATACTTCCCCAAATTGCTGTCTTTTTTGAAGCCTGGAGCAGATTTGCTGATAAGGCCCAAGTCAGTACTTTGGCAGAGAGAGCTGAACCACCTGTCTCTGCTGGAGCTTGCTTCTAGGAGGGACCACCACCATCCTGGTCCTCCAGCACAATTGGCTGCTCAGGAATGCAGCAGTGAATTATATTTCACATAATCAGAATCATTCAGGTTGAAAAAGACCCTTGAGATCATCAGGTTCAACCATTAACCCTACTCTGCCAAGTTCACCACTAAACCGTATCCCTAAGTGCCACATCTAACCAACCTTTAAATGCATCCAGGGATGGTGACTCAACCACCTCCCTGGCCAGCCTGTTTCAGTGCTTGACCACTCTTTCAGTAAACATTTTTTCCTAATGTCTAGCCTAAATCTCCTCTGGTGCAGCTCGAGGCTGTGCCCTCTTGTTCTATCACTAATCACTCATGGGAAGAGACCTACCACTCTATATTGTCCTCTCAGGTAGTGGTAGAGGACAACAAGGTCTCCCCTCAGCCTTCTCTTCCTCAAACTAAACTGATTTGCTCATCTTCATGAATACGTATGTGAGAGATATACATGTGCTTACAGTGTATATACATGTGTCCAGACTTGTATATAAGCACATTTATGTATCTATGCTTTAAAAAGTCTAGTGCTCATGTACTTCCACAGCAATGTGTATGTACCTAAGAAATGGTGCTGCCAGAAAACTGCCCAATACATTGTCTTTTGAATTCTTCAGATTCTAAAAACCATTTGTGCCCAGTAAACCTGTTACCTAGCTTCCTCCAACAGAGCCAAGAGGGAATTCAGGCCTTATCCTTCACCTCTGTCACTTGTGAGGCCTTTATGTTGAATGGGAGGTGAATCACTCCATCTGTGACAGACACGTGGGAGAAAGCACCAGGGGACTGAAGGTGTTGCTGCCCATAGCTGTCTGCTCCACCCCAGTGGTGGTAAACAGGCTTTGATGTCAGGTTATCTTAAAATGTAGTGCTGAAAAGTGGGGTGGAGTTTAGGAGTTGATTCATGAGTGGATCAGACATCCCTGCCTCGGGGGCAGCAACATCTACTAGGCAGGTGGGGAGGAAGGCAGGGAGTGGTAGCAGCCTCAGCTGTCCAATTTTCATCCGCTGCTGCATGTCTATCAGTGCCCTGTGGTCACAGGTTGCCTTTGATTTTAGTGTCCTTCCCAGGCTGAGTGTTGCTGCTTGTTGTTCTCATGGGGACAGAGGCTTACAGGATCAAAGTTCTGGCTTTGCTCAGCATACAGCCACAGGCCTATTGGAAAAGCAAACTCTTCCTACTACTGGGCTGTGTGATGCCTTCTGCAGCCCTCAGCACAAGGAGAGGGAAGACTGCAATTTGAAACTCCAACAGCTGCCTTTTCTTCTGCTTTTGCTGGTTTGCTGGCATCATCTTCACCTCACTGGATGTGTCAATATCCACACTTAACTTTACAAAGTCCACTCTTTTTCTCTGCTTTCATTGCACTGTGGTTTTCTAATGTGATTCAGGAAACCTTTTCCCTGTTCAGACCTGCAAGGTGGTGCTCCTTCAGCTGCAGGCAGCAGTTGGCCATCCAAACAACACAGGTAGCCTGGTCGACAGTGCACTTTCTTCTGGGATATCCCAGTTGTGAATCAAAGAACTTCATATGTCACGGACAAAAATCCATGGGCAGCCTCTCAAATTCAAGTAAGGAAGAAGTTGATTTGCCTGATGAAATTTCCTCTTCCTTTTGCAGACCCCCTGAATGAATGTGGGATTGTTTGGTTTTGGTTAAACAAAACTATTAACTAGATTGTTTCATCATCCTAAATTTATTGAATCACCATGCAGTGCAAGAAAGATTTGATCATGCATAGCTCAGGACAGTATCTGTTTAATGTGGGAGCTGGCATAGGTTTGTGCCAATGTTATTTTGGATTTAATTAGGTTTGTTTTGGTGTTTTGTTTTTTTTTTAGTACAAAAGGCAAGATATGAATAAAGGTCATCAGATATTTAATCTGTTTCTCTATCTCTCTGAAGTAAATGTTAGCATTGTATTAGTCAGATACAGTGGTGGGTGTGTTCTTACTTGATCTATGGCTTTCCTTACTCATTCCCTTCCAATCAGGGTCTCTCTTTTATTCTTCATCAGATTAGTAGATGAAGGTAACTAAAACAGATCATAGAATCATAGAATTGTCAGGGTCGGAAGGGACCTCAAGCATCACCCAGTTGCAAGCCCCTGCCATGGGGGGGAACATCTAATGTGAGGGACACCTCACATTAGATCAGGTTGCTCAGAGCCCCATCCAGCCTGGCCTTTAAAAGCCTCCAGGGATGGGGCTTCTACCACCACCTTGGGCAACCTGTTCCAGTGTCTCATCACCCTGGTGAAGAACTTCTTCCTAACATCCAAGATGGTATCTCCTGTGTGCTTGCATGCAGTTTAGGGTGGAGAAGGCTCCACAGCCATGGACAGACTTACACTAGACCCCTAGTAGACTCCCCTGAACCTCTTTTCCACTTGGACCTAGCTACACAGCATGTCCCAGCATACTGTAGTGTGGATCCACAACTATTATCTGTCTTGGAAGGAGAATGGGGAAGAACAAAATCATTGCCAGTCCCATGTCCCTGGATTTCTGACTTGTTTCTTCCTAGCTGGTCTTCCCTGGCTGCTGTTTTCATATGTTGAGCTTTATTTTTTTTCAGCTTCTGCTGTAAGAAGTGTTACTGAGGGGATGTAAGTGAAATTGTCAACCAAATGTTTTCATTTCATCACTTTTGAAGCTTCACTATTTCTTATGTGCCATTGTTTTCTCTCTCTCTTTTTTTTTTTTTTTTTTTCATTTGGATCTGTTATTCTGAGCTTGTGCCTCAGGGAGGTGTTGACTTCTGGAATTCCCATCTCTCTTCTTTCTCTAATGAGCACATACACAAGTTTGATAGCCAGGCAGGGTGGATGGAGCTGTCAGACTGTTGGCTGTAGATCTGAGTTCCCCTCTTTGACTTTTAACCATATCTGTTGGAGACTGTGCTTGGATTCTGCCTTGCTGCTGCCCAGAGTACAGGCAGTGCTGGATGGCTGCCCCCCACACCACAGCCTCACCTCCAGTCTTGGGCTGTTTTTCCATCATGTTCTCAATTTCCTTGCTAATAATTCCTGGTTTCAAACAGTCTCTCTATCTTGTGATGCTAAGCCAACACTTTCTCCAGTGACTTCAGGATTTCCAACTAGTACTACCTAGTTCAGAGTCACAACAGTGCAGGTGTTCAGGGTGACTGTTTCCATGTGTATCAAGGGGGAATTGCCCACGAGGCACTTAGTTAGCAACAGGTTTATAATATGCTAACATGCAGCTCTCTTGCAATCCTTTGTAACTAACTCAGGTTTGATTCACCTGAATGGTTTTCTCACAGACAGTGTTTGGCACTTCACTGTCTTCTCAAATAACTGATTTAATGCAGACACCAGGGATGCAGAAGTTAACTGGAAATTCATGTTTAATTGAGGACAGAATGTAAAATGTTGATCTCAAAAAAAGGGCCATAAAAATGAGCAGAGGGCTGGAGCACCTCTCCCATGAAGAAGGGCTGAGTGTTGGGGTTGTTCAGCCTGGAGAAGGCTCCAGGGAGATCTTATTGTGGCCTTTCAATATTTAAAGGGAAAGAGAGATGGGAACAATCTTTTAGCAGAGCCTGTTGCAACAGAGCAAGAATGATGGTTTTAAATTAAAAGGAGGAATGCTCAGACTAGAGATAAGGAAGAAGTTTTTAAGAATGAGGGTGGTGAAACACTGGCACAAGTTGCCCAGAGAGGTGGTATATGCCTCAACCCTGGAAACATTCAAGGTCAGATGGGTTGATGGGGCTCAGAGCAACCTGCACTAGTTGAAGATGTCCCTGCAGACTGTAGAGTAGTTAAAGTAGATGACCTTTAAAGGTGCCTTCCAACCCAAACCATTGTATGACTGTAAGCTACATAAGCAGGAGGAATATGGATTATGTTTATCTTTTATTCTTCAGGAAGGTAGTGGTGGAGTAGATTTTTCAAAAATTATGAAGGAGCACAATGCTATCCCATGCAGGCAGAAAAATATACATCCTGTGGATGGTTCAGGCTTTGTTGTGGTGCCTTGGAAATAGTATGGGTATTTCTGCTAAGCTCTCTCTGTCATTAAATACCGTAAGCTCTTTGCATTATTAATTGTTCTCACATTCTGTGAGGCAGGAAAACAGCCAGAGGTGCATAATCTTAATTCCCAGGCCCCTTATATAATTTAACTAGTGTTCAGTGACCTTTAACTGGGGAATGATTTTTCAAAAGCCTTTTCAAAATCTATTTTTTTTATATGATATCCATACTTTCAGTTATGCCAAGCTTAGGGGAAGGTCAAAGCATTATATGGAACAGATCACCTTGCTTCTAGCCACACTCAGAGAAATAAAATAGATCAATAAAGAATGTCAAAGCCATTACAATCCAGATTTTGGAAATTCTTATTGTAGGTATTAACAGAAAATGTTTTCTTGAGCATGAGTGGCTGCAACAGCTGCTGTCACACAGTGCCTGAGAGCTTTCGCTGCTTGCTGATATCATGCTTAGTTCAAAAATGTGTGGTGCAGGTGGAAGTCTTAATATGTGTCTTCTTATGGTCAGTTTGGTAAAAGGAGAAGTGAGTCTAAACTCTGATCACCTTTCAATCTCAGCTAACCATTTTTGGGATGCTTAGTAATTTTTCACTGAGATGTATTCCTGTAGTCCTGAGTGGACAATCACCTCTTCCCTGCCCTGCTTCTGTTAATGTAAAATGTCAAATTATATAAACTCTGTTAGTTTGAAGATACCAGTGGACAAATAGCAGATAGCATAAATAACCACAAAATCATTAAACTTGCTAAAATGTCATCACTGATCCAAGGATCAGAATTCATTGCTCTTTTTAGACAAAAGCAACACCAAATCTTTTGTGTATTCCAGAGTAAGACATTCCCCAGGGAAAAAAAGAGAATTCAGACAGTGCTTAATGCTTGACTTATTGTGGCATATTTCCTATTATAATAATGAAAATTTCCTACTGTCACCTGTTGTATTTTCTAGCTATTCACCTTTTATCTACATAATTCTTCAAGGATAAGTTCAGGAAATCAAGATGGAACAAAAAAGGAACAATCTTTTCTGCCTTTTTATGAAAATTAAGTTTACTTGGTTTGAGTGGAGCCTGTTATAAAATGTGGGCCATATGCCATACATTTTGAACTACTTCCTAGACTGATCATATGTCCAAGAAATTGAGAGGAGAACAGAAATGTGGGCAAGTGTGGTTGATTAAAGTTTAGAAAAACTATTCCATCCTACCTTGTTCATGTAAGAAAGAAAATCAGCAGCGTGAAATATTTGCAACATAGTGAAACTTACCTACTTCCCCCCTCCCCCAGTTTTTAAATGAATTGAATTTTTCTACAGATGATATTCTTCCAGTTCCTCTCCTTGAGATACTCATAGCACTTTTGGAGGTCCCTTCCAAGCCAGACCTTTCTATGATTCTATGAAATGTAGGCAAGTCTGAATTACTGTCCTGAGAAGACCAGGACTGAGCAAAACAAATTACTAATATCTGAATGACTCTAAAATAGCTGAGATAAAGCTGCTATAGGGCTGTGTGTTTGTTTATGGTGTTCCTAGCCTAAAGTGTTTTGCTGAGCACTGACATGTTGGCTGTCTTGTGTTGTAGGTCATGTGCTAGTTTCCTACAGCTCTAGTAATTAAAAGTGCAAGAGGTCGGTAAAGCAGTGAGGTTACTCCTGACAGGTGAGGATTGCTTTCCAGGGCAGTTGCTACAGTTAGTTATGGTATTTAATATCTTAAGATTTCAAGCTTCCAAAGAGTATGTGAGTCTGTAACTATTGTCTACCCCAACTTCTTTGTGAGAGCACAAGAAACTCAACAAAATGGAAAAGTCAAGCAGGCCCCTTGAGCATGTGGGCTGCGTGCAGGAAGTTTAATGCATTTTCCTGTTCTCCATTTCATCCCATTAATCTCAGTCTTATTTCTCATTACTTCTTGACATTTAGTCCTTACCCATACAAGTATTTAATCCTAATGGGTGCCCAAAGGGTGAAGCATTATATGCCAACGTAGTGGTGTCAGACCTTGAGGGTATAAAAAGGGAGCATGGTTCTGTCCTGCCTCAGCAGACAAAGAGCACATGCAGTCTTTGTGTGTGTGTGTGTGTGTGTTGTGCTGGGAACAAAACCCACCACTTTTATATTTGAGTTTTAATGCCCCCAGGCTAAACTTGCAGTACTGACAGTTGCTATAGATGTAGTACTGTTTGTGATCTGACTTGTTCTGGGACCTGCTGACACGGATCTCTAGCTGAAGTTTCTGAAGTTAATTTTCTGAGTAAATTCTTGCCATAGCTGCTAGAGCCATACTGTAACTTCCACAGAGGTTTGAACTTGCAATCAATTGGTCACATTTTGGTGACATTCCTTAAATAAATGCCATCTAGATTTTACATGATGTCACATTCAAATCAGATCCCTGAACTAGATCCCTTCAACTAGAGGAAACAAATACAGAGAAATGACTTGTTCACCAGTTAGTAATAAATTGAACTGCAAAACTTGAGTACTTTTGAAAAAAAGAAGACCCCCTTTTCTTTTCATTATTGCTGCTCCACTGAAAATCTTCAAGTAAGTCCTTCTTAATAACTCTTGTTTCCACCCTTATTAGCACCTACAGCAGACAGAAATGAAGCTGTTAGGTGCTGGAAAGAGAAAATCAACAAAACCTTTTCTGTTGAAGTCACCACTTAGAGAATGTTTCCCTTTTAAAACACATCCAAGCATAACTGCAGTCTCTTTCTCAACAGATTAAGTAATCTTTTTTTTAAATTTTTGTTTTAATTTTAAAGACTCCATTTAATTGTGTGCTATTAGAGGGTGATTTGCTGTTTTCCAGTGTTTAGAGGGACTTTTACTGCGGTAAAAGTTTGTAGTGGTGTTTGTTTTGGTTTCATCCAGAAATCTTTAAATGTGAGGTCTTGTAAACTAACCTGCGTTTTTATAAAGTGAGATGTAGCATTGCAGGCCTCTGTCTTAGAAGTGAGGTATAATGATCTCTAATCTGTGAAGTCAAGCTGCCAAGCATTAGGCATTAAAAAAAAAAAGAAACTTGTTTAACCATAACTACTGCAGGCTTTGCACTAACTGTTTAAAAGGCTACTTCCACAGTACAGGGTGCATTTATTTATATTTTCTTGAGTATTCTTTAATATTATAAATAATCTCATTTTCCCCCCAAACATCTAAAATACAGCTGAACCTCTGACATGTGCCTGAAAGCATAGTGTATTAGTGGGTCTCACTTGAAGCTGAATAGTGCTTGATGGTTTGTGTTCAACAACCAGGAGTAATATACTATTTCCTGATACTGAGGAGGTCTCCTTGTGAAGGCATCTTTGCAGGTAGAGCTGTCTGGAGAGCAGAACTTGCTGTCCTGGATGAAGTGCTCTGCCACTCCTGGTCCCAGACTGATTTTGCTGTGTGTCTATATACCAACTGGTTAGTGGGAGTTTGCCTTTTTGCCTCTTTGGCTGGGATTCATTTGCCCAAATGTAGACCTCTCTGATGTGTCTCCACCTGAGGAAACTGCTAGACTCTGTTTGCAGATGATGAAAAAAGATAAAGGATGAACATCAAGGGCACAACTGATCTCATTCTGAAAGTAGGTATGTGAAAAAAGTCAGGTGACCATGGCCCTAAATGTTTCTTGTTCTCAGCTGCCTATTAACAGAGCCTATGGTGCAACCTACAGTTGAATGTTATAAAGCCTACCTTACATTACCTGCCAGAGCTTAATGACCTAAAACTAAATGTTGCAATTAAAAATATATTTTGATGACATTCAGAATGGTTGCAACCTCAGAAGTAGTAACCTGAGAAGCAGAAAGGTATGAATATGAATATTCATTTAGTTCAAGTCAAGACTTGCTTGAAAACTTTGGTCTTTCTCACTTTACTATTTTGTAAAGTAGAATAATATTGCTTGTTTGTCACAAAAGGTCTTGTGCTCTCCACGAGGTAAACCAGGCCTACAGACAAAGTCACATAAGCAGTAAACCATCAAGGTATGGCAAGTCTTACTCTCTTTGCACTGGCCATGAAGGATAACTTGACACCTGACATATTAATTCTGTTTTTCATGGGTGTCACTATTTATACCTACAGGAAAATAAGATATTAATTAGTGCAGTAGCTTTTTCTGAATGTACCCTTTTTCTGTCAAAAGAATATTTGGTGCTTCTTCCCCGTCCTTTTCTCTGAAAGTGTGTGTATGGAACTGGGCATAAATAGCTCCACCTAAAGAAAAAGGCTGAGGAGTACTCACTGTTTCAGGATGTCTGTAGAGCAAGATCTGCATCTCTGTTATTTTTGTTGCAATGCAGCTTTTACATGTTGACTTTTTGACTCTGGGCAATGTTAAAAAGCTGAATTGTGCAAAAGTGCTGAAAGGTGCAAAACAGCAGCAGTGTCTCAAACAGAAGCCAAAAACGTATCACTGATAAACAATCGAGTGCTCTCTGTTAACAGAAGCAGTCTGAAACCCTTCATCCAATTTAAGTGATACCTGTAATAGAAGTTCTCAGTGTGGCCATTGGAGTCTGAATCACACAGGATGAGAGTGCCTTAAAATGGTGAACTAATAGAGCTGCTTGGGACTGCAAGAAGGAAAAATTAATAAGAGACCATGGGATCAAGGCTGGCTAGCTGTGATTGAAAATTAAGAGTGTTGAGCACTGTGTGATTTCTCTTCTGTAAATGGAATGAAAGCAATTTTGAAAGCTTAACAAGTCTGTCTCCCTGTTGCTCTTTGTAATTCAAAGCAAGTGTCTTTGCTGGTAATTTCTGCTGGAGTCTCCTGAAACCCCAATAGTTAGAGAGAATAATTCTTTTTGTTTTCTAAATGAGAATATTTCTTTCTTATTATTCCTTCTTAACGTGGGAGTCAGGGTTAATTTTAGAGAGGAAATGCAATTTGAATGGTATAAGCAGTGGCATCTAGGTAACCTGGCATCTAGAAACTCTGCAGAATGCCTTGGAGGTCTCCTTTTGAGATGCCTGGGGGAACATGGCACAGTTTCTGACTAGTCTGTGTACTGGATTTCCTTTTGGTGGAGTTGGGATGCAGTTGGCGAATGGGCATGGAACGTGCAATTGAATTCTTCAAATTATGCCTTGTTCTGAAGTGCATTGCAATGTGCTCTGCCACTTACCTGTGTGATACATAAATTTGAGAAGTAAGTATCTCAGGGGTGGCCTAACTTCTGTCTTCTTGAATGCTGCATGCCTTTTTGGTCTGTTGCATTCTACAAGAGCAAGAAGAGGAAACCTAACCTTTTCCCAAGATGATATATTGCATGTCCTAGTGCCAAAGGCCTGAAGGATGGTGTAGTATCAGAAGTAGTACTGCTATGAGGCAGGTTTTCACAAACTTACAGTTTGCAGGCATTGAAAGACAGGCAAAAGAGAAGTGATTCAGGTACTTAACTGCTGTATCTGCTGGTACAACCTCTATATGGTTGATAGATGTGATACAGCATCTATGTGATACCCATGGCCAGCTGGAACATCAGCTGAGAGAGAAAGATACCTGAAAGCATTGAAAGCAGACCAGACCCCAGTGTCTAGGTGCATGAATTCCTCTTAAAGTGGTGAGAACTTGACAGTGACCTCCTGACCCTTTTGCTTTGCTAAGCTCCTTACAATGACAGGTTCTGCTCTACTCTTCCCTTACTGGTAGCATTGTCTGCTAGTACTTGTTTTAAAAAAGTCATCAAGGCCAAAGCTGGGGGTAATATTTTACTTATCACCAGGGAAGGATATCTAGGCTGACCCATTTTTAACATATGCATAATTCATACTCAGAACTCTAATTTCTGTAACAGAAGATTTTCATGATGCATTGGTTTACAGGTCACAAAGAGGAGCTATACACTCTATAAATTATCCTGTTGCTTTTCTGAACATGAGTGTAAGTGAACAAATAGGAAAACACCAGGCTGGCAACAGTAAGGTTGCCAGAAGTTGTTGAAACTAATGCCTTTTTGGTTCCATGGTATGTAAAATCTACCTTAGAAAATGACAGCTACTACAGCTGATAAAAATGTAAAAATTATGGTACAGAAAAAAGGTCTTAAGTTACCTTAGTACTTATGCAGTAGTTACCTACTGGCCAAGAACCCCTGGCTGCCACAAAGGGGTAGTAGATTTTGAGTGCATGGACAACCAGTAATTTACACTTTTGTGTAGCCAAAGCAAATCATCCCATTTTATTTTCAAAGAAAACCTCTATAAATGGATGCCTATTATCAAATTAATGATTTTATACTGAAATAAACCCAGCAAATATATTGCTTCACTAGACACAATAGCATTTACCTCCTTATGTCAAGATGAATGTACAGCAGTGAATGGGAGATGTGAGCTGCTAATGCATCACTTCGTTTCCAGCAGTGCCTTAAGTGATAAGGACTTAGTCTTGCAAGACTCAGTGAAAATGGAGGAAAGGCATTTTAGCTGTGACAAAAAATAATTCCTGGGTTTGGACAAACTCTTATTGTAAGGACTCCTGTAAGGCACAATAGGCACAATGCAGCCTAAAGTCATCATGCAGGAAATTTAGATATGCCAGGGCCCCAATAAAATTCAGACAGAAGCTTACTTCCAGACCTAGGTGAGGCTGAACTACTCAGATAAGAGAACACTACTTGGAATAGTACCTCAATAATTCTGCTTGTTGATTAGGTGTGCATTTATAGGCAATTGTTGGTGTTCTGCTTCCTCCAAATTCCTCTCCCCTGAACCTTCTCTGTACTTTGAAGTTTTTCTTTTTAATTAGTTCTCTTCTTTGGTTCTAACATGTAGGAGAATTAAACAAGGCTCTCCAGGCTGCTAGTAAGATCAAAATCTGTAAAATGAAATGGAGGATGGTAATGAAACTTTGTTTGAACACTAAACAAAGAAAAATAATTATGATGAAGATCATAATAATGAGTCTTCAATTACCACAGCAATCTGGCCACAAAACTATAAAAAGGGGGAAAAAAATTAAAAAATCCACCCTACCATTTCTCAATTTAATGATTTTAATTAAACTGTGTCATTTTTAAGTGCTGCCATAAATTTTACCACTAGGTTTATAAATCCTCACTTTGGACCTAAATCTCATTTCATATCAGGAGATGCTATGTCCACACAGGTTTCTGTGGATTTACTTCAGAATACCTTTGATGTAGGAAAGGTCTTTTGCCTCTTGTGTAGTCCAAAACAAATATAATACAAAGAAAGCAGCTGCAAAACAACAGAGTTATCAGTGAGCCTGGATTTTAGGTGCTACAATTAAACTTTTCCACTTTCTGTACCTTTCCTTAGTGTGTCTGTGGTGATTGTTTGAAGTGTGTAGACATTAGTAATGTGTGAAGCTCAATGGAACTGGGTTGTGTTAGAAGCTCCTGAATTCTGCCTGGAATCCAGGAAGAGTTATTTGCAAAACAAAATAAACAATATTAAGAAAAAACAGAGTAACCTTTGATGCAAGTTATCCTGCTGGGATTTTTTATTTCTTATTGGAAAGTTTTGAATTCAGGAAGAGAAAAGTTGTCCTCAGGACAGCCATGAAGATGATAAACTCATTCCTTTAAGTCTTTATTGTGTGTTTTAAGACAAAGGTCACATGTTGGTTTGCTTGTTTTCACTTATTGAGTGTCCACAGCATATAGAAAGACCAAGCTGTACCAAGTTAACTTTGACCAGCCCTGAACAGTCATCTCTTCAGAGTGTGTGACTGTAGTGACAGGTTTCACAAAGGAAATGGAAGAGGCAGGAAGAGAGGGAAGCAGAAGGCTCACAGGAGCTGCTGGTCATTGAACCACAATTACCTGTGTAGAAATTTAATTAGGGTGCTGTCACTGCCACAGTTGATTGTGTAAAGTTGCTACCCAATCTTTATTGATCGAACCTGACTCTGGACTTGCTGGTCCTTGGAAGACCAGCTGTGTTATGCAATGCTTGAGATGTGCTTTCTGGGGTAATCCTAAGTGGTAACTTTGGGGTGGGGAAATGCTCTTAATGCATACAATGGTCTTGAATCATTTGTATGGACAATAGGACATCCTTAGTTTTCTCTTTTAATAAGACACTGTCCCTTCTCTTATTTTCATGGTAGAAAACTGCTTCTGTGGTAGTGAGGAGATGCTGTTGGTAGCTCTACAACAAGTTGGAGGAGCGCAGGAAGGTTCTCTTTTGGCTCACCACATCTCTCAGCTATGCAGGCAGTAGTTTCTCAAAAAATTGCTCCTGTGCTGCAATCAGTGTTTGTGACCTTGCAAAATGAAAGAGGGCATGCATGCTTGTTCATCTTCAGCAGGCTTTCATTTCTGTGGTAGGAACAGCAGTCTTGCTGGCTCCAAATTGCCATCTCTGGGCACCATGAAAACTCTAGGGGATTCGCTTGTTAAATCAACCCTTCAATGAATATAAATGGAGGATGCCTGCCTTTTTTTAAACTATTATTTATTTATTTACTTATTTCTGCAGGGATGAGACTAGCATATCCGTTTAGACAAGGGAAACTTCTGGTTTAGGAAAATTCTTATTCTCTGCAGGGGGTTTTGTTATACTTGTGTAATATTTTTTTTTCTCTCACATAAAGCTGCATTTAATTTTATGCCTCTTATTTTTATCTTGTCTTACAAGCTTGCTAATGGAAACTTCAGACCTACACAGCCTCCTCTATCTATTTTTGTGCATTTTGGAATAACTGGAACTTTTCCATCTTTCTCTGTAGGAGTTTAAAAGTGACACCATCTTTCCCTTGCATCAGTGCTGAAGAAGCACGTTCTGACTGAGGTGCAACTGCAGACTTGAGTAATGACTTAATACCCACCCTCATCTCCTGTTGTATTACCAGAAGAATAATGTAATTGAACTATAACATCATTTTGGAAACTTATCAGTGGGATTAAAGGGAGACCAGACACATTTTGGCTGGTGTGTGACTTTCAGAGATACTTCACACATTGCAGAAAGTTATTAACAGGTTAGAGCAGCTATGGAATGTATTTTAAAGGAAAGCTAACTGTATAATTATTTGGCTTTGAAGCTGCTGCTGGTGTCAACCGTGTAGCATTAATCTCAACATTGCATTGAAGCAGAATGTAGGTGGCTTTACAGTCTTCCTTTGTCCTACAGCTAGAAGTACTGATGCCAGTATTGTGTGATAACACACACATACACACACAAAAATCTCTGCCTGCCATAGGAAAAATAATAATTAGGGAAAAAAAAAAAAAGAAAAGGCACAGCCAAGCTTATGAGAGAATTCATTGTCAAAAGATATCCACAGGAAAGGAGATTAGAAGTACTTACTGCCGTGTCCTCATCACAAAGGTTGTGCTTTAACACTTCCCTATTCAGCAAAAAAACCCAGCACTGGCATCCTATGCAATAGCAGCAAGGTGACCACACAGCTTAGCCTTTTGCTCTGGTCATTCGTATTTGGCTACAGTTCCCTTGCATGATAGATATTTCCATATCTTTTCTTACTGTAATTACTACAATTTTAGAGTTGCTGAATGTTTTGACCTCAGTTGCAATGAAGTTAATCCTCTTTCTTTTTGTTCTATACTGATATAATTTCCCTCCTCTTTTGGCATGCTGCTGGGTTTGGAGAGACAATCTCAAGCACCAAATAATCAAGAGCTGGGAATGTGATCACAACAACTAAATGTTCTTCCTGCTATGCCATAAATTATGGAAGAGGATTCTACAAAGAAGAAAATATTAATCATAACATGAAGTGGAGGTAAAACTAAAAGAAACCCAACATGTACAGCATTGCATGATTGCCTATAAAGATAATGAATAATTCTGTAACCTCTTCAATTTGATTTTAAGTATGCTTCAATCTGTGATGGACAAAGAGCTGCTAACAGCAAAGTCAAAACAGGTGGAAATGCTTCCTCGTGGACCTCAAACTTTTTTGACCTGACATTGGTGATGTGCAGTTTACAGAAAGAAGACTTGAGTGTCAGGCACCTATCAGTGGATGGTGAGGAATGCAGGCATGTTTTGTGTTATGCTTATATTGTTATATGGGCCCCATAGAATGTCAGTCTCCCACTCTTAATCACATAGAGAAGCAGTTCAGAAGCTATACATTGATTAGTACACTTGAAATGGAAAACATTGTCCACTGGCCTGCTTCATATGTTGTTGTTAAAGCAGGCTTAGGGAGAACCAAGCAAAAGATCAGTTCTGCAAAATAATGTTGGAAGATACTAGGTTTTAGAGCTGACCTGTTCTAGTGTCTCACCACCCTCACTTTAAAGAATTTCTTCCTAATATCCAGTCTAATCTATGCACTGTTGTGAAACTCATTAGAAAGCTGGACTAGTTTTCAAGCCTAGCTACTGCTTGGCTTGGCTGAGAGGCATGAAGCAATAAATTGTTTCTTCTGAAATTCCTCATATGTTCCCAGGGTCTTCTAGTCTCGAGTATGAGCAACTTGTACCTAACCATGTTTGTATGGATAATGACTGATATTTTTATTATTTTTTTTGCCATCCAAGGGAAGCTTCTTGAGCTCTTCTTCCTTAAACAAGATTTTCTGTCAAATTCTGTCCATCACTATGTCATAATAATAAATAGTGTAAATTTTCTGTAGCTAGAGAGAAGCTCGCCATAGATAAGATCTAGCTAACATCACTAGAGTACACACAATTGCTTCAGCTCGTAGTTAACATCCATAGGAAATGCTTCTTCTAGAGAGATGAAGCTGAAAAATAACCAGTGACCTCTGACTCTTCATCTGGCTGCACTTAGTTTAAAGCTGGGCTGTGAAATGCCAGATAAGCAGAGGAACTACAGCACCTTTTGTTGTGAGAGCCTTTTATTGCCCGGAAGGATTATGTGGATGAGTCTGAAAAGCAGAGAAGCTCAGGACAGGCTGGAAAGACAAGTACAAGAGGGGGAAATAATGCAATTTTTCGTTCTTTCAAACCCTCTTTTACACTTTTCCTAGTGTTGTTTCCTTGGTTATCAACGTTTTCTCTGCCCAAAGATATGTCTGTACCAGTATATTTGGCAGACCACAGGTTTTACTTCAATGCTAGATGTTACATGGATGGATGATCCTGTTTCTTGTTTCTGTTACACTGCCATTACCTGACCCTGGGTAGTGGTAAGGTGACCTCGTAGCAGATATCTTCGGCTGTAAGTTTACCCTCACCTAGATGACTCCTTTTCCCCTCCTTGGGGTAGTTCATCTGCTAAAAGCCTCATTCTGCCACCACCTCTTCTGGAGGAGCTTGCAATTTATCCCTCATTGACGTGTGTTGCACATCTTAAATGGGTTGGTAGGTAATCATTATCTTGAAGTGGCAGGTGGTAATTGCTGTATTAAAATTCTGTGTAGCTTATTCGCCGTGCAGGACTGCAGCAGAATTGTGTGTACCTTGCCAGCAAGTTGATTAGAGATGCCTTAGGCATCATCTTTTTCCAATTTTTAAGAAATTAATCATGCATAGTTTTCATATTAACTTAGAATAGGGCAAGGGGTCAAAATGAGATGGTTCTTGCCACACGCCCTGCATGTCCTGTGTCATTTTATGAGCCCAGTCTAACCTTCATCTGCTTCTGAAAGAAGAAAAGGAGAAGTACTGTAACAGATCCACTTTCTCCAGGCAGGGTTTCTTTTCCTTGTGGAAAAGATGTAAATGAAAGAAGCTGCTGGAGTCGACCTTGGCAGTGCTGCAATGGTGATGGGAACATAGGTTAGCACATGTCATGGTGTTAAGATGGACAAAGTTGAAATGCTGGCTAGCAGAAGTGCAGAGTGTTTGCATAGCACAAAAAATGACAAATGACATAACCTAGGATTGCAAAAGTACTCAGCTCTTAGTGAATGTGTTTCTACAGCAGGGATTTTTGCTATCTTTATTTGATTTGACAAAGGGATCTATTCTCCTCCTCACTACCGATGGGTGTAGACAGTGTCCTCCCAAAAGAACAGGAATTCTTCTCAGAAGTATAGGAACTATAAGACGGTAGATGGAGATTAGAGATAGTGAAGAAATTCTTTATGAGGGTGGTGAAACACAGGAACATGTTTCCTAGACAGATAGTAGATGATCCACCCCTTGGAAACATTCAAGGTCAGGCTGGAGGGGACTCTGAGCAGCCTGCTTGAGTTGAAGATGTCCCAGCTCACTGCAAGGAGGTTGGTCTCGATGACTTTAAAGGTCCTTTCCAACCCAAACCATTCTATGATTGTAGCATCCTCAAGATCTACTTTTGAATCACTAACAGTATTTGGAGGAAGAGACAGAGACCAACATAGGCTATAATAGTCACCCACCTTTACACAGCTGATGGCAACAGTTTTAGTGAAGCAGTGATGATCTTGCTCAGCCTCTCATGTTACGAGGAAGACTTTGGTTCTGATCCATCAGTAGAGTTGCATGAGGAAGCATGTTGATTTATTTTTCCATAGCATTGGGTCCAGCTGGGTTTCAAGAACTGACCAAGCCTTGTTGATGTGTTTAAACTACAGATGGGAGAGACACCTGCCACATCAGTGAACTGGTGTAGATGGACAGTGACACTGGAGTAACCACAGCAATGTGAATACCCAGGGTGAGGAGGTACCAGGCTGTACAGAATGGTCTGAGGAGTTTCTGTTGTGTAAGTTGGTTTACATTTGTAAGTTAAAGACCAAATCCCTGCCTTTAAGTCTTTTCAGCCTAAATCCTCCTGAGGTACATGGAACCACAGAGCAGATTAAAGTTAAGCGTGAGAGGGACTGGGCAGGCTGTGGGACTTACAGTGTTAGCTGTGAATACAGGAAAGGAGAAGTGGCAGGTGGTAAAAATAGAACTCCCAGGATCCTCCCATGGTCCACAGTGATTTGGAAGCTATAAATTGGTTTCTTAATTTTAAAAACAGAGTGAAAAATTCCCTCATGTTTGTTACTCACAAGGGGGAAGTTTTAAGACAACTACCAAACTTTTACACGAGAAAACCTGACATGTACTCAAAAATAAGCCCATTTTGCTGTTTAGAATTCACTAGCCTCTAATGATTTTCACAGCACACAGTGATGTCACAAGCACAAGACTATGATGAGAGTTAGGAAATAAGCATGTGAAGTAAATTGCATATTACCAATGAGTATACTGAACTCAACAAAGAAGGGTGGACTGGTTCCTGTTTAAAACAAAACAAAGTGCTTGATAACCATAAATAAAAATAAATAAAGTGATGGGTACCACCAGCATTTCTGCAGTTGCATGCTGAGATCAGTCAGTGGTTCTCTCATTGGGTGAGGTTCTGGAAGGAGTGTAGTTAACTCACAAAGACCTGGCCATGCATTTTTTTCTGCACTACTGTGCAGAAAGCAAATGGCGCGATTGCTTCCCTCTTTCTTTCATGCAGCTGGTATGATATAATAAATAAATTTACTGTGTTCCTGATTGCTACTGCAGGCTGGTAGAGTTGCTTTTGCACTGGAGGTGGTTTATATTATAAGGTTCAGCATTTTCGTGATGGCTCATGACAGAGGTTGTCGTCCAGCCAACGCATATTTCTTTGAACGACTGGATACGAGAAGCTGCTTATGGACCTTCATCCCTGTCTCCTCCCAAGAAACCATGAAGCTTTGTTTTTCTTCCTTTTAATCTGGTTTCTCCATTTTTTCACCTATAACTTATGTGCTGGGAGTAAGAGCAGAGTTACCAATTTCACTGTACAAATGTTACTTGTTTCGCAAAGAGCATCTGGCAAACTTAGACTGATCCATGAAATCTGTCTGAATGCTTCTTTGGTTTTTGTTTGTTTTTTTTTTTTTTTCTCCCTTTTTTAGAAGTTGATGTTGGATGTATATTGAAAAAGTTCATGGCTGATAAACTCTTGAAGCTTTTTATGCCTGGCAAACTCGAATAAGCAGGAATTTAAGATCTCTATGAGAACTGAACAGCATTTAAATAGTGCCTTAAACACAGCAAAAAGGTATCTCTTGAAGGGTATTACCTGCTCTTTATAGAGTCTCTGGTGTAAAGTAATTGAACAGAGAACATATGAATTATAAGAAAATGGTGTGAGGAAAAAAAAAAATCCTAATTTTCTGTTCTGACATCCAAATTGCCCCATTTTTAGAACCATATCTAAGAGCAGAGTTGGCTCAGATCAAGTTCCCTCACAAAAGGGTATGAGCAGAAGATAACTACACTGAAGTACTTGTCTGTGGTTTATAAGTGTAGTGTGAGATCAGTCTCTCACTCAATGTGCCACTTCTTCCTAGCTACAGCTCAGACAGTTTTGTACTTCAAGAGAGTTTTACTTAAAAAAAAAAAAAAAAAAAAAAAAAACACTACTTATTTGAGGTTTTGCTGAGGGAATTGGTTTGAAATATTTAAGCACTACAAAGGTTTCTGACCTAAATGAACAGTGGAAGAGACCCAGGGGTTTCCTTTACCTTTGGCTTTTCTTTTTTTTTTTTTTTCCCCAACCTGGAGAAAACTTAATGTAATCGTTACAATGTGCTATAATCTGTGTCTCAGAGGTCCCATTCAGAAATTTCTCTTCCTCATCTTTGGCATTTAAACCTGGCCACTACTTCCTGAGGAGTTTAAAAGGGAAATGTTGAGACATTCATAGTTTTGAGTGTGTACAGACATGAAATTGTTTTGTGAATGACATTCAACATTAATAGGAAAAATAAAATTGTATGATCAAGGTTTGTTTGGTTTGGTTTGAGGTTTTTTTGTGGGTGTGGATTTGTTGGTTGGTTGGTTGTTTTTTGAGGGGTTTTGGGAAGTTTTTTGTTTGTTTGTTTGTTTTTTCTTGGAGTTGGTGAAAAATACATCTTAGAAAACTCCCCTCTAAACTGAAACCAAGGAATTTCAAGAGCACAATGTTGGTGTTTTTTTAAAAGATGAGTGGATGGTCAAGAATGAAAGAAAAAATCAAGCAAAAATAAAACTTTTTTTTCTTTTTTTTTTTTCCTTTCCCCTCTAGACCTGAAGTGTGTTTGAAAATGACTTATGCAAATTCACAGTGGAGATGTATTCTGGCAATTAAAATAGTGACAGTTCAGATGCAACTTTGCATCTTGGTGATCTTGGAACTGCAGCTGCAGGCAAATGGCTTGTGTAGAGGAATCCAGCCTGCCAGGCCTTGAAGAACTGCTGTGGTGGTGGCACTGAGATGGTAAGCAAACAGCAGAGGTAAGCAAAACTTACATCTTTGCTGTGAAAAGAAATGCTTCTAGAACAGAAGGGTGACTAACACTGGCTGAGAATTAACCACAGACCTTTAGTCTCACTGTTTTCCACTAGAAAAAAAACCTTTTGTGTTTTAACTATCCCTTAACTTCTAGCTGAAAGTGCACCAAGGGGACACATCAAGTTGTCATGGAAAGGCTGCAACACAAAGGAGCATGCAACTAACTGATTAAATTATTCAACCTGGAAAAATGGTGAGATCCTTTAGTTACAATGTTTGTTTCTCCAATTTTCAGCCTCCCTACTGTGTGTGAATACTAATTTCAGAACTGGGCCAAACCATGATGTCATTAATGTGTTGGAGATGTAGATGAAGGTAAAAGCTGGCCAGCTGATGGGATGAGACTGCAAAATGTCCAAAAGCAGTGGTGCTGCATTCTGCCTTGGTGGAGGAGTCACTCTGCAGGTTGCTTTTTACTGTGAAACCAGTTCTGATTGTTTTTCTGTCTGCACTGTCTTTGGATGCTAACCCAAAGGTGTTTTTCTGTCTGAAGAGGCTTTGTTGGTGTACACACTGGGGACAGGAGAGAATGCAGAGATAAACATGCAACCATTGAATTGTGTAAATGAGTGATTGTGACTCTGAGTTGTTCCAGTGGTTCTGTGATTTAGTATTCCTTGCTTCAAGTGAGTTTACTACACAGTCTGTGTCCTCAGAGTCTGAAGCATAGAATTTTGTTGTGCTTGATGTGTTAAATATCTCCCATCTCCCTTTATGTGTTATTCCAAAAGGGAGAAAATATACAGAAAAGGAAGGGAAAAAAATAAAGAAAAAGTTTTATTGAAGGATAGAAAGAAAGGAGGATTAAAAAAATGGAAAGAAAGGAACTGGCATTTGCTACTTGGCTGTTCGTGTTAATCCTCTTTAACACACACGTGACTTCTGCTGGAAAGCCTCTCACATATTTCAATCTGTTGTGGAGCAGTGAGCTTAGTGACAGTCATAAGAACCTCTAAAAATCTCTAAGCAGTTTCTAGTCCCTCTCAGTGTCACTCTCTGACTCTGTAGGCTGGCAGAGAAGCCCTGCTCAGAGACCTAGGATGAAATTATAAGTACTAACCCTACTTCTCTATATTTCAAATATTCTGTTGTGGTTCAAAATGGTGTGCCAGAAATTGATCTGTATGCCAGTTTTTAAGGAGAATGTTTCCTTTCAAAGTGGAATTTAATGATTTGCAGCATGTACCACAAAACCAAACCCCAGGAATTCCCTGATTTCAGTTGTTGAGGTATTTTACAACAACTACTACAAGTCTTGAAAGGGCAAAGTAGAGCATAATTATGAAGCCTCTCCCACTTGAGTGACCATAGAGGTAATAATTAAAACAAAACAAAACCAAAGCAGAGACGTAGTACAATAGATCATTTTGTCTCTTGCATTGCCAAGGTTGGAGGAGGTTCATACATTGTCACTTGTTGTAAGTACCAGATTAATTTTAGATGCCTCAAGGAGCTGGGTTTTACTGCCATATATGCCCACAGCTACAGGCACAGGGTTATTGAAGTTGTTTTTTCCTTTAGTGAAATGTATCTTTAATGGTTTATGAGGGCTGATGGAGAACTCCTTCACAAATAATTATGGTTTGTGTGGCCTGATAGTATGGAGAAACTATATGGCAATTGTTTTAGACCTTAAAATTAAACTCTTGCCTTTGGCAATTGAGAAGACCAAAAGCTAGAAAAGAAAGGAAATGGTCAAGGTTGGTTGTGTTGTTTTTTTTTCCCCATTGATTTTGCTGTATTATCTAAGTATCAGAACTGAAAAGAAAGAACAGCTGATTGCTTGAAGTGCTGAGCTGTAGTGGAATTTATTTTTACCTCTTTGGTAGTATCATAGCCTCTTTATTTTTGCTTAAATTTTTAACATAGTGATACTAACAAACTTTACTGATGATTGATTTCACATTGTAAGAAATGAGATATACAACTGTCTGGAAACACTAAAGTAATTTACCACTTCACAGATCTCAGAATCATCAGAGAATACATCTGGTTGGAAGAGACCTCAAAGTTCCTCCAGTCCAACCCTTGACCCAGCACTGAAGGGTCAATACTAAACCATGTCCCTAAGGGCCAGGTCCACACTCCACTTGAATACCCCCATGGGTGCTAACTCCACCCTTGTCCTGGGCAGACCATTCCAATGTTTCAGAACCCTTCCAGTGAAGAAGTATCTCCTAATATCTAGCCTATACCTCCACTGGCACAGCTTGTAACCGTTTTTTCAGTCCTGTCACCTGTTATGAAAGAGAAGAGGCTGGCTCCCATCTTGCTCCAACCTCCCTTCAGGTAGTCATCAACTGTGAGAGCTTGGATTTTGCTGTGTAGAAACACTTCAGTTAAACTGGTTGCTAATAAACTTTGTAAACCTGTAGAAACTGAATGAGGGGAAACACAGAAAAAAATAGATCTGAAAAAAGAAAATCTGTTTTTTTGAGATGAGTGTGGGATGAGTTGTCATGAATGTGTATGAGGATGTGTTTTGTCATGCCAAGGTATCAAGGTATCATCCTTAAATCAAATTTTGATTAATTGATCCAACAGAATCTTCTTCCTACCTGATTTTCAGGTTCTAGCTAGTGTTAATGAGTGCAATGGCAACTTTAATACTCTGTTTTCAAAAATATAAGAGTATTAGTTATGGTTTCATGCACAACTTCTCTGTTAACTGAAAAGGTCATCTGTAAAATTCACACACGTGTGTAGAGTTAAAGGGAATTTATTTTTGCTTTGTGAAATGATGCAGTGAGAATGATTTAAAAAGCATAAACAGAGGGAAAAGTCCCTTGGGAATGTGACCCTGAAAAGTCCTAGTCCTACTACTACTAAGATTCTGATGGCAGATAGTAAAACTCAGTGTGAATGTTGAATTGTATTTGAAAAAAAAAAAAAAAGAAGTATCAGGAAAGCAGTTTATGGCTGCATCTAGATAAACCTTCTGCCAGGTGATATTTGAAAGATAAATCTTATAAAGGGACAATATATGAATGGAAGCATGCAAGCAGGCTGGGGGAGTGGCCATCAGTTTATGCACACAACTGCATTTTCAACATAATTAGCTGTCTAATTGAGCATTATAATTTAACTGACACATTTACACATGTAATTTATTTGAATGTGCACTGCTTGTAAGCTGTTTGTAATGTTTTGCTCTTCAGGAGAGCCTCAGACTCTCCAAGATGAAAATATCCCCTTGGTTAACAGAAAAAGAACCAAAAATAACATATAGTGGAGCCCTCAGTACCAATAAATGTCCATATTCTCAGATCAGAAGAGGAGTGTGGAAGCAAAAAAGTGATGTAAGTAAAGCTCAGTGCTGAGCAGAACCATTCAGCAGCATCTTAGTTTTAAATATCAGTGATGTACTGCACTTACAAGATTGTTGTCATCAGATTGTTGTGCAAAGCTGACTAGTTTAGCTGGCAGCTAGCTAGGAAGGAAATTTTGGTAACCAAGAGGTTTAAACTACACCTCTGTCTTCTCTGGAGGAAAGAAGTATTCCTCTCTGTGTGACAGACATTGTCAATAGGTCGATGTTTATGCAGGAGCTGTATTCTGAACTGATAAACCACACTGAGGTGATCAGTGAAATAGAACTGGTTGTTTTTTGCATTCACACTGATCATGCTGGAGTGATACTGGTGCCATTTTGGCTGCTGTTTTTGTCTTGCACTCCTCATAACAATGCCTCAGGTATGGCAGGCTGTTTTCATAACTGAAGAGGGACATGGGCATAAATCCCTAGCTCTGTCAAAGCACACACAGATTGTAGTTTGTCAACTGATTGCAGAGGAAAGAGCCAAAATTCCCCTCATTTATGCTTTCATACACCAATGCATGTTTTGTTTTGTTTTATTTTTATTCTATTCTATTCTATTCTATTCTATTCTATTCTATTCTATTCTATTCTATTCTATTCTATTCTATTCTATTCTATTCTATTCTATTCTATTCTATTCTATTCTATTCTATTCTATTCTATTTCATTCTATTCTATTTCATTCTATTCTATTTCTTTCTATTCTATTTCTTTCTATTCTATTTCTATTCTATTCTATTTCTTTCTATTCTATTTCTTTCTATTCTATTTCATTCTATTCTATTTCATTCTATTCTATTTCATTCTATTCTATTTCTTTCTATTCTATTTCTTTCTATTCTATTTCTTTCTATTCTATTTCTTTCTATTCTATTTCTTTCTATTCTATTTCTTTCTATTCTATTTCTATTCTATTTCTTTCTATTCTATTTCTTTCTATTCTATTTCTATTCTATTTCTTTCTATTCTATTTCTTTCTATTCTATTTCTTTCTATTCTATTTCTTTCTATTATATTCTATTTTATTTTTATTTTTTTAAATTTTTTTTTAATTTTTAATTTCAGGCTGCATGTGCCACATAAAATAATTGCAAGTTTCCTTTTAACCCAGTAAACTTTTGTATTGTTACATCTCATGATATATTTTGTAGTGCTGAGTTTCAAATCTGCTGCTTCAATTACAGAAGCTGCCAACTGACATACGGAAATCCAGGATATAAAAGCTGAGGCATTCCTGCTTTTTAGCTTTGGAATTACTTTTGCATACTCTGACAGTTCTCCTTATAAACTAAGTTGGTGATAACTGCAGTTATGGAATGCAAGACAACTAATGCAAAATGCTACTGCCAAAACAGAGAAGAAAACAACTTCAAACCAGAGGTATGGCTTTTCTCCCTACCTTTCCCTCTGCTCTCCACCCTCCCAAGTCAGAGATCATCAGAAGAGGAGAAGAAGCAAATGTAAGGCCATGCAAGAGGAGATAGAAATGTGTCTTTCACCTCAAGGAGCTGCAGCTTTCTTTCTGACAAGACATATTGTGATTTCATGTCATATGGGTTCATTATGCTCCATGTAGCATAAGAGGTGATGGAGGAAGTTCTGCCCCTGGTGTACATGAGGCAAGGAGTTTTAGCTTCAATCTTTACCCTAGCTGATTGAAAATTGCACTTGTATTGTTTGTTTAAGTCAAAGGAAGATGTACTGACTAAGCAGGTGATACACTGCACTGCTTGGAGTGGGAAAGTTACTTCATTTTCAGACTGAACAAGATGAATTCACTTAGAAGGAGATCTTGAAGCTTATAGAGGTGGATTTTGTATATGTGGATAGATAAGGCTGGGGTAGAATAAGCTCACAAAATTAAACCAGGGTATGTAAAACGCTCTCAAAAATCTTGAGACTCATTTGTCACTGTGGCTCCACTGTGTTGGTTCATAGGTTCCCAAATACATGGTTGCCTGTGCATGTAAAGGCAACTCTTCCAGGAAAACTGGATCTTGTACTCTTCTTTGGGAGATGGAGGGATAGGAAGAAGAACAGTAGCTCAGAGTATTGTTTCTCCTTTCCAGCTCTCTGACAGAGAACTTGTGAGGAGGTTGAATTCATATTTTGTCTCCCAGTGTGTTCACAACAGCTTTTATCAGGAGAAGCACTGTTAGAAATGGAATGCAAAATACATTCAATATTATAAAATTCTTCACTACTTTGACCTTTCAGTCATTTGCGCTGTACTTCATAGGGGTACCCTCCATTCTGTGAAGATAAGCAAGGTAAGGAGACCCATCAAAAAACTCTCTGCTCTGGCTACAGGGTCTGCTGGCACCTTTTGGTATTTTGACTCTTGGTGCCTCTTCTGTTCTTCCTTGGTGATAAAACAGTAAGAAAGCCTTTCCCATTAGGAAAGAGAGGACCAGTGGAAGGGGCAAATCAGTGCAATTACTCCCAAATTAGTAGTAGTTCCTAATTTAATTGCTCTTTCTTGCTGTGTTGTCTAGAGAAAACCAGAAATTCCTGTCTTTTCACCCTGAGTTCAGTTGGCTCTGCATTGGAGGGAAGCAGATGTGGCAGCCCCCAGTCTAGGTTACAAAACAACACCATTGCAAAAGGTATCTGGTAACTGCTGCTTCCTCTCTGAGGCTTCTGCTTGGTTGTGCACTACTGTGGACACCCAAAGATCACTCAGCTGGCTGGCCAAGTCCTCGAATGGCATAGCCTGAGGGGCTGGCAGGCAGACAAAAAGCTCTGAATTAAATTGCTTTGCTTGATGCAGGCTTACCAGAGCTGTCTGGGATAACAATGGGTACCTGGATCAAAAAATGAATTCATGGAGATTCTCTATGACTTGGGCATTCACTTCCCCTGGAAAGGGGTGTGGAAAATATGAGGAATTTCTGAATGGCTCATATGTTAGCTCAGAATTTAGAGTGTACTTTATGTGGGAGATAAAGTGAGAAATAAAGATGAACAATCCAAATAAAGCAACAAACAATAGCAAAATATCCCTCATGTACCAAACTCATTACTGTCCTGTCTGAGGAGGTGCCTTTAAGTCTATATTGTTTTCAGTGAAGGGAATGTGGCTCTTCTCCCTAGTTTCTCTGAAAGGGTTTAATGCATTGAAGTTAATTATTGCTAAAAAATATACTCAAGATGATGAGCATGATCTCTCTGCTTAGACAATTCTCCTGTCCAGTTAAACAAACATTCCATTTTATTTATTTATTTGGGGGGTTCAGTGAATAACTAAATGAAAGCCTGCATTGTGCAACCTGAATAGAAATTGACATAGGAGCAGGTTAAGTTTTCAACTTAAATTCCTATGATAGTGTGACCCGTTCTCTGGTAAGTGTTCACAGAACTTACAGTGCAGCATCTTTCTGTACTCCCTCTTCAAGCCTTCTGTATGCAGAAGGAGTACCTTCTACAAGGAGGTGGTGTGCTACTAGGAAACGACCGTCGTTAACTTCATGTACTGTTTTTACCCAAGTGCCATTTGGACTTTGACTCATAAGCTGGTGGTGTAGCCTGTAGTGAAGAGATCTATATACTCAGGATTGTATACTTAAGGGGAAGGTCTCTTCTGTGTGTGAGAGGTTAGGCAGTGTCCAGAATTTGCTTTTCCTGTGGAGACAGCTGACTGTATGTGCTTTCTATGTATCGACTCCAAATTTCAGCAGTGTGTGTGAGAGAGGAGTAGGACTCTCATTCCATTGAACCCCTCTCTGCCACTCTCCTTGCAGTGAGGGACCTGGCCCCTCTGGAAAAGTGTCAGCAATACTGATTATAAAATTTTATTTGAAGGCAGGACTCCTCAAACTGTGCTTTTATAGAGTCCTCTCAACTCTCTCCCTTGAAGTGCAAGCAAGATACCAACAAGGAAGAATAAAGAATAAAATAAACGGTTACAAGTTAATTTACTTGTAAAAGAGCCTATGATAAAAGTGAAAGCAATTGGTAGAAGAGCTTTCTTAATCTTTGGGCTAGATTAAATGGGGGAGGGATGGAAAAGGACTGGAATTGGTGGATTACACACAGAAGAATAAAGACTAAAATAAACTATTACAAGTTAATTTACTTGTAAAAGAGCCTATGATAAAAGTGAAGGCAATTGGTAGAAGAGCTTTCTTAATCTTTGGGCTAGATTAAATGGGGGAGGGATGGAAAAAGACTGGAACTGGTGGATTACACACAGAGGGGGTTGAGCTGGTGAGTGTATGTAAGCTTAGATGTGACGCGTGAATTTGAAATGCACTTTAAAAAACATCTCACTACTTTCTGTTGTCCTGGGGACTTGACTTCTGAGGCACTGGATAACCTGTTCCTCCCTGCATATGTGGTGGTGGGGAAGAGGGCAGATTTCTGACATGGTAGCTGTTTTGCACAAAACTGTAAAGTCTATGGCAGACAAGGCAGAGACACCCTCATTGTGCCCACACACCACACGTGTCTGCTGTACACTGTCTTCTTACCAATGTCACAAAACATGACAAATTACTATGCTTGAATAGGCAGTGTCTCTGAAGAATATATTGTGAATGTGGAAAAGAGGAACTTCACTTTCAAAGAAAAAACTGTGCCTGACCTCAGCACTGAGATGCTTTTCTCTATTGAAATGTGGGAGTAATATATGGAGCTGCACCAGGAGGAATTGCTGAAGTGCCTTTGCAGTGCTCTGAAAGAGTGCCCTTTCTGATGGAGTTTTTAATACTTCAAGAAGACACAGTATGCACGTTTAGATGCCAATAAAATGATTCCCTGTAGGATCCATAGGCTGCATTTCAATCCTAAATTATGATGGCAGTGTGAATGATTGACCACCAGCCACGACTGAAGCATTCCTGCCCACAGGTGCTTTTGCTTTTCTGCACTTGAAGCTCTTCTTGTGGTAGAATCTGTCACCACTTCAACCCTTGGTTGAGCTGCTTCTATCTGCCTCTCTCAGTGCATATATTGTGCCATCACTTTTGATGCTAAAGGACCCCTTAAACACCTGGCAGTTTATTTGCTGGAGCATGACCTTATTGTGTTCATGACCTGCAAGAGGCCGCAGCCAAGACTTGTTTGGTCTCCAGACAAAAAAAAACTACATTAAATGAACCAAAAGAGAAATCTATAGATGCACCTATTACTGCATCTGGCAATTGAGGGAGGAATGAGAAGGGAACTAAAAATCCCATTACAATTATTCTTGGATAAGAATGTAGTTTTCTGTTTCAGAAAACCCAAATAACTCAGAATGTATTCTCCATCTAGCCTAAGTTGTATGCAACAGAGTGGGGAATGAGCTTGTTAAACCTAACAGGAAAGAAGGGTGACCTTCTGCTTAGGGTGAGAATAAGGAACTGAAGCTCAGACTGAGACAAGGGAGCTGAAAGATTGGCCCATAGAGTTGTTAGTAAATTAAAACTTTGCTTAAGTTCTTGAAATTTCCCTTTCCAAGGTTTTGAAGAGATGGTTTTGGTAACAACAACAGTAGCTGAATCTGTCACACCTGGGAACTGGGATATAAGTATCATTAACTCTTTTTAGAAAAGAAATACTCGATTCATAGTGGAAAAATGTGACTCTCATCACTACCTGGCCAGACACAGGGATAAGAGAAATGCTCTAGGACCTTGTTTCTTGTGTGCATGACACTGTATAAATTGTATGAATAATACAACAAAAGCTAACTGAGAATTATTAAATAGCCAAGCCCAAATTTTGATAATCTAGGCAGCTATAGTTTGATTTTTTTTTTTTAAATATATTATGAACTTTTTATCTAGTGTGAGGAGTTCTCATCAGGATCAGAGAAGTGAGCTAGGAAAGAAAACGTTCTTGGTGCTAATTCTATCTCTGGCTTGATTTTCTAAAGAAATCTTAATTTTTATTTATTTATTTTTATTTTAACAAGTGCTGGATTAATTCTGTTCACATCCCCAGCCTA
This sequence comes from Indicator indicator, assembly GCF_027791375.1. Classification (NCBI taxonomy): domain Eukaryota; kingdom Metazoa; phylum Chordata; class Aves; order Piciformes; family Indicatoridae; genus Indicator; species Indicator indicator. Next base: position 12,073,563 of record NC_072034.1, on the reverse strand, counting down.
CCCTGAGACACCCCAAGTAAAATTCTGCCACCATGAAGCCAACAGCAGTCTGGCTATTGTACCAGGTATCTGGAACAGGCAATTTGGATGGAAATTTACCCTGAGGTCTTGATTTCTTGAAAGCTGTGAGGTACCTCCAAGTTTGCATCCAAAAGCCTAAGGAACAACAACATAGTGACTCTGAAAAGGGTTGTCTCATTCTGCTGCTGAGCAATGCAAACACAGAAAACTCAAGAATAATATTTATGTACAGCATTGCTTTGGTTATAACTGCATATATCTTGAATATGAAAAATGAGGTGGTGTAAAACACAACCATGTTTTCACACACACAGGGCTTCAGTAAGAACTGGCTTTGTCTCACGTGGAGCTTGCTTTCTTGGTACCAGGTGCCAATGATTCTTGTCCACTTTAAAAAAACAACAACAAACTAACTAAAATAATACAATGTGAAAATATTCGACTGAAATCATCATGCCTTTGAAAACAAAGCTTTAATTGTGGGGCGAAAAAAATAGGAGGGATTTCTGGGATTTTATTTGTTGTTTTCTTTCTTCAGATGAAAATTGACAGGCAGCAAACTGGAGACAGAGAAACTTTCAGAAATATTTGTCTTCTAAACTGCTATCACTGTCTGCAGTCTTCTTGGAACCAGGTTTTCATCTGTATTTTCTTGGAAGCTTTTTTATTGAAAGTACAAACAATATCATTTGAATTGGTTTTGGATTTCTTATTGGTTCTTGTCTTATTTTTAAAGCCTCTGAGCTGGATGTCTATTTCACTCCTTCTCAACTTTTGTTTTTCTTCTAAATATCTTCTTTGTATCCAGCACAAAGTGGAATGCAAAATAACTGAGCAATTTGTGAATCTCTGACTACAAAATAACACTCCCCCCAACATTCTGGCCAGTTCCACTTTTAACTAAAGCTCTGACCTGCAGTAGAGACAATAGCAAACTGCTTTATTCTTCTCACACTTTATAACTTAAAGACCTATCCCAAGCTGCTGAGGTTGTTGTATGCTTCATGGTTATACAATTCTCACTTCCAATATTCTTAAATTGCTTACAGGTTAGTTTATCCCCACCCCCCCACCCCCCCCCCAACTCCTTAAACTATTTCTCCATACCACAAAAGGAGCAGAAAATCCCCAGCCAAGACTTTTCAATGCTAGATTATCTACATGAAACAAACACTTTTAGGTATTTTGCTCTCCTTTGACATTTGAAACCAGACTCCTGCCTTCCTACGGGGCTGCTTTCTGAGGCTCACAAACAGCTTGGCATTATACAGAGAAGACTCAGCTCAGTTTTCTAAACAACTTTTTCATGCCATGCCACCCACACAAAGCAGTTTGGGGCTTTCCTCGCCTCTTCAGTCTTGATATACTTCCTTTTTTTATTCCCATGTCTCCAGTCAGCGTGGCAATGTGTGGCCTGGAGGCTTGGCTTGTGACTCCTTGGATTTGCTCGATGCAATAAGCTGATACACAATGCCTGGAAGGATTGTCAAGGTATGCTCACTACACTTAGAAATTAAGGATAGTTTGTGGGCTTGAGAAGTGGAAGCTCGAGTCCAGGCTTGAATTTTAAGTCCTTCAATTTGCTGTGTGCGTTGTAGTGTTCCCATAAAGGGGAATGTTCTGAGTGTGTGCCTGTTTAGTAGCATTCCCTAAGGGAAATATCAGAACTGTAGCTTTTTTGGAATTGGAGATATAACTGTGTCTAGGTATTTAGCACAAGCACTGCTAGTGTGGAAAAAAAGACACTGCTGTATCGTTATTCCCTGTCAGTATTTTATTTGTTGGAGTATTGTGGTGCAGCTGGCAGGAAGGTTGTGTTGAAGACACCTTTAAAATGTCCCAGCAGCCCAGCTGGTCCTGGTTGCCAGAGCCTATGATGGTGACAGGCAACCAGTATGAGGGGCTGACTCCTGAAGTTATCTCTTTGCAGGGTGTACATGTAGGAGGACTTGAGGGGTTGCTGATGAGGGTTTCCCTTAGAAAGAAGCAGTAGATAGGTAATTCAAGGCTGATGGTGGGATTCAGAAGGAAACCATTTCACAGTGATGATCTTGGTGATGCTTGAAAATGTTTGTTCAGAGGAAAAGGTCTATGAACTGGGGAGGGGGGAACCAACCAGAGAGAAAGAATAAAAGGCTGTGCACAATGCCAGCTGCCATTAGAGGGTGAAAGTTTGTTTTCAGAGCAGCATTTTTAGAAACATTGCTTCAAATAATTTCATCAGTCTGAAGAAGAATGCACCTTCTACCTTTTGTTCTGTTTTCAGAGTGGATTTTTATGGAAGAACAGGGCAGTTCTGAGTGTTGGACAGGGTAAGCCTTCTGTGCTTTCAGAAGAGCTCTCTGAGAAGACACTGAGCACTGAGTGTTGTGGTGGCATAGTGATACCGTGCTCCTTGCTCTGTGCTGAATAATTCAAAGGAAAGTGCCTGATGGGCTACAAACACTCAGAACAGGTTTTGTAAGTATGCTGTGTAAAGGTGGGCAGCAGAGAGCACTGGGCCTTCTCCAGCTTTGTGCCCTCCTGGGAGCTAGGCTCAGGTGATAAAGAATACTTATGAAATCTTCACTATAGAACAAATAATACCCCAACACCAAATAAGTGTTCCCTATCCTGAATGGAAGGGATAATTGGACCCACAAAAGAGGCAAGCACCCTTTTCCCTGCATGGGAGAGCATTAATAGCTATGTCCAACGGGCAAATACACATTTTTCTGGCTAGTGGTCAAAAGAAATTTGAAAGCCATTATACTGTCCAGGGTTTTTACTGAATAGCTGATGGAGACAGCTGGATTGCTGGGAGCTGCCTCAGGATTGTCTGGGAGGTTACAGAGCTTTTGATTTGATCTTGGAACCATCTTCTTATGTAAGTAAAGGGTAAGCATTAGTTAGGAATGATAATCCTAAATTGTCAGATGCTTTAAGATGTCATGAGCTTCTTCATTATACAGCCCTTGAAAATTAAAGATCATCAGCCCAACCCAGTTCTGTGGTTAATGCTTTTTCCTGGTTTAATTTCACCTAGGTACTTATTTCAGGTTTTTATTGTCGTATTGAAATGTACATCGGGGAAAACAGTTCTGTGGGGCACACCACTTACTCATGAAACTGGTGCCATGAAAACTGGCTTGTTTTGGATTCTGAGACCACAGGAGGTCCTGCCTGCAGGCCATCTGTGCAGTCACCTCTGGCATGCACTGGAGGGGGAAGTCACTTCCCTGAAAGGCTGGGCACAAGGTGCAGTGGCAACAGGAGTGTGAGCTGTGCGGAGAAGTGAGGAAGAAGATGGAGGGAAAAGTAGGATGTCTTCAGAAATTAGGCAAACACTACCAGCCTGTAGTCAAAAGCTGCAATCACCTTGGATTTTGCCTGTGTGCATTTAAAGCAGATAAGCTGTTTTCATACCTTTTATCTCAGTGCAAATTATTATAGGTGAATTATAACTGCAAAGATGAGGCTTTAAAAACACTGAAGGTTTGCAGCCACCATGTGCTAATACTCCAGGATCTCCTCTTTCTCACATAAATTTGAAAGCTCAACAGTGCTCTGAGCTCAGTCATTCCTTTTCAAATGATAAAATGTGTTACCTTTTATCTTTTCACCCCTTCAATCCTAGGTTCTAATTAAGCAGTAAGTGTAAGAGCAGTAACTGCAGTCATCATTTCTCTTTGCACTGATCTAATCTGAAGCCACGAGCAGCTGCAATAGTTATGCTAGGAAGGACTTTCCCCCTTCGGCATCTGTTGCACAGGCTGCCCCTCAATTAGGTTACAAGTGCTTGAAGGCTTTTGATTTGTGCTCTGTTTTAGGAGAACGCTTCTCTTTTTAGCCGTTTAATTTCTCAGGTTCGAATTTGAATGGTCAGGTTGTGAAGCAAAAGTATTTATGCATCTGATCACCTCTTTATCTGGTCAGAGGAGCTCCGCAGAAAGCACAACCCCCTCTTTCTGATTCCTGAGTCACTGGAGATCCCGTGCTCTGGGGTGCTGTCCTCCTCCTGCACACGAGGTGGCTGCAAATCTTAGCAGCAGGTTTTAAGGGGAAGTGTGGTTGGCACATTGCTTACCAACATCCCAGAAAACACGCTGCATGTGTGGGAAAGACTGTGCCGTGGAAACAACCCCGGGGTTTTCCTTAGGCTGATTTGGGTGAGTTGCTAGGCAACTCGGGGTGACAAGGGGGCTGTATGTATCCTATAGGTCCCTGTAGAGACTTCCAGGAAAGTAACATAGGCATGAAAGAGGCTGATCAGCTGCAACACAAGAAGTTAAGCCTCGGAAACTTCACTTTCGTTAAGAGGAGTTAGTGGAGAAAGAAATTGGATTAGACCCAGGGATGACGTATCCTGTTTGATTTCTTTCCCCCTTGCTCTCTGAGGAGCTTTGTGTTCAGGCAGGCTTTTGTTTCTGGCTCTGAGTCGCTTTAAAAAAATTTGGGAGTGTGTCTCAGGGGTGTCAAGGATGATGTGCTTAGGTTGATTGGCTGGGCTTTGTTCTTCCTACCACCCTCAGGTCGGTTGTGCAACATGCCCCTACTGTTAAAAACAAAGGAGGAAAAAAAAAAAAAAAAGGAGGGGGAAGAAAAAAAAAAAAAAAGAAGTGCTGAGTAATACCAGAGGTTTCTCAAATGGCTGATGCAAACCTGGAGAATTTGCATCATCATTCAGCTGGAGTAACTTGGTATGACAAGAGCTTAAATACAAGTCCACGCGGAAGCTGAGCTGGTTTCCAAAGCTAGGGCAGTACCAGCTGGCAGTGTGAAAGCGCAGGTGTGCTCCTGAGCTGGGCTCACATCACAGTGAAGCCCCAGATACGTTTCAGGAGCTTGCTACCTGTGTGTAGGAACAGCTGGAAAGATAAGAAAGCAGGAGACAAATAGTTGGTGACACAGAGGAGGGGGGGGAGGGGAGAGGGTGGAAATAAAAAAAAAGAAAAAAAAAGAAAGAAAATCCTTGAGTTTCTGCTGCAAACTTTTTTTTTTCTTTTTTTTTTTTTTTTGCCTGTGCTTGCCGGTGGTGTGCTGGTGGCACTGTAGCATGCTCAGGAAAGCTGCTGTAACCACGGTCTCTAATGGAAGCTACTTGCAGGGGCAAGCTAATGGCAGGTTGCCCTCTATGGACAGCGGACAGCCAGCCCAGGAGGGAAAAGTTGTGCTGAAGAAGAAAGTGACACTTTTGAGGGGGATATCCATCATAATTGGCACTATCATTGGAGCTGGCATCTTCATCTCTCCCAAAGGCATTCTGAAGAACACAGGCAGTGTGGGCATGTCCTTGACTGTCTGGACAGTGTGTGGTATCCTCTCGCTCTTTGGTAAGTCCCTTAAGAGTTTCTAATTGGTCCAGAGGGGTGGCCAGTGGATTATTGCTGTTATTTGTCTGATTTTGCTATTGGATAGCAAGGCAGAGTGTGGAGCTTGAGGACCAATAGGGCTACAGAAGTTTTGCTCTGCGTGATAGGTTGCGTGGAGGGCACAGATGTTTGCAATCCCTGTGTCCCCAGAGCCTGCTCTGTGAGGATTGGAAGCATGAATTATTGTTTCTTATGGCTCCCTGAAACAATCAGGAAAAGCAGCTGTCCATTTTATGGTGTATGGTGTGCTGTATGTAAAAGGCTTTTCTTCTGGCTGTAAGAAGCAGTTCAAGGTTTGCTTGCAAGGCCCCTGGCAACTTGAGGTGCTGGTCAGTCCACTCAAACACCATCAAAATGTTCAGACAGCTTGACCTAGTTCCCTAGAGGCTAGAGCAAGGTCTGAGAGGAATAATTCCCACTGGACATAAGCTGTATTGGCATGAAAGGGAGAAAAATAATAATACAAATAAACCGTCTTCCTGTTCGTGTTACTGCTCTTTACTTTGTTCCTTGCTCATAATGTTGCTTTAGAAGATTGAACTGCAAAAAAACTATGTGATGGAAGCAAATTTGTAATGCAGGTTTCATTGCTGGCATGCCTATTGTGACAGTTTTTACTCATTTTGTGTATTTTGAAGAGTACTGAATTCTGGAGAGTGCCAGTTTATTTTTTTTCTGCGCACAAAGCCCCAATTCAGACTGGAGAACCCCAGCCTGGCCTCTGCAGGACAGAGGGCCCACTGACCTCCTTAATGAGTTAATCTCATAGAAGCTGAAGAGCTAACATGAAATATTGGCTTGATTTAAACCAGAAGTGACTTGTTTTCTGGCAGGAGGGAAAGAGGACAAACACGTGTCTGCTTAATAGGTGGAACATGCAAATGTCACCCTGTGTAAATTGGCTCTGAGCTTAAAAGAAACACAAACTGTTTGCGGACTGAGCCCACCCAAGCGAAACAGGCAGCACAGGCAAGTTAGGATCCGTTTTGGTCAGATGTTAAATGCCTTGGTACAGTGTGCAGCATAATCTCTTGTACAAACCTGGAAGTCCTGCCTCTAATCAAAAGTGCCCTATAAAGAAAGACACAGTCTGTAACCCTGTCAGAAGATCTTGGTCTTTACATTTAATGAAACCAAATTTTTTTTCTAAAGCATAGCAATTCGGATTTTTAACTTTAAATGTAGTAGTTTTCTGGCTGTGTAGCGAAGTCTGCATGAAAATAATTAAAATCTGGCTCATTAGATAGGATTTCTAGGTCATTTTTCAGATCTCAGTTTATGAAGAAGTATGTAATATGGCCCAGAAAAAGATGATATCTCTCTGAATGGACCTGCTATGATTATTTTCATTCCCTGTGTGACTTAATTACAGCAAAATCACATGCAAAGTTCACTCAAGGTCTTGCTGAAGCCGTGTGTAACATGTATCAAAACACAATTTAATTTCATCCTGAACCTCAGCAGAAGGGGCTGGCAGAAGAAAACCCATCAATAGTTTAAGAAAATCCATCAATAGTTTGTGTTCAGGGTTTTTTGGTTTTTTTTCAGTGTGACTGTAAGAATTCCTTTAAGTACATGCCCAGGTAAAGTGAGGGATAGTAGATACAAGCTGCTATACTTTTGCAAAGCCTCAAGCAAAGCATGTGAAGAAGGATGGAGTTTGTCATAACGAGGTACAACTTTAATGGGCTTGCACATGTTATGTGGTTCTGATAATTATGGGCTGCAAGGACCGGAGCTGAAAGGAATTTGTAGATGTTGCTGGTCGTAACTCTACGTGATGCAGCATTCACAAACTTTATTACTATTTCAGTCTGGCTTCTCAGGCTCTTCTAAAAGACCTACCTGCATTTATTAGATGTGGTACATGTTTCTATTTCTGCAGTCCACCCATGAAGCTGAGAATCCACTGACAGTGTGACTGGGTGATGGCTTGTGAAGCAACAGCAGCAGATAGAACATGGGTGTAGAAGGTTTCATGCAGGTCCTCATAGTTGCACTGTGCTATTGCCTGCTCTGTAATGGCAGAGGCCATGCATTTTGGCAGCCTCAGCCTCAGGCAGCTCTGTAAGAGCTGCTTTTTGCTGAGAATGCCACTAGCACTTGCTTCAGCAGGGCCTGACCCACTTCTGCATGAACTGATGCAGCAGTGTGATGAAGATTTGGGGTTTATCTCAGTCAGGGAAAATGATGAGCCTTGTGCCGTGAAAATGTGAAATGATCTGTATTTAAGGCTGTGCAGAAATGAATTGAGCTTTCACTGCATTAGCAGTGCACACAACACTACACCTGTGTTGAAAAGCCAGGGCCAAGAGGGTTGTTGAAAAGCCAGGGCAAGAGGATTGTTGAAAAACCAGGGCTAAGAGGGTCATTGAAAAACCAGCGCTAAACCATTCCCTGACTTTTATATGTAAGATACTGCTGAGGGAAATTCCTCATCTGCAGTTCCTGCTTCTGACTTTTGACCCCATGGCTGAGGAGAGGTGATACAGGTTTTGGGCTTTTCTTCAGAGGCTGAGCCAGGCACCTCTAAGGCTGGAAGGAGCTGATCATCACTTGATAAGAAATAAATGTGACAGAAAGCTTTCACTCAGCAGTGCATCCAGGCTGGCTGGGAAGCCAGGGTAGCTGGCGTGACACAGCATTGTGTTGTCCCTCCTCACAAGACTCAGATGAGTAATGAAACATGTTGACAGCAAACAGCTTGTTCAGTGCCTTCCCATACAGATGTAAGGGCTTTTTTTTTTGTACAGGTTGGTTAACTACAAGTCTAGCCGAATGAATTAAAATCTACAAAACTGCTTGCAGAAAATGATTAACATATATCAAAAGTAGTTGTCATACGACGACAGCTCCAGTGGTTAGCTTATAAAGGCATTGAAAGGTACTTCTGGATATCTCTTCTGATTGCCACAGTTTAATTCTCACAGGTGCCCTCTGCTACGCTGAACTAGGAACATGCATCAAGAAATCTGGTGGTCACTACACCTATATCCTGGAGGCCTTTGGCCCATTACCTGCCTTTGTGAGAGTCTGGGTTGAATTACTCATCATTCGGTAAGTGGATTGTGGCTTCTCAGTGTTTTGTTTCTGATAGCATTACACTTTGCAGTCATTAAGGAAAAATCTCCAATACATGATGAGCAAAAAAAAAAAAAAAAAACCACAAACAACAAAACTATATCTTGATCAATGAGCTGAATTCTTTTAGCATGGTTGCTTCAGAGAATTTAAAATGCTATTTTGCCTGTCGCTGCAACATTCAAGAAGACATATGGGCATGTATGGGGGGGAAAAGTGATTCTAAGGAAACTCTCACATAAATTCAGCTATTTGGTTTAATTTTGCTAGCTTACTATTCTCCATTAATGTCACTAATAATGGTAATACCTGTGCCTATAATGGAAAAGGAAAGTCACCTTTATATTACCTCAGCCTTGACATGCAGTTGGAGTGGCTGCTGTTATCTGTGGATACAGGAATAACTCCTGGTGAAGCTGTTGCCCAGTAGTTTCTAGAGATGATGGCATTGTGTTCTTTATAGGTCATTTCAGCTCCCCGTTTGTTTTATATAGGGTGTTGGAGAACTTAACTCTTGATTACTACAAAAAGCATTAACTGGCCCCAGAAAATAAACATTGTGTACTTAGATATCAAAAATGTCTGAAGTAGTGGTTTGGTGTGTAAGCCTGTGATTCGTGCAGGAGAATCACAATATGATGAATCATCAAACCACATCAAAGAAATATTCATACGACTCTGAATTCTTAACTGGTTGTTTTCTACAACATTGCTGAGGCTGGGGAGCTTGCTAGGTGTAGAACAGGGCAACCCACTTTTGCAGAGTGACTTGGGGAATGCTGCATTCCTGCCTCAGGCTAGCTAGCACTCCTTTCTCCTCTCTTCCACAATCAGCAAATTAGTCACAAGCCTCATTTCCAATCAGAGCCATGTTTACATAATGGTGGCAAGTTCTAGCATAGACCATTGAGTGTAAAAACACTGACAGTGCTGAGTCATAATGAATCCATAAATCTTTATCTCGTTTCCTGTGGAAATCGTTGTGTACCTCCTCCCCACCTTTGAATTAAGCGCAGAATTGCTGTCAGACGTGGTGAAAGAGCAGATGTCTTAACTGTTAGCTTTTTGCCAAAGAAAGGGAAACCAGGCAGAGGAAACAGACTTGTATTTTCAGTGTGAGAAGCACCATGTTGTGAACATAGCTAAATTATTGCACATCACAGAATCAACCAGAGAGCAGTGTTAGAAATCGCCCTCTTAAACTGCACCTTACTAGGCAGTGGGCCCTTACTGACCTAGACAAACACCCACAATAAACCAGGCTTTGTACATTCCTCTCCTTGCAAAATTATTGTATTTTTACATATGACAGTGTTCCAGGAGCGTCATAAAAGCCCTCTTAGTCATCAGCATCTGCCCCACACCCAGAAAATAATCACCTAGCATGGCAAGGAGCATCAGTGGATTCTTTAATCATCCAATGTGAGAGGCAGCAAGGGAGGTGTACTTGTTATAACTTGTGGTGATCAGAGCAGTGCTGCCAAAATTCTGCCTAGAGTTTTATATGTGACTCCTGAACTGGTAAACTAATTGGCTGCTGCTATCAAAGAATTTGAGACCTAGTATGTATCTTTTTTTGTTTTGTTTTGGGTTTTTTTCAGTAGACGAAGTTGCACAAGCACTTCTCATCCAAGCTGTTTTTATTTCTGAAAGACTGCAGGATCATCACACCCACAGGCTGGTGCAGCAGCAGCAATCAAATAAACATTTCCTGCTCTTGTATACCTTTTCAGCCCCTGTTTTACAGCCTAAGACACACTTAAGCTCTGCCCACATCCTGATTAAACTGTGCCAGCATCACCTGCTGTTTAGCTGTGCCTTACACTGAGCTGCTCCTCATCCCATACAAGTAGGAACTTGTTTTTTCCCCAGAAGTCACGTTGTGAGTATATTGCATAGCATGATTGAAACACAAACACAAAGACATGAAGATGTCTCTGTCAATGCATTGTCTGTGCTGCTTCACTGTGAGGGTTGCTAAACACAGGCTAGGTGAGAGTGTGCTGCCAAGTGACTCACTCACCTGTGGTATATGCTGGGGCACAGGTAGCTACTCCTTTCCCAGTGGAATTTTGTGCTCCCTGTCCTTCCGTGAAAGCTGCCAATGCTCTTTGTGTCTGTGCCTGAACATACAACTGTTAGGGGGCTGCCAGCCTGTCTTTTGGGTTGCAGTTAAAAGGAAAATGCCACATTCCTTCAACTTCCACCTCCACTGATCAGCTACCCTTCCAAGCAACACCTTTCCCCAAACATGGGAATACAAGAGGCACAGCTATTTAGTAGAGATATAATTTAGGAGCTATGTTTTTAGCAGCCACTGCCTCCTTAAAAAGATCCTACTTAAAATGAGAGGGGAAAATCCAAGTTCTGGAAAAGAGGTGGTCAAAACCCAACCCAAACCCAAACAGCTGGGAAAGCTCCAAAGATCTGATCTTTCATCTGATATCTGGGACACTTCAAACTCCTTTTGGCAGGCTGTGGTGTTTTAAAGCCAGAAGCCAGGTTATCTTCTTATGTAAATTAGAAACACCACACCAAGGTAAAGTCAGTAAATGCCTGTGCAAATCCACTGCAGAGGACATTTCCCTGACTGAAGGTAAAATTTTCAAAGCCAACAGATGGCCAGTGAGAGAAAGAATCCTTGTGTGTGTGTGGGAGGGTATGTACTAGCAGCAGCCCCTGCATGTCCATGCAGAAACTTTGTGAGGAAGAAACTTCTCTTCCTTGCTGCTCTGCAGTTTGGTCCAGTGCAGTGTGTGGCATTTTGGTTGAGTCATAACACTAAGAAAGTAGGTTTTGTTTGAAGGGAAAAACTCTTTTGTGGAAAATTCCTTTATCATTTGATGGATATAATCTACAGCACAGGAGGTTCCACCTCAACATGAGGAGGAACTTCACTGTGAGCACTTGACCAGGCTGCCCAGGGAGGTTGTGGAGTGTCCTTCTCTGGAGACTTTCAAGCCCCATCTGGATGTGTTCCTGTGTGCCCTGTGCTAGATTCTATGGTCCTGCTCTGGCAGGGGGGGTTAGACTTGATGATCTTCAAAGGTCCCTTCCAACCCCTAACATCCTGTGATCCCATGAGAATAACGACTTTTCTGCAGAATTTTTGTGCTGTTCCATAGCATTTTTTTACCAACTGCATGTTTCTTAAAATCCTGTCTTCATTTTATTAAATGATCCTGGCATCATTTTATTAAATGATGCAGATTTTTTTTTTTTTCCACAAGAAATTTGCATGGGCTCTTGTTTAACTCAAAACCCCTTTGAGGCAGAACTGTGTGACCTTTTGTCCTTATTGTGTGGGATGAAGCACAAATGCCACCAGCTGCCCTAAGTAGGGTGAAGTGTCCTCTCAAACCAAACATGAACTGACCGCTGGACCTCTTCAGGTGCAGACAGTGTCTGATCTGAGGTGCAGTTTAATTTGCTGTTAACATGTGTCAGTGCCAAGGCTTCTGGCAAACATGCAGCATGTCTCAGGCTGTGTGACTATGAGGAGCATTTCAGATTTGTAAATGTAGTGACTACATGCCTACCTGTCCTCACATTTCTCTGTTTCATGCTAGGTGGTGTCTTTGCTTCCAGGATTTCTGCTTTCACTTGCAGTGCTAGGAAGCTGTTAGTCAATAAAAACAACAAGTTCCATTTGCATTTTAGGAAATCCCATTTTCATTCTTTTTGGTTTTCTGGTGGGTGTGGTTTTGTTTGTTTTTTGGGTGTGGATTTTTGTGGTTTTTGTTTGTGTTTGGTTTGGTTTGGTTTTTTTTGCATTGTCTCAGGTTTTGCTAAACTTGGATAGGTTTTTGGGTACTTGGTAAAGAGGAATTCTTAGCTTCATTGAAATGAATTTGCTTATGTCTCTGAGGGTTAAGATATACCTGGCCATTCAAATTCAATCTTTTATTCAGAGTTGTGCCCATGTAATCTAATCCTGGCCATGTTCACTTCAAGTGATTGAATGAAGAGTTCTGTTCATACCTTTCCTTTCTGTGACTGCCTCACAACATTAAAGTTCACAGTCTCACAGTATATCAGAGGTTGAAAGGGACCTCAAGAGATCATCAGGCCCAAGCCCCCTGCCAGAGCAGGATCACTTAGGGGAGTCTGCACAGGAATGCATCCAGGTGGGTTTTGAAAGTCTCCAGAGAAGGAGACTCCACAACCCATCTGAGCAGCCTGCTCCAGGGCTCTGTCACCCTCACTGTAAAGAAGTTTCTCCTCATGTTGAGGTGAAATCTTCTATCTTCTAGTTTGAACCCATTGTTCCTTGGCTTATCACTGGGAACCACCCAAAAGAGCCTGGCCCCCTCCACTTGACACCCACCCCTCACATATTTGTCGACATTGATCAAATCCCCTCTCAGTCTTCTCTTCTCCAGACTAAACAGCCCCAGGGCTCTCAGTCTCTCTTCCCAGGGGAGATGCTCAAGTCCCCAAATCATCCTTGTGGCTCTCCCTTGGATTCTCTCCAGCAGGTCTCTGTCTCTTGAACTGGGGGGCACAAAACTGGACACAGTATTGCAGGTGTGGTCTCACCAGGGTAGAGCAGAGAGGTAGAAGAACTTCCCTAGCCCTGCAGGACACCTTTCTTGATGCATCCCAGGATCCCATTGGCTCTCTTGGCCACAAGGGCACATTGTTGTTCCATGGAGAACTTGCTGTCCACCAGCACTCCAAGGTCTTTCTCTGTAGAGCTACTTTCCAGCAGGGCAGCCTCTAACCTGTACTGGTGCCTGTTGTTATTCCTCCCCAGATGCAGGACCCTGCACTTGTGGTTCTTTTGGCCACAAGAGCACATTGTTACTCCACGGAGAACTTGCTGTCCGCCAGTTGTAAGAGCTGCTGCTGTCAGGAGCAGAACCACTGAGGAAAGCTGAACTGCTCATGGTTTTCAGCAACATCCAGAAATCATGGTGCATGGCAGCAGAGTTACAAGCAGGCACTGTAATTAAGCACGGTTCTCAGCTCCCTTACAGAATGATCCCATGAGAATGTGATCTATTGCAGATGAATTTTGTGACTTTGTTGTTGTTTTCCCTCCAGCCCTGCTGCCACAGCAGTGATATCGTTGGCATTTGGACGTTACATCTTGGAGCCTTTCTTTATGCAGTGCGAAATCCCAGAACTTGCCATTAAACTGATTACAGCTGTTGGCATCAGTAAGTACCCAACCTTAGGTTGCAGAGAAGGGTAAAAATGATGTCATTTGGAGGAAAAAAAAAAAAAAAACACCAACAAACAAAACCACCCATACCTGATGTAATTGCATCTTGAAGAGGTAGTTGTTTGGTGTGAATCATTACAAAATGACTGTGCCTCCAACGCCAGGGGTATCAGAGTGACTTTTTTTTTGTCTGGGTTTGTGTGTTTGAGAACATACAGTGTAGTAAAAGGAATGGCAGACTTTATTAATGGCAGAGAAAAATCTATAGCCAAGGCTGGTTCTGTTGCCGCTTGAATTAATGGCACGACTCTCATTACTTTTGTGGAAGCAATTTCAGTCCCTAGGAGATGGTGAGCCAGTACCAGAGATACGGAAGAATGATTACCTGATTTTTAAATGCTTTGCTCTACCCCTGTTTTAGGAGGCAATTGAGTGCCAAGTATGATGCCATGATGAAATGTAGTTCTTCTGAGTAGAGCACAGGCAACATGAGATCATCTTCCTTAGTCTCACTCCATCCTTCATAGCAATAAAACCTTCTGAGGCATTTGCAGTTCAGAAAGCAGGAACCCAACTGGTCACGCTGGGAGCAGGGTGTACAACTTGGGGAAAATGCCTGACTGTTACCAGCAGCTTCTCCTACTCTTCTTAATTTTACATTTTGGGCTCCAAAAAACAATAATTGCTAGTGGAAGGAGGCTACCTTGACACCAGGAGCTTCACAGTGTGCCTAGCCTGGTGTGGGAGGCTGAATGAAATCACAGGTTCACAGAATGGTAAAGGTTAGAAGGGATCTCCAGAGATATCCAACCTCCCTCCCAAGGCAGGATTACCTAGGGCAAGTCACACAGGAAAGCATCCAGGCAGGTCTGGAAAGTTTGGGAAGGCACAAATCATGGTGCTCTGGAGCCATGTGCTTCTAGGCACTAGAGGTTGTTGCCAGTTCTGTCTGGTGATGATGCTCCTTGTGCACACATTCACATTCAGCTGTGCTGGAAAGAGAGTAAAGAGCAGACCTGAGTAATTAGGAACAGATTTTTCCTTTCAGTTTGGTCAGTGCACCTAAAAAGGACTGGGAAAAAAGGAATTAAGGCATGCAAAATGATCAAAGGCACACAGGAGTTCCCTTTGGTTTTGCACAATAATGGATTAGAAGATTTTTTTCTTTCTTTGGGTTGCGAAGTTCAATTGACATTGAAATGTCTAGTCTCCAGGTTACTGTGGCTCTTTGGGGTTTTTGGGGTGTTTATTTTGGTGGTGTTTTGGGTTTTTTTGGGTTTTTTTTTTTTTTTGGTAGGAGCTCTCTTGTTAAGAGTTTCCTTCTGCCAGGTGTGTTAAAAAAAATCAGTATGTGACCACATTTCCTTCTAACTCAATTATGCACAAACTATAGGTTTCATAGGAATAATTGAATTAAGGGCTTGCATTTTGAGGTCAATGATTTTTTTATAGCTACATCTGTCTAAAATATTTCAGTGCAGGATAGGGGTGAAACAGATGTTCAGTAACTTCAAGGTCACTCAGACAGAAGGAATGTTAAGTGAAGACTCCATCAAAGTATTTTGTTAAGCACATCTGATTCCAGCTCAAAAAGTGAACCAAGTGAAATAGTTTTTTATTGCTTTTCATGTAATTGAAATTCTGCATGATAAGCTGGGGCTTCACAAAGTAATTAAACCAAGAAGTAACAGTTGTGGGGTGGGTGGAGCTATGCTGAAATAATTACAGCCTCAAGGGAGAGAGGAGTTCACAGCAGACTGCTCCTATGGTGAGCACAGGTCTGGACAGAGCAGGCAGCATGAGTTGTTATTTCACCAAAAGAAGGGGTTCTTGTAGAAAGTTTGTAATGGTGAATGGGATGATGCTGAGCAAAACAGTGACATGTCAGCTTGAGGCTTTATCTTTGCTCTTTGCAGTACACTCTACAGTGAAGTTTCATTTGTAGCAGTTTTGGATTATATATTTCACTTAAGCTCCAGGATCCCTGAGTGTCTGACTGTAATTATTAGAATTATACAATCATGGAAAAATTTTTGTTGGAAAAGACCTTTAAGATCATTGAGTCAAACCATTCTCTAACTCTATGTCCTTTAGCAACACATCTCTGTGTCTTTTGAACGCCTCCAGGGATGGGGATTCAACCACCTCCCTGGGCAGCCTATTCCAGTGTTTAATAACTCTTTCAGTGAAGAATTTTCTTCTAATATCCAATCTAAACCTCCCTTGGTGCAACTTGAATCCATTTCCTCTCCTCCTTGCATGGTAAGAATTAGCTGTTGTGGTGCTAATTGTTCTGAATGTTTTGTACTGTGTGTGTAGGCAGTGGTAGGTAAGATTAAAGTGTGTTGAGCTGAACAGACACACTGGAGCCCTGATGATCTTATAATCCAATTTAATGGTGTCAAAGGTAGTGTTTGCTTCCAGTCAAAATTTTAAGTGAATCAGAAAGACTTCTGTCTTACCCACTCTTGGTGCTTTCTCCCTCCTGTGCCTGGTAACAGAGTGCTCACTGGGTCTCTGTACTGCACTGGGGGAAAGTGGTGGGAAGCACCATTCAACTCTGTCCTTGACTGAGACTTTGTCCTGTACTTTCACCTCATTCTTTCTGATCATAGTAGAAAGGGTAGGAAGAGATATTGAAAACTCTTTAGGTCATCCCCTGCCCTAAAACACCATCAGTGTATCTAAACAATTTCTTGCAGATGTTTGTCTAAATTGTACTTAACACCTCCAGTGAGAGTTTCCAAAGCCTCACCTGCTATTGTAGCCCATTTTTTCCCCTATCCTTGTCACAAGATGGCTTTTCTAATTTTTTTTTTTCCCACCTAAACCTTTCTTCGATTTAAGCCTATTAACAAAAGCCTGAGATGGATACAACCAGAGTCATAATGGGGAACTGAAAACACTCTTGCTCCTCTACCAGCTGAAAACAAATGCTTCTCCTAGAGGGGCTGCAGCCCATTCTACTCCCCACCATTCCACCTTACTGCCTCTGTAGTGAAAAAGGAACAACTGTGCTGCAGAGATGAGAGCTAAAGTGGAGCTACTGAAGGTGGTGACCTTTAAAAAACCCCTAATTCTTGGTTTAGTGTCTACAGGAAGAAACCATGTGCTGGGCACAAAATTCCCCTCCAAATCACAGCTGTCCTGAGGGATTCTGAGCAATCTGTCAAAGCAAATTTTCTGTTCCACCATATGGAATTTTAAATAAAAATAACCAACCAAAAAGTCCAAATCACAACGTTGCTGTTAGAGACAATCCTATCCCTGAAAACCAAGATCAACAGAACAGATCTGTCAGTGCTTTGCTGGCAAATACTCAAGCCCAAAGCTTTAGTGGTATGCTTGGTGTGTATGTGAGTCTGTGGTAAGGTCCTTTTCATTTTTTCTTTCCCCCATCATAGCAGATGTTACAGATGTTGCTCCTTACCACTGACTATTTTCATACAAGCACTTCGAATTAAGACATCTCTTGGCTTGCAGTGGCAGCAAAAACTGCTCTGATGGGTGCTTTTGTGCCTCCTGTGACTTTGTTTTAATTGACTCATTAGAATCTGCAAGTTGAGGGTATTTTTTTGCTTTGTGTGAATGCCCTGACCCTAAAAGCCTGACAAGTTAAGGGAGGGCAGTTTCCTTGGTTTCCTGCTGAGGAAAAGTAAGCCAGGATGTAATGTTTGCTGCTGCTTCTCCCATTAGATTTCCTCATCCACCTGTAGCTGTGGCTGTGTGAAGGAAAGCCTGACAAGCAATCTGATTGGTGTTACCATTGTGTTGGGTTGTTCATGAACCCCATTTTGGTCTCGTTCCACACTCCCCCCAGTTAGGATTCATCTCACTTTTAGTTAGGTGTTCAGTTTAAGGTATTTGTCTATGCTCCCAACAGGGTTAGTGGAGAAAAAGGGGAAGAGACATTTACTGAAGGCAACTCATCTCATGAGTTAGGTATCTTAAAGAGTTGTTATTAGTCATCCTTAGGAGGTAAGTGTCTCTTCCTTGAGGCTGCAACTGGGCTAGGTGCTTGGCTTTTAGTTAGCAAAGTTAAAAAGGAGTCCTCCTTTCACTGTTCTTTTGTTTGGGGCATTGCTGCTTCTTTCTGAGCTGTATCAAGGCATCAGAAATCAGTTTCTTGAAGTATCTCCATTCATAGAAGAGAGTTACTGAATAATGATTCTAGCTTCAAGATATCCTTTCCTTCTTGGACCCTGGCACAGGTGTCATATTCTTTTCCTGCTCTTTAGTAGTTTTCTTCATGACTCCTCTGTTGCCTTTCACTCTCCAGTTGTTAACACAACCAGTATGGTGCTGCTATGTGAGAGCAGTGCAAGCCCCACATCCCACTATGTCTGTTAGTCACATAGAACTGCTAAGACTGAATCATATGAGACTGTAAATTTTTATAGCCTATTTATAGCCTAAGTCCAATGAAACTGACTTAATGCAAATCCATCAAATAGAATTAAAAAAAAAGCCTCAAACCACCAGACTGGTCTCAAATCTTCTAACAACTGAAGTCTCAGCCCTGCAACCTAGACTACTATATTTGTGCAGTTGTCCAACTCTGAAAGAGTTTGGAGGCCTCAGATGAAATGTTTGGCTGGCTTGAACTCACAGTTGGGGGTGGAGAAGGTTTTGCCACATCCTGCTCACAAGCAGGTTGTCCTCATGAAAATACTATCTTGCCTTTTTTTTTTTTTCTTTTATTCTTTCAAGCCAGTGTAGCTCTTATACAGATCTGGGGCTTGTAATTGTATCTGTCTGGCCAGCAAGGAAAGGGGATGAGTTTCCATGTGAGCTGATGTTAGCGTTTGGACTGGTTTGCTGTTCAGTGACATTCTCATACATATATCAGGAAGGTGAAACCAATCATTAGAACACCTGGAGGAGAGTTGTCTGCAGGGAGGATGCTCATGTTACCTGTTCTGACCTGTGTAAAGTAACAGACAGATTGCTGCAGTCAGCTTGAACTCTGAACAAGCTGGATGTCAAATTCCAGATACTTTGCTTAGACATAAAATTCTTCCTTGACATTTTTTTTTTGTGGCCTGGTTTCTGCCTGGGCTTCATCTCCTGCAAAAAACCCCCAATATCCTGAAATTTCTTGGATGTCTGGAATAAACAAGCACTGGGTTTTCTTCATAACTTAATGCTGTTGGTCAAATGAATATTTTAACTATATGTTCCTTAAATGACAGTTCTTAACTTCCCTGGTAATCAAGCCCTAGGAAAAGAGGGGGAGCCTCAATTAGTGCTGATCTTCAGCAGCAACCTAAAGGGATCTTTAAAGATTTAAATGAGTAAAACTATGTCAGGGTAGTATTGGGGTAGCAGAGGAATGAATCAGGCCCCTGGGATTTTCTGCCAAGCATAGGTATCCATAGATAGCAAAAATAAGTATGTGGATCTCAAGTGACACTTTGCAGAAGTCCAAGTGATTTCTTGGGAAATAATCCCTCAGTTCTGAAATATGGAAAAATTTCTAGACTTTTCTAGACTTTTTTTTTTTTTGGGTGAAAAATTAACATTAAGTGAGTTTCTGCATTGTTAAACCAATCATTTGAGAGTGGGGTTCTCTCTTTTCCAAATAAAAATTCCAGAAAATACTTTTTTTTAAAATTCATCTTTTTTTTTTCCTCCTGAAATTTTTATTTTGTTAAAAATACCTGGAAATTCAGATTACTTAGAATTTTCTCCTTTTTCCATGAAACGAAAGCCACTTTTGGATTAAACTGAGAAGAATTGTTTTATGATATAATTTTTTGGCCTTGCCAGTGAACACAATCTGTGTAAAGAACTTGGGATCGATCAGTGGCTTTTGCTGCCAGCAAGCTTGTGCCATGCCAGATTCACAATGCTATCTCATGCAAACTAGCTTCCAGACTCTGGCAGGAGATAGCAACTCGTGATTTTTTTATATGTCCCAAGATGTGTGATATGGCTGATGGTAGAGACAACCTGGAGCCCTTCAGAGAATTTGAAATACTGGAGGACTGTGAGGAAGAGCTAATGAATTAGCAGGAAAGAGGAGTTAGCATTTGCCTTTCCCTGCAGCAGAGAGGAAAAGGGACTTCTCATCTAGTGAAATGATTCACATTTGCCATTCTTTACATTGAATCATAGAATTATTAGGGTTGGAAGGGACCTCAAGGATCACCTAGTTCCAACTCCCCTGCCATGGGCAGGGACACCTCACGCTAAACCAGATTGCTCAGAGCCACATTTTTGTGGTTGGTTTGGGGTTTTGTTTGTTTGTTTTTGTTTTAGGCTTGTTTGTTTTCTTTCCTTCTTTGTTGTTGTTTGGTTCTTCTGCTTGTGGTTGTTTGATTTGGTTTTTGGGTTTTTCTGTTGTTTCTGGTTTGCTTGGTTGGCTGGTTTATCTGTGGCTTTGTTTTTATGTTATGTTATTTATTTATTTATTTATTTAAACTCCTATTTTGATTTTATTTTATCAGGGTAGTTGCTTAAATAGGCTAGAAAAACTGGCAGCCAAACTGTAAGACCTCCCACTCTCCTGTCAGTCAGTGCTTTAGTAAAGGCCAGAAGATACCCTTCCTGAAGCAGAATGAGATGTGAGCTGAGCAGAAAGGACATAAAAAACCCCAAAACAACCAACCTTCTCACTTATCTCTCTATATGTTGGTGAGGCACAGACCTGGGCTTTAGTTTTGAAAAACGAAATGTCTTTTTTTCTTCCCAAATTCCCAGTGTGGACAAGCACTCTGGTGTTCCTGTATCTCTGGTGGTACAGCAATAAGGGGGGAAAAAGACTGGGAGAGAGAAGTGAGGTAAATAACATAATGAGTGATACATTTCTGGAGGGCTTAAATTGGAATCAAAGAATTTAATGTGATTATTAACTTGTTATTGTTTTATGGGAATGCAAATCTCTACTCGATCTCTACTCAAACCAGCAGTGATGCAGAAATCTGGAATGGCAGGAATGGGACAATTAACTTCTTTCATCCAAGGCAAGGCCCTACCAGCCAGTCATCTACCAAGAGCTAACAGTTCTGGTTAAACAAAGCTGTAATTTGGTGTGGAGAGAGCCAGGCAGAGAACAAAAAGATGGATGGGCTGCACAGTGGGTGGGATTGAGTGGCTCAGCTTCAGCCTTTCATGCAGCATATGGAAGAGGAATGTGAGAAGTGTGAGCTGGGGAAGGTTATTGGGGTGTATTTCCTTCGATGTATCAGGATCTATTGTATATGTAGCCTCTCTGCTGGCAAAGAGGGTTTGTTTTTTTTTTTGTGGTAATTTGAGTGTTCCTTTCTGACTTTTCTTTTCCCCCTTGCAGCACTGGTGATGGTCCTGAACAGCACGAGTGTCAGCTGGAGTGCCCGCATTCAGATTTTCCTTACCTTTTGCAAGCTTGTAGCAATTCTGATAATTATAGTCCCTGGAGTTATCCAGCTAATTAAAGGTATGAAATGAAAAGTAAATGCTTTTAAAGTGCTTTTATCTTTACCCTCCCCAGTCTTTCTCCACCTGCCTCTACCAAATAATGCTTATAGTGGCAAAATCTCTTAATTAGTCTGTGCTTGCTTAACTCAAGCCCTGTACTCTCATGTAATTGATTAGCAGTGGAACTACACTGGGATGAACTGGTATTTCTTTCAGCATGCCAATGAGTCTTTTCAGATCAGACTTGGTTTGCAAATGAGCAACACAATTGCTCCTCTCTGTACTTTGCCTTTACCATGAACTTTGTAAAAGGGACTGGATGGAGTTTAGGGACAGGTGAGCATACCCTCCTGAAAGCACATGCCCAGTCCAGGCAGAATATGTCTCCTTTGACTGGGCTAATGCCTAGTCCTGTTTGGTACACAGGGTATGTGGTGGCAAAGTGGGCTCAGAATTGGGGAATATGTGAAAGAAAATATTATGGATGCTCTTCTGCCACTTTGTGAAGTTAAAGGTGCTGTACTGGCAAGAGAAACTATAGTCAGCTGTTGCTTTCACGAGCTTCCTGCCTGCAAGTAGCGAATGCTCATGCTTTGCTTTCAAGGAAAACACCTAAAGCATACAGATACCTGAGCCCTATCAGCAGTGGGTGTGAGGGCTGACAAGCCCCAGCTCCCTCTCTTTACAACAGCCCCAGACAATAACTACACAAAGTAACCAGCAGCCATGCAGCACAGAGGGTCAGAACAGGGAGCTCTTCATAATGAATCGGTGGCAGATTTTATCTAACACAAATTATCACAGTTGTTTGCTCTGTCCCTGGGGATGCTCTTTTATGATGCTTTACAAAGCCTCCTGTCTGAGTCAGCAGCACAAGTGTTGGGCTCTCTGGTGAGCTCAGTTTCTCAGGGACAAGCAGCTCTCTGTGGTTAGCAATGGACTCTGAAATAAAAGTTTTCCTGTATAGCACTCTGCTGATTCACTACTTCTGTTTTCATGTTTTTCACTTCCTTTCTGGTAATTGCAATACCTCTTCCGTCACCTCACTTCATGTCCAAAATTTCTTTCTGGTCTCATCTGCCCCATTTTTCTTAGACCTTTGGAGCTGGCCAGAACCAGGTTTGGATGGAGTTTGCTGCCCTTTAGTATGTCAGATAAGGTCCTTGATCCCCACCGGAACCTTCCTCTACCCACAGCTTTTCTCTTACGTAAAAGGACTCTGTTTCAGAGGAAATTTTGATTGAGAGTTCAGTGAAAACTATGTAAAGGATGACAGATTTTACCCATTGCTACTTTAAGTCTGAATGAATTCTGCTTCTTCCTGCTCTTTCTGTGCAGAATCATTGCTACTCAGGAAATTTGGGGTATTGTAGGGAGGTCTTGCACACCATGAAACAACTTGTAAATGAATAAGAGCATACTATGATTCCTAGATGCTTGCATTTATAGCTGTGTAATTCTTACTCAGTGTAAGGGTAATACAGCACTGTGGCAGGGAGTTACTAAATTTTTCTGTGGTAGAATGTTTAAGATACTGGGTTCCTTGACCTTAAGGCTGCTGCTTGTGAGTGAAATGCCAGCAGTGTTCCTTTTGATTAAAATGTTAAACAAGTGAAATTTTCCACAGCAAAAACTACAGAGCTCATTCTGCTCTTTCATGTTGATGTAAGTCACTGCAGGAGATGACAGTTCCATGAGTGTCATCAAGCTCAGAAAGCTTTGAAAAAAAACCTGAATAGGTCAAATTCTGCCACTGCATGACTAGGGACACCATGAAACCTTTCGCAATTGCTGGCAGATTACAGCTGCAAGGGCTGGGTCAGAAATTAAGGTCAAGGGCAGAACGTGAAGTCAGTGAACTGTTGGGTGATTAAATGTTCCATGGTGCGATATATTTATTTGTTTTAAGGTAGTAGATGACCAAAGAGCTTATTTTTCACTGTTGCTTTTGTTGATGTTGCAGGAGAAACACAGCACTTTAAAAATGCCTTTGCAGGGAATGATGCCAGTGTTATGGGATTACCACTTGCTTTCTATTCAGGAATGTATGCCTATTCAGGCTGGTAAGTTGTTGAACCCTTTAAGTATTAGTCCTGAAAAACCAAACCAAAACAAACACAAAACTACTATGTTCCAACACAGATTTTTATTTTTATGAAGAAATTAGCAAGAATTTTTTTTTTCCAAACTACATCATGTAGTAAAAGAGTAGAACTCAACAGTGTTGCATGTACTCAGCAGTTACTCTGCAAGCAGCTGTGCAAAGGGTTTTCCTTCTCCAGTGTACAATAGGTAAACACACTAAACACTAAAAAAAAAACAACCAAGCAAAAAAACAAAACAAAACAAACAAACAAAAAAACCAACAAAACAAACAAACAAAAACAAAAAAAAATCCCAGGCTTTTATTTCTGCTCTTAAGGCTAGAAACAAGAAAGAAATGTTCCTAGTTTTTCATTAAGTATTTTGATAAAAGGGATAATGAAGCTTTAATTTCTGTTGAACAAGTCAGGAGGTGGCATGAACAACAAATCTATGACTTGTTATAAAGTTGTGTGGAAGTCAGCCTTCCCTTTGTAAAAGCAGTCTTTGTAGAATAAGAAGCTAATCACATCAACATCGTGTAGACCACAAAGCAAGATAAAAGCTTAGGCCTCTTGCACTGAAAGAATTGGACCCCACCTAACAAGAAATGCAACTGGCTTCCACAGAAGTCAAATGCTATCGACTGTGAGCAAAGATAAGAGAAGCTGCCTTCCAGTATCCTGCTCAGAGCCTGCTTTCAAGTCCTTCCCTGCTCCCCCACCAAAGTGCAAGGAGCAGCTGGTTTGAAAAGTGTTGCCACTCTTCAAATCTGCCTCACAATTGATTCATGCTTAGCACGGGCTCCCTGTTGCACAGTGCCAGCGTGCTTTTGCAGCAGCAGTGTTGGGGGGAGAAAAAAAGACTACTATGCACAGAGTGGGCTTATTTTGAGGTAGCTTTGTCTGCAGGTCTTCCCATTCCTTTCCATAGCCTCACGGACAGCCAAGTTCTTTACCTCGCACAAAAGGCGAGGGCTGAGAGATAAGGATTTTATTTATTTAATTCAGAGGGACAATAGGCCAAGCAGTTGAGTTCTCTGCCTGCCTGTAACTCCCTGGTTGCAGGAGCATTATAAACATGAACACTGAAGTACTGAACAGAACTTTTATATGAAATGGTGGTGTGGGAAACCCAAGAGAGTTCAAGGCCTTTATCTGTGATAGATATATAAGAAAAGAGCCTGGCATTTTGAAGTCTCAAAGAAACTGGACACATTATTCAGGCAGTCTCTGACTTCCCTCTCTTTCACAGAACTGCCTCTGTCTCTCACATCCAAATATGTGATGGTTTCTCCCTTTTAAAATAACCTAATTGTATGGTTTTACATGAAGGCAATTTTAAAGGCTCTTGATATTTTTCATCACCAAAGAAGAATGTTTACTGTGAAGCGTTGCATCAAAAATGCTGTTATCTGTTGCCTTTCCCCCATTTTTTCCATTTCCCACCTAAAATTCCACACCCCTACAGTAAAAACCCTCTCTGTTTTTCCTTTACACCTTCTAACTGTTATTTCAAGGTCCTTATTTGCCACTTATAAATGAAATCATCAGGAAAAGACCTAATCTGGCTGGTGGTTCTTCTCAGCTGCCTATTTGTCTTTGTCACCAGTTCAAATTGATTGCCTCAGAGCACAGAAGAGCAGACCATTAAGTGGAGTGTCAATACCTTTGCACTATCAGTTTCATGGGCTAAATCAATCCAATAAGCTGAATGTGAAGGAGTGTTCCAAGTGTTGATGTTGTATCCTAGGATGCATGCAGAATTTTATGCGTAGCCTATGAGACTATTGACTCATAAAGATGCAGCTTTAAAGAACAAAACAAGAGTAGTATCTCTTACATGTGTGGGTTCACCCTGCAAAAGAGCTAGTGTAGACTATTTGGTATATATTATATATATATATATATATATATATATATATATATATATATATATATATAAAAGATGCTGGGTGAGAAAGGGCAAGTAGAGAAAAGAATTCAAGGAAGTATGTTTTTGAATCAAAATTATCAAATTATTGTCAAATTATTTCTATCTAAAAGGAGGACTAAGACCAGAAGGAATCATAGAATGTGTTGGGTTGGAAGCTTCCTTTAGAGGCCAGGGATAACTTCAGCTAGATCAGGTTGCTCAGCATCCCATCAAGCCTTGACCCTGAACCAGGATTGGGGCCTCCATCACCTTTCTGGGCAACCTATTCCAGTATTCCACCATCCTTATAGCAAAGAACTTCTTCCTTATGTCCAGTCTACATCTACCCTTCTCTAATTTAAAACCATATAACAAAACCAAGAAACAGTTGAATATCTTACCTGTAAGAAGCCATTTCTCCTTTGAACTATCCCAGCTTCTGCTTTTGTTCTCTCTGCCCTAGGGAGCTTAGGAACAAGATCTCAGGTTGTAGCAGAAGATGGCCAATCCAGTTTTATGGAGTTTCATGCTGGGTCACAAACCCACATTTTGTAAACTGTGAGCCAGCACTAACTTGCTCTACTAACCTAGATCTGGCCCAAGACTTGTGGTGGAGGAAAGTTCCCAGACTTCCTGCCAAATCAGGTGCCCTCTGTCTCTCACTGTAGCAGTGTTGGGTCAGATATCATTTGTCTTCCTGTATAAAAGCAGAAAGCCAGCATAAGCACTGTGTTGACTGCTGTGTGCAATTAGCCAGGATGTGACTTTGTGCCCATACCTGAGCCAGGCACATCTGTGTGATCCCAGGATGCACAGACCTAGCTTTAATGAATGCAGAACAGAGGGGTCAGTGACCTTGAGGCTCCTGGTTGCTTTGTACGCAGGGCTGTGCCTGGTGAGCAGCTCCTATGAATTCCCACACCCAGCTGTCCCTACATGCTGCTGGAATGCCACCAGAGTGCAACTTCTGCTGGAGGTTGTGCAAGAGCACACAGGATTAGCAGCCTGGCTTTAGGATCATATACAGCACACTCGTGTCAGAATGGTAGTTTCAGGAGGATTTCTTTTTGAGGCTTCATTTATTTTTGTTGTTAAGAAGTCCTTGCTGTGTATCCTGAAGAGATGTTTTGCCAGTATAACCTTCACTTGTGAAAGGTTACAGCCACAAACAGAACAGGAGGCTCGAGGGTGCATGTGCATAGGACCTGGGGTAAACCACAATTTGCCTAAGTAAGCTGGGGAAAAAGAAAACAAATATATCTACAACCATGCTGCATAGCTTTAACCTTTTTTTCTGCTGTGCTATCTTGTCTGAGAATGTCTCTTCCTGCGTGTGGGGGTGAAGGGAAGTTACAACTCAACTCTTCTTAATGCAAACATGGGTCTACCAAGCCTATTATAATTAAGAGCAGTGCTTAACGAAAAGCATCTTCTTGATTCTTTAGGAAAGAAATAGAGAATCAAAATCTACCAGGCTCTTATAATACATTTTCTAACTCTTTTCTAGGTTTTACCTCAATTTTGTAACTGAAGAAGTGGAAAACCCTGAAAAGTATGTACCTATTTTTAAAACCAATTTTTAGTAACGTTTTTGATTTTTGAAACGTGGTTGTAAAATCTAAAATGCTACACAAGCAGTGATCTTCAGAAATTCTGCATGCTGGTCAAGTTGCTTGCTGCTTTCCAGCAGATCTGGTATCTATTTGAATTGCAACTGCTTGAAGATTTGCTATTTTTGGCCTGTCGTGACCTTGTTATGTATTCTGCTTTTATGTGCAGAGAAAGCAGAAAACTAAGGAGACCTCCAGGGCTCTGATTCTGCCCCTCAGGATACAAGCAACTATCAGTGGCGCTTTTCAGTGGAAGTTACTAGTGTCCTGTCAGGGAAATCTTGCCCAAGAAACTTATCTGCTGCAATATTTGGCTGTTTTGCTGTGTTTAAATATTAATCAAATACTTGGTTCTACTTAAGGTGTCTCAGAGTTGCAGGATCTTGAGTACAGGCAGCGCAGCTTCCCATCCAATTAAGCCGAACTGGGGGTATTGGTAGGAGTCTGTTATGAACCAGTGACAAATACTCACAGCACCTGTCAGTAAAATAGGGAAAGAAAAGCTGTCCTGTTAGGGAGAATGAGATTTGGCACATCTATTTTTGGTAAATATGTTTTGGTATGTGTAGCCAGTAAGAAAACAAAGTTAACCTCTTCGAAGAATTCAAGCAAATAAGCCTGGTCAAGTCAAAATGTGAATTAATGAGCAGATCATACTTTTCTTAGGTTTTCAAAATAAAATACCCGGCTGGGTATCAAATAACTTACTGTTTAAAAAGACCCTCAGCACTATACACTCAGAGAGTATGAAGTTACATATCTGAGACACGTAGAGAAAGGAAAGAAAAACAAGGCCAGCCACACAGAAAGTGTTGAGTGGGTTTCTTACAAAACTAAAGCAAGCCTGGTGCTGTTTGGTGTTTTCTTCAGAAACCTGAAAACAGTTATAAGAAAATGATGATGAAACATGAGGATGGCAGAAAGACTGGCAGATATCCATCATTTTGGTGCTTTCAAAGGGTCTTGGGTGTTACTGGGCTTTTTAATGTGATCAGGATATGCACATGGAGGAATGTGTGACTGGAGACTGAAATGAGACAAATGCTAGTAGAAAATAGATCAGGAATATTTAACAAGGTGGTTGACTGATTATTAACACAGATACCAATGTGCCACTGGGTTTTTCATTGGTAGTTCTCAGTTCAGACAGGTCACCTTTCTAGATGCCATGCTTTGGTAAGACACAAGTCAGTCGCCTCAGTGGGGAGCTTCCCTGGTGGGGAACATACCGGAACTCAAGCTAGAAAATCTAGCAGCAAATCTGGGTGTTTTATAAAGTCAGGAGAGGCATAAAACACTTAAACAAAATACACATTTATGTATGTATGTATTTGTTACTTTTGAAAAATCATTGTATGGCGGGCTGACTGGAAAAGAAATAGGAGACTGAAAAGAGTAAAGTGATTCTCTCTGGTCCAAGACTTCTACTGCTTCAGGGAGTTTTGGGGAAGATGGGTTAGGAGCTGGAGTCTTGGTGATGTATCAAAAGCCTTTGCTGGAGGCAATGTAATTTGTAAAGTATCATGTGGTTCCCATCCACACTGTGTGATGCACAGTAAACCTGCACATGCTACCATCCTTTGGGACTCCTCATACACTTATGTCTCTGCAGTTCTCTTGACTGTACAGTGAGTAACTGAAATTATTTGGAATGTTCTTTACAGGTATTCAGCTATTTTGGGTTGTGTTGGCCATTGTTCTTGTGGTTTAGGTTGGAGGAATTAATATTTTTGAATGTGCTGTCCTCTGCTGTGTAGGACAGAAAGGTGTAGGCCCTTTATTTATTTAGTTATTTTTTTATTTATTTAAACTAAGCACTCATTGAAGCGTGTTGTCTCACAATTAAGAAAAGAGATGTGGGCTAGATTTCGAGGGTTTCCTCATTGCAGCTGTGATGTGAGGGATGAAAACACCCTCTTTTCTCCCCCTCATCTTGGGAGAGCATCTCTGTTCTCCAGGTTGCCCTTGGGGAGTTGCTGAGGTGAATTGTGCTGGTAGTGGGGATGCAGGACCATAGCCTGGCTTGGTTCAGTGTATTCCAGGATGGCTCTGGCTCAATGTTGAGCATGCAGTGTTGGCACGAAGCTGTTCAAGCTTTCCTTTAGCCCTCTTTTTCTGGGGGTTGCAGTTTCAGAGCATGAGAAGTGAAGGTGCCCAGTGTTTATAGCAGGGTGCTGGGATCTCAACCTCCACACAAAGTTACAAACATACAGAAGAGACTGGGATTTAAAACATTGCTAAGTAAGTGGCAGGTCATGGCATGGAAGTGGATTGCTACCAACTGTGCTGTACAAGAGACTCTGTACCACCTGTAAATGGGGAGTCTGGACTCTCTTAACCTGAATCATGCAATTAAATGAAATGGAATATTTTTTTAATCCAGTTGCCACCTGTGAATGGCTTTGTTGGAAAGATCCTACTGAACAGGGCCCTGTTCCAGCACTGTTCCCAAAGATACAGGGCAAAGGAATAGTGTGGACTTATGCCAGGGGCAACTGTCTTGGCTTCCACCATACAGTGCAGGCATCAGGTGAGCCACTAATTGCCCTGCTGTTGGAGGCATTTGCTAGAACTCAGTTGCTTTTTTTTATTACATTTTTCACTCACGTGCTGTCTTCTCTTTCATTCTTGTTGTATGCCTTATGTTAAAGGTTGCACACAGTGCTGCAGGGGTATTATCCAGCTGGTTTTAGTAGGGAAGGTGGAAGTATAGGCTTGAACCCCTTAGAGCCTCTAACAGCTCCAGCTGTGCAGTTTGTAGTGTTTGTCAGTAGCTGGGGATGCAAATTACTTACAGCAAGAGAGGTGAGCACGGTGATACCTTCTGCACTGTGCATGCCAAGGTAAATGTTTGTCTGGGAATCAGTCACAGTTGCACATTTCCAGGTGTGCAGCAGCTTTTAAAGTACCTGTGACAGCTGGTGCTGAGAGGAACGATCAACACTGTCCCCACAATAAGCAGCCCCCTGCAAACCCACAGTGAGGGGTACCAGGAGAGCTGGGCAGGGTAGAACAGAAATACTCTGACAAAGAGAGGAGTTGCAGCATAGCTGCCCAGGGCCCACATTTGCATAGACCTGGCTTTGAGCCTGTGTTTAAATGGTCATGCTTGTGGAGACCTGGCTATGGGCTCCTATTTATGTGGTGGGTCCTGGACTCCCTCCCCACTCTTGTGGTATTGTGGAGGGTGAGAAGGCTCAGGGCCTTAGAACGTATCCTGAAATGCACAGGAAGGTGGAAATATCTACTTTTAGACAGGAAAGTTTTCCAGATAGGGGTTGCTTTTCTTGCTGTGGTGTGTGTGGCACCAGGAAAGCTTGCTGGAATCCAGCAAGTGCCGCTGGAAATGTAGGGGAGGGGGGGATGCTCATGACCTTGTCCAGCTGAAAGCCTTCTTTGTGCTCCCATGCAGCGGCTGTTTGAACAGGCAGACAGAGCTCCCAAGGGCTGTGGGAGCATGTGTAGGGGCAGCAGTCTGCCCGGGCACAATAAACTGCAGATTTAGGCCTATAAATAGGATAAATACTGTGGGCCTGAGGCACTGAGATACCTAGGTGATATGAAATCCTAGATGGAGCAAGCTGACACAGCCACAATGGAAATGAGCCAAGCGGAGAGCAAATGCCCTTTATGCTGCAGAAGGGGGAATGGAAAAAGGGGAAGAAATAATAATTTGAAAGTGAATGCCACTACTTTTCAAACGGACTTCTGGAAGTAGTGCTGAATTCTCACTTTGGAAATGCCCCAGTTCCTTCTTTTGTATAAGAAAAAGGACATTGTTGTAGCCCAAATTACCATAAGATGTCAAAGTAGCTGTTTCTGTGTCCTGCTAAAACCTCCTTTTGATGTTTCATTTTTAAGCCTGGACTCATTTCTTTATTTGTCCTTGTTCCCTCATACAGCATTAGCAGGACCTGAAGCAGCATAAAGTTGATGTTTGTTTTACAAGGATCTGTGGCTGCAGCGTTCAGCTGCTTTTAATGTACTTTTCCTTTAGAAGAGCCTAAAATAATTTTATTATCAAGGATACATGGAAAAACGTTGAAGTGGAACAACAAATTTCTTTTTATTCTTGAAAACTGTTTTTCGTGTGTGTGCTGGGTCAGTAGTGATGACTGTTTGCAAAGAAATATCTGAATTATCCTTGAAGCAGAGCTTCCCCCAAATAACCTCACACAGCCATGTCACATGCAGCTTTGATCTCTTTGATTTTTCTTACATTCTAAGGAGCAGCCCTCCTCAAACTGAGGTCATATTGTATTGTCTAAATAATAAGTGAATGAAGGAAGAGCTGGGTCTCTGAGAGAGAATTTGTCACCTGAGAATTGACAGGAGCTGTGTTGCCTGGAGCAGTAAATTTAGAGGGCTGGAAATCAAGCATGTTGAACTTTCAATCTCATTTCTTATACACAGTCTTTGAGCTCATCTGTATTCTTGAGCCTCCACTCTGTGCTCTCAAGAAACAGACCCTAAAAGCAGCTCATGCCCAAATGGCACTTTCCTCCTCCCTTCCCAGGCAGAGCAGAGTCCAGGATCTGTGCTCACATTTGTCAGGAGTTTTGACAGGCTCCAGATGAGAAAAAATAACACAGGAGTATTTTAACATTATAGCAGTGTCTTTAGAGCCTCATCTAAGTCAGGGCCAGGTTGTGTGAGATGCTGGCCAAAGAATCCTGCCTTAAAAAATTATCTGGATGAACTCGAATGCTTCATATTATAATAATTAGGCTCTTGCTGGAAGAGACAGAAAAGATTATTTCACTTTAAAAGAAGGGAAAGTAAGACTTGAATTCCTTAATGACTTCAAGGAAGTTTGTGATCAAGTGGGCAAGCA
The DNA here is from genome assembly GCF_027791375.1 of Indicator indicator. Classification (NCBI taxonomy): domain Eukaryota; kingdom Metazoa; phylum Chordata; class Aves; order Piciformes; family Indicatoridae; genus Indicator; species Indicator indicator. Next base: position 12,042,105 of record NC_072034.1, on the reverse strand, counting down.
GAGGTATTGATTCACAGTCCTCCTTAAACTCAAAATCATATCCTTTTTTTGGCAGTGGAAGCTTTTGTTGCTATTGTTGAACTCAGGAAATATTTTTGCTTTAGTGGTCTCCAGTGTCAGTTGTATAAAATGCCAGATTTATAAAAGATGTGGATTCTGAAAATATTTTACAGCAAAATCTTAGATTCCTTTGCAATTGCAGTTCAGTATAGCTGCTACTTGGCAGCTTCTTTTCTTTTTCTTTTCTTATTCTTTTTTTTTTTTTTCCCCCACCCCTCTTCCCTTCCCTTATTGGGCCATTTAATTTGCAAATATTCTGTTTCTGTTTGTAAAATAACTTTGGTCCAGCCCAGGCAATCTATCATAGTTTAAAAAGTTACACAGTGCAAAGAACGTGTTATTGAGATGTATAGTGTTTATAAGCCTGGTCTCAGATTGATAAATCATGTCTTGTGCTGTTGAAAAGCCAAGAAATGAATTGCTTTACTATGACCTTGGGGTCTGAGATTAGTCAGTTTGTCTATTAGATTTTTCCAGTGTTCTTCTCACTTCATTTATTTCTGCTTTTCTAAGGAACCAAGAGGCAGTAGATGCATAGCAAGTCAGCAAGGCTCGATGTCATCAGGCATTTTCTAAAGTCAGGATCTCAAAATGTTTCACATACTCTCATTTTATATTGGGTTTGAATAATGTGTGTGTCATGTTTAATTAATCAAATGTGTACCACTCATTTGTATTAATTAAACTTTAAAGTCACACTTTGCATCTATGAAGACTGAGAGAAATGTGGTACTAGAGGATTTTTTTTTCAGGGTGTCTAAGCATTAAAGAGATGCAGATGGATGGGAGGGGAATGGTGACTAAGACACTAAAACTCCTCCAACTTCCCAGGTGTTTGTAGCCATCTTATTTTTGGTACTTGATATTAGGATGTACCCCTCCTCCAACTCCCCTCCCCACTTCCAAAATCAGTCAGAAACTTGAATTGCACTGTTGCTCACTACTAGTTTAGAGCCCAATTACTTCCAGTAATCATAACAATGAAAAATATTTTTAGTGTTGAGAGGATTCAAGCCTTTACCATTTACACCTCTGCTTCTTTGTTAATTTTGTTATTTGTTAATTTAATGACAGGCTGTACTCTGAAGAGGAATATTAATATTGATATTGATTATGTTAGACACCAGAAAAGGAATAAAGGTGTAAGTTTATCTCCCTGCAGCTATGCTGTCTATCATTTCAAACACATTTCATCACTGCTTGTTATTCAGGAGAGACAGGTGATGTAGCTGAAGCACTGAACTGGGACTCAGGAGAACTGTCTCATGCACAAGCTTGCTGTGACAGTGGAGAGTGGCTTACTTATCTTTCTTCCTCCTGTTTCATTCTTTTCCCTCCTCATCTTTCTTTTTTTTCTTTATCCACTTAATGGAATGAGAGATACCACCTCCTGCTTCATTTTCAGAATATTTATGTCCTTCCAAGGTCAGAGATAAGCCATGAGCTAGAAGAAACAAAAAAGAGTTCATTTGGATTTAAAAGTCTGTGTGCCTGCTCTTTGAACTGAGTGGTTTAGCAGATTTATTAAACCCTGGGTGTAGCTTCTGTAGCTCCTAGTGTTGTAAGGTCTCACATGGTATCAGTGGAACAAAGAAGTGTACAGAGGTCCCTACACAAGTAACTAGCACCTGAGAACATTCCCCATGGGGATGCAATCTTATTTTTTCAAGAAGCTTTGGACAAGCCTTTCTCACAAAGGAGCTGAGCATAAATGCAGTTCATTCCTTTTAAGTGTGACAGTGGATGCAGGTATCCTGCCTAGATAGAAGGTGGATAACTTCAGTACCTGGGGTTTGAAATCTTTCTTGTGTTAGTCTGTTCCACCCTCTGACTCCAATTCGTTTCCTTCATGTCAGGTTACAGTGACAAATATTCAGTGCAGAAGTTATAGGATTACATTGTGATATTTCACAGGAAGATAATCAAAAGAGACAAATCCTAATCTCTCAAACATTTTGTAAAGCCCATTTGCTCATGTGGATTCATCAGATTACCTTAAAGGGAAAGCCAGGTCAGTTAAGTCAGCATTTGCAATTTTATTTATTTTTTTAAATCTCTTCAGTATTTTATTTATTGTGAGTTATTTTCCATTTGAATGCTTATTCTTCCTTATAGAATGAGGATGTTCTAATTAGCCTCCCCCCCGCTACTTTTGTCTGTCACTTCAATGGTAATCTTGTTTCTAACAGCATTAACTGTTTTCTGCTAAGCATCTCAAAGTCTGAGATCATAGAATGTCCAAACTCTGTGGAATCCCACATCCATCCTCACTTTGCCCTGTGTCAGGGGTAAAATGATAGGTTAACAATCACATATTCAGACCTTTCAAGTCCTTTCATGGGGAGCTGGCTCTGCCAAATAAAGACAACATACTAATGAACTAGATCAAACATACTTAAACAAAGCCAAGTATGGGTTTTGCCAGTTGTAGATTGTATGAAAACCCAGTTACCTAAGATGTAATTCAGTTGTATTTTTGTGGATTTGAGAGGGAGGGATAGACAATTACTAGCTCAGAGGGGAGCATGGAACCGCTCTTAAGAAAATGAACTTTCCTCTACTTTTGCTGTCTCACCAACCTCTTTAACTACTTACTGCTTACATGCCTCACATCAACTCATTCATTATATATATATATATATATATATATTTAAATATATATGACTCATAATTAATTTCTGAAACCATGTATTTTACTCTTGGGTGATGTTTTTTGGTGGGTTCAAATTTCTGAAATCTCAGTATAGGAGCTTATTTCTCCTACTTCATGAAACAAAATAAAGGATGCTGCTCCTTCTCTTGCTGCAGGCTGGAAATTCTCTTACGAGTGGGATCCAAATGTTCTGAGTTCCTTTCCTCTTATTTATATATATATTTAATTTCACTTCAACTAGTGTGGGAGAATTCAATTACCCTGCATTTTTTTACACTGGGGCTTCTCACGCTGTGTCACTTGAAGACTGTGGGTATGATGTCAGGGTGAGAATTCTTTGACAAAATATTATGTGGAAGGCAATATATGCATCAGCTGTGGAATGATATGCTTCATAAATACAATTTGTCAGTAGGAAGGAGTAATTATTACTTAATTTTGCACCTGATCTTAGCTAATTTTTTTTGGTGATAGTTTGAGGCAGCTTGGGTTCAAAACCAATTACAAAGTTAGGCTGAGAGAAGTATAGAAAATACTCTTTGGCCAGGTGTATCTCAGCTTAGACATGATAGTATTGCAGTCAGATTTTCTTACAGTGCCTCTTAGTTCCTACTGGGGATGCCAGCACCTCAATCAGGAACAATAAGGTTTTATAAAATACTCCCCAACTTCCTTCAGGACAGATTGCTTTTGCTGCTGCACTCTCCTGCTTGACAATGAGTAGAACTTCTGGAGTAGCAAGTAAAAGGATCTTGAAGGAAAAAGCCATGCTGGAGCAGCAGATACTGTGGCAGGTTTGGCTGAGTCCTGGCTCCAGCTTAGTTCTGTCTCCAGCTTCTCCTTCTCTCTCTTCTCCCCATCCCACCTTCCCATCATGAGATGTGCTGTATATTCCCTAATCGTCACAATCTGTTTTTCCTGTTGAGCTTGGATACAACTAAGTGAGCTACATGCAAGACATGCAAATGTTTCAGGGGCTGCCATTTGCTTCTGAGCCATACTTGGGGCCTGTCTGTGATAGATCTGGTGAAAGTCACTGAATATACAAAATGTTTCGAACCAGGTGGAGTAAATGAGGGAAGCTGTGATTTCACCTGTGTTAGCAGACTTGAGTTAAAAAAGGAAAATGGTCAGGATGGAATGGAAATTGGTAACCCAAATTACAATCTCAAGTAGCTTGATTAGTTTTTTAAAAATTCAATTACATTAAATTGGATTTTTGGATTTGATAATGTGGATTATTCTGTACTTCTGTCGAGCAGGTTTTTCTTCAGCTTTGCAATTTTCAAGAGTTCCAGCACACTAGCTACTGTATATGGTATCTCATAATTAAGTGAAGATGTGGGTTCCATTTTGAGCTCTCATTTTCTCCGTTCTGTGCTGTTGAACACAAATTCCTCCTACCTCACCTGGGTGTCCTTTGGCCCACAGGTGCAGCGGATCCTCCTCAGCAGCAGTGCAATGTCACATAAGAGAGAGCAAACACAGAGCACAGCTGGAAAATATGGTGTGTTGTGCAGTTTGAGTCTGGAGTGATCCAGATGCATGCAGAAAAAAACTCTGCAAACCTGAATCCCCTGCCTTGTCTTTGACACACGCTCTCTGTGTCTCTGCAGTGCTTTGAATTCAGCAGAGCAAAATATGCAGACAGCAGAGGGGCTGGGAAGATGACTCACTGCATGAATTCGCCTGTCAGCTGGAAATGGGATCACAAGGAGGGAAGTTTCAGCAGCAGGGACAACATAGGGGCTGCAGATTTCACTGGGCACTGTTCCTTAACCTCTGCAGAGTCAGAGGCAGCTGCTGGGTGTGCTTACAGATTCCAAGAGGCTGCATGTTCTCCTTAGGCCTTTGGTTAGGGACTGACCTAATAGGTACTGCTACAATCTGTAGCTTTCATGAATCTGTACATGACAGGCTCCATATATGTTGCTATTTCTCTTTCATTTTCTCTTGTGTTGGTTGTTGTTGTTCGTTTTTTTTTTTTTTCCTCATCCCATGCTTTTCGATGCTTGTATCAGTGCTGAGTACTGCAGTGCAATTCCACACCATAAGAGGGATGATCCATTGTCTTTGTCCTTGGCATCTGCTTTGTAAACACCAATTTAGCATTTGAAATGGTTCAGCTGACTTCCAGTCTTTCTGTCTCCTACTTCCACTTTATTATAGTTCTATTTTCATGTAAAAAAAACCAAACCAAACCAAAAAATGGTCTGTTCAGAAGGTGACTGCAGTGAAGAGCTGCCTTGTGACAGGGTGTAAACAGGGTATGCCAGTCAATATGTGTAAATTAGAAAAGAGAGTGATGTAATCTATAGCTCCTGTAAAGGTTTCAAAGATGTACCTCGATCATTAATTAAGACACTAAGGATGTCTCATAAAATTTCAGTTGAGGAGACTAATAATTCACTATCAAATGAAGAAAGGCAAGGTCACTTGTATAATTACCTGCTCTAACATTTATATTCCTCACATAAAATGCTCCTTCCCACACAAAAGTTGAGCTGACAGACTGAGAGAGTTGGGAGTATTCAGTCTGAAGAAGAGAAGGCTCTGAGGAGCAATTTGGATAGTAATTCTGGGACTGCAGCAAGAGAAGTGTGGCCAGCAGGTCGAGGGAGGTGATTCTCCCCCTCTGCTCCACTCTGGTGAGACCACACCTGCAGTACTGCATCCAGTTCTGGAGCCTCTATTACAAGACAGATCTGGAGGTGCTGGAGTGTGTCCAGAGAAGGGCCACAAGAATGATCAGAGGGCTGGAGCTCCTCTCCTATGAGGACAGACTGAGAGAGTTGAGGCTGTTCAGTCTGGAGAAGAGAAGGCTCCCAGGAGACCTTCTTGTGGGCTTCTAGTATCTGAAGGGGGCTACAAAAAAGCTGGGGAGGGACATTTTAGGGTGTCAGGAAATGATAGGACTAAGGGAATGGAACAGAACTAGAAATGGGTAGATTCAGATTGGATGTTAGGAAGAAGTTCTTCACCATGAGTGTGGTGAGACACTGGAACAGGTTGCCCAGGGAGGTGGTAGAAGCCTCATCTCTGGAGGCCAGGCTGGATGTGGCTCTGAGAAGCCTGATGTAGCGTGAGGTGTCCCTGCCCATGGCAGGGGAGTTGGAACTTGGATGATCCTTGAGGTCTCTTCCAACCTTAACAATTCTATGATGGCTGTGGAAATGTTCAGGACTAGGGAGTGCAGGTTTCATACCTAAGCTTTGAGGGCATCCTGAAAAAAATTAAATGTAGTTTTTCATGGAATCATTTCTTTTGGATCATTTCTATTTGTGCTGTTTGCCTTTTGTAACATGAGTCGTTATTTTATACAGTCAAAGTTAACATCTAGCACATGCCTGGCATGGCTATTTCAGGAAAAGTGGAAAAATGGAAGAACAGAAATGGATGCTGGAGATGCAGGGTCAGATCAGTATTGCTGTGCTGTGGTTCAGCTGTAGTTACATGTATTGAAATTAATTGCATGAATGTTATTTTTCTTCTAATTCACGTATGATTTGGTTCCAGTTCCTTTTATGTCTAAAGGATGTAATAAAGATAATGGAAAAATATTAGTAAGGAGCTCAGGAAGGTAATCAGATACCTGAAAATTGAGAGATATTTGGAAAACAGCAGAGTGGTGCAAGGAAAAAGAGAGGGTACAAGACAAATTACAAAGGCAATAATACCACACTGATATAAGCCAGAACACTGGGTTAGTAGTGGTTCTGTTCCTGTGTGTGCTGTTAGGAGGAAGAAGAATGAGGCAAAATGGGAGAGCAACCTACCTTAGTGATCTTCTCCCCTCCCCTCCCAACAACGCAGGACTTGAGAAGTCAGCACTTGGAGGTGTTTATTTGTGTTTACATAGGCTCAATAGTTTAAGGTAAAAGGGCAAACTTGAAATGAAGATGTCTGAATGAACACTTTCCGAATTCTGGAAACACTCAGAACCTTGGGGAGATTACTCATGGCTCTAAAATGCACCATTTGGGCAGGCTCCTGCTGAAGGAGAGGTGTTGGCTGGAGGGCAGTGTTCCTGCGGGGCGTGACTGGTGGGATGAGGGGACAAGTAGGTGTGTGTAAGGCTGCAGCAATGCATAGCCTGATGGTTTTTCTGAGACAAGAGTAGGGGAGAAAAGGGTTCTGGGCTTATCTCCTGCGTAGGGCATGAGGACAGCTCATTAGTTTGATTTTTACAAGTACCTGCCTTTGTCAAGTTAATGCTGCTGATAAAAGGTGTGACTAGGCACAGGCGAAGGTATTGCTTGGAGCATACATGGAAGAGCAAACATCTACATAGAAATAGACACTTAAGAGGCAAACCCTCAATGAGGTTTCTTATCCTCTGCTAAATCTGTGGCACCTCTTTTGAGGAAGCAAAGTTCAGGGATCTCAGCTGGAGCCTCCTGCCCTCCCTCCTACTGCACAGCGGTGGAGGTGTCTCTCTGGGGTGCCAAGAGTCTCACAGGTTTGCAGCAGCTGGCTGGCTGTCGCAGAGAGTCAATGTTCAGCAGAGTCAGGATGTGATAAGGCTATGTGCTGGCTGCAGTTAGGGCCGGTGGCTGCCCTGGCTGTCTCTGCAGTGGCTGTTCAGTTTGTGTCACACCGAGCCCCATCAAAGGTCACTTTTTATCCGGCCCTTATGGCTTGATCTGCTTGCTGATGTGATAACCTGCTGAGTGCAAGGTGTGTTTGCTTCCCTTTTTCTTTCTTTCTTTTGTTCCTCCTTTTTTTTTTTTTTTTTTTGTTGTTGGTTTGATAGTCTGAATCATTGTTACTATGAATCAGCCCTGCTAAGGACGTAAAACAAATGTTTGTTCACAGTCTCCCCAGGTACTTGGCAAAATCCTAATCTGCTTTACCAGCAGGCTAGTGTAATGTTAACAACAGAGCAATGGAACCTTCAAAGTTCCCATTGCTCTATGTTTTCCTTCATTTTCACCACTTGAAATGCATGCAAGACCATTTTTACATCTATTTCTCTTGCACTGAGGGACATGGCAGTACCTGTACAGAAGAGTGACAGTACTCTCTTTATGGGAACCCTGAGCTGCTCAGCAGAATGTTCATTGCAGGAATAAAAATCTCTTGCAAGACTGATGGACTGCTAAAGGTCCAGAGCTGTAAAACACTGTATTTTACTGGAGAGATCATGGGTCTCTCAGGGCTAAGCCAGCTCTTCTCTTGGCTGCAGTGAAGGTTCCAGGCTCTCATTCAACATTTTCATTCTTTTTTTTTTTGGTGGTTCATAAGCAGGTGGCCTGGCTGAATTTACTGGAAGAGAGGTGAGACAGCAGTGTATTAATGGCAGATAAAAAGTGAGCAAAGTCACCAGATCAGTTATAACCAGATGGAGCAAAAAACCCAATTGTCCAAGCAGGGATCAGATAAAGCTGTGTCTATACACAGATACTGTCAGCCATGGTGCTGAATCTTTGGAGCCAAACACACCAGGCCAAATCAGCAAACATTTGGTCTGTGTAAGAATTATTGGCTTGAGAAGCATTGTCTCCCTGAAGGATGATGTATTGTCTCTCTGCATGCTAACACAGGGCCTGAAAACCCTGATTGTCCTTGGCTGATAACTGCTATCAGACCACGCTTTGGGCTAAGAGCTGGATAAGGTGACAAGGTGTGTGCCCACCTGAGGTGGTTCAGAGTCTGCAGACTGATAGAGAGCACAGGCATTGTGGCTCCCTCCTTGGCCTCCACATTGATAACCCTGGCCCCTATGGGGTTTATACTCCTTGTGAAAGAAAACAAGTGTGGTTTATGCAACTTAGGGTCTTGATGCTGCTCTCCAGTGTGGGCAAACCTCTCCTGGGTTTTCCCCTTTCCACTTTGTCCTGGTTTCAGTTGTAAGAGAGTTAATTTTCTTCCTAGTAACTGGTGAAAGTGCTCTGTTTTGAATTTAGTGTGAGAATAATGCTGATAACACACTGATGCTTTAGTTGTTACGTAAACAGTGCTTATCCTAAGTTAAGGATTTTTCATTTTCCAATGCTTTGCCAGCAAGCATGTGCACAAGAAGCTGTGAGGGGGCATGGTCAGGACAGCTAACCCAAAGAAGCCAAAGGCACATTTCATACCCCAGGACATCCTGCTCAGTATACAAGCTGGGGGGAGCAGCCTGGGAGAGGCTGATCTCTGTTAGGGTCAGCAAATGGTGAGCGATTGCACTGGGTACTGCTTGTCTTTCTTGGGTTTTATTTCTCTTTATCTTCATTTTCCTCACAGCCATTTATATTCTATCATTAGTATTGTTATTATATTTTAGCTCTTAAACTGTTCTCACCTCAACCCACAAGCTTTGCCTTTTTTTCTGATATTCCTCCCCTTTGCACTGGGAGGAAGTAGGAGCAAGTGAGCGGCTGCGTGGTGCTCAGTTGCAGGCTGGGGTTAAACCACAGCACCCTTTTACCAGGAGCCTGGTTTCTTCTGACACTGGTGCTTTTATTTCCTTATTTACCAATGGCATTAGCCAAGGGGGAGGCAATTCTGAGCACTTGCCTTAATGCTTCGGTCTGAAGTTTAAATCTGGGTATCAAATAGCACAGAAATCTCCCTGTAAAACCCAACAGAAGCCAAGAATTGCATGGGTGGAAAGCAGTCTTTGCTCATGGATACTGTCAGTGTTAGTTACATCCTGTGCATGGAGAAAATGTGAGCCTCTCAGCCATTTTTCTTGTTACTTGTGAAAGCAAGCCCACACCCACTACCTATAGAGGGTTGCATATGGCACAGACTACTATTTTAGTTCACAGTGGGGTGTTCTGATCTGTAATGTGCCTGCAGGGCCTCTTTGTGCCCCTTTTGTTTCCTTTCCCCTTTAATGCTGAGCCTCAGAAGTGCAGGGTGCTTAGGCAGTGTTAGGTAAAGCACAGTGTTATCCCATAAGCTGTAACAGCATCTTGCTTGCCATTATCAGTACCCCTTTGTCAGAGCACCATCTGAAACCTTGCTAGGCTGGTGCTGGCAACTAACAGAAAGCGAGTACTTTTCACTGGTATAAAATACAGAGTACTTTTTACTGGTATAAAATACAAGACTGGAGAATAAAACACAAATGAAGGAAAGCAAAGGGTGGGATGTCCTTTATTGTACATGTGCAGCAGACTGGAGGTTTAGGACTTCACAAACAGTTACTAATATGTACCATGTCTTCAAGTGTACTTATCTTTCAGGACAACATGGTCAGAACAAGAAAAGGAATATATTCTGTTTGGTTCAGCTAGCAGAACAACCTACTCAACTATCACAGTCTTTTTGGATGACAGATTCCATGGAGTTGTCTTACTGGATTGCTCAGCTTTAATAAATAGTGAAATTGCTGGCTTGCTTTTAAGACATGTAATAGTCATATCAGGACAAGAAAATCTGGCTTTGTGCAGCATTCCTGTAGATGAGCACATCCCTTTCTGTGTGACTGCAGAATTTCCATCAGAGGGCTGTAGATTCTTCCTGGCCAGGGAGCATTCAGATTCCTACTCCCTTGCACACCCTTTCTCTTCATGATAACTGATATTTGTGTGTGCTTATGGGTGTCCTGGTGTTCAGTGGGTTGCTTGCAGGGTAGCTTATACTTTGATATTTGGCTGTGAGTGTGCAGCTTATACCTTGATATTTGACTATGTGTGGCTTATACTTTGATATTTGACTGTGAGTGTGTAGCTTATACTTTGATATTTGTGAGTGTGTAGCTTATACTTTGATATTTGACTGTGAGTGTGTAGCTTATACTTTGATATTTGTGAGTGTGTAGCTTATACTTTGATATTTGACTGTGAGTGTGTAGCTTATACTTTGATATTTGGCTGTGTGTGGCTTATACTTTGACATTTGTGAGTGTGTAGCTTATACTTCGATATTTAGCAGTGAGTGTGTAGCTTATACTTTGATATTTGGCAGTGAGTGTGTAGCTTATGCTTTGATATTTAGCAGTGAGTGTGTAGCTTATGCTTTGATATTTAGCAGTGAGTGTGTAGCTTATGCTTTGATATTTAGCAGTGAGTGTGTAGCTTATACTTTGATATTTGGCTGTGAGTGTGTAGCTTATACTTTGATATTTGGCTGTGAGTGTGTAGCTTATACTTTGATATTTGGCTGTGTATAACTTATGCTTTGATATTTGACTGTGAGTGTGTAGCTTATATTTTGATATTTGACTGTGTAGCTTATGCTTTGATATTTGGCTGTGAGTGTGTAGCTTATACTTTGATATTTGGCTGTGAGTGTGTAGCTTATACTTTGATAATTGACTGTGTAGCTTATGCTTTGATATTTGGCTGTGAGTGTGTAGCTTATACTTTGATGCTTGGCTGTGAGTGTGTTGGAACCTGAAGTACACAGTGACAGTGATGTTTTATTTAAGAGAAGAGTAACGTTAACAAACAACCCATAAGGGTTTTCAATCATTTAAATTACAGTACAGCCTATATCCATGAACTGTAAACTAAGAGGATTTATATAAGATTATAATGGCTCCAGAGGAGCTGTGAAGTGAATAATCTGCATTTTACAAGTTGCACTGTTGTGGTCTATTATGTCAATCCTCATTCTCTGGTAGCACTTGTTGTTGAGCAAGTACTGTGATTTACATCTTCACCTTGTCATTATGTTTTGTTCATTGCAAAAAAAACCAAAACAAACTATGTAATAAGAGTATTTATTTTTTTGAAGTATGATGAAATGAAATGTCCCTTAAAAAGTGTCATTTTGCTACCATAATTTGAAGAGATCTAACAGCAATGGGGAGATGTCCTCCATAGATCATGAGAACAGGAGCACTCTAGCCTGACAAGAGGTTTAACTTCTGTGTGGGGTTATTTTAGAGAAAAGAAGGATTTGTTTCATCCTACAGTGTAGGAATGACAGGTGCTTCTGTTTTCTCTTGTCTGTTTATTACAGGAAAATAAAACCCAACTGCCAAGCAAAACCAGATAAAAGTAAAGATTTATCTATAAAGAGCATAGAAGAGCATGAAATCCCTTTTCCTTGGGCAAAACTTAATTAGAGGATGATTTTCTTGTGGTTCAAAGGACAAAATATTTCTATAGATGTGGAAAGATAAGAGGAATCATGTTAGGATCCTTGCTTGGTGCTCATGAAGGTTGTGAATAGAGTCTTTTTTTTCAGTTGCAGGCTATCCTAGACTCAAGTAGATCCCAGCTGTAGGTCACCTGGGGATGGTGTTGGTCATTGTCAGAGTCAGGGTGCTGTCCTGGAGTGTAGTGGATTATATTTTTTCTGTTCCTAAGACAATGATTTCCCCCACAGTGGTCCAAATCCTGCCATCTGCTTTGTGGTTCTTTTGGTTACTTGAAACAAGCCTTGCAAGCACTTTTTCTAAACAAACTAAAACCTATCCTGTTCCATAGAGCTGATGCTTTTTCTGGGCTCTCTCTGTTGTGAAGGTTGGAACTGGACAGTGTGCTGTGGAGCTACTTTTTGAAGGTTGATTCTGAGTCAGAACAAGAGACAGTGCAGTGAGTTCTGTATAAACCATCATTATCACTTTTGATTCAAGATTTTTAACAGGGAACAGTAGTGCATCATTGAACAGCATGCAATTGCAAGGACAGATCAGCCTTAAAATCACACAGAATGGCAGGGGTTGGAAAGGACATCCAGAAATCAGCTAGTCCAACCCCACTGCTTGAGCAGGTTCCCCTAGAGCAGGCTGCATAGGATCACATTCAGCTGGATTTTGAAAGTCTCCAGAGAAGGAGACTCCACAGCCTCTCTGGGCAGCCTGCTCCAGTGCTCCAGCACTCTTCTCATAGTAAAGAAGTTTTCTTTATGTTCAGATGGAAGCTTCTGTGTTCTAGCTTGTAGCTGTTGCTCCTTGTCCTATCGCTGGCCGTCACTGAAATCCTAAGTCTCATTGAACATACTGCCCAAAAGCATTGAAAAAGATTAATGATTCTGGCTATTTCATGTCATTATCCAAGCTGGAAGGAACTTGATTTGCTGAAGGGTTTCAGTACTGCCTCTCTAAGAGTTTTGTTTATGGTTTCTCAGCTTAGACAGAGGAAAAGGAAACTCCAGCCTTACTGATGATTTTGGAAATTTTGAATATTTTTCTTCCTGACATCACTTCATCAGGTCTTAAAACAAAGGGAAAAAAAAAAAAAAGGAAGAAAAATCTGCTCTTCTGGGATTGTAGTTCAAGTATTACAAAGTTTTAGCAAGAGAGGATCTCAGCTTAGTCTTAAAGCACTGAAGGTAATAAAATAGAAAAAGCTGATATGCCCATTTGAACTTCACTCAAGTCCCTCCAGATACTGCATGCTCCAAAGGCATATTTTAGCTCACTTTGAGAGACTTCTGGACTTCTCTTCTTTGTCAGACCTTAGGCATTTATTACAGAGTTATTTCAGTGTGCTGTATAGGCTGTCCCACATCTGTAGCCAGTCTGCTAGGCTATCCTTAGCAAGAGCCTCATTTCCTTGCTTTCTTCAGAGAAAACTATTTATCTTCATGGCAGTGTAGTATTGTTAGGACATCTCCTTTTAATTTCATTTAAACTCTTTCATATCTTTTAAAATGTTAATGCTTCAAGGCACCCACAGTCACCATTTTTCTCATTTTGAATTCCTTCAGTAGAGCCTTTCTTGGTAAATGAGATTTCAGTTTCCATGGTGCTCCTTATTAGGAGTAGCTGCTCTTTTCATCACCAAACGGTGCAATTTTCATTCATGCCGAAATATCAATGGCAACATCCAGCAGCAAATTGCTCCTTTATGATCCTTGGCATTGTGGAAGCTTTCCTGCTCAAAATTAAATGTCAAGGAATTTAACAAGTATGAAGAATCTGAATCTTCTTTATGCACACACACACACACACACAGAGACATGTGCTCCTCCCTCCATCCCTCTATGCACCTAAGCATTTGTCTTCCCTTGTTACCATAAAGGAGTCATTAATATGGTATCAGTGATACTTCCTAAAAAGTTCAGCAGCAGGTCTGAGGAGGCTGTGTTCCCTCCTGTACCTTCTGCTAGAGCCAAGTGAGCTGTTTTGTATTCAGGCTGCTTGTTCCCAGGCTTTGAACTTGAGCAGCTCATTTTGGGAATGATAGCAGCCTCACCAGCCTGCTCCCTTCCATTACTCAAAGCACAGCTTTGCCATTTGCTGTGCCATAAATCAGGAACATATGTCCTCAGTACAGACAATAGAAATACATATAGATCAAGGCAGGGCTCTGTTTCCATGCCAGCCCAGCTGCCTGCAAATGCTTGGGTGCTTGTGGTAGCATGGGAAGGCTGATGTGACAGGCAGCACAGATTTTAGTGGGATTCCTTTGTAACCACTATAATCTCTTTCCCTGGCCATGACATTATTGTTATGTGGTAGCTGCTGTCTGGTGGCTTAGGTTTCCCAGCTGTGAGACCTGATCCACCCATTTCCCATCTCGGGCTCTCTTGCTTATGCTGCTAAATATTTCCCCCAACTACTGCCAGTGCTCTGCCAGCTGCTGTTCTTGTGCTCCATGGGAAAGTGGCTGTGCAGGACAGCAGCTCTGCTTGCTTCAGTCTGCAGGGAATGTCAGGAGACTCTGTCTTTCCTGAGAAAAGTGATTCTACCTGGGGAAAGAGGACTCTCTTCATGAACCAGGTGCTCAGGAGATTAATAATTAAAAATTCCTAGGAGAGGCCCCTGTAATAAATAAAACTACTTTTAATGCAGAATTACATCACACCCTTCTTTCTACATTTATTTTTAAGTCTGGCAGTGAGATAAGTGTCTGTCCAGAGCATTGAAGAAGAGGTTGGACTGGTGATCCCTTTCTAGATAAGGCAGCTTGGAGGAAGGGCTTTGAATCCTACCTCTCCTCCACTTCCTCTCATTTCCATATGTGAGCTAGGCACAGGCAGGTGTTTTATTTTAAAGCCCAGTGTCAGGTTTGTGGTTATGGCTTCCCTGCCTCCAGGCAAGCACCACGATTTACTATTGCTTCTCATCATAATCTGTGCTACTGGCAGTACTGTAAGCACTTCCAGCAAATAGGTCTCAAAAGGAAATAAAATGCTGGAGCCTGTGAAAGGGCAGAAGTGCTCCCTTCATCTCCTGGTTGAGTGGGAAACAGGAGATGAAAGTCAAACCTGAGGTTTTGGATCTGTGGTGGAAAAGGACACAACCTTCCTAGAGTATATGGAAGTTCCCCACAAATGAAATAAAGAGAGGATGTCAAAATGCTGATGTTGGGCAGAAAGAAGAATGAAAGTTATTCACCAAACCCAGCAGTGACAATATATTTGTATTTGAATCTTCTGAGTTTAGACTATGCTCCTTTCAAAAGGCAAACTGTCGTGAAAGGATGTGGCAGACACCATTTTTATTACAGGTCCAGCCTAAGCCACACCTTTGTTGCAGTACTCTAGTTAAATGAGCATCTTCACCTGATCATCCTCGCTTGTCATTGCATGTTCTGAGGTGCTAAATGCAGAGCCTTTGCTGGAGATCCTGCTCAGTTGCTGGCTTCATTTCCAGGCACCTGTTCTCAAGTCTCCCAGATTCTCTGATAATGCACACAACAGGAAAGAAAAGACAGCTTAGATTCCTGGGGCTTTTAGGTCCTTGGGAGGGTCATGTTCAGTGCAAAGGCAAAGCTAAGGCTGATTATCCACATGTCTCTTGGAAACAGCTGTGTGATTTGCACAATCAGTTTGCAAATGAGGTGATGTGAAGACATCAAATACTGACACTTGATGGATATATGGAAATCCTTCATCAGTGAGCTGACTGAGAAGTCACAGAGGATGATTTCTATCTTGTTTCAAGTCTGTGTTCACTTTCTTTTCTTAGAGATATTTTAAAAAAAAGAATTTAGATAAAAAAAAAGAAAGCCCCTGTTTTGTTTGCATTTTGTATTTTTTCAGCAGATCTGTGTTCTGCCTCGTACACTCACTTTCTGGTTCCTAGCAGTGCTCACACACTTGGCATCCATGGCTAAGCAGAGTCAGCATGGCTAATATTTAGTGTTGTAGCCTCCCAAGTCCTTTGTGTGTTTAACTGTCATCTTTCATTTCTCCCGTGTTGGCTTAGTTTTCTTTGGGAGTTCCAGCAACTCTATCCACCCCAAGCAAAAAGACTCAGGATCCTGCTTGAATGTGAGATGTCTCCCTAGCTGGGAGTCCAAGTTTCAGAGGAATTCCTTCTGTTCTTCAAAGAAAGGCTTCTCATAAAAGGCATTGGCTTGACAAGTTAAGGCTTGGGCTGTGACGTAAATGAGTAAGACACTCTGGTGAGATCCAGCTTGCCAGCCTGAGCTGGTACAGTGTGTGACCACAGGCAGCTTCAAATCTCTATT
Organism: Indicator indicator; assembly: GCF_027791375.1. Classification (NCBI taxonomy): domain Eukaryota; kingdom Metazoa; phylum Chordata; class Aves; order Piciformes; family Indicatoridae; genus Indicator; species Indicator indicator. Next base: position 12,026,088 of record NC_072034.1, on the reverse strand, counting down.
CAAATTAAGCAAATTGCCCTGTGAGAAGCCCTCAGTCTCTCCAGGGCTGTTGACAGATGTGCTTCTGCCTGGGACTTCATCTGGGAAGGTTTGCCTGGTAGGAGATGTTATGGAGAACAGCATTACCTTGTGCAGTTGGTACCTTTCTAGGTCCTCAGTTTTAGCCAAGAGAGTATTTGTGCTAATTGGCTTTTTAGGAAAGCCTGCTGGAAAGGGCATTGCAAACATTCGAGAAGTTAATGAAACCTGCTGCCCTTCCCAGCACACTTGTAATGCAGTTTGACCCTTTAAAGTCAGTTGGTCATAGAAGACCCCTTTTATGAACTGTAACCAATTATAATCCAAACCAGTGACTGGGAAGAAAGCAAGCAATTAGGCACAGCAGAAGCCTTTTTCTTCTCTTGCTAGGTGATAGCAAGCAAGAAGTTTTTTAAATTACACACTGTGGCCTGATTTTTCACTCTGTTCACCCAGTGCCATGCTGCTGGCTCTGTCCAGATGTCAGAGGTACAGAACCAACACATTGAAATGGAGAAGGGAGCCCTTTAATGCTCACTCCAGCAGTAATGTCCATGGAGCATGTGGTGGTGGAAATGAGAGCACAGCTTAATAGCTGGTCTTTCCCTTTATTTATTTATTTCCTTTTCTTTTTCTTCATTTCTCTTCTGGAAAATCACAATCAAAAGAAGATGAAGAGAAGTCACAGAATTCAATAGTGTCTGAGCAGCAAGCCCACAAACAGCAGCTCTGGTCTGCAACATATGGCTGGAACATATTGGGAGGTAGTGAAGGGGGAGAGGAGGTGATCTGCTGAGGAGAACCTTCACCACAATAAACAAAATAATAATAGCTTGTTGCTAAAGCCAGTCGTTGCCAAGGCCTGTATTAACATTTACAAAGGAGTGGATTCAAGAGGTGCTGTGATGATTCCCATCTCTTTTGTCTCTCTCTTCCTGGCTTTGATCTTGTCCTGGGAGGTGGCCTGCTTTGAAGTTTTGCATCTTTCTTTTCTCCTAACAGATGGGTGAGATCATAATTTATTTTTTTTTTCCACACCTTAACATGGTGGGAAGCATTTGGTACCTCAGTGTAACAGGCTGTCTTGTAGGCTCCTTCTCCCATGAAAAACGTGCAGCAGAGAGAAGAAAGTTTACTGTTTGCTCTTAGGGTTTGCAATTGTCACAGCTCACACAATGATCACCTGGGAACAGCAAGAGGTAGATTGGACTCTCTAATGCAGCTTTGTTAAGCCAAGCTTATACATCTTTTGGCCTTGTACTGAAGTCCTGGGATTATTTAATTACCAGGATGCTCTTGTTGCCTCCTTTATTGCATCTGGTTATTTTTTTCAAGTGTTTGGTTATTTGGATCAATTTTAATTGTGGCAACTTCTGCCAAGCTTTGGCCCTATGGACAGTCCAATGAATGATTAGACTCTTGAAGAGTGCCAAAACCTGGAAACAGCTCATTTGGAAAATTGCTTAACAGATTGCAAATGGTGAATAGATTATTGCACCAGGGAACTTTTGAACAGGATCTTGAAACTCCTGTGGTAGTAGATTTTCAACTCAAGAAACACAGCATATACAGGCTCACACTCATGAAAAGTAAATCTTTGTCTGGAAGCAGTGTGAAGAAATTAGGACTTTTCTTCTCTCCTTTTCTCCTTTATCTTTCACAGTTTCCACAGTACAATAAAGATGTGGGTTATCTTAGCTAACTTTAGCTTATTTGTGTTTCTTGGATGGGTCCCACTGGTGCAGCTTTTTCCAGGACAGTTGGCTGAGACTGACCTGGCCTCTACACAACAAAAGATGTGGTGATGATGTGTTTCATTTGACAGTGTGCTGGTTGTGTCATAGACAGAACAACCTGCAGTGGTCACAGCTCTTGTGCTTGCTGTTTGTTGTTACAAAAGTTGTCATTAAGCTGGGACGTGAGCTGTAGGCTTCTGGGAATGTTCCTTGGCTGATTTAGGAACATTTTTGTTCTTTTCCCCAGGCTCTTGCCCTGACTTTCTTTCTTTTTTTCCCTTTTTACTTTTTTGTTGTTGTTTTTAAATTTTCTAGGTGGTAGCAATAGGACAAAGAGCAATGGTTTTAAACTAGAGAAGCACAGATTTAAGCTGAATGTTAGGAAGAAGTTGGTAGTGTAGTACTGGAACAGGTTGCCCAGAAAGGTGGTGGAGGCCCCATCCCTGCAGACATTCAAGGTCAGGCTTGATGGGGCTTTGAGCAACCTGATCCAGTTGAAGGTGTCCCAGATTATTGCAGAAGGGTTGGACCAGATGGCCTTAAAGGTCCCTTCCAGCCCCATGCATTCCATGGCTCTATGATTATCAGTAATGGGATTCCAGTTTTCATCCCAGTAGTATGAATTCTGTGACTGTAATTCACAGCAGAGTCTGATAATAGGATCCTGTTGGAATTTGGGGAATACCTCTTAAACTGCATGGAAAGAAGGGACACAATTAAAGCTCTCACTTAGTGTTTTAGACACGGCTTGTACCTGTCTGTGCTTTCAGAAGATTGGAGGACCAAGTGTAAATCTGACCTGAGGTGTCAGTGAGAAATGAACTGTATCGTGTTACTCAGCCCTGAGATCTTGAAACTGGCCTTTCAGTTTTGTCTAAATCTGTCACCACAAGCAGTGGCTAATAAGCAGCACTCAGAGGGGCTCTGTGCCAGTGTACAGCAGTCCTCTGAAGGTCTGCTTCTCTCAGGAGAGAGATCAAGATGCAACCTGAGTGCTGGTTTCATTCAGAAGCTGAGGACTCAGGAGCTTAGAAGTCACAGCATCCCTTGTGCTGCTCCAGGCATGAGTTATGATCTTGCAGGCTTTTAATGAGTAGTGCTTGCTGACTAGTTCTGCCTTGTTTTGGGGGTGTGTGTTATTCTTCTCTTGAGTTTTTCTTTTGTTCTTGGTATTGCTATCCAAGGGGCATAGTGCTCTGCAGCATAACAAGGCCACAAAAATTATGAAGGCACTGGAATGTCTCTTTTATGAGGAGAAGCTGAAAGACCTGGGGCTGTTTAGCCTGGGAAAGAGAAGACTGAGAGGGGATCTTATCAATGCATTTTAGTATTTAAAGTGTGGAGGTCATGAGGATGAGGCTGAGCTCTTTTCAGTGGTGGTCAGTGATAGGACAAGGGGCAATGAGCACAAACTAGAACATGGGAGGTTTCACTTGAACTTAAGGAAAAACTTTGAGAGTGTCAGAGCACTGGAACAGGCTGCCCAGAGAGGTTGTGGAGTCTCCTTCTGTGGAGACTTTCAAAACCTGCCTGTGCAACCTGACCTAGACAAATCTGCTCTAACGGGGGGGGTTGGACCAGATGATCTCCAGAGGTCTCTTCCAGCCCCTACCGTTCTGTGATTCTCTGAAGGGCAGGACCTGCAGTGCTAAGAAAATGGCCGTGTTTGGAAGCAGGATTTTTGGGTTTTACCCCTTAGCTTTTAATTGCCATTTTGTTTTGGAGGAAATTAGATCTGGATGTGAATTAGAAGCAAATACAGCAAGCAGGTGTTTGGTAAGTTTAACAGTGTGCTTTCAGTCATTCAAATGGTATGTGTGAAAATAGTTCAAATTTCCTATCTTTGACTGGAAATAGTTTTATAAGGTTGGAGTAAGTGCAGATTTATCCAATAGCTTAGTGGCTGAAGCATTCATCTGTGATGCAGAAGATTTAATTAAATTCTCTGTTCTGAGAGGCTTTGAAACTACATATCCTGACCTTGAATAAAAGATGCAGATTCAATTTTGTTTACACCCAGGTCAGGTAAGAAGCTTAACCAAACTGATTGCAAAATATCTGGCGACTGACCTACAAACCAATTTTTTGCACATATCATCAACACACACTTCTGCAGTATTCAGCCAGTAAATTAGTGGCTTTGCCAGGAACACAACACTTGTATTCTGGGCTGCTTGTTCTGGTCTTTGCTGTTGCCTTCTCCATCAACAAGCACGTTTTACAAGCTGACTGGCAGCCCTCTTGCCAGCTTCTTCACTTGCACAAGGTAGCAATAGGTTAATGAGAGGGGATCTCATCAATGTCTATAAATACCTGAGGGGTGGGTGTCAAGTGGAGGGAACCAAGCTCTTTTTGGTGGTGCTCAATAATAAGACAAGGAACAACAGGTACAAGCTTGAACATAGAAGATTTCACCTCAACATGGGGAGAAACTTCTTTACAGTGAGGGTGACAGAGCACTGGAACAGGCTGCTCAGAGAAGTTGTGGAGTCTCCTTTTCTGAAGACTTTCAGAACCCATCTGGGTGCATTCCCGTGCAGACTTAAGTGATCCTGCTTTGGCAGTGGGGTTGGACACCATGATTCTATGACCTCTGGAGGTCCCTCCAGCCTCTAATGTAATGTGATACTGTGTGATTGTGACTACCTAGATCTGGTGGTCAGATCCTTTTACACAGGTAGCTGCGCATCTGGGTTAAAGGCAATTGGCTTCTTAGGAGTGCAAGATGTGCAACAGTGATACTGTTCTGGTTTAGAGGCTCCTTTCAGCTCTATACAGACATAGCAGTGTCAAGGATTTCTCTGAGAAATAAGGACTAGTAGTGAAGAGGATCCTTTGATTCTGACCCTGCTGTGTTTAAGGAAAATATCAGAAAACATTGGATCTCTCTTGGGCTTCCTGTTGGGCTCAGCTTGAAAATCAATATGAGTAGGCAGCTGAAGTGGGCCATACTTTTTGTATGGGAAGCCTGTACAGGACTTGTATTGGAAGCATGGGGACCACAACCTCTTGGTGTCCCCAAAGGACTCCTCCTTCAAATGGTTTCTTACCTCTTCATTATCAACCCATTGGTTTGAGCGAGACGGTTTGGTTTAGCTGTGTGATTTTTTGTTTCTAATGATGATATTTTCTGGGCTCACCAAATGGGCATTCGCCATCATTAGTGGCTCCTTCTCATGTTATTTGTTTCATGTGCAGGGAATAGCAACCAGATTGCAAAATAATGAGCTGCCTTGTGTATTTCAGAAACATACCCCTCGCAATATGCATTTCAATGATTATCGTCACAGTTGGCTATGTGTTAACAAACGTGGCTTATTTCACTACAATCAGTGCTGGGGAATTGCTGCTTTCAAAAGCTGTAGCAGTGGTAAGTTACGGAAGAAAAATACCAAGCTCTATCCCTGCTGCAGTTGTGTTTGTTGCTATATTTTTATTTCCAGGGGATAAAAGTGGGGAGGCGGTGGGGGAGGGGGGCACATCCAGTCAGGCTTTCCATGGCTCCTATTTTACACCACATATTAGCATCCCAGTGAACTCGGTCTGATTTTTGACTGATGAATGGGATTGCACTTAAGGCCATCGATAGCATTGGTAATGTAATGTTAGACTGTATTTATTTACCTGATATTACAAAGTCAATAGGACTTAAGTTTTATAGCCAAGCACATGCCTGAGGAATTCTGTGCTAAACTGGAGGCTGAGCTCCTGGGGAGCAGGAAACACAGACATTGGAAGTGGGAGCTCTCAACTGATTTTTGGTTTTTTTGGTGTCATGAAGCTGTAATGCTCTGCATAATGTGCATCCTGAGTGCTTAGGAAGGGAGTTGCTGTGAATGCTGGAGTGCATTTGGGAAGGAGCTGCAAGGCAACCTGGCTTGGAAATACTGCTTTGATTGTACTTGCTGAATTGTGGTGATGACACTGATTTTTATATTTCTGGTATCTGACTCATAATGAAGAAATAAAAATTTCCATTTACTTTCCGGTAGTGACATTGCCTGTGGCTATTTCAGTGGATTTTAAAAATTACCAAATTCTGTAGCTGATGGGAGCTTTAGAAACAAAACATTTTGCAAATCTAAAGGAAATTGTACATGTCTCCTGTGGTGACCCAAACTCCAATTTAGACATTTTCTGGTAACCTAGAACAACAAAGTGTTGGTGGATGGACTCTAGTACTGGCTCGCATCAGCTAAGTAAAATGAAGGCTGTAGAAAAAAATATTAATTATGCAGATCAGATGTTGACCCATTCAGACAGGGTCTTTTATGAAGTCATAATGGTCTGAACTGACATAAATCAGGGCCTGATTCTACTTTGCCTCAGGTGATGATCTTCCACCTATAGGCAGGAGTAAGGGTGGGAGACCTCATCTGCACAACAGAAGAGGTAATGCACAGCACAACGGTTCAGTGAGGGATGCAGAAAAGGAATCTAAGTAAAACTTAGCATAGTTATGAAAAATTTGTTGATAAAGTAAAATAACTTTCATGTTTTATATATAAAAAAAGTCACTGTGTGGTTTTCTTTCCTCTAACAGACCTTTGCTGAACGACTAATGGGAAACTTTTCTTTAGCTGTACCAGTATTTGTTGCCCTCTCCTGCTTTGGATCTATGAATGGTGGCATTTTTGCAGTCTCCAGGTGAGTATTGCTGATCTTAGTGGGGTCGAAGGGCATGGAGATTTACACTGAAAGTAAGGAAGCAAGGGGAAGGTCGAGTAGGATTCATTCCTTGAGCAGGAAATGAGAAATGACTACAGTGTTTACCAGGTGTGGGGCTCTTTCTCACTTTGTTCCTGCTGAGCTTAGTATCTCATTGTTAAAACCCTTTGAATGGTTTGGAAATTGATCCCTCTGAGCATAGCACTTAATTAATGGCTGCTTTGTTTCATGTGAAGGAGGGAAAATGGAGGGAAAACATGAACTAATTCCAAACACTGATCATAGTGCAAGGTAAGGAGGGGACACCTTCAGAGATGACTTTGATTTCTGTGTATGGGCTTCTCCTGCTAGTCTTTTCATTCAGAATACCTCAAAGAAGCCTAAGAAGTGCTTCTGTGCTGTGTGGCTTTCATGAGCTGCTTTGCCTAGTCCCAGTAATGAGCACATTTAAAGTCTGTCCACATTTATTTCCCACCAGGATGTTCTTCGTTGCATCCCGCGAGGGTCACCTTCCGGAAATTCTCTCCATGATTCATGTCCGCAAGCACACTCCTCTGCCAGCTGTCATTGTTTTGGTAAATCACACAAACAAATGTTCCTGCACAAGAATTCATATTTACAGGCTTGCTCTGGAGGATTTGAGCAGAATTTGGGCACTGCTTGAGTCTTGTTTATTAATGTGTATGTGGGCTTTGGGCAGGGCGAAGGACAGCAAAGACAGGAATGAGATTTGGGAGTTGTTCTTATTCCATCATCTCCTTCTTGCTGTCTTGTTGGTAGCACTTTGCTGCCCATCACTGCAACCTCATTCATGTCTTATTGCCCTTTATTTCTAAGGGCCTGGTGGTGATGAGCTAGTTCCCTTTCAGAGAAACAAATTCTAGTTAAACAAACACACACAAAAAGGGATTCATTTAACTGGAAGTGCAGTTAAACACCAGCATCTGGGTGCACCCTAAAGGCTCATTATACACCACCTTATAGTGAAAAATGCAAACAATTATGCACTAAGATAATGGAAGGGGAACCCTCAGAAGTGCAGTGTAGCGGTGATTAAAAAATGAGAGAATGTGTGCCTGAGCAACAGTCTGTGAATTGTCTAAGGAAAACCACCAGTATTAGAATGGAAATTCTATTACTGGCTGCTGAAATAGCTGCAGAGCTAGACGTTGGCCATGTGGCTGCATTGCAGACTCATTTGGGTGGCAAAAACGTTAGGACAAAGTGGCAAAACTTTAGGACAAAGTGGCAAAACTTTAGGACAAAATGGCAAAACTTTAGGACAAAATGGCAAAACACCGACCTCAAACCTCAGTTTGCATAGGGCCAGGAAGATTTTTACTTACCTTGAAGCCATCATAACTGTGGGTATTCAGCCCTTTTTTCTGGGATCAAGGACTGTAATGTGTCTGGACAGATCTCAGGTAGCCACAGCAGAAGATGCATGTGCATGAGTCTGTGCTAGTGAGATGCCTGTGCTGCTGGTGCCTCAGTTTAAATCAGTGCAGTTTAAATCACCATCCCTGAAGATGTTCAAGAGAAGACTGGATGAGGCACTTAGTGCCGTGATCTAGTTGATTAGATAGGGCTGGGTGATAGATTGGACTTGGATGATCCTGGGGGTCTTTTCCAACCTGGTTGATTCTGTGATTCTATGACTTTTTGCTATAGATGCCTCTAAGCTCATTTCTGGAGTGCCAGCTGAAGCATTGGGTGTTACAAGTGTGCAAACAACCACAGGCTTCCAAATTGCAGAAGTTAGGAAACGTGATTACAGTGAAAAGTTCAGATGGCATTCATTTTACATACTCGTTTGCTTTGCATTTCATTACTCTGGCCTACAGCAGTGATACCTTTTGAGTGAGTTGCACTGGCTGTTTCCTGCAGAGATCTATTGAGAGATAATTTTTTTTCCTGGAAGATGTTTTCTGCCATTGCATCTGATCCTGTCACATGAGTGCATTGATTTCCTTTGCAAAAGTCAGAAAGATGGCTTTCCTTCAATGACTGTCATTCCCCTCCACATTATTGCAACTAGAGCAGTTGCAGGATAAATTCTGCATTGATAAGCCTGCATTTTATCATTTCCCTATCTTATTTCTCCTCCAAAGTTCTGCAGACTGTAAGCAAGGAAAGAGCTCTTGAGGAGAAAGTGAGAAAATGATCATGGTCAGTGTTTGAGACTTGTTAAATAGAAAAGCATTGTTGGAAATTAAGAAACTTGTTTATGTCTCAGTGTGTATGTCCTGGTAGTTGACAGATGCTTGTGTAGCAAGTCCAAGAAATTATGCAATTTTATTGTAACCATACTGATTTATTTTTCTTGATAGCTCTCTTTCACTGTCTATGCCCTTCCTTGCATTCCCATGGTTATAACTGCAGTTTTAAACTTCCAGGGGCTGAGTCTATACAGCAGAAATCTTGCCCTCTGTAATTCACTGATAAAACTTCCTTTGACCTTTACAGAGAAGGAGTTTGTTTGGTATCTGTGTGTAAAGAACCATGCACTTTGCAAGTCATTAGAGGTTGGAAGCCAGAGACCCATATTTGAAATATTGATCCTCCTGGTTCAAATCCGTGCTGTCTTCACTGCTTTAAAACAAACAAAACAAAATAAAAAAGAGAGAGAGGGGGGCTGTGGGCCTAGATAACTAACACAAGTTAGTTTTCCTTACCCCAATTTTTAGCTTGGGATTTTTATTACATCTGCAGTTCATTTGACCTGTTGCCTCCTTGTAAACCTAGAGGGGCTGTTGCTGCCAGGACCTTCCCTCCTGCTGAACAATAAGGACTGTGGTTAAGCTGACTCATTCCTTCACCCCCATCTGCAAGGACTGTGTCTCTGCCAACACAGGGTGTCTCAGCAGATTTCATCCAAGCAGCAAATGTATTGCTTCTGTCCAGAGATTACCCTGGAACAGATCCCTGTAGCCTATGCTAATCATCTGACCCAAGGTGCAACACTCTAGTTGATACATAAGCCTTTACCTGCCTCACAGAAGCCTTGTAGCTCAGAGCAGCCTTTTAATGAGGCAATGTATTTATTCTAGGGTCCCTTCTTCTCCTTAACATTCAGTAGCCACCTGAGTGACAGCTTCTCTCTGCTAAGAAATGTTTGCGTTTCTGATGTGTGCTAAGTCTACAAGCTGCGAGCCTGAAGGACAAACTGCAGATACAAGCTGGTATCACCCTGGTGTGCCCAGCTGGCATCCCATGGTGTGTAGCTCCTCCTGACCATGCCCTCTTTGCTGAGGCCTCCTGTTGCAGCCTGGGGGGGGACTATAAGTCTTTTTTTCTTCCACTACACACTTAGAAACCTCCACTTTTCATATGATCAGATGTGAGCAAAATTTAACTGCTCTTATCATTTGCATCAGTGGTGAGCGAGGGCAACTGCAGTAGTTTGTGCTTGTGTTACCTTATTTGTCCTATATTGATTGAATTTATCTCAGGGGACAGCTAGGTATCAGTCACACACCTGACTGCATGCCAAAGGCAGACCTGAAGTCTGTGGCCCTCAGATGTTTCTGTGAAAGGCTGTGCTGCTTGTCTCTGTGGGAGGGAAAAAAAAAAAAAGCATTGCTGCTGTAAAATAATAGAGATCACTCCACTAAATCCCTCTTATGCTCTGAATTTCTTTTGCAGCATCCTCTCACCATGATAATGTTATTCAATGGGGATCTCTACAGCCTCCTGAATTTCCTCAGTTTTGCCAGGTGGCTTTTTATTGGACTGGTGGTTGCTGGGTTGATTTATCTCAGATATAAACGTCCTGATATGCCTCGTCCTTTCAAGGTAACCTCTGCTCCTCTCCTGTTTTACATGAATCCTTCTCCCTTCTATCTATCATGTAGCCAGACAGTAACAATGAGCATTTTCTAATGCCAGCTTCTTTGGGTTTTTTGAGAAAAACAGGGTAAATAGAGAATGGTCTTTTACACTCAAGGGTCTCCCTGTGTTCTTCTTCATGCTTCCCAGCTGGGTTTCCTTCTGAAAGAGAACTCTTGCCTATTCCCTGGAGCTTGGGGGGAGCATCCATTGAAGCTGCTATGCCAAAGTGAAGGAGTTTGCTCAGTTTTGCCTGCCAGCTTGAGGCAGCATGATGCAAATTTGGTGAATACCTCTAGTCCTGTATAGGCAAACTGCAGATATTGGGCTCTGTGTGCCAACCTGATTTTTCAACCAGTCCTCTGTTTAACAACTCCTGAACAATTTTGCCACCAGGTTTTGTGTCAAGCATTAATATTAATAATTAATTTCATTGCCTATCCAACATGGAATATGCCAAATAAGTTATTGCTGTTATTGTGCCTGGCCCATTAAACAGCAGCTGTTTTGGCCTTGGTTCTACCATTCTTCTTGCTTGTTGTAAGTAACTTCTTACAGAGTAAGCTGTCCCATTGTGTATCCCGAAAGATAACGTCCATCATGAAAGAAATGGAGGATTCAATCCCTATTTATATATTGCCAAGAAGCCTATTTTGTGAAAAAACTAAGAATGTGCTGTTCTGTTCTTGTGGGTGTATCTGTAAGCAAGAAGGTCAACAGCACAACCTCTTTTGCTTTGATTAGAAAAAGAAAAGAAGAAGAATTCTTTGACAGTGCACAAAAGAGGAACAGTAATGCTTCGAGGCATTAAAAGAAGGGAATAATCTCCAAGGAATTCTCCATTACACTGAACATCTCACAAGCCATGCCTGTAGGCATTTCCTTCAGAGAGATGCTACTGTGGTGATTGTGATGGTGTGTTGGTCAAAATTTGTGAGAATTAATTTGATAATTGGTTTTTTTTTTTTTTTTGTTGTTCAACAATGACACTGATAATGCTATCAGCCACAGAGGCAAGAAAGTGCTTTTTCAGTAGCTATCAGCTACACAACCCTATCAAATATCTTTATCACTAGTCAAATTGGTGCTTAATTTGCTCCCTTCCTGCTAGATTTTGATTTTTACCTTAGGAAGGAAATCAATAGGTTCTTAATAGTTTTAAAAGGTGACTTGAGCTCTTGGTTGTGTTTTAAAATGTTTTCTAATAGGTAATTATCAAAGAGGAAATCTTTACTGCACTGAGAGCTGCCTGCTTATTTACTTGGGGATTAGAGCAAAGACTTTTTGCAATGTAACTTATTTACAGCCCTTATGTTTGAAAGGATGTAAAGCACTGTAGTGTTTTAGTGTATAATTAAAAGACTTCTGTGGAGCTCACCACACAGCACTCTGCAGTTTCTGTAGTCACTGACATTTTGTCTGTGTTCTAGATGCACATATTTCTCCAGAACTATCCTGTACTGCTGGGTTTTGCCCAATTTACAAGACATGTCATAAGCATTCAACAGCAGAGGTCAAAGTAAAGTAATAGCTCTTTGTGTGGTTATATTTCAGGTGCCTCTTTTTATCCCAGCATTGTTTTCCTTCACCTGCCTCTTCATGGTTGCACTGTCACTTTACTCTGATCCAGTGAACACAGGGATTGGATTTGCAATAACCTTGACTGGAGTTCCTGCTTACTACCTCTTCATTGTATGGGACAAGAAGCCAAAGTGGTTTAGAAAGCTCCTAGGTAAGTCCTGGTGGGACTCTTCTCCTTTATGCTGATTCTGGGTATTTCTCAGGACTCCCCATGCTGTGAAATCCTTCCAATTGATCCTCTCAGCTGCTCTGAGCTGGGGGTGACAATGCAAGTTTCTTCTCAGTGCATGTGACAGCATTGCTCTGCTGGTTACAATCAACATCTGCTACCTAATGAGGTATGTGTACAGCAAGCCTGTTCTTCAGCTAGTGATTGACTTTATTGACTGGATGCTTTTCCCCTTCTCCCTTCCTTCCCCTACAAACATCTGATTCCTTTTAAATCACCCATATCCCTCCCCTGGCTGTTGCCCTGTGTCAGTAGAGACAGCATTACACTTCCAGGAGAATTGGTTTAGAACATAAACATCACAGTCGTGATGACAGGAAGGGCTTGGTGCTCCCACCTTAAGCTTCACACTTGTGATGACAAGATGGGCTTGGTGCTCCCACGTGTCTGTGGACCACAGAGGAGTGTTTGGAATGGGACAGGTTCAGGAAGGCTTGCTATGGGGATGTTGTCCTTGGCAGTGGCTCCCAATAAAGTGGTAGTAAGATACATTGTGCCTGATACACCTCTGTGAAAACTCACCTCTGTGAAAATTGTTTCTCTGCTTCATGATAAACAGCTTCTGTGTGATTCATCTGTAGTATTTCACTCCTGAAATACACTAAAAAATAATTTTTATACCATTTCTGAAGGTTCTTTAAAGCATTTCTTGAAATTCTAATGTGTTGGTGAAGGGTTATTTGGAGTATTTTATATATAAATCAGTGTCATTTATTACAGCTCCCCAGTTTCTCTTTTTAGTTACTCAGCATGACAGGTTTCCAGAGAGAGATAATTTTCAAAACACGAAACACAAGCACAGACAAAATATTTGAGGCATGGAGGATAGTTTATTAAACAACATTGAAAGAAAATGCTTTCTGTTGCAAAAGGAAAACCTCAGCCCATGAAAGTTTTCAGGGACAAATAGCTCACTTGCAGAGGTGCTGAATCCAAAATGCCTTTTGTGCTTCATTTTGAAGGGATGATTTTAAATGAGCTGCTGACAATATTACACTGGTTGTGGTTTATGTGTGTGCTATTGCACTACAACCCTTACCTATGTATTTTTCTTTATATTAATGTAGGTTCTATAGTTAGATCCTATCTGTTGTAGGATCTAAGAATCTCCCTCTCAATTCATGCTGGGAAATCCACAGACAATAGGAGAGAGCCACAGACAATAGGAGAGAGAGGGTTTACAGAGCACATCTTCTTCTATTTTTTTTTTTTTTTGTAGTGGATATGGATTTTATATCCAGAAAGTTATAAATTACTTACAGTGTCCTGCTCCAGTGCAAATGAAAACAGTCATATGCAAAAGGACATTCTATGAAATACTTGGGGTTTTGTCTATTTATAATTTCTCAGCCTTGACATTTAGGGCCCAGGAACATTTCCTTTATCAAACCCAGGAGATTTTTGGTCCTTTCAGTGAAGCCTCAGAGGTTTTGATTTTTTTGGTACTTTCAGTGAAGCCTCAGAGGTTTTGAAATTCAGTTACTTGAATCTCTGGCCACAGGATGCCAGTGTTGAACTACCTTACTTGGGTGAGAGAAAAAAAGATTCTCTTTAAGGTAGACTGGTTAGATGTGAAGCTTTTTTCTGCCAGCTGTAACAATGAAGGTGAATCTTCCAGCTTTTCAGATAACACAAAATTCTCCTTCTAAACAGAAGGTCTGGTGCCTGTATAATATCTATGGATGGACACAGTGTACTGGCTCAGAGGAGAGCAGTGGATGCCAGTCAGTGGACAAAACAGCTTGTTTGCTTGCAATTATTATTCCCAAAATAACAACAGTAATGAAGGAAAAGTGATGCTGACAGTTTGGAGGTGGAGCAGAGTAGAGATTTACTTGTTAAATAAATAGATTTTTTTTTTTCCTTTCTTCACAGTAGAACCAATAAACCTTCTGTGTGGAGACATTAAACTGGCATTATTTTGTGACTGTTAGGGGAGTTCTACTGCATAGCCTGAGAGCATTTTTCAAAGGTACTGAATGAGGATAAATTCACTTAAGGTACCTCTGTGAGATATAGTAAAGAGAAGCCATTGGGCAGCTGCAAGCTTGCTATTCTAACCTTGAAACAATATGCATTAGGTGTACACAGGCATGAAAGAGTGATTCCAGACACGAGGTAAAGGACAAGAGGAAAAAGTGAGATTGTTATTTAAGAGGTAGATTTTTACCAGGGCAACTTTCTTTTGGAAGATAACTGATTTTTTTCTAGACAAAGGAGAATGTGCTTCTAGATCCAGTCTACTTAGACTTCAACAAAGCATTTCCTGTAGTAGCACAGCAGGAGTGGAAGCCTGTTAGTGAGAACACAGCACTGTGCTAACAAGGTTATTCCCTGGCTGCTTCGTCTGCACGGCTCAGAGCATCAGCAGGGTGGTGCAGGGCTCTCTACCCATTTGCAAAAATCACCTGGTTGGGGAACTGGACTTGTTTAGCTATCCAGCATGCTTTGGAGGTGAGAGATGACTGCTGCTCAGAAACCCTATGTGGAATGCTTAAGTAAAGGGCAGCGCTGCTGCAGACACAGACCACGGAATCAGAGAATGGGTTGGGTTGGAAGTGACCTTTAAAGGTCATCTAGTCCAATCCTCCTGCAGTCAGGAGGGGTATCTTCAACACAGTCAGGTTGCTCAGATCCCCACCCAACCTGACCTGGACTGTTTCCAAGAATGGGTCTTCCACCACCTACCTGGGCAAGCAGTTCCAGTGTTCAACACCCTCATGGGAAAAAATGTCTTCCTTATATCTACTCTAAATCTACCTTGTCCTGTTGCAACAGGTCCTGCTGAAAAATGTGTCCCCATCTTTCTTGTAGGCTTCCTTTAAGTATTGAAAGGCTGCAGTTAGGTTTCCTTGGAGCCTTCTCTTTTCCAGACTCAACAACTCTAACTCTTTCAGACTGGCCTCATAAAGGAGGTTCCATCCCTCTGACCATTTCTGCAGCCTCCTCTGGATCCACTCCAACAGATTACTTTTTAGGATGTCAGGTAGTGATAGGACTAGGGGGGGAATGGAGCAAAACTAGAAGTGGGTAGATTCAGATTGGATGTTAGGAAAAAGTTTTTCACTGTGAGGGTGGTGAGATGCTGAAACAAGTTGCCAAGTGAGGTGGTAATAGCTTTATCCCTGGAGGTTTTGAAGGCCAGGCTGGATGTGGTTCTGAGCAACCTGATGTAGTGTGAGGTGTCCCTGCCCGTGGCAGGGGGTTTGGATCCTTGAGGTCCCTTCCAATCCTAACAATTCTGTGATTCTATGATTTTATGAATTCATGTCTTGTGCTGACTCCAGAGCTTGGATACTGCAGGGGGGAGTAGAGCCTCACATAAGATTAGACTGGAAATTGGGAATGGGTTTTGTAGGAATCAGGGGAAGGATGTTGAGCAGCCAGAATGAGTAGCAGGATAAAAGATGCAGCCTGAAAATGAACACATTTATGAAAGGGATTTCAGGATGGAGCAAACCCCTTGAATGGTTTACTCAAGAAATACTCTCCAAGGCTGGACATCTTTCTTCTGTGCATTTTGACTGCTTTCAGTGGCATTTACATTGTCCCTTCCCCTTACCAAACTGCTGTATTGAACAACAGGTAACTGCACAGTTGGTGTGGTTAATAGGGTCTGGGTGGCATTTTGTAGTGAGAATAACATTTTGTTCTCTTCTTTTCCAAAGAAGCTTTGCTGTAGCACCAGATGTGCTGGGACAAATCCTTTTTAGCCAGCACAGGCTTCATTTGGCCTCTGCTTTCTGGCTTTTGGTAGAGCTAATGTGAAAACAAAAAAAAGTCAAGCCTAGCAAATCCTACAAAGCAGATCAACGTGTAAAAGGCACTGACATGAGAGAGCACTTCCAATTGGGCTTCCTTAGCTGAAAACCCAACCTCAGATTCATATTTTAAACTCCTATTTCTTTACAGTGGATTGCATTGTGAAGAGTTTAAAACTCGAGTGCTGCTTTCTTCATTCCAGGCCGTGCTGGACAAGAGATCTGTTTATATAACAAAATGACTCTCTCAGGGTTATTTACAAACACCAGAGGATGCCACTTGCTTGCTCAGGACATGGTGTTATATGCTCAGTTTGCTTCTCTTTGTCAAGTTTGTGATGTTGAGATCTGCAGGAGATCATCTCAGCATTTTGCTGATGCACATTTTGTGTCCAGTCTTATACACACAGTAATTGCTGCTTGTAATTTCTGTCTGGAGCAGGCTGCCCAGAGAGGTTGTGGAGTCTCCTTCTCTGGAGACTTTCAAAACCTGCCTGGATGCATTCCTGTGCTGGATGCCCTGGCTGATCCTGCTTTTGGCAGGTTGATTGGACTTGATGATCTCTGGAAGTCCCTTCCAACCTCTAACATTCTATCCTGTCCTGAGTATATTGCAACCAAATAAACCAAAGCAGCAACCCAACCCCCCCAGTTCATCTAATTGCTCCTCCATGGCTGCATCTCCACACAGAGCAAAATGACTGCATGGACATGGAAGAATGGCAGCCCCTGGCTCCTGCCACAGTGAGAGCAAGGTCTCAAACAGGATATTAAAAATCACAGCCAGCTCTCAAGGTGTCCAGGCTGTCCCCCTGCTGCCGTGCCCCTTTCCAAGAGCTTTTGCTCCATAGCTCAGCTTGACAGAAATTCTATTTCTTCTTCCTTTGCACATCCTCAAACCTAGAAGGGGGAGGATGGCAGGGGTGAAACCCTGCTGGCTTCTTGCTGCTGGCTTTCATCCTGCCCTTCACCCTGGCAAAGTTCAGCCCAGCTCTGAGTTCCCTGCTGCTGGTAGGGGAGGGAAATGGGAGGAAAATGCAGTCCCTGAGGACTGTCAGACTCTCTGACCCCATCAGTATATAGTCTAAGGGCAATCTGGCTTTGCACTGAGCTGGTGACCTCCAGAGAGAGGAGCAAATGATGGTAGAGTCTGCAGGTTTAGGTTCATATCTTCTGTGAGTGGCAGTGTTTCACCCTTTTGGCTTTACACTGGTGTAAATGCTGATGTGTTGTGCTAGACAAGGCAAACCAGAACTTTATCTTACAACAACTCCTGCTTCTTTAGAGTGGGTTACCAAAAAGAAAAAAAATAAAATAGTGACCAGCTAAAGGAGTGGAGAGAGAATTCTCTTTCACTGCTCTATATGTAAATTAACTGTCATATTCAGCAATCAGTAACCTAAACCCCACCCAAAACACTAGAGAGGAATAAATGTCTAGAGTGACAAAGAAGCAGCATGAAGCTGCTTTGGATGTGTGACATTCTTAGACTTCATGTGAACTTTGCAATCATTGTTTTCTCTTTTTCTTGTTCTTCCCTTTCCCTTTTCCTTCTTCTCTTTTTCTCCTTCTCTTTTTCTCCTTCTCTTTTTCTCCTTCTCTTTTTCTCCTTCTCTTTTTCTCCTTCTCTTTTTCTCCTTCTCTTTTTCTCCTTCTCTTTTTCTCCTTCTCTTTTTCTCCTTCTCTTTTTCTCCTTCTCTTTTTCTCCTTCTCTTTTTCTCCTTTTTCTCCTTCTCTTTTTCTCCTTTTTCTCCTTCTCTTTTTCTCCTTTTTCTCCTTCTCTTTTTCTCCTTTTTCTCCTTCTCTTTTTCTCCTTCCCTTTTTCTCCTTCCCTTTTTCTCCTTCCCTTTTTCTCCTTCCCTTTTTCTCCTTCTCTTTTTCTCCTTCTCTTTTTCTCCTTCTCTTTTTCTCCTTCTCTTTTTCTCCTTCTCTTTTTCTCCTTCTCTTTTTCTCCTTCTCTTTTTCTCCTTCTCTTTTTCTCCTCTTTTTCTCCTTTTTCTCCTTCTCTTTTTCTCCTTCTCTTTTTCTCCTTCTCCTTTTCTCCTCTTTCTCCTTCTCTTTTTCTCCTTCTCTTTTTCTCCTTCTCTTTTTCTCCATCTCTTTTTCTCCTTCCCTTTTTCTCCTTCCCTTTTTCTCCTTCCCTTTTTCTCCTTCCCTTTTTCTCCTTCTCTTTTTCGCCTTCCGTTTTTCGCCTTCCCTTTTTCGCCTTCCCTTTTTCGCCTTCCCTTTTTCGCCTTCCCCTTTTCGCCTTCCCCTTTTCGCCTTCCCCTTTTCGCCTTCCCTTTTTCTCCTTCCCTTTTTCTCCTTCTCTTTTTCGCCTTTTTCTCCTTCTCTTTTTCTCCTTCTCTTTTTCTCCTTCTCTTTTTCTCCTTCTCTTTTTCTCCTTCTCTTTTTCTCCTTCTCTTTTTCTCCGTCTCTCCTCCGTCTCTCCTTCCATTACTACTGTACATGGCCTTGGATCAGAGGCAAAGACACACACACTCCACCCCTACCCTCCCCAAACTGAATCAGACATTTAAATGATGTATGCACCTAGTACATATGACTGCTCTGAGCTTTGCAGTAGGTTCTATAGGAGCAAAGAGAATTTTCCTGGCTCTTTCTGCCCTCTCCTTTCCCCCAGCCCCTAATTTCCCATGTGCATGTTTTGTCTTTGCAGACAGGGTAACCCTAACGTTGCAAATCCTCTTGGAAGTTGTCCCATCAGAGGAAGACCAGAAATCATGATCTTCATGTACAGCTTTTGGCTTGGTGTTTCATTTCAACCTGAGGAAGAGGGTAGGAAGATTTCTCCCCCTTCCTAATGTTCTACAAACTGGATGAACAAGTCACAGCTGAGATGGACACTGAGCAAGTCAGCTACCAGAACTGTATTTTATGATGTTGCAAATTTTTTGTTTATGTAGTTGGTTTATGTGTAGAAGACAAGAATTTGTGCTGTGAGGGAACTCCTCTCTCCACTATTTCTTTTGTTCCAGTGTCATATTTTAACAAACCATAGGTTCATCAGACTAGGATTGTGGTTGCAATGCGACTGAAAATAGGTTTCAGCAAAGTGCAAGCAGCAGTCAAGTGTACTGTGAAGAATGTGTCCTGCTTGCTGTCCCTGAAGAGCCCACCTCTCACCAGGGAAAGGGTGAGATAAAGCTCTGCTGAGTTTCAGTTACCAAGGTTCTTCTTCTCACTCCATTTGGCAGCTCAGTTTGACTTCTCTTGGCTCACTGGGAGCACCAGCACGATAAGACAGAAGCACAGCTGGTTTCCACCACACCTTTGTGGTGACAAGTTCAAAGTTTCTTCATTCCAGAGTTGTTATACTATAGCTGAAGGCAAGAACCTTCAGAGAATTAATATTTTTATCAGTGGGGCAGGAAGAGTTTAAGCCCAGGGTCAATAATTTCATAGACATTAATATTTCTACCAGTCTGGAACTGATGCCTGTTTTTACCAATGTTTCTTTGTGTTCCCATGTAAAGGAAATACAGCAACTGAATACTCACCTTCAAAGGAGTCAAACCATTTGAATGTGACCTCTGTTGCTGAGTATTTTTCTATCTGGAAGCATACAGACCTGCAGTTTTCAGTCAGGCCAACCTGATTTTAAAGTTTCCTGTCAGTGTCGGTGGGCAGAAGTGAATAATAGTCACTGGCTGGAATACTGTGTAGACAGGGCAATAAATGCAGTAGCTTTTTATCAATAAGGTATAAGGCAAGCTACAACAGATTTGTTGATTTGAGTAGGATATGCACCTAATCTGAGGGCTTTTCATTCAAGCACACTCCAATTAGCTGGGCTTTGAAACACCAAGGAACAGGTGCTGTGCCAATGCCTTCTTCCTGGTTTATCTCAGCAGAAACAGAGAAAGGCCATCAAAACTAATAAAAACAAACTCATTTCATCTTCAGAATGATGTTTGAGCCGAGATTTGGCTCAAACAGGAGCTGAAGTTTCACCCTTTTTCTAAAGGTAGTTGTAGATAATGACATTTTTTTAATGCTTAGAAATGGAGTTTTCTATTGTTAGTTGAAGACTACTCAACCTTAAGATTAAGGTTTTTTTATCACTCTGTTAAGAATATAATGCTTAAATATTGAATGCACTACTTTTTGAGCTGTTTCATGTTTCATGAAAACTTTTGTGGAACTGAGTAACATTAAACTTCCTGAACTGGGAGGAAAGCACAACTAGTAGCCAGACCACTACAGTAAAGGGAGACTGTATTGTGTATGTGTTGGATATATCCAGGCTTGGAAGGTGTATGGTAAAATGTCTTCAATTTGTACTTGTTTTTCCTTTCTCCTGTTTCTATGGTGGGAATTTCATAGAAGCAGGGAAAAGAGAGGAACTGTTGATGTGGGAACACAGCAAGGTAAGGCACAGAAAGCGTTCTGCAGCGTTTTACAGTCAGCGTTTTCTGTTCACAGTAGCAAAGTGTTCTTTGAAACTGCTCTAGGCAAACATTTGGAGTGTGCTTATGATGACAATGAGTGTGTGTGTCTGTGGGGGGGTGTTATTTTGTATTCACATGTGGCTCACAGTTCTGCTTTTGAGGCCACCTCCTGCCATCTCAGTTGGGTCAGGTTTGGCCTTTGTCATGGTGGAGTATCTTCAGAGCACACAAACTGCATTTGAGAATCAACTGCCTGACACCCTCCAGGAGCACACCTCCCGCACTCCTTTGCTAACGGATGTTACCTGCGTGGGATCCCACCAGAGGCAGTCCAAAGCAAGACATCCTCACCACTGGTAGTTGGGATGCCAGGTTTCCAGCACTGTTTCCTCCCACGTGTTCACTCCTGTTGTGCCACATGACTTGAAAGTTTAAATGTGGGCAGTGTTAACCTCTAGAAATAAATGAGCTGTGTGAACAGAACTGAACGTTGCTTTATTTGCCCGTCGCGGACTTTTAAAGCTCAAAAATGTTTCTGAAGCCAGATTCAATGACCACATTTTGCCAGGTTTCTTTCATGTAAGGGCCTAATTTTTCCCAAGGGAAATCCTATGACTCATTGATTGTGAAGTTCTGTATTTTAGGAAAGGAAAAAAAAAAAAAACAAACCCAAACAACCCCAAACTCCTGCAAAATGAAAACCTTTCTTTTTTTTCTCTTTTTTTGAAAATACACAGAGATTCTAATTTCAGGTTTAGTTTCTTTAGCACATACAATCACAATAGAAAATATTGAAATTGGGTTCCCACTGTGTTATAAAAGTCAACATTAAAGACTTTTATTACATCTGGAAGTGAAGAACATCCTCGCAAAGGGAGGAAAAACGGGTCACAAAAATTTTTTATAGCACGGAGTTATTTTTTTCAGCCTCTTTAAAAGGTATTTTCCTGGGAGTCATAAAGGAAATTCTTCTGGAATAAAGTATGAACTTAGAAATTTTCTTATTAGGGCCAATGGTCCCTGACCAAGTGAAACTACTTCTGTAGGGAACTTCAATTATCCTTTATTTGTATTTTTTCTTTCTCCCTTTGCTTCCTTTTACCAACTAGACTGTCAAAGAACTTCTTTCTTTTTGTTTAGGTGGGTGCTGCTGTTTATCTTCTCTGAATATGCTGCTATTCTAGGGCAGAAGTGTCACCAAAGACAACAGAAATGAGCATTTTCATGTGAGCAGCTAACACTGACAAGGTTCAGTACAGCACCTCATAGAGATGCTGAGCTGTTGTTTGCCATCTGAAGCCTCTGAAGATGCTGAGCTATCTTTGCACCTCCTGATCTGGACTGCTATGTGGCCTAAGGCATACATTATTTTTTCAAAGGGACATGTTTTGATTTCTGAAGCCTGCTCCTATCTCTGCAAGGGCAGAGTGTGGCTGAAATTTTCTCTAGTGCTAAATGCTGTAGGTCTGCCACCCCCTCCCAGCCTAGGACTCTGCCACAGCTTTTGGGGGGCTATTGGAGGGTTCTATCCTCTTTCCCTACACTGGCAACCCATGCCTTGTCTGGACCTAGAGGTTTCACAATTCATTGCTGCTACTGCAGCTAAACCTCTTTTATACACAGGAATCAAAGGTGGGGGAGAGAAGATTTAATTTTTTTAATCAGGTGCCTGTGAGCTGATAAAATCTGGATTGTGTATGTTGTGTGAAATACTCCCAGAGCCACCAGCAGAGCTTTTCCTGGGTATTGTGCCCTTTTTGCACTGTTGTAGGTGGCCATTTTTGGTACAGGAGAGAATTCACTGCAGCGTTTTCAGGATGCTTTTTACCGTGATGGTATGGGGTTCATGAAGCAGTAGTGCTGATGGGCAACACCTTCCCAGGGATGCTGTGGTCTCTGGCTGTGCCTGAAGAGCAAAGATGCTTTAGCACATGGCCTGTCCCCAGCTCCTTGCCTTGTCAGTCAGCTCCCAGGCTGCAGCAGTTCCCTGTGTAGTGCTTTAAGCTAACCAGTGTTGATTTTGGTCTGCCTTAAAATACTTCACCATCAATCATGCTGTTTTAGGAGCTGGCTCTGGAGCTTCTTCACAGTGGAGAGAGAGGTAGGTAGCTCAGAGCTGGGGCTTCAGCAGCTGAACAGCCAGTATCTCCCAGGAATGTCTGTATTTATATATTTGAATACATTGCCATAATAGAAGTCCCACTTTATTATTACTATTATCATCATCATCATCATCTTCATCATTTATTTTGGGGAGAGAACTTTTAAGCACTTTTGGAAAAACACATTAAACCTGAAGCCACTATCATAATTTTTATGTTTTCAAATGTTTGATGCATCTCTCACTTTATACAGAAATTGTTGCTTATTTTTACTCTCAGTTGTGCCTTTCAAAAGTTGTCATTTCAAAAGTGGATGACTTTGGTGGGTGTTGAGTCCCAGTATCCCTTTGTGGGAGAGTTTATCCATGTTCCTTGCTGTGAAAACTGGCTAAATAAAGCCAAGAAAGCCCTGGAACAGGCTGCCCAGGGCAGTGGTTGAATCATCATTCCTGGAGGGATTGAAAAGCTGTTTGGATGTGGTGCTGAGGGACACAGCTTAGCAGCGGACTCGTGGGGTTAATGGTTGGATGCAATCTTAAAGATCTTTTCCAGCCTAAATGAAAATGATTCTATTCTACAGTAACAAAGCCATTTAATCTGATATGATATAAATATGGATGTGATTGACATCAGCTGGCTTAGAGAAAGAGAGGCCTGAGAAAACTGAGGGTGCATCCCATGGTAAGACAGGTATTTAAGGTAGGGGAGACAAACTGATCTCTGGAATTCCTCATAGCTCTTTTTTTCTTGAAGGAGGGGATGGGATAACTAGTTTAGGTGTGCTTAACTTGTCAGATACCTGAGCAGCAGTGAAATGAGCCCTGGGTTCTTTCAGCCAGTATAATAAAATTACTAAAAGCCCTTTATGGTCTAAAGATTGAGGATCCACAATCACCCCATAAGAATTACTTCTTTTCAATCCAACTTGCAATACAGATTTCATGTGACTGGAACTCCCTACATGTGTTCAGATTTTCCTATCTGAATGAAAATCAACCCCCCAAAAAATGTTACTCACAAGAAGTTTTCTGCCTTGGGTTATGTCTATATAAATATTTCTCTTGGCTGAATTTGTATGCTTCTGCTTTTTACTTTTCAGGGGAAAATCAGTCTTTAATTGAAGAATATTTTTCAATCATTGTTCTACAGCAAAGCAGAAGTTATCTGTGTCCACAAGGTAGGTAGCCAATTGTGTTGATGAAATGAGATGAAAAGGATTTTTCTATAATATTCAGTAGCTCCACAATTTTTGGTTCAAGCATTAGGCACATATCAGGAGCCAGACAGATTTTAATCAGCATAAATATCAGAAAAAGCAGGTGTTGATCTTTCTTCAGGAGGAAGTAGGTATTTTGACCTCATTGTTGTCTACAACTACCTGAAGGGAGGTTGTAGCCAGGAGGGGTTTGGTCTCTTCTCCCAGGCAACCAGCACCAGAACAAGAGGACACAGTCTCAAGCTGTGCCAGGAAGAGTTTAGGCTCAAGGTGAGAAGAAAGTTCTTCATGGAGAGAGTTGTTAGACGTTGGAATGTGCTGCCCAGGGAGGTGGTGGAGTCACCATCCCAGGAGGTGTTCAAGAGGGGATTGGACGTGGCACGTGATGACATGGTTTAGTGGTCATGAGGTCTTGGGTGACAGGTTGGACTTTGATGATCCTTGAGGTCTTTTCCAACCTTCTTGATTCTGTGATTTCATTTTCCCAACATATACCTGTCAAACATCATGCTTAATGACCAGCAGAGCACAGAAGGGTTGTGTAGCAAAGCCTGTAGAAGGGAACACACTGAAATCCAGTGCAAAAACTGTATTTGTGTCTAGGAAAGATGCTAAAGACCAGGTCTAGCATTTCGAACCCAGGAAGAAATGGTCAGGGAGACATGCAGGACCAAGTATGGTAACCCCTGTGTGATTATAGGGCTGCTTCCTGAGACTGGAGCCTTTTCTCCAGTGACTGCAGTGTCTGTGTGGCTGCTGGTACAGATAAGTAACAAATGCCAGTTCAGGAACACCACTGGACCTTTGGACATTTGTAGAATCATAGAATTTTTATGTTGGAAAAGACTTTTGAGATTGAGTCCAACCCTTAAAGAGGCACTGCCATGTCCACCACTAAACCATGCCACTAAGCACAGCATCTACAGGTCTTTTACATAGCTCCAGGGGTGGAGACTCACCCACTTCCCTGTGCACTTTAACTGGCTTACACTCTGAAACTTAGCTTACATATAGTCTGCAAAGGTGCTTTTTTTTTTTTTGTGCAGGTGTCACAACAGCAGTGAGAAGAAACGTCCTAAGATGGTATGCTTGTACCCATGCCAGCTATGGACTCCCCCTCAGCTTGGCTTGCCCTGCTGACAGGGTAAGTCCCTACAGAGGGCTGGTCCTGGCAGAGGGAGGTGGCAGGGTTGAGATATCTCTGAGCCCAGACAGGAGCTCTTGTCCTCAGAAGATGGCAGTTGTTACTTTTTTCCCTTTGGATGTCCTCCCCCTGCACTCTTTTATCCAGTTCTCAGTGGTGATGAGTTGGGAATAACTCAGAGAAGTCTCCTTGCACTGAACACCCCTTGGTGACTTGCTGAGAGTTGGCAAACTGATGTTGAGTTTCCTGCTTGCCCTCAGAAGCTAGTGGATTTTTCCTGAGTGTTAACCCATGCTTGATTTGATTTCTGCTATTGCCTTTTCTGCCAAGGGACTGCTGGGGAGTATGTCTACAAGTGACACACCAATTCTGTTTACATTTGCTTTCTTGTTTGGTTTTTATTGAAAGAAACTTTTGAAATAGTTGTTGTTTTGCTTTGGGTTTTTTTTTTTTTCCCTTAAAATGCAAAGACCCAAATGGATAAAACAATTTTTCCAACTAAAGTTTGGCTTTATCAAGAGGTAGTTTGCATTCTCTTTGCATTCCTTGTAACAGGAATGCCTACAATGTTGTGATCTAACCCTGAGCTTTGAGATCTTCTAAATATTATAATGATGCTAATCCAACATGGTTGCAAAAGCACTGTGGTTACAGTCACTCGTGTGCTTCTGTAGCTCATCCTCTTCTTACAACTCAGGCTACAAAACTTTCCCCTGCTAAGCTTTTCTGCAATGTTTCTGCTCCCAGGAATTCAGCTAGATCTCCTTTGAAAGGGAAATACCCTCCCTTCCTTTGGGGTGCATCTCACCATCAAGAGTCAGTGCTTTGAATGTTAACAAGTGACCATAGCTGCAGGCAGCTGCCGTGCTGAGCCCAGACCTTGTTCTCTTCAAGGGGAGCTGAGTCCTGGGCTTTGTAAAGTAGCCAGGCTAGCTTTTGCCATCACCTCTCTTACTTGTACTTACAAGGCTTTATAATATTGTTACCTAGGAATCTTGGTGGCTTCTCTTCCCCCTCCTTCACAGTCTCACAGTATATCAGAGGTTGTAAAGGATCTCAAGAGATCATCAGGTCCAAGCCCCCTGCCAGAGCAGGATCACTTAGGGGAGTCTGCACAGGAATGCATCCAGGTGGGTTTTGAAAGTCTCCAGAGAAGGAGACTCCACAACCCCCCTGGGCAGCCTGTTCTGGGGCTCTGTCACCCTCACTGTAGAGAAGTTTCTCCTCATGTTGAGGTGAAATCTTCTATGTTCAAGTTTGAACCCATTGTTCCTTGTCTTGTCACTGTGAACCACTGAAAAGAGCCTGGCTCCCTCCACTTGACACCCACCCCTCAGATATTTATAGACATTGAGGAGATTCCCTCTCAGTCTTCTCTTCTCCAGACTAAACAGCCCCAGGGCTCTCAGTCTCTCTTCATAGGGGAGATGCTCATCCTCATGGCTCCTTGTTATGAGAAGTTTAAATGTTATTGGACCTTTTTTTTTTTTTTCCTTTCTGATTCTACCCTGTACTGTTGGCTCTGCCTCAAGTAAGCCATTTGATGCAGGTTTAGCTGCCAATATCTCTTTGCCACTCAGTCATTACACTGTAATTGGATCTAAAGTACGTGTATAATTTGCTGCTAGCAATTCTGGCTTGTCTTAATTATGACAGCCAGCTGATTTCTAAGGATACTAATCAATGAACATGCATAGCACAGGAGGCAGATGAATGAGGAAGTCTTCAGGAGAACTTGAGCTTTCATGGTATGTATATATCAAGCTGTTTAAAAGCATCAAGTCAGGCTCTCTGGCTTACAGTGGATGGGGGCTATCAAAAGGGCAGGTGAGACAGCCCAGGACATGGTGTGTGCCAGGCCTGAGGTGTTTTAGGCTGTGTATATGTGTGCATTCTGCTGCACTTGGCAAAATTTTGGGGAGACAGTGAGGAAAATGTTAGAGGTGTAAATACAAACTCTTCAGCAGATGATAATCCTTACTTTTTCTCCTACATTCACCCTGACTGAAGGTTATAAATAACTTTTCACTGAAAACATTTCCTTTCAGTGTCTCCTCTGCAAGCCAGCTCTTTGAGACATCTGTATTCAGTTTTAAGCAAGGTGCTATTCTTGCCCCTCTGCTTCCAATTCATTTTTTTTTAAGCCTTATGTTTTCCCTCATCTGTAAACTGCCATGCCATAGCAAACCAGTTTCCCAGGCTAGAACAGTGCTTTTAAAAAGCAACATGATCACAAGTTATGGCCACAGAAGGATCTCAAGCCTTTCCAAGCAGCTCCTCCCTTAGAGGCTTGTAGAGTTTTGTTTGCAGATGGCAACTGGAGGATCTTGAAGCTTGTCCCATCAAATACTCTGCTCCCCTGGGGAGGCATCTTGGATGTGCAGAATCCACACACCCAACACCCCATTAGAGGGCCTCCTGATGCAGCCAACTTGTGTCAGGACATTTGGACACATGATGAATCCTGCTAGAAGCTATTAAAGCTCTGTGGGGGTATTGCTAGATTTGGACCAACTGAAAGACTATCTGCACAGCAGTGAATGTATGATTAGGAATCCATGTATGCCTAATTACTTGCATATTTCCAATTACCAACAGCTTCATTAAAAAATGTGTTAGCCATTTCTAGGGGGACATTTCAGTTTTCCTGGGATGGTTTTTTTCCTTATTTTCCCTCTTTTTTTTTTTTTTTTGGTGAGATTTAGAGCATCACATTCAGCCCAACTCTCTCAGGTATTCTGATCACCAGTAAGCTTGGGACAGGCAAAGAAGCTTTTAAGGGAGCGCTTGCTGTGGTTTTGCTTTGACATACTGCACGGTGCAATTCAATATTCATAAATTACTTTTGGCTGCTGTTAGTATTTCACAGCTCTGTTTGCTAATTCATCTGCCAGATATGTTTAAACTGAACCATTAAATGCCAGGAGATTCAATGCTTGTTCTGCATGCAACAGCTCACTGCTGAACAAAACTCCAGCACTTTGTACTGATGCTCGGCCTTAGCTACCTTTGATTTTATAATAAATGTGTGAGTCAGAGGCAGGATAAATCAGGTCCTGTACTGTCAGCTTGGCAGAGATGACTGATCACACCTTTCTGACAGCACTGCATTTGACTGCAAGTCTCATGCAGCTCTATTTTAGATCATACAAAGGCATCTGGATGATGAAAAGCACACTAGCTGAGGAGGTAGCATACAGTGCTGCACCAGTGTCATATTTATCCACTGGGATGTAGACTTTAAATGCTTCAGGCTGTAGCTCATGCTTATAATTATCTCTTGTGTTGAATACACCTTGACCCATTTTTATTTCTTCACCCATATTTTAAACAAAAATTGTTTTTACAATCCTTTCCAAAATGGATATGTAAAGCCTTTATCTAAGGCAGACACATGTGGATAATAAAATACTCTGCCTCCAGGCTCACTTAGGACTGCTACTTGTGGAAATGAGATCATTCTACATTAGTCAAAGTGTTAGGTGGTCACCGAAACACTCCCCTTATTCACTGCTTCAGAAAAAAAAAACCAAAAAACCAGCTGTCTAGCTGGGTATCAGAAACAAACCAGCCCTACAGACCCAGGTTTGATTTGCTGCTGTTTGGCTCCTCATGATGTATGTCTGCAGCAAAACTCTGTGCTTGAAGCAGTCTGAAACCAAGTGACCTCCCTGGGCAGAGGGGATGCAGCCTGTGACCATCTCCCCTTTCTGGGCTTGTAGGTGTGGAGTTTGTGTAGCCACTCTAACAAGGTGGCTCATTTGGAAGCTGTGCTGGTGGAGAAGTTGTATTTCATCCCTTTTATGAATGTGCCTGCACACAAATCAGACTGGTGCAGTACAGTGTGTGTGTGTGGGGTTGGTTCTTTTTCTTCTTCTATTTTTTTTTAATCACAGGTTTTCCAAGATGCCATTTGAGATGCATTTATGTTCAACTTGTATGGCTTTCATCTGCTTTTTCTCTTATATTGTGCCTACCATTTTCTCTCTATGCATGCACATGTATGGGTGGTTTAGGGCTAGCAATACAGAGATGCATTCCTGTGTTGCAAGTTTAAGAGAAATCAATAAAGTATTATTTAATGCATGTCAACTTCATTTTTAATACTATTTCTAAAGCAAATTGCAGAAAGCACATAACCATCCACCATGGAATAATAAATTGATATAGAATGTGTGGGGGGAAAGGCAATAAGCCAGAATCATTAGAAAGCTCAGTGCACCACTCCAGCAACACAAAGCAGTCATAAACCCAAGGCTGGAATTGCACACAGCAAATGGTGTACACCAAGTAAATCTGGCCCTAGGAATTTTACTGCAAATGACATACAAGCCAGAAAAACATTTAGATAATTGAAATTAACACTTTTAACAATGATCTATAAAGCAGTGAATAATAATTAGGAGGTGCTTTCAAGCTCTCTGCAATAAATCTGCAGTACTCCAGAATCTATTTTTTTTCTTTTTTCTTTTTTTTTTTTCCCCAGTGTAAAAGAGACCAAGTAAGATGGATCCTCTTTTCCTTATGCATGGAATCCCTTTTGTTGGTAATGTATCAAACCACCCCAGCCCCCCTCCCCCCCATTTGCCAAACACCACAGTTCTGCATGAAGAGAGGGCTTGTCATTTTGAACTTGGAACAAAGCTGAATGGAAATGGAAAAGACAATAAAAGGGAGCTACAGGAAAAAATAACATAGATTTATTCCTTTCCTTCCTTTTTCCTGTTTCCTTTTTCCTTTTTCCTGTTTCCTGTTTCCTTTTTCCTTTTTCCTTTTTCCTTTTTCCTTTTTCCTTTTCCTTTTCCTTTTCCTTTTCCTTTTCCTTTTCCTTTTCCTTTTCCTTTTCCTTTTCCTTTTCCTTTTCCCCTTTTGGACTGATGTGAATCTGCACCTGTGTTTGCTTGCATCAAAGTGGCTGTGCACATTGGGGCATGCAAACACAGCTCTTGGAGAGATACAAAAGCTGCTGCAAACTTTGAAGTCCTTTGGAGGATGTAACCACTAGCAGAAGGCTTTGGTTAGTCTTTTCTGATAGTCTAAGAATGAAAACGTTTTCTGTTTTCTGTTTCATCCATACCATATCTTTTCAACAGTGCTCTTAAGAGATAACCATTGCCTTTCTTTCTAACTAAAGTGGTGAAGGAGAAGACTGAATCTGTCAGGTAACAAATCAGCTTTTTGATGTTGGATCAGTGGTTTGAAGACTGTTTGGCCGCACTGTTGGTCACTACCTGTCATTATGCTGCCTCCCAAAGGCACCTAATGCAGAGCCTTCCATCCAACAGAGCCCAGTGCAGGTGAGCAGCCTTTGTAGTGAGCCTGGGAAGAAGTCTGGGTGTCAGTGGGAACACTGCCCTGAGGGGTGTTGTGCACATGGGTGAACTGTGTCTCTGTGGATTGGAACCAAAACCCTAGCTGAGCCCTTTTAAAAACTGAGCTGCTTCAAGCAGTCATTGCAGTGGGTCTGAAATCAGTTTTACTGCCTGGGTTCTGCGCTTTCCAAGCTATCAATCTGAGCTCCTTCATGAATACCAAATTCATTGCAGGGAAAAAAAAAATAAAATCAGATTCAATAAAACAATTTCTGTAGGGGAAGCAGCAGTGTTGGGAGAGTGATTGAAATATGGGTTTGCATTAAATTCCCTTTTTTGCTAGATGATAGGGATGCTTCAGAAGTACTACTGCAAACATTTAAAAAATAACCCCCAATCCTCCAGACTTATATAAAACCTTTTCAATCTAATAAAAGTAGGTAGGTGTGTGTGTGAGAGAGAGGGCATAAAGCATTATGGGTCAAAGCATCACTTAAGAGCAATGCTCTGTGTGCCAACAGTGAGCTGTTGGCCACTGGCTATGAGTAAGGAGAGAGTGCTGCAGGGGGGGAGTTGGGCTGCCACAATTTTGAGATGCTGCTCTGAGAGTCACATCTCTCTTCCTGAGCATCTCCAACATCAGCCTTCCAGGGGGTGACACCGTGGAGAAATTATCTAAAAGAAATCCATGGTTAAACTGTCTTCTATCTCAGGTAGCCATAATTCAAACTGGAAGGTGTATTTAATGGGTTTGGACTGTATCAGACAAGGGAAAGCCATAGGGCTGATATCATTAAAGGCAGCACATCCACCCTAGTAAAGACCACGGATTTGAGCTGGTTCTGATGTTTTTGATTAGCTTCTCCTTGTGAACACTTTGGTTGTTTTAGCTGAAGTGTTTCTTTTTTTCCCCTGGCTGGGTGGAGACAATGGAAGGCACAAGCTGCAGAGCATCAACAGAATCCAAGCTATCATCAGCCCCTGAGGAGATGCAGCCTGTGACCTGCTCTGCTGGGTCCCTGCTCTCACCATACCTGGTGGGGGGGGGGATTGATGAATTTAATGAGAGAAAAGTCTGGGGAAAAACAGGTGGCTCTTGAGAGCCTCCTCAGAAACCAGTGTTTGCAACAAATGTAAGCTCCTGGAAACTTGCAAGCCATCAAGTCTTTTATACCAAGCTACAATAAGCCATCTAAATAAGAGAAATAGGTCCCCAAACCAAAGGTATCAGTGTGGTCTGTATGCCTGTGCTCCTGTCTCCAGGGGTGGGTAATTAATTCAGCTCCCTGGAGAGGCAAGCACAGCTCAGAATAACAGTTCCTTACAAAGCCTCATTTCCTGAGGGCAGTTGCAAAAGTTGGCTTATTTTAGAAGGCTGGAGAAAAGAGTTAACAGGAAGGAGACAGGCTAAACTGGGGATCAGGGCAACAGAGTCATGGCCTCTGAGAAAGAATGGGCAGAGGCTTGTCCCCATGAATTGCAAGTCATGGTGACGTGAAGAGGCAACTACAGGGCTTAAAGTCCTCCTGAAGGAGGATGCCAGAGAGGCAAGGTCTGTCTCTCCTTGCCAGAAAAAACCAATGGCTGACTGATGAAACCTGAGGGCAGGTAAGAGATGCCTGGGGCAAGTTATATTGACAAAGACTGAGTTGAAAAAGGGGTCAAAGCTGCTGTGGCATTCATTTGTACTAATACAGCATGAATATTCACATAAACCTTTTGACTCTCTGATTTGCCTTTTGTATTTTTGCCCTATTTGTGTTCAGGAAAAGAAAACCCAAGAATTAGTTTGGGTAACTTCCCCTACAAAACCTGGTTTGGCTCTATTTGTGTGTTCCAAGAGCCTCCAGCCACCAGATGGGACCAAAACAAGGAAGAAATTGACAACCAGAAGTTTCTTTGTATTCTGTGCAATCTAACTTCCTTTTTTTTTTTTTTGTTGTTGTTTTTGGTTGGTTGTTTTTTTGTTTTCTTTTTGTGTGTTTGGTTGGTTGGTTTGTTTTGGTTTGGGTTTTTTGGTTTGGTTAGTTTTGTGGTTGGAATTCTTTTCTTGCTTGTTTCTTTTGCTTGTGTTCTTTGTTTTTCTTTGATGTTATTATATTTTTTTTTTTATATAATGTCAATGGGTGATGCAGTTCTATGAAGACAGAAGTTGTTGTATTGGCTAAGAGCAAAGGTCTGTGTAATTTGGTGTCCTGTCCCTGCCTGTGGCTTTTTGAGTACAAAAAAATAGTATCAGAAAGAGGCATAGAGACTCCTTCCCTGACTTACCTCCCAGTGATCCAGGGTGGAAGGACTCCCCAAGCTAATGACTGCATCTGCACTCTGGTGTATAACAGCTGTGAGGAGCATGGTCTCAGAAGATGCACTCTCCCTCCTTTCTGAACCTCTCTAGGATAGTTAGATAGCCACTTTTGTGCTCTTTCTGTGTAGTTGAAAGAATAATATTTCAAGCTTTGAGTTGTTATTGGTGTTTTTTTTTTTTTTTCCACTCCCTTCTGTTTTGGTTTCTCGAATTTCCTTCCAGGTCAGAACTAATCATTAGGACAAACTCCTTCCATTCCAGGATTCAGGAGGGGCAGCAATGCTTTTAATGAGTCGTGTGACAGGTGCTGTTTTGGCCCTGGCTAAGGGAAAGGCACACACCTGTGCCGTATAAAAAGCACTTTAAAGGAATAACTGAGTGTTGTTGAGTTCCCATCAGAATGTTCCCAGCAAAATGTTCCTCTTCAGGCTCTGCAGTGGCTGAGATGAACTTTGCAAAATGCCTGTCTGTAACAGGTCCAAGTCCCTCTGCTCAGCTGTGACCAGAGTCACTTCATCTGTGGAACTTTCAGGTAAGAGGTGGAGAATGAAGCAGCAACCTCACAGGTAGACCACAGGGTGGACATGGACCTTCATCAGGCACTCATACAAATGGTGCTGAGTTCAGATGACAAAGGCAGCACATGGCCTGAGACAGGCTCTTTGTTGGTCAAGCAAAGCATTTTTATAAAATGCTTTTACAAAAAGCATTTTTATAAATATATTAATGCTAAAAAGAGGGGCAAGAGGAGCCTCCACTCTTTATTGGACGTGGAGGGTAACATTGTAACTAAGGGTGAGGAGAAGGCTGAGATTCTAAATACCTTCTTTGCCTCCATTTTCAACAGTAAGGCAGGAGGACTTCAGGATAACTGGCCTCCTGAGCTGGTCGATGGGGTCAAGGAGCAGTGTTGTACTCCTGAAATCCATGTGGAATTAGATCGAGACTTGTTGAGTCACTTGGATATTCACAAGTCCATGGGACCTGATGGGATTCATCCTAGGGTGCTGAAAGAGCTGGCAGATGAGCTGGCCAAGCCTCTCTCCATCATTTTCCACCAGTCCTGGCTCACTGGAGAGGTCCCAGAAGACTGGAAACTGGCCAATGTGACACCCATCCACAAGAAGGGACGGACAGAAGAACCTGGGAACTACAGGCCTGTCAGCCTGACCTCAGTGCCAGGGAAAATCATGGAGCAGATTGTCTTGGGGGCAATCACTGCGCACCTGAAGGATGGCCAAGGAATCAGGCCCAGCCAACATGGATTTAGGAAGGGCAGGTCCTGCCTCACCAACCTGATCTCCTTCTATGATCAGGTGACCTGCCTGGTGGGTGTGGGGCAGGCTGTGGATGAAGTCTACCTGGACTTCAGCAAGGCCTTTGACACCGTCCCCCACAGCAAACTCTTGGCCAAGCTGTCAGCCTGTGCCTTGGACAGCAGCACTGTGCTGGGTTAGGAACTGGCTGGAGGGCCGAGCCCAGAGAGTGGTGGTGAATGGTGCCACATCCAGCTGGCAGCCTGTCACTAGTGGTGTCCCCCAGGGATCAGTGCTGGGCCCCATCCTGTTCAATATCTTTATTGATGATCTGGATGAGGGGATTGAGTCCATCATCAGTAAATTTGCAGATGACACCAAGCTGGGAGCAGGTGTTGATCTGTTAGAAGGCAGAAGGGCTCTGCAGAGGGACCTTGACAGGCTGGACAGATGGGCAGAGTCCAACAGGATGGCATTCAACAAGTCCAAGTGCCAGGTGCTGCACTTTGGCCACAACAACCCCATGCAGAGCTACAGGCTGGGGTCAGAGTGGCTGGAGAGCAGCCAGGTGGAAAGGGACCTGGGGGTACTGGTTGACAGCAGCTGAACATGAGCCAGCAGTGTGCCCAGGTGGCCAAGAGAGCCAATGGCATCCTGGCCTGCATCAGGCATAGTGTGGCCAGCAGGAGCAGGGAGGTCATTGTACCCCTGTACACAGCTCTGGTTAGGCCACACCTTGAGTACTGTGTCCAGTTCTGGGCCCCTCAGTTTAGGAAAGATGTTGAATTGCTGGAGCATGTCCAGAGAAGGGCAACGAGGCTGGGGAGAGGCCTTGAGCACAAGCCCTGTTAGGAGAGGCTGAGGCAGCTGGGACTGTTTAGCCTGGAGAAGAGGAGGCTCAGGGCAGACCTCATTGCTGTCTACAACTACCTGAAGGGAGGTTGTAGCCAGGAGGGGGTTGGTCTCTTCTCCCAGGCAACCAGCACCAGAACAAGAGGACACAGTCTCAAGCTGTGCCAGGGAGGTTTAGGCTAGAGGTGAGGAGAAAGTTCTTCACAGAGAGAGTGGTTGGCCATTGGAATGGGCTGCCCAGGGAGGTGGTGGAGTCACCATCCCTGGAGGTGTTCAAGGGGGGATTGGACGTGGCACTTTGTGACATGGTTTAGATAGGCATGAGGTGTAGGGTGACAGGTTGGACTCGATGATCCTTGAGGTCTCTTCCAACCTTCTTGATTCTATGATTCTAAGCAGGCACTGTATTGCTCTGCAGGTGCATCTGAAATGCACACAAACCACCTCTCTCTTCACTTGTGAATGGACACTGTCATCCCTGGGAGTGGGGCAGGTAAAGGTCCCTACAGCACTGCTCTTTTGAAGACACTTCTGTCCTGCCATTCTTCACCATGGAAGTTTAGTGCAGTAGACTCTGCAAGAGTCTGTTTCTCCCCACTGACCATGGAGAACAGCCTTAGGCTGTGGAAGAACATAAGTTGCACTCTGGACTTCAGGGCAGCTGAAAAATAGATGAGGTAAATCCCACTCTTTGAAGTAGTAGTGATAAACCCAACAAGACTAGCCACCCAACTAGCAGTGTGTGTGCTGGGGTAAGCAGCAGGGATAATGTGCTGAGTGAGGGAGAAAAGCATCTTGCTAGCCAGGGGCGCTTCAGCCCTGCTCCAAAGGGTGGGTTGGTGCCTGTCACTGGGGCAGAGGCAGTGACCCTCCTTTCACTGGTTCCATAGTGAGTGAGCCAGGGAACCAGCATTTTTTTTTGTCTTGCAGCCAACATCAGACCCAACAATGTAAAGGAGAAGATGCCAAATGTCCAGTGATCAGAGCCAGCAAAGGGAGCCTCCAGTGCAGATCTTCCTCCTTCTTCAGTGCTGCTGGAGTCTTTCTCTGTCCCTTCCCTTGAGGCTGCTCCACTTCATCCAGCCCCTTCATGTGGTCACTGCAGGGAGAGGTAACAACCTGTGCTCCAACAGGAATGCTTTGACATTCCTGGCCATAAGTGGGGTTTATTGCCACATTCATTGTCTCAGGTATAACTCAGTGCAAAATAGTGCAGACAATAAACCAATAGTTTGTTTTCTGAACTAAATAAGCACTTCAGAGAGAAACCTACTCCTTTGTGTAGAAGAGAGGCAGCATTAAAAACATGCAATCAGTAAGGATGAGAGGAAAATTTACTGCTCATATAGAAAAAGAATGCTTTTCAGCTCTACCCCAGTTACTAAGGGTTCCCATTCATCCTTAGCCATGAGATCAATTTGTGCTGAAAATTCAGTCCTGTATAGGCGTGGATTGGAAGTGATCTTATTAGTGCTTTACTACATCAGGTCTGATAAACTCCCCTATCTATTTCAGTTAAGCTTCTATTGATCCACTTAGGGGGTCAATTTGGCTTTCATTATTTTCTGAGGGGTGATTTCATTTGTCTCAGACTGAAGTTATGAAAGAAAGTGTAATTGAGCAAGTGTGGGGAGGGTGGTGGTGGTGTGCATGCTCTCTCTCACATGCACACACACACACACATGTTCATGTGGCAGTGCTGCCTGGATCAGGTTTGGAATTTACCATCTTATTTCTTCAGGGGAGGGGGTGACCTGCTGGAGAGCAGTGAAGGGGAAAAGGATCTGGGGGTCCTAGTAGATGGAAGGTTGACCAGCAGTGTGCTTTTGTGGCCAAGAAGGCCAATGGTATCCTGGGTTGTGTTAGAAGGGCTGTGGCTAGTAGGTCGAGAGAGGTTCTCCTCCCTTTCTACTCTGCCCTGGTGAGGCCACATCTGGAGTATTGTGTCCAGTTCTGGGCCCCTCAGTTCAGGAAGGACCTCAGGGAACTGCTTGAAAGAGTTCAGCGCAGAGCCACAAAAATGATTAGGGGAGTAGAACATCTTCCTTACAAGGAGAGACTGAGGGAGCTGAGGCTCTTTAGCTTGGAGAAAAGGAGATTAAAGGGTGACATCTTTAATGTTTATGAATATGTAAAAGGTGAGTGCCAAGAGGATGGAGCCAGGCTCTGCTTGGTGATGCTCAATGACAGGACAAGGAGCAATGGTGGAAGCTGAGGCATAGGAAGTTCCATGGAAACAGGAGGAAGAATTTTTTCACTGTAAAGGAGACAGAACACTGGGACAGGCTACCCAGGGGGGTTGTGGAGTCTCCTCCTTCAAGACCCACCTGGATGTGTTCCTATGTGACCTGGTATAGGTGATCCTGCTCTGGCAGGAGGGTTGGACTGGATGATCTCTCGAGGTCCCTTCCAACCCCTAACATTCTGTGATCCTGTGATTCAGTTCCTGGTGCTGTAGTTGGATCAGACTTTGCTGGCTGCACTGCAATACAGCTATGGAAAGGAAAAGTCCATGGGGAACAGAGGCTTTTCTAAGTTCAGCTGCAGTCAAAGCCCCATCTGCCAGTCAGAGAGGGTAGTACAAGTGAAAACTTTCATGCTTCCAAAAGACAATGGAGTGTGGCTGAAGAAGGCAAAAGATAGGTGTGATGTCTACACACTGGATAAATGTCAACTGCAAATGAAGTCATTGCTGTCAGGAAGAAGGGTGCTTTCTTCTTTTCTATACAAAAATGATCAGAAGGATGGAGCAATTATTCTACTAGGCCAGGCTGGGAGGGTCAGGTTTGTGCAGCACGGAGAAGAGGAGGCTCCAAGGAGACCTAATTGTAGCCTTTCAGTACTTAAAGAGGACTTATAAGGAAGCTGAGGATAGACTTTTTAGCAGGACCTGTAGCAACAGAACAAGGGTTAATGGTTTTAAATGAAAGAAGGGGAGGTTCAGACTAGATATGAGAAAAAGGAGTTCTTAGATGAGTGGTGGAACACAAAACCAGAGAGGTGGTAGGTGTCCCACCCCAGAAATAGCCAAGGTTGGTCAGGCTTCTGAGTGACCTGATCTAGTGGAAGATGTCCCTGCTTATTGCAGGACTAGATGCCCATTAGAGATCCCTTTCAAACCATTCCATGTTGCTATGATTCTATGATTTTTACCAGGTGAGTTAGCCAATGACCACAAATGGCGGATAAGAGGGAGGGAAGTGCTGTGAGAAAAGTCTCTTTTTCTGTAGAATCTGCCAGTGATTTTCAGTTTGCCTTATACCAGTGGGACAGAAATGGTTCCTAGAGGTGTGGAACAGAGACCAGACCTTGGTGTATGTGAGAGTTCACATCTTGCACTCCTATGGGATGAATACCCCCCTACTTCTCATGGGTACTGGATGGATCAGGACCATGCCTCTCATGGCTGCCAACATGAGGAGAGAAAGAATTGTACAGGTAAGAGACTCCACTCATGGTGAATTTAAAACAGTTTCTCAGCACTGCCATGGCAACTAGGCGTTGCTGCACTGCTTCTCTGAAGTGCATGAAGTTGAAGTCATTGAATAATCACAAAAAGAGGTGTCAGAAAGGCTCTAAGAAGTTCCCCTGCTGTGCTATTTTTTTCTCTGTAGAGGTGTCACAGGCTAGTTCCTTTTATTTATAGGTATGTTGGCATAAATTCATAATTTTTTTCACAGGCTGTTTTGCTGCAAGGCTACTCTGTGGTTTGCATTCCATAGTTAGAAGAAGTTATTAGCAGAAGACCTATGAATTCAATTCATCTCTCATTCAACCAAAAGTAACTAAGAAGGTGGAACCATCAAATACCCTTTTGGATTGAGAGATAGACTTCTTGACTAGAGATTTGAGGACTCTAGGTCACCTAGCAAAGGCAGTTGGCACTCTCCATGCAGTGTCCTGCTTTGTGAAGTAACTACTGTGAACACATTTGTTGTAGGTTAAAGGAAATCAAGAATTGGTATAACCATAAAGAAAAGTCCTCCAGAGGCTAGAGAGTTCTAAAGGATGGGCAGTTCATCCCAGGATATTGTAAAAAGGAAAGAGAGGAAAGGGACCAGGGAGTGGAATTCCTCAGCTCTCTCAAGGCTGGCTGTCCCTCTGAAAGATGTCATCAAAAATCCAAGCACATTTTGTGAGGTGGGGGGGAAGGGTGTTGTTCTGGAAGACTTCTTTCAATGTCACTGCAGTTTATAAATGGGCCTGAGGAGCTGGACATTTTCCTAGCTCTGTTTATGAAACAAGTTACCATCTCAAATGGCATTGGGAGCCAGCTCAGGATTCAAAGTGCCCTGCTTTCCTCCCTCTGCTTGTACCTCAGCCATTTGATTCTCACATAGCTCCATTTTTTTAGGGCTTTTAGATTTGCAGAGCAGGACCACAGAAAATACTGAATTGGAAGGGACCTCTGCAGATTGTTTGGTCCAGCCTCCTAATCTGGGTGACTTCTACACTGGTCTAGGCTGTGAAGGGCCATGTCCTTTGAACTTTGAAATGCCTTCATGGAAGGAGGATGGACACAGCCTTTCTGGGCAGCCTGCTCCAGTGTTTGAGCACCCTCGTGGTGAAATTCTGCTCCTGGACTCATCTGGCATCTTTTGCATCCCTTCCTTTCATCTTCTTTCAGGAAGCACCTGGCTTTCTCTTCCATAAAACCACTCACTGCACAGCTGAGGACTTCTTGCCTTCTCCACAGTGAGTAGCTCTCTTGGCCTCTCCTCACAGAC
The DNA here is from genome assembly GCF_027791375.1 of Indicator indicator. Taxonomy (NCBI): domain Eukaryota; kingdom Metazoa; phylum Chordata; class Aves; order Piciformes; family Indicatoridae; genus Indicator; species Indicator indicator. The sequence goes on along the minus strand of NC_072034.1, from coordinate 11,986,962 downwards.
CCCCAGCCATCTTTTCTGGACTCATTCCAGTATGTCCATGTCCTGATGGTGTTGGGGAGCTGGTACTATGCACACTACTCCAGATGTGGTCTCAGAAGTCCAAAAAAGGAGAAGAATGTGACCACTTTCTTGAGTTGCTTGGGATATTTGCAACCCTGGAGCTGAATCAGTGCTTCTGGGCTCTGTCCTTCATTATAGTTACAGACAAAACAAAGGTAACTTCTGCTGGTGGAGTTCAATGTAGGATTCACCATCCCCATCTGCACCCTCAGATAGCTGACCTGAAGCTGGGTATGTGCTGTCTTCAAGTGTGTGTTTGGATTGTCACTCCAAGGTACTAGAATGTTTCCTCCAAGGTGTTACAGACCTTTCTGCTGCAGGGTAGATATTGATGAGCAATGGTAAATTTAGCCTTAAATCAGATAACTTCCAGATATTTTTCTGTCTTGAAAGCCTAACTCTATAAATGACATTTTAAGACAAAAAAAAAAAAAAAAAGAAAAAAAAAGAAAAACAAAGGTGAGGAAGGGGCAGGATGCATTTAACATTTGCTGAGATGTTTTAGATCTGATCACTATCACAGACAGCTGTACTATTGATGTCTGGGTTTAGAAGAGCCTACAAAACCTCTGTGCAACTTGTCAGCATCCTCCACAGGTCACAAATCACTCTGATACCCACTAATCAACATAAGACTTATGGCAGGTGAATCAAGGGCAAAAATAATCATCACAGAAGCAGCAATGGAAAGAAGATAAGAGAAGAGAAAGGTTGAGATTGAGTCCTGTGTGTGGTCTCTTCTCCCAGGTAACCAGCAACAGAACAAAGAGGACACAGTCTCAAGCTGTGCCAGGGGAGGTTTAGGCTGGATGTTAAGAAGACATTCTTCCCAGAAAGAGAGATTGGCCATTGGAATGGGCTGCCCAGGGAGGTGGTGGAGTCACTGTCCCTGGAAGTGTTTAAAATCAGACTTGATGAGGCACTTAGTGCCATGGTTTAGTTGACTAGATGGTGGTGGGTGACAGGTTGGGCTTGATGATCTTGAAGGTTCTTTCCAACCTGGTTAATTCTGTGATTCTGTGATAAGCATCAGTGTCCTGTGTCCCCATGGCACATCATTTTGCCAGGTAGAACACCCACCTGACTCCAGGGATCACTTTGTACCCCTATCTTTTAGTCCTTGCCAAGCCAACAGGGTATCAAACCTGTCTAGACATGAAATCTGGCTTACAGCTTGATACCAAGTGTGTGAGTAGGACAGGGAACTGATTACAGATAATGAGCATTAAGAGTCTGTGGATCTTTTGCAGTGTGTGTGTAGCACTCCAGGGGCAAAAAAAGCAAACCTCTCCCACTGCATGGCATGGCACCACAAGTGCCAGCAAAATGTGGCCAGAAAATTTAAATGGCAGAAATAACAACCCAGACCCCTATCGGCCTCAGGATAGTAGTAAAGGAAAAATCACACTGTAAGGATTTGGTGTGTATAAAAAGCTTTTTTTTTATAAACTCCAGGTTCTGCTGCTGCTGGAATAACTACGGCAAGTTTGGATCTTACAATCAAAAGAGCTTAATGTGATTTGTAAATATGGTTGTAAAGCAAAACCCCTGCCCCCAGCTATGAAGAAAATTTTTCCATCTCTTGAATTTTTGGCTCAAGGGCTTCCCCCCCCTTCCCCCCCCCACCCCACCCAACAGAGATGCATGTATATTTATACATACAAATGCTGAATTGTTGTTAGGGAAAGGCATTGCTCAGGAACAGTTAATTAGCTTTACTCCCAGGTAGCACTGTAATGACCAAACCCAGCTTCAGGGTTATAGAAATACAGACCTTGAACTTCTGGGGTTCCTAAGCAAGGAAAAGTGTATATTTTAGCACCAGTTGCTGAAATTTATGGCAGTGAAATAAAGAGGTAGCTAATGGCTGACTCAGCAGCAGGTACTTGCAGCATGGCAGAAGCATGCCTAAATTATTTTTGAGGGGAAGAGCATGCCATCTAAATTAACACAAGGGATTGCCTCATAAGTCATCTCTACAGTTGCTCTGCACTCCACCAGGGAGGGGACCAGAGTTCAGTGCCACACTCATTTTGCAGATGTAGTACTGATTTGTCTGGTTTGGATGCTTCGTGTCTTATCACACAGGCAAGTTGTAATGACACTCAGATTAAGCAGCACACCAGCCAGACCATTACACCCACCATTAAATGCAAGCTAACTCTTCAAGGAGCCTACTTCCTATACTCTGAGGCTATGCAAGTGCTGCTGATGTGAAAAAGTTAAAATATTGTGTATCCAACCAAAAGAAAAAGCAAGGGGAGAAGACACACGGGAGGGAAATGATGCACTGCTATTTGGTGTGGGTTCCCTCTGTCTGTAGGGAGTACAAAGCAATTAGATTTTAAAGCATGTGTTCAGCCCAAGTGCTGCATTGTGTAGACCTGCTCTACAAACTGACTGTGAGCTTTGTTTGCATTCTGTCACTTTCTCTGCTCCAACTCTGTGAGGAAAAATTAAAAAGACATTCTTAAAACCATCACAGAATGCTCTGAAGAAGGCAATATTGGAGAGCAGAGAGAGGGGAAAGCAGAGGTTTCTTTTCAGGATTCAGAAGCCCTGGAGCTTTGCATGTTATTATTATTAGTAGTAGTAGTAGTAGTGTTGGTGGTGGTGGTATTAGTAGTATTAGTAGTGGTATTAGTAGTATTTTGAGTGTTAGTATTAGTAGCATTGTTAGTAGTGGTATTAGTAGTATTGTGAGTGTTAGTATTAGTAGCATTGTTGTTATTAGTAGTAGTATTAGTACTATTATCAGTAGTAGTATTATTAGTATTATTAGTAGTAGCATTAGTAGTAGTAGTACTATTATCAGTAGTAGTATTATTAGTATTATTATTAGTAGTAGTAGTATTAGCAGTATGATTTGTAATATTTAGGAGGAAAAGAAGTATGTGTGTGTGAAACTAAGGAAGAAGCCTCCTTGAGAAATCCATGGAGCCCCTGCCCTGTGGCAACCTGCAAGTGGGATCTGCTCTTGTGGCTGTGAATCATGGAACAATTGATAGCCTCTTAGCAGCAAAGATGCTTTCAAGGCAGACCCTGGGTTCCTGAGCCTGCAAACCAGTCATACTTGTCAGGGCCCCTCTCCCCACAATCATCACGTTTGTATTTACTGTTTTGTGTTTGAGGGACTTGATGCCTTTCAATGAAAACTTCATCTGCTAGAAGGTTTCTGGCTTGCTGTGTTTGGGGTATTCTCTCTGACAAGCCTTGGCGTTCATTAAGGCAATTCTGTGGTCTGGCTTTGCTCCAGCAAGGCATGGCCACGTTCCAGCCTGCTCTTAGTGCCAGTACAGGAGTGACACACACCAGTCTGCTCATGACTGTGCAGAGGAAACCAACTGCACAAAATGGTCTGGTTAACAATAGGGAAAATGTAAACCTGACAGGGATTAGAAGCTGACCAAATATAGTAAGGTGGTGGCAGCTCTAAGAGGCATAATGCAATGACGTGATCCTGCTTTTACTGAGCACAACCTTCATCTGAGAAAGGAAAGGGGAGAATGCTTCACTTGTAAGTGGTATTGCTTGTAAGGAGGTAGCTGATTTCTCCAGAGGGTGGTTTGATGAAGGGTTGATATTTTGCTCCCTCAGTTTTGTTCTGGTTTTAAAGTTTTTAGGCTAGAAACTCTTGCTGTTACAAATTATAACCTTCTCTTCCTAAGCAGATGTTTCATTCTTCTTGATAGCTATTCAAGGTTTTAGCCCTTTGTGCAACACTTGGGAAACTAAGAAAATGCCCTTTAGCTCCCAGCATATCTGTTTGGAAATTCCTTGCTTGCAGTGTTTGTATGCTGAGTGGAACACGACCAGAACAGAGTGGAGATGCTTGAGCAAAAGGAAATCATCTACCCCAAGCTACTCAGTGCAGCCCTGAAAATGACTGAAGTGCATCAGGGGAAAGCAACAAGCTGCAGCTCTCTTTGAGAAATGGCTTGCTTTTGAGGCTGCTTTTCTCAAAGGATTCAGCTTAGCAGAACACCAGCAAGAGCCCTGTTATGAGTCAAAGAAAACATCTCCAGAGCATCTCTTCAAAAATGGGACTAATTCCTGTGTGCTGTTTTGTTGGCTAGCCTCCTAACAAAAGTTTGAAGATGGTACTTAAATACTGCAGGAAGTGCAGAGGAGGGCAAGAAAAGCATACTGTGGGGAATAATAAATAAATGTGTTATGTATGAGAAGAGGTTTGGAGAGTACAATATCTCCAGGCCTAGAAAGAAGGTAACAGAAGGGGATCTAATTGCATTACATAGTCCCTAAGGAGGTTCATGTAATAATGTATGACAGAATGTGTTCACACTTGAAGGGAACAGATAAATAATCCATAGGTCTTGTTAGAAAGGAAGGATTGAAAGGTTCAGAGTCCCCATGAAATCCTTGGTATTTCTCCTAGGAGGCTCTCCACAGTGTAAAACCCAGGCTAACAAAGAAGAATAAATGCCCAGGGAGGTGGTAGAAGCCTCGTTCCTGGAGGGTTTTAAGGCCAGGCTGGATGTGGCTGTGAGCAACCTGCTCTACTGTGAGGTGTCCCTGCCCATGGCAGGGGAGTTGGAACTGGATGATCCTTGACAATTCTATGATTCTATGAAATCTTATGAAGAGCAACAGAGGGAGCTGGGGCTGTTTAGTTTGGAAAAGAGGAGGCTGAGGGGAGACCTCATTGCTCTCTACAACTACCTGAAAGGACATTGTAGAGAGGCTGCTGCTGGTCTCTTCTCACAGGTAAGTAGTGATAGAACAAGAGGCAGTGGCCTCAAGCTACAACTGAGTAGGTTTAGACTGGACATCAAGACATTTTTTCATGGAAAGAGGCATTGGAATGTGCTGCCAAGGGAGGTGGTTGAGTCACCAAGCCTGGATCTGTTTAAATGTTGTTTGGATGAGGTGCTTGGGGCTATGGTTTAGGGGTGAACGTTGTAGAGTAGGGTTCTGGGTTGGACTTAGTGATCCTGAGGGTCTTGTCCAACCTGAGTGTTTCTGTGATTCCATGAAATGAATTGATTATACTATGATAAGTAATTATATATGTGTGTGTGTGTGGATGTATACAGACACACATACAGGTGCATTTCAAGGACTGGATGTAGTAGATGACCAGAGATGAAAAGCATTGGCTGGTCTATCATAAGTAATCCACAGGAAAAGGTGTTTCTGCCTGCTTTTTATCTTTTTTTTTCTTTTTTTTCCACTTCTGTTGTGCATGTGCATATCTGTATTGTCATTCCCTTCTTGAATTTTCTTGAGCAATGGAAAGAATAGAAGAGATTTGCCTTTTCACATGACACAGGGTTTCATGACCTAATGTTACTGAAGACCTTTTTGTGTGCTGGTACCTTGGAAGTGCTGTGGGACTGTGAGAGGGAGGTGACCCTTTCTTTCTCCAGGGAGATAAACTGTGCAGAATGGTCCTAAAAAGTCTCCAGAGGAGGTTCTCCTGGAGCAGGAAGAGAGAATTCCTGGTCAGTGGTGACAGCCTTCTTAGTAATAAGCAAGTGTACCCTTGCTATTTCTCCAAAGCTCCCAGGTAAAGGTCAGTGCCCACAGCTGGCCTGAACAGAGTTGTTCACAGAGAGAAGTCACAGAGTCAAGAGAATGGTGAAGGCTGGAAGGGATCTCTAGAGATCATCTAGTCCAAGCCCCCTACTAGAGTAGGATCACCTAGATCAGGATGCACAGAAACGTGTACAGGTGGGTTTTGAAAGTCTCCAGAGAAGGAGACTCCACAACCTCTCTGGGCAGCTTGTTCCAGTCCTCCAGCACCCTCACAAGAAAGAAGTTTCTCTGAAGTTCAAATGAAACCTTCTGTATTCTAGTTTGTACCCATTGCCCCTTATCCTATCATTGGGCATCACTGGAAAGAGCCTGGCCCCATCCTCATGACCTCCACCCTGTAGATATTTGGCCACAATAACCTCATGCAGTGCTACAGGCTGGGGACAGAGTGGCTGGAGAGCAGCCAGGCGGAGAGGGACCTGGGGGTACTGGTTGACAGAAGGCTGAACATGAGCCAGCAGTGTGCCCAGGTGGCCAAGAAGGCCAATGGCATCCTGGCCTGCATCAGGCATAGTGTGGCCAGCAGGAGCAGGGAAGTCATTCTGCCCTGTGCTCAGAACTGGTTAGACCATACCTTGAGTATTGAGTCCAGTTCTGGGCTTCTCAATTCAAGAAAGATGTTGAGCTGTTTGAACATGTCCAGAGAAGGGCAGCAAGTCTGGGGAGGGGTCTGGAGCACAGCCCTGTGAGGAGAGGCTGAGGGAGCTGGGACTGTTTAGCCTGGAGAAGAGGAAGCTCAGGGGAGACCTCATTGCTCTCTACAACTACCTGAAGAGAGGTTGTAGCCAGGTGGGGGTTGGTCTCTTCTCCCAGGCAACCAGTGACAGAACAAGAGGACACAGTCTCAAGATGTGTCAGGGGAAGTTTAGGCTGGGTGTTAGGAAGAAATTCTGTACAGGAAGAGAGATTTGCCATTGGAATGGGCTGCCCAGGGAGGTGGTGGAGTCACCATCCCTGGAAGTGTTTAAAATAAGACTGGATGAGGTGCTGGGTGCCATGGTTTAGTTGATTAGATGGTGTTGGGTGATAGGTTGGACTTGGATGATCATGAAGGTCTTTTCCAACCTGGTGAATTCTGTGATTTATGTATCTATCTTGGGGTTAGTCCCTCTGAACAGAGGCAGATATCAGTCAAGCTTTAAATGGCATGTTTGCACGAGCAAAGATTAAGGCCTTGGAAATAATGGAGGTTTGGTTATGTGCTTTGGTTTTTTTGTTGTTTATTCTTCTCAAGTGGAAAAAAAAACAATCCCCAAGATGGCAAACATGCTGTATGGAGGAGAACAATGGAACCAAGACAGTCTGTGACAGCAGGGTCACACCCTTGTGAACTACACATTGGTTTTTTTGTTCAAAGTGTAGACAAATTGCTCTTGGAATTGTGTCCAGCTGCAACAAGGAGAGACATGCTTACAGGAGAGATAAGGGTGATTGCTGCAGGCAAAGCAGTAGCACTGTAGAGACTTTTTACACTGGGAGGTTACTCTGCCTTTGTAGATACCAATGTATCCCCCAACACCCAGGTGACCCCCCCAGCACAGGGTGTTTAAGGCAAACCAGCTCCTGTAGCCAGAGGCAGACAAGGGGGTGGCTGCACTTGGCAGGTGTCCTGGTTTGAGTCAGAACAGAGCTAATTCTGTGATTTTGCTTTTCAGCTCAGTCTCTTCTCAGTGACTGCATTTTCTGAAGATAACAGCCTGATTTTGGCAGACAGGGGCTGCTTCTGGCAATGATAGTGCTGATGTTTAGAGTTACTACCAACGATGGGGATGCAGAAAGGCTCTGGCTTAGACTTGGCTCTGTAGAAACCAAGGTCACTGATAAATCTTGCTGACCATGTTGGGGGAGCAGACTGTAAAGGCCTCATCTATGGGGTGAAGCACACAGGACAGGTGTCCCTGAAGGTGCTCCATTCTTTATTTATTGTATAAGGCTGAGGGATCCCAAGGGTCAAGCTCTCTTCTTCAGTGGCTGGTGTCTGAGGAGGAGTCTGTCTGTGTTGCCTTTGATCTCAGGACATGCATTTCTGAGCCCAGTTCCAGAGTCCAGCTCCTGAATCTGGTTCCCATCTGCTGCTGAGCCCTGTCTGGGACTTCCCAAGGCCTGCCCACAGCATCAGTGATCATGGTGACATAATTGCCATCCAGGGGTCTGGGTTAGTAATTTGGTTTGTGTATCTTTCATACTATTGTTATTATTTTAATTAAAACTGTTGTAGTTTTCTCTCCAATCCACAACTCTCTCTTTCCCTTTGGGAAAGGACAGAGGTTAACAGAGCATCTGTTGTTCATTTAGTGGCTGGTCCAGCCCTGCACCTTGCCAGCATAGTATTTGCTTTCCACCTTAAATCACCTTTTTAAGCAAAGCCCAAGTGAACCTGCAACACTGCAGCTGTGCCACCTGGCCCTCCACAAAGCACAGCAAAAATCCTTAGCAGACTCTAGCTGCCAAGGCTGTGCTAGGGACTGTGCTTGCTCAGCTGCTCTGGTGGCTCAGACATCCTGCTGCTTGTGAGACTTGCACTACAGCAATGTCTTTGATAGAGAATCTCAAAGCACTCAGCTGGTGGGTAGTGAGCTAAGACTCATCAGCCTTCTCTGAGAGCTTGTTGGAGGGGAGGAGTAACAACAGGCACCAGGACAGGTTAGAGGCTGCCCTGCTGGAAAGCAGCTCTACAGAGAAAGACCTTGGAGTGCTGGTGGACAGCAAGTTCTCCATGGAACAACAATGTGCCCTTGTGGCCAAGAGAGACAATGGGATCCTGGGATGCATCAAGAAAGTCCAGCAGGTCTAGGGAAGTTTCTCTACCTCTCTGCTCTGCCCTGGTGAGACCACACCTGCAATACTGTGTCCAGTTTTGGGCTCCCCAGTTCAAGAGACAGAGACCTGCTGGAGAGAATCCAAGGGAGAGCCACAAGGATGATTTGGGGACTTGAGCATCTCCCCTGTGAAGAGAGACTGAGAGCCCTGGGGCTGTTTAGTCTGGAGAAGAGAAGACTGAGAGGGGATCTGATCAATGTCTATAAATATCTGAGGGGTGGGTGTCAAGTGGAGGGGGCCAGGCTCTTTTGGGTGGTTCCCAGTGATAAGCCAAGGAACAAGTTCAAACTTGAACATAGAAGATTTCACCTCAACATGAGGTGAATTTTCACCTCAACTTCTCTACAGTGAAGGTGACAGAGCCCTGGAACAGGCTCCCCAGAGGGGTTGTGGAGTCTCCTTCTCTGGAGACTTTCCAAACCCACCTGGATGCATTCCTGTGCAGACTACCCTAAGTGATCCTGCTCTGGCAGGGGGCTTGGACCTGATGATCTCTTGAGGTCTCTTCCAACCTCTGATATACTGTGAGACTGTGAATAGGAATACAAGCAGAGCACTGATATTGTTCCTTGAATGTTTTTCCAGGATCTTTTAACTGTGGCACAAGGACTCAGTTTATGCAGACATCCAGCCCTCCAAAGCAGTAAGAATTTGCCACTCAACATTCCTCCTCAGAGTTTGCTCCAACATAGATTGCTAAGAAGAATGAGGAGTTATGTGGGGAAGAGGAATGGAGAAAGATCGCTGACCTTGCTCTGTAGGCATGTCATACATGGGGTTTGCACACCATTCTAGACTTTATTGATCACATTTAGCAAAATGGGAATGGTTATGAGGGGATGTTTGTGTTAGCAGATGTGTTCCAATAGTATAAGGTTACTTATTCTGAGCTATGCAATCACTTTAATATATTTTGAAACTACAGCTGAGTTTTCTCTGCTAACATGCAATCCGTTTTTTTCTCTCTTTAACAGGTTTAATTAGTCCAGGCAACAGAAATGACCTTGTCAGAACAGTGAATTGCTCTCAGATATCTTGAGAAGTGTTCAGAGTGTGATGCTAATTACTGCACTTCATTAAGACAGTGCATTTAAATCTGGAAAGCTCAGAACTGGTTGACTGTGAATCAGGGAGGACTGTTCTTCCTGTGCTGCCTGGCTCCTTAATACCAGCAGTTATTATGCTGGCAGGCAATGACCTTTCCATCACAAAGCTTTAAATGTTGCTTTGAACTATATCTCAAATTGTGTATCATCTCTCATTGATGTTCCTCTCCATTGAGTAGCTCCCATTCTTCAGAACTGTCACTGCCAAATGTTCCTGTGCTGGATAAAGACAAACCCAGTTCCTGACCAGTGGTCTCTTGAAGGGGCTTGAAGGGTGGCACAGGTACTCAGTGCTAGATAAGCTGCTGCCAGGTTAGTTTTTTTTTAATTATTATTATTTATTTTTATTTTCAAAACTGGAAAATTTCTAGGGGACTTTTAATTATTTTTTTTTCTTTTTGGTATTAAATCTGAGGTGATGAACTGATTGATGGTGGTTGGCCATGCAGTGGTTACTCTGAGTGAAAAAAAGGAAGGAGCAGTCCTCACTCTGGAAACAGAATTCCTGCATACATGATGTGCATATTATCCCTGATTACATGTTCCTGGAGGTGACCACCATCCCTGTTGAGATGTTGAGATCTTTAGGTACTGCCTTTTTGAAAAAGTGTGAGGCAACTGGGGTGTCTGAACATGTGCAGCATAGAAGTACAACTAAAATGAGTGCTGGTTTTACATTATTTTTTTTTCCTGGCATCAACATTATGCCTTTACATTTGTTCCTCATACAGTAGAGGACTACACCATGTCGAGCAAACTTAGCTTGGCAAAGGTCAGCAGACTGTCTAGAAATGAACTGACAGGAGTGTCTGCTCATCACTCAAAGACCCAAATCCCTGCATGGACCTGCTCTGATAGGACCTTCTCTATCCCAGTGCCCCTGGCCACGTTGAGAGAGCCTAAAGTGAAGGATGACTTCCACGGTTTCTGGTGCATAGAATAACCACTGGAGGGGATTTGTGTAGTGTATCAGATGACTAAGATCACCCCTACTGTGTTAGGAGGCTGTCAATCTTCAGTGTTGGGATGTTATTTGGATCTGTGATGGCCATAAAAGTGAGCAGAAAGAACATCTGAAAGGCCATAGCTCAGTAATAGTCATAGCCTCTGTGCTACAAGCAGCTACATCCTCCTGCCTGCCTTCTGCCCTTAAATCCCCCTCAGAATTCTGGGCCAGAATGCACCAAGTCCCTCTTATATTTTTATATGACAGCATAGCTGATGGACTGTGTGTTTGTAAACCCAGATAACAGCCAAGCAGGTTGTGCTGGGGAAACCTCCAGTGTGGTATATTTTAAAGAGAACCCTGCTGCTGTAAGGTTCCATCGTTCAAGGTCGCGTGATTGAAAAAAAAAGAAGGGGAGAAAAAAAAATAAAGTGCAGAATATTTAATTTAGTGGAAGTGATTTTAATTGGAGGTAGGCTGCATACCATCTACTGGAAAAAAAATAATTTATAGACTTTAATTGTAAGAAAAGAGAAGAGCCTTTTGCTTCAGAGAGCCCATCAACAAGCTGTCTGTCCTGGTTTATCAGTAAGCAAAGCCGAGAGCAAATAACAGATGGGCACGTCCCTCAGTGCCAGCAATGAATGCTCATGAAACACAGCACAATCTCCCTCCAGTGTGTTATGGGTTTTAACAGTAGTAGTAGATGTGGGGCAGGATGAATAACTAGCTGAGATCAAAGATTTCTTTTATTTTCTTATTTTTTTTCCCCTGCTGTGAAGATGGCAGCGACCGGCACTTGGGCAAGGGCTGTATTACGTTGGTGTGATTGCTGAAGCAGAAGACAAACATCTTCTGCAGATGTGGGGAACAGATTTTAGGGGGTGATAGGAGTATGAGGAAGGTTTTTAGGCCTGTATTCTGGTGCCCAGAAGAGAAGAAAAATTCTCTTTTTTCTTCCTGCCATGTCACCTGGGCAATAATCCTGTTCTAGCCATGGAAAAACTAAGATGCTGGTGAATGCTTCAAGGGTGTTGTAGTGTGGTGGGGCTGAAACTCCCCTCCCACGTTAACAGCTCCAGATGAGCTCAGTTTGGAAACAAATGTACCTGTATTTACAAAGCAAAATCTACAGTCTACAATGGAATGCAATGAATATGTACAAATATACAGTATTTACAAATATGTACAATGAACAGATACAGCACAAAACCCTTCTGGCCAAAGCCAGGAAAGCTGCCCCCCTGCCTCCCCCTTCCCTGCCTTCCCCAGACCCCCCTGGCAGAAGGAAGACAGACAAGAAGCAGAGAGGTTGTTAAAACTTAGCTTTTCAAGGTCAGTATGCCAGTGTGTTATCTTTGAAAGCAAAGCCAGAAGAAGAATGCTAGAAGAACTCTGTTAGACTGCCCAGCAGAAAAACCCCAGACAGACAGACTGTACTTTGTTTTGAGTACTGACTCTTAAACATTTCTAT